>NC_050573.1:141746823-142396510 GCF_011100635.1 Trichosurus vulpecula
CTTAATGAAAAGCAATTCTCATGCATCATCTCTTAAAAATAACAAAATAATTATAAATTCTAATTGTGAAATTATCAACAGCACTATTATTAATAAATAGTATAAAACAGAAAAAGGCTCTAACCACTTTGTCCTCCTGGTGGGAAGGTCCATGAAAGCAAGAAAGAAAGGACAGAGAAAGAAAAAGAAAGAATTACTACCATTCTGAAAGCAAATAGGAGTGTTAATAAATAATAAATTTTAGAAAAGTCTAAAATAACACCATTTAATTCAACTGTGAAAACTGTGATAAGAAAAGAATAATATAACAATTTTATTTAAAGTTTAAAGAGCATGCTGTGTTTTGTAGTAAGTAGTAAGATTCATGCAAACAGAACTATTTCCACAAGAGCAAATTAATTCCCCAATGTAATCAGAAAAAGATTTCTACATGAACAAATGATTTCCTGAATAATTAGTCTCTAACAGAAAAATTGACAAAATCATGAGAAAGATTCTGTATACACAGGCAATAAACACACACTATTCTTAGTTTTCCACCTAAATATTATAGAGCCTCATCCTAACAGTAAAAATTCTGTTTGCATTTGAAGTTTTTATATTGTTGCTAAAGCTCATTTTACCTTTATTAAACCACAGTGGGCTGTGTCTTACTAATTAAAAGAAGCTTTTACTATTGAAAAAATCACTGATGATAAAATTCTAATAATGAAACTAACATTTTTCCACATAGCATGTGACCATTTCTTTCAGTAAGGATAAGGATTACACCTGTGATTTCACTGGTATAGGTAATTCCTGGATGAGGAGACTCCCTTTACTAATTCAGGTCAGCATATTCTCTGAAACTTATAGTCAGTATTGCAAGTCTCTGACTATAAGTCAGAACCCTGACAGGGTTGCAACTCTGACTATAAGTTTCAGAGAATGTGAGGAGCTCCATTAGGTATCAAACCTGCAGCCCACATAGCAGCATTTACAACAATCCTGAGCACCACTCAGAACCAGATTAAAATGTAATTGGGAAATATTTAACAAAATAATATAATAAAACATAGATAACATTACATTTTTGAAGTCAATATGTGGCCTGACGGTATACTTATATGTAAATTAGCAGCCCCATTGCTATTTGAGTTTGACACTGCTGGTCTAGAACATTTAATAAATGTTTAATAAGTCATTTACACAGGATCATATGGCCAATATGTGTCAGAGGCAGGATATGAACCCAGGCCTTCCTGGCTTTGAGAGCAGCTTCCTGTCCAACTCATTATACTACATCTCTTCTTTAAGTTACAATCTTGAAATATAGATTCATGTAAGAAAAGTTCAATAAGCACTTTGGTGAGGCAATTGGGGTTACGTGACTTGCCCAGGGTCACAAAGCTAGCATGTGCCAAGTGTCTGAGGCTGGATTTGAAATCAGGTCCTCTTGACTCCAGGGCCAGTGCTCTATCCACTGCACCACCTAGCTGATGCAATATGACTTTTGGCCATCATTAATGCTCATTTCATGCTTTTATGATCTAAAATATATGAATACTTTTTTCACATCTTGGTCAGACAAAGTGATGACTACACTTCAAACATCTCCCTTCCATTTTCATGACCATACCACAACATTTCTTTTTCTCTTTCAATAGATAAATAGATGATGGATAGAAGCATCCAGCACATACATGCCTGTATACATATATGCATGCTTATAAAAAGAGAGACAGAGACAGAGAGAGATGTATGTAAAAGGACAATAAGAAGTACCTCCCCTGGCAAAGATGACCAAAAATGGCCATAGTCAATGTTGGAGGGGTTAAGGAATGATAGGCACACTACTATATTTCTGATGAAGCTATGAAATGGTATGATCATTTTGGAAAGCAATTTGTAATGACACAAAGTGACTAAAATGTTCATAACCTTTGAACCAGAGGCCCCCTTACTGGGCCTAAGGAAGCCATTGAAAAAAAGGTCCTCATATATACCAAAATATTTAGAGCAGTACTTTTTGCAATAGCAAAGAAATGAAAACAAAGGAGATGTCCACTAGTTACAGAACGGCTAAACACATTGTGGTATATGAATGCAATGGAATGGAAAGGAATAAAACATTACTGTGCTGTATGAAATTATCAATGTGATGAAGACAGAGAAGCTTGGAAAGATCTACATGAACTGATGCAATTAAGTAGGCAGAAGCAAGAAAACAACATATACAATAACTACAGCAATGAAAATGGAAAGATTCATACAACAAAAAATCAAAAATGAATGTTACAAGAATATAAAAATAAAACATGAGTCAAAGGAAGAGATATGAGAAGTCACCATTAATCTTTCCTCTCATAGAGATGGGAGGTTCGCAAGTTTTCCGCATTATACAAGTTTTGTGACTTTTTCAATATGTGGATCACTTGTGCTGACTTCTTTTTTTCTTTAAGAAATATTATTTGTTGGTTCTCTTGGTAGAATAAAGGGGGGATCCTGGGGGAAAATATGATGATGTTAAAAAAGATATTTTAAAAAAAACTTGTTTTAACAAGAAATATCTCTCTATTATACTTTTAGAAATTGTCATTATTTGAAATAAGAAACAATGCTCTGATCTGTGAAAATGTATGTAGATGTTATTTCTAGTACTTCGTTACCATGGACTTTATAGGACAGGAAAAGGTACTGAATCAATTATTTCATTGGCATAGGAAATTCCCTAATGAGGAAACTCCCTCTACCAATTCAGTTCAGGACCTTCTCTGCAACTTATATATAGTCTTAGAGAATTGCCTAGAGCAGAGGTGTACAACTCACTGTCCCCAGCTCCCAATGCTCCCAAGCATCCCCAGAACTAGATTAAAATATAATTGAGAAATGTTTAACAAAAATAAATTAAAATACAGTAAGATATAGATAATATTAATTTGTGGCTTTCTAATGCAGCTTGTGAGGATCCATTTCTATTTGAGTTTGATACCACTGGCCTAGAACAATGACTCAGTTAGTACATGTCAGAAGGACATAAACTCAGGTCTTTCTGACTCCAAGGCCAGCTGTCTATCGCTATGGCACACTGCCTACTTATTAAATCCTACTCATTTCATTTTGCAATGTTACTGCTATATACCCTTTTAGGCTGATTTCCTGAAATAAGGAATAATAGGCTCCCTAAAGTCAGATCATAGATTTCATTTATTCCTTCATCCAGTATTTATTAAGTATCTCCTATGTGCCAGGCACTATATTTGATGTAGATGATTTGACGAGATAAATGAAATAATCTCTGCCCTCGGGGAGTTTTTTGGTGGATTTTGAAGAGATGGCAGCCTAGTTTATTAAAGGGAGGAAGATTCCCAGTAGATTGCAGGTGTGAAGTACTCACCAAACTGAAAGAAAGTGACAGAATGTTCTCTTGATGCTGATAATTGTTAGAATAGACTTGTTAAGAAATCATCCCTTGGGTTCGTGTGACATAAGGTCTGGCAAACTTTGAGTGCATGGAAAACACAGCATTAGTGTTCAGTTTGAGTGACTGTATGAAAGTGGAAAGAGTAATTAGTGAAATGAAGCAGCTGTATAGAACTGGTGAGAGTGTTCAGTGCTGAGCCGGTGATTAGCTGTGTTGGTTGGAGAGATTGATTTTCAGGGAGTGTCGAGGGGTGAATGCCCAGGCAAACTAAGAGCACATTTGGAGACTCTGGGTAGACTCTCTGAGTCAATTCTATTTTCAGAGTGTGTAAGTGAATACTAAGTTATGAACACATTAGGACATTGGGTTATAGCATGAGTCAGGGGCAGACTTATGTCTGTGGAGCTGGTCAGAGAACTGTGAGGATCTGGCTCCTGATACCGAACCTCAATAATTCTGAAGCAGTGATGACAGAGCCTTGAAAGATACGGTCAGTCTGACTGGCACAATTCTGAGCCCCATGAATTTCTACACATGGGAAACAAAGTGCTAGAAAGAAAGGAGGATGGAGAAGAACGAGAGGATAGACATAGAGACATAATACAGGAATGCTTCTTAGATCGTGGCAATGGCTATGACCAGTAATGGTGGTGATGGTGGCGGTGACAGTAGTAGTAGTGGTAGTAGTGGTAGTGGTAGTAGTAATAGCAGCAGCAGCAGCAGCAGCACATAGATTGCTCCCTTATACTTTCTGGGACTGCCACCTCTCATTTTGGACACCATGCCTCTGTTTATGAGGCCTGAAGGATTGAGTTAGCCAGAAGCAGAGCGTGAGAATGTGTTAAACGCAAGGACCCGCCCGTTTCAGTGAGAGACCAAATAACTGCTAATTCTAAGACCTAAAATGCTATTAACTATCACGATGTAATGGGAAAAGCATAGGCCATAAAGTCAGAAGGCTGAGGTTTGAACCCAGGTTCTGCTACTTACTGGCTACCCTACTATGAGCAAGTCATTTAACTTTTCCAAGCCTCAAGTTCCTCCTTCATCAAATGCAATACCAATTTCAAGGCACTGTCATGAGGGAAAACCTTGGTAGATTGTATAGGGCTGCATAAGTGAGCCTCAACATCAGCAAATTTATCATTCAGAGAATGTCTGTACTTCTATTTCTATTGCCAATCATTGGCAGGTGAATGGAATATTCTTTAGTTTATTGCAATTACTACAACCTATGATAGTAGTAGTAACAGTAGTACTTTCATCAGGATGGGGACCATGTAGCAGCTAAACTCTCGACCTCACCCAAAACCTAACAGTGCTCTGGACACAGTAAGCACTGAGGACATACTTCTTTAAAATAATAATAGCTAGCATTTATATGGTTTTAAGGATTTTTAGCATTATGTGCTATTTGGAAGCATACAGCATTAAGAGTTGCAAAGATCTTTACATACATGATCTCATTTCATCCTCACAACAACCAAAAAAGATAGATGCTATTATCATTCCCATTTTATATACCATGAAACTGAGACTGAGAGGTTAAGTGACTTGCCAAGGGCCACACAGCTAGAAAGTGTTGGGTAGGATTTGAACTCAGGTGTTTAAATGAATACAATGAACGTTTGTTAAAAACAATCTAATGAACTCCCATGGCTTCAGCTCCCATGGATCCCAAATCTGTATCTCCTCTTCTGAGCTCCATACCCGCATCTCCGACTTCATTTGGACATCTTAACCTGGGCATCTGCAAAGCACTTGAAACTCAAAATGGTCAAGACAATTTCCCCAAATCATTTTCCTCCTTCTGTGACCCTAGTTATTCCACTTACCATCTGTGTGTTTTTGAAAAGTTGCTTAACCTCTCTAGACCTCGGCTTCCTCATCTATAAAACTGGGGGGGTGTTGCAGTTGAGTTATGATGATATCTAATGTCCCTTATATCTTGAAATCTTGAAATCCATGACCTAGGATCATATAATTTCTATCTATATTACCACCATCTACCTGGGCTCCTATATTTGAATCTTGGTGTTCAAAAATATATATTTAGGGGCAGCTAGGTGGCTCAGTGAGTAGAGAACCAGTCCTGGAGTCAGGAGGATCTGAGTTCAAATTCAGCCTCAGACACTTGACACATTTACTAGCTGTGCAACCTTGGGCAAGTCACTTAACCCCAATTGCCTTGCCTCCCCCCCTTAAAATATATATATATATATACATATATATATACATATATATTTAAAGGAGAAGGGGTCTAGCCTAATGCCATCTAGTCTAATGCCATCATTCTACAAGTGAGAAAAGTAAAACAGAGGAAGTGTAAAAAAAACTTGCCTTAAGGTTGTAGATCTAGGAAGTGTCAGAGCAGGAGTCTTAACCCAGGTCCTCTTATGCCAAATCCAACACTATTCAATAAACTCTAGTAGCTCCCTGTTACCCCCAGAGTCAAATATAAAATCTTTTGTTTGGCTTTTAAAGCCCTTCAAAATCTGGCCCCTTTCTATCTTACCAATCTTCTTATACCTTATTCTTTTCCATGAATTATTTTGATCCAGTGACACTAGCACATGACACTCTGTCTCACAGTTCTAAGTATTTTCCCTGACTGTTCCCCATGCTTTGAATGTTCTCCTTCCTCATCTGATTTTTAGCTTCCCTGTCTTCTCTCAAGTCTCAGGTAAGTTCTGCCTTCTACAAGAAGCCCTTCCCTGTCCTCCTTAATCTTAGTTTCTTCTCTCTGAGATTACCCTAATTTATGCTGTTTGTATATAGTTGTTTGCATGTAGTCTCCCTCATTAGACTATCTGCTGCTTGAGACTGTTGGTTGTTGTGTTATTGTTCATTCATGTCCAACTCTTCATGACCCCATTCAGGTTTATCTTGACAAAGATACTGGAGTGGTTTGCCATTTCCTTCTGAAGCTCATTTTACAGATGAGGAAACTGAGGCAAACAGGGTTAAATGACTTGCCCAGGGTCACACAGCTAGTAAGTGAATGAAGCCAGATTTGACTCGGGAAGATGAATCTTCCTGACTCCAAGCCCAGTGCTCTATCCACTGTGCCACCTAGCTACTTGAGAGTAGGAACTTTTTTATTTTTGCCTTTCTTTTCATCCTCATCATTTACCACAGCGCCTGGCACAGAGTGGGTGCTTAAAGAATGTTTGTTGACTGACTGCCCAAGCATTATCATTTTTTACTTTTATCTTCCTTACAGGATTAAAGTATTTAGTGCCAGAAAGGACCTTTGAGATCTCATCTAACTGTTCATTTTTCGGACAAGGAAACTGAGGTTCAGAGAATTGAAGTGGCTTGCCTACTGCCATATAGATATTAAGTAGTAAAGTCAGGATTTGATCTGTTTCTCTGATTCCAAATTCAGGGCTTTTCCATCAAAATTAGGTTCTCTTCACATATCCAATCAGTTATTATATTACCTCCCAAATATTTCTTCCAGTTGTCCCCTTTTCTCTGTTCCCATTGCCACCATGAAAGTATAGATGCTCATTAACACTTGTCCAGACTCTTTCAATGCCATCCTAACAGGTCTTCTCATCTCTAACTTGTACCTCCTCCAATCCATTCTTTGTACTGCTGGCAGACCTTTTCCTAATGCATAAATGTGCTCAGGCCACTCTTTGGCTCAAAGCCCTTTCTTTGGCAGGGATTTTTGCTCACTAAGTAATGTTTTGACTCCTTCTCCTGTTGCCACTCTCCCTTCCAAGCTTTGTCTCATGAGGTAGCTGAAGAAGTACTGTACCTGGAGTCAGATCTGAGGTAGCTTCCCTTCTTCCCCAGCTGCAAAGCTCTCACTAAGTGTCAGGTATGTGTTGATAAAAGCTGGATCATATCTATGTCCCTTCTAACTCAGGCATCTTATAATCCTATGCTTCCTTCCATTTTCTCCATACCCTATACAAACTGAACGACTCATCACCCTCCACACCTACCTTGCGCTTTTTTGTCTTTGTCCACATTTTTTCCTATGTCTGTAATGTCCTCTGCCCTAGACACATTCTCTAACCACTAAATACACACCCATCCTATGAAGTGCCAATCAAATGCCACTTATTAGCTCTGCAATGCTGGGCATCTCTCTCACCCTCACCTGTTTCCTCACTAGGAAACACTTTCAGTTTCCTCACCTTACTTTGGAGAGAGTGAAAGCATGTACCTCAAAATGTTGTGAGGATCAGATGAGGTGACATGTGTAAAGTGATCTGCAAACCTTAGGTGCTACATAAACGTTAGCTGCTATGAATAGCAATAGCTGTATGATTGTGCAAGCCTGTAAATAGCTCAGGAAGCTCTCTAGGATGTATTTACTAAGTGATAAGTCTAACTGGACTAACTGGACTCTTTATTAGTGAAAGCTCCTTATGAAATAGCCATAATGTATGCCTAAATTAGCAAATTAAAGTATATCCCTTCCAGTTAACATTGCTTTGCATTTATTCACTTAGTGTAGGTTCAAATTTCAGCTTCAATGTATTGGTCACCAAGGGCCCCAAAGCCTTCCCAAAGTCCCAGTCTGAAGCCTCATCATAACATGGACATTAACCTGTAAGTTAATAAAAAAAATTACTAAACCCAGCAACACCACTTCTAGGGTTATATTCCAAAGAGAACATAAAAATAGGAAAAGGACCCACATGTCCAAACATATTTATAGCAGCTTTTTTGTGGTGGCAAAGAACTGGAAATTGAGGGGGATGCCCATCAAATGGGGAATGGCTAAACAAGTTGTGGTATATGAATGTAATGGAATACTATTGTGCTATAAGAAATGATGAGCAGGCAGACTTCAGAAAAACCTGGAAAGACTTATATGAACTGATGCTGAGTGAGGGGAGCAGAACCAGGAGAACACTGTACACAGTTACAGCCATACTGTGCAATGACTAACTTTGATAGACTTGGCTCTTCTCAGCAATGCAAGGTTCTAAGACAACTTCAAAAGGCTCATGATGGAAAATGCTATCCATATCCAGAGAAAGAATTAAGGAGTCTGAATGAAGATCAAAGAATACCATTTGCTCTCTCTTTCCTATTTTGTTTTGTTTTGTTTCTTCTTTCTCGTAGTTTTTTTCCATTGGTTATAATTCTTCTTTACAACATGACTAATGTGAAAATATGTTTAATATGAATGTATACGTAGAATCTGTATCAGACTGAATGCTGTCTTGGAGAGGGGGGAGGGAAGGAAGGGGAAGAACTTTTAAAACTCCAAAGCTTGTAGAACTGAATATAAAACTAAAAATAAAGAAAGAAATAAAAAAGTATTAAGTGCCTACTATGTGCCAAGCATTGTGCCAAGTGCTGAAGATACAAAGGCAAAAGATAGACCTGACCTTGAGGAGCTCACAGTCTAATGGGAGAGACAACACACAAACAACTAAGTACAAATAAGCTTCATAGATGAAAAATTGGAAATAATCAACGGGGGCAGGTACTAGAATGAAGAAGGAGCAGGAAAGGATTCCTGTAGATTTTAGCTGGGACTCAAAGGAAGACAGGAAACTAGGAGGCAAACATTATGCACAAAAAGCACAAGCTGTGGCAAAGATTGGAAAGATTTCAAGTATGATTCCAACCAATAGATTGTGTCTACTTTGAGGACCAGTCTACCTAAGTATAGAGAAGCTCTACCACAAGGCTGCTTGCTTGGTAATGAATTCCCTGGTTGTAAAAAGTCATTAATCAAAGAAAAATTGCCAAATAGCTTTCAGTCAGGAGTACCTCCATTTTGCTTCTGCAGTGATGTTATCAAGAATGATGGTATCAAACCTGGAATCAGATGCTTACTAGCTGTGTGACCCTAGACAAGTCACTTAAACCTCTGTCTGCCTCAGTGTTCTCATCTGTAAAATAGAGACAGGGTTGTTGTGAGGATTAAATGAGATAATATGTTTAAGTGCTTTACACAGTGCTGGGCACAGAGTAGTTGCTTAATAAATGCTGGTTTCCCTCCTACAGGGTGAGAAGTTTGAAATATGATCAGGAAGGTAGTTTAGTGCCAGTTTCTAGAGAGCCTTAAATGCCAGACTAAGTTGTTTGTATTTTATCCCACAGGCTGCAGGGAATCACTAAAGATTTATGAGCAGAAGAAAGGTAATGAAGACTGAAATAATCTGGTAACAGTGTGAGTGGAAAGGAGAGAGTGGATACAAGAGCTATTGCTGATGCAGAATCAACAAGACTTGGCAAGTGACTGGAAACTGGGGTAAGGGAAGGGGAAAAATTAAAGATAATCCTGAGGTTTTGAGCCTGGATGATCTAAAGGGGAAACGGGAAGTTGGGTTTATAAGGCCCTTTATTTACAACAATCTTATAAGGTTGGGAGCATAAGTATTATTACTATTATTGTTTTGTAGGTGAGAAGGCTGATATTCACGTAGGTCATGTAGCTTACTCATGACCAAAGAGATAGTATAAGGCAAAGATAAGATTCAAATCAAAGTCTTCCAGCTCCTAGTCTTAGTGATGCTGCAAAAGTGCCATTCTAAGGCACTCTGTTAATAAAGAAATACAACATGGCATAGAAATTACATTCTTTACAGAGGGAAAGACTAAATCTTCTTTCCTAGTGAGGGGGAAATGGAACCAAAGGCAGGTCTTGGGGAGGGTGGGAGAGAGAGAAATTGCCATATTCAGCTTGTGATGACATAAAAAAAATTCAAGTAGAGGAGTCAAAGGGAAAAGATAAAACTAATTGGAAAGAGATGGGTGCCAGTGGAAAAGTAGATTTTGGGGTCATTCTTTAAAAGAATTGAATACAATTGAATGAAGGCTAATTCTACTATCAGACATGAGAAGATTGCTATCAAGGCTGCCATTTTGAAGTAAAACTATGGAAAGTACAACCAACTGTTTTTGTCATGAATTGTTTTGAATATTATGGGCCTTATTTTCAGACTGACATTGAAATCACTGACAGGTAGTTAATGTCTATAAGTTGCTGAAGAATTGAAGATGAAGATCACCCAAAGAGGAATGGAGATGTATATGTAGAGGGCAGAATGCAACATCTTCCAAACAAAGGATTGCAAAGGAGAAGTTGGGTGTAAAGGATGTCTTCTAAGAAATACATGGAAGAAAACAATGGACTGGTCATGTGACTCAGAGCATGAGAATGTATATATTACAGGGACTAATGATGAAACATGATATTACCCTCTTCTTGACAGAAAGGTGATGAACTCAAGATGAAAAACAGGACACTCATTTTTAGATACAGCCAAATGGGAATTTGTTTTGTTTGACTATGCATATTTGTTACAAGGGCTTTGTTTTTCTTTTTCCGATAGGAAAGGAATAAAAGGATGGGGTTATAACAACAACAAAAAAGGAAATAAGAGGGACACTGGGCCACCTTTTTTAAAGCAGAAAACAGAACAGAAGGAAAATCAAAAGGAAGAATAACTACAAGTTATACATTGAATTTTAGAAAAGTGAGTTATATGTAATCGAAAATTTCAGTTTCGTGAATAATCCTTTCTTTTTATCTGCATATAGAAATGTCTATTTTATTTGTGGTTTACATATCTAACTTATTATACTATCATTTCCTTGAGGGAAAGAACTGCATCACATACTTACGTATATGTATACATATGTATATATGTATATATCCCTGTCCTTGTCTAGTACAATGCCACACTATCCATAGTAGACACTTAATATTTAACAAATGTTAAATGGAATTATAAAACACTATATACGTGTGAGCTATCATTAGTAGGAGGGTTCTCTTTTCATACACCATCATAAGCTATCTATCTTCTAATTCTTTCTTCTACAATCATTTTGAAAAACATCTTTCCCACTCCTGCAAAATCTCTCTGCTGGCTCCTTCTACATTAACATCAGATTGCTTACTCTGAGTTTCACATGGTCAGACACTCTGACTGGTAAAGCTTAGTTCATCTTTACAATTCACCAATTCATGAAATTGGACTGCCATTTTCACAAAATCAAGCAAATAGTCACAGACTCACCAAATTTCAGAATTGGCAGAGAACCCAATGGCTCTCAGTCTAAACCATAGCTCAACAAGGTCTCCATATATAACATGTTGGGGATGTGGTTATTGAGCCTTTGCTTAAGGACAAACTCCAATGAGGAAGAACACACTAGATTAATAACTAGCATTTATGTAAAATGTCAAGGTTTGGAAAGCGTTTTCTATTTACTCAAGTCATTTGATTCTCCTGGCAACCCTATGAAGTAGGTGCTATTATCACCATTTTACAAACGAGGAAACTGAGGTTGAGAGATTGACTTTCTTGCTTAGGGTCACAAGGCTAGAAAGTATTTGGGGGGGGGCTGAAAATCAGGTCTTCCTGACTGCAATAAAACACTAGGCCACCTCTTAATCAGTCAACCAATCAACACGTATTTATTAAGCACATGTTCATGAGGTTTTCTTAGCAAAGATACTAGAGTAGTTTGCCATTTCCTTCTCTAGTGTGGCCCCATTTTACAGATGAGGAACTTAAGCAAATAGGGGTTGTGACTTGCCCAGGATCACATAGCTAGTGAGTGTCTGAGGTTAGATTTGAACTCAGATCTTCCTGACTCCAAGCCTAGTGTTCTATCAACCCGACCATCTAACTGCCCCTTATTAAGCACACACTATGTGCCAAACTCAGAAAACAAAGATTAAAAAAGAGGGTCTCTTCTCTCTAGGACCTTATAGTCTGTTGGAGAAAAGAGTTTACATGTGTGTATATGTGTATGTATATGTATATACAAACTAAATACAAAACAAATACAAGATAGATAAGAAAGGCATTAGCAGTTGAAGGCACCAGGAGAAACTGCAGGGAAGATAGTAGTACCTCCCAAGCACCTATTTTTATATGACTTAACTCATCAGGAAGCTCTTCCTAATGTTGAACCTAAAATTGTCTTTTTGCAATTTTTACCCATTTCTCCTATTTCTGCCCTCAAGGTCTCCTGAAAATGTCTAATCCCTCTTCTCCCATGACCATTCAATCCTTGAAAACTGCCGTATTTTCTCCAAGTTAGTCATCCCCAGATCTTTCAACTGATTTCCACATGACACAAACTCAAGGTTCTCTGCTATCCCGTTGCCTTTCTTTAGGTGGAATCATGGTCCTAGACCAAAGCATGTAGTCATCAGGGCACAAGGTAGCTAGGTGTTACCGTGGAAAGAGTGCTAGACCTGGAGTCAGGAAGACCTCAGTTCAAAGCCAGCCTCAGACACTTACTAACTGCGTGATCCTGGGAAAGTCACTTAATGTCTGCCTCTATTTTTCCCATTTGTAAAATGAAGATGATAAAAGCACTTACCTTCCACAGTTGCTGTAAGGATAAAATGAGATATCATTATCTCATTTTGCAAACCTTAAAGTGCTGTATAAATGCCAGCTATTATTTTTACAACAGTTTGAAGAACAGAGTATGGAAGAGGTCTAGGAAAGAAAGCATGAGAATTGTCTATGTTGCTTCATATAATTTAAATCCAATATTCTGGATTATCATAATACTAGTAAGTCACTCTAAGATACTACGTTAGACTCAGAGAATAATAATTTCATTTCCTCTATGGAGAGCCAATTACCAATTTGTCATCCTCCATTGGGGAGTAAAACAATCCATTCAGCATGCTACTTGGCATAGTGGAACTAAAAGAACCCATGGCCTTCTGGGACCCAACTCTACAGTGGGAATCTGTACATCTATGGGGAAACTGAGGAGAATGGAAGCTTGCTGCTTCAATGGGAAGGATGCTCTGGACTAAGAAAGGCCAGGGCAGAATCTGATCCATTTCAAAAAGCTTCAGCTAAAACTAATTATCTTTTTCACCTACAGAACTTACTGTTCTATTTTCTTTGAATCTGATACTCAGTTTCTGGGTTTTGTTTTTAGCCACTGGTATAGGGAACTCCTAATAAGTAAACTCCCTCTATAAATTCAGATTAACATCCATTCTACAAGACCAGACTCATTGGGAAAGACCCTGCCATTGGGAAAGATTAAAAGTAAAAGGAAAAGGGGATGGCAGAGGATGAGATGGATGGATAGTGACATGGAAACCACCTCTGCAAAATCAGAGGGTTGGACTTCATTCCACCCAGCCATTCCACTGTGCCCTCTAGAATACCTGTTCCATAGGCAACAAACTTCTCTTCATCTTAAATCTGTATCTCTCCCACTCCTTCCATCTACTAGCTCTTACTGAAACCTGGCTTCCCCTTGATAACATAGCCTCCCTGGCCACGCACTCCAGTACTGGCTGCACCACTCCTTCTCCTTGGCTCACTGAGCAAGGTGGGAAAGTTGGAATGCTCCATTCTCTTCATTGCCACTTCCAAGTTTTTCCCTTTCCTCCATCACTCACTTCTATGAATTTCACTTTCATGCTATTCATATCCACTACTCAATTAAAATCCTTGTAGCTGTTGTCTATAGGCTTCCAGGTGACTCCCCCTCCTTCCTCAAGGAGTTTAACACCTGGATCGCAGTTTTTCTCTACTCTTCAACTCCTGCCTTCATACTTGGGGAATTCAGCAAACATTCAGCAAAACTCTCCCCCAAAAACCCTAACCACTCAGTTCTTCAAGCTTTTCACCTCCCCTAAACTACTCCTACACCACACCACAGATACACACAAAGATGGTTGTACCCTTTATCTTGTTATCATCCACAAATATACCATCTCTATATTCAAGACTTCTGAAAATCCCTTATCTGACCACAATCTCATTGGCTTTTCATCTGTCCCTCTGCCTTCCCTTATAAATCCACACTCTTTATCCACATCATCACCTCCAATTCCTCAACCCCTCAGTTCTCTCCCTGGTCATCTTCCTTACACTAACCACTCTCTCCTCCCCATCTTGACCCCTTGGTGAGTCAGTTCAACTCTACATTGTTCTCTTTTGAATCCCTAACCCCCAGCAATACCAATTACGCCAAGCCAAAACTCAGCCTTAGATCACTCCCACCCTTTGTCACCTTCACTCCTAAACACATGCTGCTGAGCAAAGGGAGAGAAAATCACACAACCATCCTGACAGATTTACCTCATAGTTATGCTGTATAAACTCAACTAGGCCCTCACTGCTGCTAGGCAATCCTACTATAACTCTATTTAATCAGCTCACTATCTCACTCTCCGCAGTGGCTCTTCCAAATCTTTTTATACCTCCTTGAACCTCCCTGCATCCCCCCTGCCCTCACTCTCTTAGCTGAGAACCTTGCCTCATATTTTACAGAAAAATTGAGGCCATCCTCCAAGAACTCCCTTCTCTCCCCTCTTCTTCATCTATTACTCAGATGCCTCCTGCCACTTTCTCCTCCCTGTCTCATGATGGGCTTAGTCCTTACCAAGGCTAACCTCTCTACTTGTTCAAATGAGTCCATTCCATGTCTTCTCCTCCAACATACTGCCCCCTCCGTCAACCTTACTCTTTCACTTATTTTCAATCTCTCCCTGTCTACTGGCTCATTTACTACTGCCTACAAACATGGCAATGTTTCCCCTATATGGGAGAAAATCCTTCACTTGATCTTCCATCCCCACTAACTATAGCCCTATATCTCTTCTGCGTTTCATAGCTAAACTTCTTAAAAAGGACATAGGTAATTTCTAGCCAAAATAGGTGCTCCCATTTTCTCTCTTCTCACTCTCTTCTTAACCCTTAACAACCTGGCTTCTGACCTTACCATTCCACTAAAACTGCTCTCTCCAAAGTGACTAACGACCTCTTAGTTGCCAAATCCAATGGCCTTTTCTCAATCTTTATTCTCCTTGGCCTCTCTGTAGCCTTTGATGCTGTTGATCACTCTCCTCCTTGATACTCTTTTCCCTCTATGTTTCAGGAATACCGGTCTCCTGATTCTCTCACTACTTATCTGATCACTCCTTCTCTGTCTCCTTTGCTGGATCTTCAACCAGATCACATCCTCTAATCTTAGCTGGCCTTCAGGGTTCTGTCCTAAGTATTCTTCTCTTCTCTTCTCTCTTTATACTACTTTTGACTTGATGGATGATCCCATAGCTGCAGCGGATTTAATTACTACCTCTCCGCTGATATTCTTAAGTCTAACTACCCTGCACCAATCTTTCTACTGATCTCCAATCTTGCATCTCTAACTACCTTTCAGACATCTCAAACTGGAGGTCCAGCAGACATCTTACAGGTAATATCTCCAGAATGGAACTCATTATCTTTTCCCCTAAACTGTTCCCCCTGGTATCTTCCCTATTACTGTAGAGGGCAATATCATCTTCCCAATTCCTCAGGCCCACAATCTGGGAGTCATCCTTCACTAATTCTCACCATACATACCCAATTTATTGCCACAGCCTGGCAAATAGTAACATCTCTCCATTATGTCCCCTTTTTGCCTCTAACACTGCCACTACTCTAGTATAGACCTCATCACCTCAGGCCTGGATTATTGCAATAGACTACTGGTGGGTGTGCCTGCTTCAAGTTTTTCCCCACTCTAATCCATCTTCCATTCAGCCACTAATGTGATTTTCCTAAAGCAGAGGTCCAATCATGTGACACCCTCCCCCCCCGAACCCCACCACTTAATAAACTCCAGTTGATTCCTATCACCTCTAGGATCAAATACAAAATGTTCTATTTGGCATTCAGTCTTTCACAACCTAGCCCCCTCCTACTTTTCCAGTCTTCTTACTCCTCACTCCCTGACACATACTCTTTGATTCAGTGACACTGGAGTCTTGGCTGTTCCTGAATGAGACAATCCATCTCTTAGCTTCAAGTATTTTCTCCGGCTCTCACCCATGCCCAGAACACTCATGCTCACTCCAACTACTGACCACCTTGGCTTCCTTTAGGACCCAACAAAATCCTACCTTTTACGGGAAGCCTTCCCCAACCCCTCTTAATCTCAGTGTCTTCCCCCTGTTAATTATTTATAATTTATCCTGTATATCATTTGCTTTGTATATATTTGTTTTCAAATTGTCCTCCCAATAGATTGTAAGCTTCTTGAGGGCAGAGACTGCCTTTTGGCCTCTTGTTGTATCCCCAGTGCCTAGCATACAGTAGGCATTTAACAAATGTTTGATTGGTTGATTGATGACCTCTAAAGTCCTTTTCACCTCTAAATCTATAATTTTGTGACTCTAAATCATGGAATATGAACCTACGGTCCTCCAAAGTATCAAAGTATCATCACAATTGTTTATATTTGCTTAAATAGTTAAGTTTAATTTTGGAATAAGTCATCTTAGACAAAAAAAATGAATTAATATTTCAAAAAAAATTGAAGTGCCATGTTACCTCCATCTGGCCATGCAATTCATTTATTCTTTTTTTGCAGTATTCTAAATTTGTCCTCAAGAGAGAATTGATTAATTTTTTAGGGATGGCTTCACATGGAAGAACCACAAAATTAAAATGAAAGCTTATTTTATCTTACTTTATCAGCAGATTGCTAAACTAACTTGAAAAAACAACTGTATAATTAAATTTTATACTACAAAGAGCAATCTGCTTTTTAAAAAATCTTTGTAACAATATTCTACCCAAATTTCACTGGATTCAATAATTAGATATGACAGAAACAAAGCAATGTGTTAAATGTCTACTAGAAGTAAGAGGCCATTGCCGTTATATGAGGCAGTTGAGACTAGTTGAAGGGATACCATGAATGCACCATTCTGTGGTTATTGCTGCTCCTTAGATCCTCTCAATGGAATGTAAGCTCCTTGTAAGCAGGAACCGTTTTCTTTTAGGCACCTATTAAATGTTATTGCTTCATCTGCATGGTCCAGTGGAAATAGAGAACTTGTATTCAATTTCACCTGCTTGACCTTGAACAAGTCATTAACCTCTCTGGTTATGTTTCCTCATTGGTAAAATGAAAGGACTCGACTAGATTTTTTTCCCCTTTTGTTAAGGGGATTTGTTCTGTGAAGTCTGGAATCATTCATTCATCAAAAATGTTAATAGAACCACTGAAAAGATGAATTTCCAGAAGATTTATTATGCACACACTACAAATGTTAGTCCTTAGTATTTTTATTTTTGTTTTGGTTGTTTAGTGTGCAATATGTTTTTGTATGCAGGTAGTAAAAAGAAAAAAAAACTTTGCTCTTCCAAAAAGATAATTCATATTAAGCTTAAAAGTATGTCATGAAAAGATATTTTTTCAGGGAGTCTATTA
Organism: Trichosurus vulpecula; assembly: GCF_011100635.1. Taxonomy (NCBI): domain Eukaryota; kingdom Metazoa; phylum Chordata; class Mammalia; order Diprotodontia; family Phalangeridae; genus Trichosurus; species Trichosurus vulpecula. The sequence continues at coordinate 141,764,408 of NC_050573.1, forward strand.
TAAAACATTTATCAGCACACCCCTGTTTAAAGTTTAAAAGGAGGAAGAGGGAAATGAGAACATAAAGTGACTGCAAAGGGACACCTAGGGAAATTGCAAAGTAGGAATCTGTAGTAATCCAAAGAGAAAAATTAAGAGGAATTGAAGGAACATTATTAGTTGCACACCAAATTTTAAAAAAGAATAATGAGAAGATATGGCAAATAGTCCTTATGATGTCAGAGTAATATGTTAAAATACTTTCCCATAAAGAATCTAGGTAAGTATAAAATTGGTTAGCAAGATACATTGAGGAGGTAACTGAGGATAACAGCTGTCATAAAGTCTTAAAGGACCTTAAAGCACAGTTGATTTCAGTGTAGACCTCTTTACTTAAGCATATTTGTGTAAGCACAAGCTTACATATTTAAGCAAATATAAACAATCTGCTAAAGTGAGGTCAGCTGCTCCATGCTACAAAAGCTCACCTCTCTAAGATAATATTCTAACAGTGATATTCTACAGCCACAACCCATGGAATGCCACTGCCTCAGAAGAATTAAAATCACAAGTCACCCAAAAGGGCAGTGGACATATATGTGATGGGTTAAAGTCATCTATGAAATGTTACCAAGAATGATTTGTACATGTGAAGCAAGATGAAAGTCATCATCAAGGATAGGTGGTCTCATGGAATGGAGAGAAACGAGTTGAACCTCTGGTCATAGGACCCAAGTTTAGATCCCAGCTCCATCACTTGCCACCTGGGTAATATTGAAAAAACCACTTAACCTAGCTGGGCTTCAGTTTCTTCATATGTAAAATGAGAGTGTTGGTCTAGAGAGCCTCTGAGGTCTCTCCCAGCTCTAGCTTTATGACCCTAAGATTAGAAATTTACTGGCTATATATGAATGACCCATGAATGTCAAGAAAAGGAGGTGGTGTAGTTATATAGTAAGACAGAAGGACAACAGATGGACATTCTGAGTGACATGAGGACATTCTACATTGATATTTGTAGAATATTTTAGAGAAAACCCTCAAATTCACTGAGAAATCCTCTTTGGAGAATATCAGAATTAACAATAACTAATAATCAACATATTACATATATTTAACTTATCACCACCAACATGAATTTGACCTATTTATTATGAAAATAGGAATAGAACGAAAGTAGGTTTTTTTTTAAAGGAAAAACAATGGAGGAAATTATCCATGCTAAAACTAAAAGTTGGCAAATTAAAACTAATTTCCTAGAAAACTTTCTATCGCTGGCCAATTTATAAACATAATGTTTTCAAAACACATCTGAAAATCATCTGGGAACTTTCTTAGACAAATATGCCATAATGGAAAGGACACCATAAGTGGACCTGGGTTCAAATACCACCTCTGACACCTTACACATGTTACTTAAGTCATAACCTATGCCACCCACCTGCTTCTCTTTCACTTTCCTCATCTATAAAAAAGTATGGTGCTGGATCTAATAATCTATAATGTCCCTTTCAGCTGTCTCGGCAAAGATACTGGTTTGTCATTTCCTTCTCTAGCTCCTTTTACAGATAAGGAAACTGAGGCAAACAGGTTAAATGACTTGCCCAGGGTTGCCCAGCTAGTAAGTGTCTGAAGCAAGATTTGAACTCAGGAAGCTGAGTCTTCCTGACTCCAGGTCTGTCATTTTATCCACGGTGCCACCTAGCTGCCTGATTGGATAATCTGCTGGATGAGACTGGAATAAAGTCAAAGCTTTAGTTTCTTCCTTTATAAAATGAGGGATTTGGATCAGGTGATCTCTAAAATTCCTAGCAGCCCCTAAACGTATTTCGGATATATAGGTGGTCAAGAAAAAAAAGAGAAATAGCATCAACCATTATTTATTCCTCAGTTTAGAGTGTGAAATAAGCAGGGTTTGAATCCCGGCTTTTTTTTACTATCTGTGTGACCTTGGATAAGGGAGAAGAGAAGGGAACAAGCATTTTTTAAGTACATTACTATGTGTCAGGTAATATGCCTTACGAATATTATCTCATATGATCCTCACAACAACTCTGTGCGGCAGGTGCTCTCGATAACCTCATTTTATAATTGAGAAGACTTAAGTAGGCAGAGGTTAAATGACATGTCTAGGTCACATACCTAGCAAGTGTTTGAGACCAGAGTTGAACTTGGGTCTTCCCGACTCCAGGCCCACAACTCAATTAAGCTGCACCACCTAGCTACTTCTCTTTCAATTTCCTCATCTGTAAAAGGAAGATGTTGAACCTGATGACATTTAATGTCCCTGTCAGCTCTAGATCTATAAATTTATGAACTTGATCCTATAATCTAAGGCTAGATTGGAATAAAACCAAAATCTGCACCCTACAAAAGTAAAGGGGAAAACTAAGTCAAAGTCCTGGATAACTCAGCCTGAAGAAAACTTCTTTTCCCTGACATAACAAGACGTAAGTGGAGTTTTTTGCTTGGATGATTTGAATAATGACCTCAATTATCTGTTTCATTTTGCTATTGTAAACCTGGCCATAATTAAATATGCTAAACACAAGTCATTAAATTTGGCTATCCTGCTTAAGCCAAGTCATCCACATACCTTGTTTGAGCGCAAAGACACTCGCCCTCCACAGCGCGCACAGAATTTCGTTTGGCAATATGAACAGTTATGGCCACATCCATCGGCAAATTTTGTTTTGTGGCAGATGCCACAGGTGGGAGCATCCCCCTTCTGCTCCTGCTGCTGCTGGGATTCTTCCCCCATCTTCTTGACCTGCTCCTTGTACATTTCAAACTGCTGGTGCAACTTCCTGTTAGGAAAACAGATGGAAAAAAAGAAATTAGGTTCCTAATGGAAAAAAATAAATAATTCAATTCTCAAAAAAAAAATTATCCTAAGGTTACATAACATTTATTATGAGAAGTCTTTGAAAATGTTCAAAACGACATAGACATAATATTTAGCAGGATGTAGAAAACAAAATAATGCAATTTGATCATTTCAAGAGGAATGTGGCTTTGGGATATTCAGTCATGCCAATACTGCAGAAAGTTTGGCTCTCTTTATAAATATTAGCTCAAACCTAAATTCATCACATAGATATAAACATAGGGAGAAAGTCAGCCTGACATCTAGTTGGCATAAGATACATTGAACTAGATTTACTTGGATCCAACTCTAAAATTTTCTCTTGTTACCTGTAAAATACCCAGATATCATTATGTCTTTCAAGTGCTGTCTTAAAATGATATAAGTAAGACTAGCTTAGGAGAGGAAACACGTCATAGTAGTAAGAGCCCTGAGCTTGGAGTTAGAAGGCCTACATCTAAATCCTACCTTGGGAATTTGCTAGTTGTGTGATCACAGCCAAGTTATTTAACCTCTCAAAGTCTCTGTTTACCCATCTGTAAAATGGGAATAGTAATGCCTGCAGTACTTGTTTCAAAGGGCTGTCATGAGAATCAGATGCTATGATATATCACAAACCTTAAGGTGCCCTGTTGTGATGATGATGATGATGATGATGATGATGATGATAACCTATATTTTGTAGCGCTTTACAGCTGGCAAGGTAGCTTCCATACATTTTCTCATTTAATCTTCGTGACCATCCCATGAGGTATCAACTACAAGTATTATTGATCTCATTTTTAAAATGAGAACAATGGGTCTGAGAGAGGTCATAGAACCATAAATCCAGAGCTAAAAGGGACCCCTAATCCAGACACTTCATTTTATAGGAGAGGAAACTGAGGTTCAAGGAGGTTAAGTGACTTGCCCAAGGTCACTTAGACATCAATCTTCAGACAAGAGATTTGAAAATAGATCTTCTTACTTTAGAAACAGTGTTTTTTTCCACTGTAACCCTCTACCTTACCCCTCACACAGGGAAGATACTACTAAATTCCATAAATGGGATTTGAACCCACTTTTCTCCTCACTGCAGGTCCACAACCCTTTCCACAATATCATGACATTACTATTATTATTTTGGAGAAATGAAAAATGAAGTTCATTTGGCAAAATAAATATAAGACTAAGACTTTCCTGAATCTACTTCTAAAATCTCAATGGCATTCATAGTATAGGGAGGCCCCTTCATGATGTTTTTGAGTGATTTTTAAAAAATTGTTTCCAAGTAAAAATGGCTTCATGTTTTTTTTACTAAGAGGATAGGAAGGGAACTGACCACCTTTTGGCTTTTAAAGTAAAACCAGGACCCACGAGCCCCAAATAGCTGAGACCTAGTCTCAGTTGTGGTGCCTGCAAAACTCAGACATCATGAGGGACATCGGATGATTGGCTTCACTAATTAGTTAAATCTGTTCAAGAGTCTGGACACCAGTTGGCAGACAAAATAGTGCGAAATATTAGAAGTGGAACCAGAGAAACTGTACCAAAAAAAAAGTAGAGCCAAGTTTTAAAAACATAGATGACCCACACCCACATCTCACCTCCACCCGAAAACAAGTGAAGTTTCAGTTAATCTAGTTCTAAACAAAATTTTAAATTTACAGTATATTTCTTCTGAAATATTCAAAATATTTTTAAATGGCTTCAAATATTTTTCTAAAGTCAGTGACTATTAGAAAAAAAGGGCTGCAGAGGTCCTGAAACTCATTCCTCAGTTTCTCCCACTTGTAATAGCTGTCTGCTCTTGGTGCCCCCACCTATTCTTCTCTAACTTATTCTTCAGTCCCTTTCTATCTGACTTTCAACCTCATCGCTCATCTGAAACTGCTTTGTCCAAAGTTACCAATGAGCTCTTGATTGCCAAATCTAATGGCCTGTTTTCATTCCTCATCCTTCTCAATCTCTCTACAACATCTGACAATGTTAATAATCACTCTCCCTTCCTGGATATTCTGTTCTCTAGGTTTTCTGGACACTGCTTTCTCCTGCTGCTTCTCCTACATATGTGGCTACTCTTTCTTAGTCTCCATTGGTCAATTGTTATCCATGTCTTTCCCCATCTTGGCAGATATGTCCCAAGGCTCTGTCCTGGGCCTTCTTCTCTTCTTTCTCTCTCTTAGTGATCTCCTCAGCTCCTATGGATTCAATTATTATCTCTATGCAGATAAACTCACAGATCTATATATCCAGCCCCATTCTCTCTCCTGAGTTCCAGCCCCACATCCGCAGCCACCTTTTGGACATTTCGATCTGGATGTTTAATAGATGTCGCAAACTTAACATGTTCAAAACAGAAATTATCTTTTGCCCAAAATCCACCCCTCTGAACCTTCCCATTTTTGTTGGAGTGGGTACCTAATGCCCCAAGTTCACAACCTCAGACTGATCCTTGATTATTCATTCTCCTTTGTCGTTTGCCCACTGTATTCAGACAGTTGCCAAATCTCATCAATTCTACCTCCACATCTCTCACATCTGTCCCCTTCTCTCTACTCACATGGTTACCATCCTTATTCAGTCTTTCATAGCTTGTCACCAGGACTATTACAATAGCCTCCTAATGGGTCTCCCTACCTCCAGTATCTCTTCTCTCCAAAACATGGGGAGGACCCAAAATTGATAGGTAAGACTTTTTTTGCTTGGTCTCAGGTGACAGAATAAGGACTAGGAGATGTAAGTTGCAGAGTCAAATTTAAGTCTGAAATCAAGAAAAAAAACTTTCTAACAATTCAAGGCATCCAAAAGTAAGATGGATTCCCTAGGGAGGCAATAGGTCCCCCATCATAAGAGATCTTGAAGCAAGGGCTGAATCATGAGTTGTCAGGTATGTTGTAGTAGATTCCTTTTCAGGCACAAGTTTGGTCTACCTGGACACTGAAGTCCCTTCCAACTGTGAAATTCTGTGATTTTGAGGTTCGTTTTTCCATATCATATTTAAATTATAAGGAAGACAGATAGTTTTCTTGACCTTGACTCTAACCACAAATAGCTCATTGTTTTTCCCTGCCTGTACTCCCACTGTGCTTGGGTATAGCTCTGAGAGATACACAGATGGTTTCAAGGCAGGGGTTGACAACCTATGGCCTCTGTACACAAAGAAGGTATGTTATCCAACTTTAAAGGTTTAAAAATGGGTACAGAGGCAACCAAAATCAGAGTGGAAGAAACAGACTAGAAAGATAGGAGGAGTCGTGATAAAGGTGAATAGTGGATTTAGCTTGTAAGAGAATAGACATAGACGTAAAAGAGGCTAGAGAGTAGAATTTCAAAGTTCTAAATCTTACTTATGATGTTTTCCTATTATATAACAACAAACATTTGTATGTCTAATCTTGGGCCATTTTCCCAATAACCTTGCCAGCTGCCTTGTTTCTTAGACCAGGGCTGTCCAACCTTAAGTTTTTATTGAAACAATAGACAATATATTTTGATTTGCCATTTTAGTGAGAACTCTGCAGTAGCTCAACTTCCTTTACTAAAGCATTTATGTAAATTTCTATGCTAGTAGGCAGGCCGCATACATCCCACTGCAGGCAGTTTGGACAGCCCTGTCTTGGACCACAGATACTTCCCTAAAGGTTTAAATCCTTTCATCTCTGGCACCTCTGTCCAGAGTACTGGCTCTTCTGTTTGGTGGCTGCCTCACTTGGCTAACCATCAAATCAACTTTACCATTGCTCTTGAAAGGAATATGTTAATCACTTTCATAATGGCTCCATTTACCATCCCTATAATTTTCCAATCCAATCCACCACTCTACTATGTATGTTGTATTCCCCCACTATAATGCAAGCTGCTTAAGAGTAGGCACTGTTTTTGCTTTAGTATTTGTAACTCTCCTCCTCCCCACCCCACTTTTTACATAGTGCTTAGCACATAGGAAGCACCGAATAAATGCTTTTTTCATCCATTGATTCACTCTTTCTAGCGTATAGGTTAGCTACCACCACCACCCTCTCCTTCATACACTTTGTGAAAAATAAGAGTCCATCTTTCACTTGTGAAAGCCAATGTACTCTACCATTCTACCTTTTGAGAGGAATCTTCTTTTCCCACATCTTGCTCCTTAGAATCAACAGCTTTCCCCATCGTCATTCCAAATACTTATCAAAGAAGAAAAAAGATTAAAACCTGGAAAGATTGGTAACCCCAACATTGTGCCAATCCATGCCCTCACCTGGGATGGGACTGTATTGGAAAGAAATTGTAATGGGAAAAAATAGTGATACATCAACCAGCTTTCACAGAAGAAGAGGTACCTTCGCCATAAGTTGATTGAAATAGACCATAGGAGTTTCAAGAGGGCAGGATTTGAGTTTATCTAAATATATTTCAACCAGCCATGTATAGTAGAGTACTTTAATAAGTTTGTGGAATAGAACTGATATGAACTGAACAGAAATGAACTGAATTAAACAGCCTAAAAAAAGTAAAAGAATAGATGGACCATAACATCATCTGCACTATTGATTTATCCAATCTTAGATGAAAGGGAAGAGAATGCCAAGGAGAAAATGATATAGATATGGTCATTTTCACATCTTGCCTAGAAGAGTATGAATCTAGTACCCTTCTTGGAGATAGCACAGGAGAACTCAGACACTTTCAAATAGGAAAATAACATAATAACAAATAGGAATAACATAAAAATAATGCTGGGCAACATCATGATAATGTTTAAAAATAAACATTGTAATAATCGGTTCACATCTTATTTCTATTATGTATTAGAAAAACTTTTTATGTTGCTTAAAAAAGAAAATCACAGAAGCATATTAAAAGGTCTCTCAGTCAAAACATTCATATGAACTTTCATATTTAGTTAAGATTCTTTATCTTTAACAGCTGTTTTTCAGGGTGATATCTCAAAGATTTTTGTTCCTTTTTTATATTAAGCCAGTATAACTAATTTCCTGTAGGAAATTAAACTCAGAGGTCAATTTCCTCCACAAAACGTGTATGTACTCACTAGATACAGAAATCTTTGGAACTGAAAATGTCCTAATCCCACTCACAAAATGAAATAATCTTGATAATAACTCTTATGGTTAGAAATAATAAAACTGAACTCAGCAACTCATTCTAAATGTTGAGAGTATTAAAAAATTTAGGAAGAAAGATTTTGAGCTATGTAAAATCAGAAAAGATATTATTATATAGATGTATTGAAAGAGAAATATCTTTTCAGCGATCAAAATATTTTATCTTGTTGAAAAAGTCACTTGGATAGGAAAACCACTTGGAGTTACACAAGTCACTAAACAACACTCTTGGATCAGTAAGGCCATTAACTGTCCATATTCCCCAAGGATCCCAAAGACAAATGGGAATTTAAGGTTTGCAAAGCACTTCATACATTATCTCACTTCATCCTCACAGCACCCCTGTAAAGTAGGGACTACCATTTTCCCTATTTCACAGATTAGTTAACTAAAGCTTTGAGAAATCACTTGTAGTGTCACACAGACAGTAACAATCTGAATCCTGAGGCAGGATTCAAGCTCAGGTTTTCCTGGCTCCAAGGCCAGTGCCTTCTCCCAAAATATTTATAGACCTTTTTTTTATGGTGGAGAAAAACTGGAAACAAAGTAAGTGCTTATAATCCAGGAATGACTGAACACATTGTGACATATGAACATTGTGGCGAGTAAATGCAACAAAGGTAGGCCGACTCAATAAAGGTAGTACAGACTCCAAGCTACTTTATTAACAGTGAAGCATACAACTTAAAGTGGGTCACTGGCAACCTCAGCAAAGCCAGCAACCCCCAGAGAAGGAGGGGACCCTCTTTATTAACACACAACAAAGAAATGGTCTTGGTAGGTGTGGAGAAAAGGTGATAGATTGTAGGGTCGAGGCAGGAACATTATGATTAGCTACACTGAGCGAGGTGGACTGGCATTCAGGTAAGGCTAATCATGCCCCTCTCTAACAATTAAGGAATGCTAATTGTTTTGTGTGATCCATCTATATCTTGAAGTCTTTTGCTAGAGGTTCACAAGTCATAGTCTTGCTGCCTCCTTGAAAGACACAAAAACAGGAAAGGACAGATGATATATCTTTTGCGGATGGTAATTTTGTGGGGCTAAACAATGGATATCCATGAAGTATCCTAGGGAATACTGACATGAGAGATAACAACCTTTCTTTTAAGCTAAACTAACTTTAAGCTAGCTCTGCCAGATTCCTGATCTCAACTTAAGCCAGATGGATGCAGACCCAGCTGAATGCCTGAGCTTAACTCAGGCCAGGTGGATACAGTCCCAATTATAAAATTAATACAGCATAAAGTCAGTTATATTGTAGAATCAATATAGTAGAAATCAATTCAGAAGAAATCAGACGTAACATTAATTTTGATCTTTTTACAGAATAATGCAACATTATTAGATATCAGAAAAGATGAATATGAGGAATTTTTTAAAAAATATTGGTAGACTTTTATAAACTGTCACAGATCATGGTAAACAGATTGAAGCAAATATATGCACAATACCACAACAATGCAGAAGAGAGGGATGGGAACTAGATCTGTGATTTCATCAGTATGGGAACTCCCGAGTGAGGAAAGCTCTTCTACTAATACAGGGTTGCATGTTCTCTGCAATTTGTAGTCTTAGAGAATTGTCCAGAGCTCTGAAAGATTGAATGACTGCCTAGGGTCACACAGCCAGTATACATCAGAAGTGGAACTGAAACATATCTTTCCGGTTTCAAAACTAGATCTTTGTTCCTACCCCTAGCCTCTCTACATTTGTAATAAAAAAAAACACTTAAAGCAAGCAAATTCAGATTACTTTCAATGGCCAGTATCATTCCAGATGAAACATACTTCCCTCCTCTTGGTAAAGAAGTTGGTTGGTAAATACAGGTGTGAAATCCTGAATATGCTATGGCTCCTTTGTTGGTTAGTGGTGGTTAACTGGTTTTGCTTGTTTCAAAACAGAATTCAGTGGTGGTGTGTGGATTTATGACGAAAGGACTCATATGAAAAAGCAAAAATATAACTTTCTAAAAGCCACTTGAATTGTCTTTTGTTGTAGTTCAGTCATGTCCAACTTGTTGTGACCCCATTTGAGGTTTTCTTGGCAAAAACACTGGAGTAGTTTGCCATTTTTTTCTCAAGATAATTTTACAGATGAGGAAACTGAGGCAAATGGGGTTAAGTGACTCGCCCAGGGTAACACAGCTAGTAAACGTCTGAGCCCAGATTTGAATTCAGGAAGCTGAGTCTTCCTGACACCAGGCCCAGCACTCTATCCACTGTGCCACCTAGCCACCCCTAGCTGGATTATGTCTAGACAAGCAAAATAAAATGAAGGACTGAGATGAATATCTCTGTACCTAGGCATACCACACCTAAAACAATAACTTGTAAAAAGCTCCCACTTAATAGATTTGTTAAGTTGAATTGGTTTTTTAACACTCAGGATCATAAACATAGAACTGGAAGCAGCAGTATGCTGATAAATGTTTAACAACCAGCTCTTCCCCCCAAAAAAGCATATACCCACTACACACAAGTTTAATATTCATTATTAATATACTCTCCATAGCTTTCTTAAGTATAGACAATAAACAAAACAATAAATCAAGCCCTGATATGTAGTATTTGCAGACTTCTGAGGTATAAATATACAAACCAAAAATTTAACAATCAGATCCTGATCCCAAGCTGGCTCTGCATGGAAGGGACCTAAAAGATCTTCTGGTCCAACCATATCATTTTACAGATGAGGCATCTAAAGTTTATAACAGTCACAGAATTTTACAAATAGTAAATAATAGAGTCAGGATTTGACCCCATGTGTACAAAAACTGGTACTTTCTACTATACCATCTAGGCATCTAGGGTTAATATGAGGTCCTTGGCTATCATAGCTTTGCTGCTTTCCTAAACTTCTCTAACCCTGCATATGAACAGAACGGAAGCCAAAAGAAAAGGGAAAAGGCAGCAATGAAAATCAATACTTGACTAGGGCCCAAAATAATAAAAAGCAAATACTTCCAGGTCCCCCAGTGCTCAGGTATCTCCTGATTGTAACACTGACTGATAACTGTATTAGAGAAAATCCTTGAACACCCTAAAATTAATTTACATCAAGGCCTAGATGACTGTAGGGGTTTCTTCTGATCCCATAGGAAAAGTATGTCACATCATTTCTGTAAAATTTGCTTTCATGTAAAGTTCAATGAACAAATACAATCTTGAAAAGAATCAATTACAGATAAAAGGGTGTCATATTTTAAGAAATTATGAAAAATTCAAGATATAAACAGCCTTTTGCTATATACACATATACTAAAAAAGTACTCCTTTGAAAAAAATGAAACAATATTTGATTGAAGCATTTTTTCTACCACTGCATAAGGTGACCATTACATTCTCTTCACCAAATTAAAAAAATAAAATAAAAGACGTGATCACTTTAACAACTGTATTTGTCACAAGATGGATGGACAACCGAAAGGCATTTAATCTCAGACTGGCACAGTCACAAAGGGACTGGAGCTAAAGTAGAATGCAGCAGGCCAACTTCTATTATAAGTTGCCAACTAAGATCACATTACGGTAATTAATACAAGTATGCCTCACTTCACAGAGTATTGTGTTACCGGAAAAATTGCATGCAAATTTCGATCTCATAAACACATCTCATTTTAAGTGTACTGGGGGCCTCATCATTTCAGAGAAACCTGTAGTAAATATCTGAGTAAAGTGACAAATCATCTGCAATTTCTGGTTTTGAGTTTGGGCATTAATTATTTTTTACATACCAAGAAACATTGATATTGCGTTTGGTACATTGATTCTAAATGAAAAACAAAATAAAATTCAAAATTCTGCTTACTGTCCTTATTTGTTACTTCTTCAGTTGAGTCAGATAAGATAGATAAATTCATTGATTAGATATATTTCCATATACACACTTTATTACTTGACCAGAAATGGTAAGGCTTTCTCATTAAGAATATAATACCATGGAATTGTGACTCCATTGTTAAACATTCATTTTGTTAAAAAAAATAATAATTTTCAAATTAGATGATTTTTGATTAAAAACTACAACTTTTAAAAAACTATATGCTGATTTTTGTTCATTTTTGTACGAATAATATAGATTCTTAAAAACTTGATTAGAGAAATTTCTGAAAAGGAATCTATATGAATTATACTATTAGTACTAAATATGTCTATTAGAACTTAGAAGTAACAATCATAGAAACACAGAGAAACAATGCACTTGTCATTTTTACTAAGTACTAAATGAGTGAAATGTAATTTTTAAAAATATATTTCATAACTCCATAGCCGTATAACATATTTTTTACTAATTACTTTAAATAATTCTTGCTTGCTTAAAAAATAATTGCAGATAAATTTATTGAGCTTTGGTTCACTTTTTAAATTGTTTCTCATTCATAATTTAAATTTATAAAATAAGAATAACATTTCTACTACAAATACTAATTATATTATAATAAAGTAGGGCAATTACTTTTTTCTAAATAGTTGTTATTTCACTTTGTGCATAACAAAATAGATACTTTATAAGTAGTAGATACATAATAAACGTTTATTCAATTAAAAGCAATTGGACATGATTCCCGGATACAGTAGTGCATAAGGGTCAGATCTACAGAGACAGAGTCAGGAAGCCTGAGACTACCCAAACAACTAACTAAGTTTAATGAAAAGTAGATGTTGTTTATAACTATCCTGGTGGTGCTACTAGTGATAATGGTGATGACGATGATACTAATGATGATGATGATATAAATAATGATGACAACAGAAACAACATATTTGTACAGTCCTTTAAGGTTCAAAATTAGCAAGACTATATTATGCTCTACTTTATTTTATCTGTATAGAAAAGGGCCTAATTACAAAATGAACTATAGTTACTAAAATAATTAGTAATACATATTCTTTACCAGACAAAACACACACACACACACACACACATACACACATACACACACACACACACACAAACACACACATACAGACAAATCTCCGCTGGTGGTTAGCTAAGAGCTCAGGAAGGGACAGGAACTCTTTCAGGGAACAAATGTTTTCTATCCAGAATGCTTCATCCTTATCTACCCAAAGAGATTTGGGAAGATAAGGTCCAATTTCTCTACCAGTACTTAATACATATACTGTTTTACATACAGTGAGTACTCAATAGATACTCTTTGAATAAATGACTACGTAAATACTTAGCTTACTATGAGATACCTGACTTACTACTGTAGCAATACAATAAATAATGGCTTAGTGTTCTGAAAGAGCTACTGTGTTTCCCTGGGCAATAATTCGCCGAGGATATTGTGGTTCATTAATTGTCCTGTAGACTAAAATTTCTATTACAATCAGTATTGGTCTGTATAGCCAAAACCAAGTAGAGAATTGCACAACTGCACAGGTAACTTGGAATTCACTTTCAACTAAATTAACTGGAGCAGTTTTATAGATGATCCCAAAGTAAACAACCTTCAACTTAGACCTGGCTGCATACAGCAAGTCTCAACAGTGCAGCAGCACAGAGAACATGCAATCTGTGGAGACTCCTTTTGTACCCCACTTATTACCAGGAGATAACAACACTGGAAGGTATATAGTACAATTGTTGTTACTCAGCTGTTTCAGTTGTCTCCGATTCTTCTTGACCCCATTTGGGGTTTTCTTGGCAAAAATACTGAAGTGGCTTGCCATTTCCTTCTCCAGGTCATTTTATAAATGAGGAAACTGAGGCAAACAGGATTAAGTGACACACCCAGGGTCACACAACAAGTAAATGTTTGAGGTCTTCAAGTTTGAACTCAGGCCTTCCCGACTTTAGGCCCAGCACTGTATCCACTGTGCCACTGAGCTGCCCCATAAAGTCAAAAGTAGAAACTAAATTTTAAAGTTCAAAGAAAATTGAGTAGCTAAAAACTCTTATTTCTCCAAATGTTTTCAAGCATCCAACTTTTCTTTAAAATGATAGAAGATATTAGAAGACTCCCCAATAGCTAGCAATTTTTAAAATTTATTTTTTGTTACATTTTGAGTTTTGAGTTGTTCCGCTCTCAACCACACATTAAGAAAGGTCAACATTTAAAACAGAGAGTATATGTAGAACCACACAATACATACTTCCATATATCAGTTCTTTTTCTGGAGCTAGATAACATCCCTTTTAAAAAAATTAAACAACCTTACCAGAGCAGACATTCTAAGACATATAATAAATAGCATGGAGTCAACGGTTAATTCTCCAGATTTCAACTAATCTGCGTTCAGGCTAAAAGTAACTCTCCAATTTCACGGTCCCGGACCGAATGAATGATAGTGCTGTAGGCAACAGTAGACAATGTTACAATAGCATGGCTACAACCCATCTTTGGCAATCAAAGGCCAACACACAGTGTTGAGCAGAAAACTCTTAAAAACTTTACAAACACTATTTCTCGTTGTTCTCTGATGGATGTCAATTGCAAACTGACTCACCTAGCACCTCTCAAAACAAGAGAGCACTGACATAAAGAGAATGCTTGACTTGGAATCCAATATCCAAATGATGCCTCATTCCCTTAGGAGCTTCATTTCCTCAAACCCATAATTTAATTTCTCTCAGCCTTAGTTTTGCTGTTCTTTGTTTTTTGTTTTGCTTTACCTTTCTTTGCATCCTCAGCACAATACCTGGCACATAGTAGGTGCTTAATAAATGTCATTTGACTTATCGGCTGGCCTAAGTTTCCTCATTTATAAAATAGTAATGATAGCAGGACCAACCTCACAGGGTTGTTGTGAGGATCTGAGGAGAGAATGAACGCAAAGCACTTTGTGAAACTTCAAGTACTATAGTCATAATATTTTATACCTATAGTAATATATAACATAGCATATAAAATATGCCACATATTATAGTATATATTACATATACTATATACAATAATACATTATATACAATATATACTATATTCAGCTATTATTAGATCTTAAGTATTGTCTAGAACAACTTAGTTCATGAGCCTACATTCTGTTCGAGGCAACAGTTGGCAATCAGTTCCCAGCTCTCATCTTTGTGGCTATGCAGGCATTTAGATAAAGACAGCAAGGGCAGAGTGTAATATATATTTGGAGAAAATTCCCTAAGTAAATACAGAGGGAATCCTAGCAGTCAAGTGGACGAGGGATCAAGTTAGGCCCTGATATTTCATGATTAAATTAGTACCGCCAACTAACTCTGATACTGTTTTAAGCCCCAATATGAAAATTCCATACATTCTATGCCTTACAGCGTTACTCTCATCAAAGACACAAACAGCGAGGCTAGACTCAAGTAAAATTACAAAAATGGAAGTTTACTTGCACCATCCCACCAGCAAACCCCACTTGTAATGGCTTAGAGCACCAATATTAGAATCAGAAAACCTTAGTTCAATTTCTGCTTAGCTTTTGACTAGTTGTATGTCTTTGGTCAAGCGACTCAAAGTGTCTGAGCTGTGGCTTCTTCATTTACAGAATAAGGGTAATTCATGCAGACAGGCCTTTGGCAGGGTAGGTGAAGAGCAACCTTTGCAAATCAGGACCTTTAATCTTTCAGTGTCCCTGGGCATCTCTATAAATCTCTATGTTGCCAAAAAGGTACTGGGCTGCAAAAACAAAAGAAGACCCTCAATGGGAGTCTTCTTTACAGATGAAATTAAAAGTCCAGTCAAGATCAATAGACAATGCTTTTATTACCGTTTTTATAGGTTTGATGTGAAGATAATATTTTTTAAATTAGCGAGTAATGCAGGGTATCCCAAAAGTCTTAGTGCATCTTTAACCTTTACTAGCCTAAATATCCTTTCTATACATGTGAGTTATTATTATTTTAACTTACCCATCATGTTTCTACTAAAACTCAACAAATATAATAGAAGAAATACTTACTGAGTGCCGACTTTATTCAAGGCTCTGTGCTAGATAGTGGAGGAGATACAAAGTTTATTTTATATATTGCCTGGATAGATAGAACATCCATTATTATAGGACATTGTAAATGAGTTAGAGAGGTACAAAACAATCTACTCTAGGAGGATGGGGTGGGGGGTGGAGTGGGAGGAGTTAGTATTATCAAAAAATAAAAGATCAGAGACAGCTTCCTGGGAAAGGTCAGTTTTTAGAGAAAACTCATAAGAAGCCTGGCTGCCCCAAATTCCAAACCGTAACACCTGAGGCAAGCCCAGGCAAGGAAGGCTCATGCTCCAGAACTTTCCATTTTTCTCTTCCTTTTATTTAAACTTTCCTGTCCAGTGTTCTATTCTTTTAAGATCTTATGAGATAACTGGTAAGCTGATCTAGAAACATAATTTGTGCTAAAGTTTGAAGGGTTGTGATGGCTTTAGGGATCGCTCATCCCAGAAAACAATTTAAGAGGAGCCAGACTTCAGCCCAAATGATTAACCAACCCTGGGGTTTTCAAACACAGTGGCAGACAGTTACTGATATTTGAGAATGTTGACCACTCTTGCCACTCGGTAGAGTCACCAAACATTGTCACTCTACATGCACAAATAGAGCTCTTCAGGGATTGCCAAGGGCTTCACATAGCAGATCTCGTCTGATCTCACAACCGCTTTGCAAAGTAGGTGCTATTTTTATCCTCATTTTACAGATGAGGAAACTGAGGTTGAGGGAGGTGGCTTGCCCAAGGCCACATAGATAAATATGTGAAGCAGAATTTGAACTCGTTTCCCCGACTCTAAGTCTAGCTCTTGATCGACTACAACATCTAGATGCCATGATAATAATAGCTAACATCTATAAGTGCTTTAAGATTTGCAAAGAGTTTAATACATGTTATTTCATTTTATCCTCAACAGCTTTGAGAAATGTTATTATTCTTTCCATTTCAAAGATAAGAAAATTTAGGCAGACAGTAGTTTAGTGACTTGCCCAGGGTCACACAATTAAGTGTCTATTTATTCATCTAGCTACCCAACCATCTCTCCATCTATCCAACTATATATCTATTGTCTATCTATTGACAGCTATATAGAAAGGCTAAGTGGAATAGTGAACAGAGATCTGGGCCTCTAGTGAGTTCAAATCTGGTCTTCAGTCACTTAGTAGCTGTGTGACCCTAGGCAAGTCACTTGACCTCAGTTTGCTTCAGTTTCCTCAACCATAAAATGGAGATAATAAAGTCATCCATGATGCATGGTTGTTGTGAGAATTAAATAATATTTGTAAAGCATTTAGCACAATGACTAGCACATAGTAGATACTTTATAAATGCTTATTCCCTCCTCTCCCCTGCCTTCTCTCCCCCATCTAGCTATTTAACTATATCAATATAGAGATATCGCTATGCTCTATATAAAGCTAGAGAGAAATCTCTCTCTCTCTCTCTCTCTCTCTCTCTCTCTCTCTCTCTCTCTCTCTCTCTCTCGGTGTGGGTGTGTCTATGTGTCTATTAAATAGATAATAGATAGAGATGATAGATAATAGTTTTGATCAACTGATAGAGAGATAGGTAGAGAAATACACATGGTTGAATAACCCAGAGATCTAGTCAGCAATATCCCTGTATATAAAGGCACAAGAAGGCTGATAAGCATGATAGAACTGCAAGAATATCAATATATGGCTCAGCATAAGAAGAAACTTCCTAACAATTAGAGCTCTCCAAAAGTGGGATCTGCTACCTCGAAAAGTAGTAATAACTCTATGGAATTACAAGGCCACTGATTTACAGCAAGAAGAGACAGTTTAGACCAATTCTCATTTTACAGATGAGAAAACTAAGACACAGAGAAATAAAGTCACGTGTCCTCTGTCATATAGGCAGGAGGTGGTAGAGCACCTGATTTGAATACAGGTGCTGGGGCACCAAATCCTTCACTCTCTCCCCTGAACCACCCAAAGTCTTTAAATAAAGTCTAGATGACTATTTGACTGGTATGATGCACAGGGTGGTTTTTTTCCAGTTATGGATTGAAATAGATAGCCACTAAGACATCTTCCAACTCTGAAATTCTGGGATTCTTTGACATTGGACTAGATGGCATCCAAGTTCCCTTCCAGTTCTAAATCTGTGATCCTTTGAACTTCTGAAGTGCATTCTGGTACGACTCAAAACTCCCCATTCTCCATTTCCTTGGATCAGGAGAATGGCTCAGTTCTATTTTTTTCCCTTATTAGGTAGGTCACCTATTTGTATCTTTCTGTGGGTAAAAGGAGGGAACTGGAGAGACAGTTGTAACAAGTCAGACTAAGAAAGGAAATGTCAGCTAACAACTGGCTCCAAAAAAAGGAAGATTCTCCTCTGGTCTGATGGCCCCATGTCTCTATTCCATCAGGGAAGGTAAGCATCCTTAAAAAGAGGGCCTACTGACTATATAAAACCTGTGTTGAAATGTCAATCAATCAACAAGTATTTACTATGCATTTACTATGTGCCAAGCACTGTACTAAGTCCTGAAGATACAAAAAAGGCAAAATACATACAAGGTATATAATAACTAGTGTATATATATGCATTATATTAATATAATGGCACAGTGGATAGAGTGCTATGTCTGGAATCAGGAAGACTTGAGTGAAAATCTAGCCTCAGACACTTGCTAGCTGTGTAACTCTGGGTAGGTCACTTAACCCTGTTTACCTCAGTTTCCTCATCTGTAAAATGAGCTGGAAAAGGAAATACAAAACAGTCCAGTATCTTTACCAAGAAAAGCCCAAATGGGGTCACAAAGAGTTGGATATGACTGAAACGACTGAACAACCATGACGTATGAATATATATATATATATATATATATATATGTGTGTGTGTGTGTGTGTGTGTGTATACATATATATACGTGTGTGTGTGTGTGTGTGTGTGTGTATATATATATATATATACACACACATACTCACACACACATATGGAAGGTAGAAGTAGAGAGGGAGACCGATAGAGACAGAAATACAGAGCAAATGGAAGGTAATCTCAGAGGGAAGGCACTGGTTGCTAGGAAGACTGAGCAAAACTTCCTCCATTAGGTGGGATCAAAGTGAGTCTTGAAAGAAGCTAGGAAAGCTAAGGAGAAGGCAGAGCTAAGGGGAAAAACATTCCAGGCATGGAGATCAGTCAGTGCAAATGCACAGTGAAGAGACAGAGTAACATGTAAGTAGGCCAGTATAGGTCAATTATATCATGGGTAGAAGGGAGTTAAGTGTTAAAAAAGTGGAAAGGTAGGAAAGTCCTGAATTGTAACAGACTTAAAATGACAGAGGACTTTATATTTGATCTTGAAGGTAACAGAGATTCAATAGATTCTATTAAGTAGAGAATGATGGGGACATACAACTAAACACAGTAAGTGAAACAACTGAAATCCTAGTATGAGGGGCCTTCAAGGGTTCATGTGCACCTGAGAATTATGGTTGCCCACAGTCGGTTTAAAAGACAGTATGTCTGTGTGTGTGCATATGTGCACAAATAGCCCTTTCTTCAATGAAAAAAGATACAATATTTAGAATATTTGTGATTTCTTTCTGTGATTAGAGATTTACATGCTATACAGTATAATATTTGGTAATGATAGATTTCTGTGCTACAAAGCATTTATTGCAACCTCTAAGGACTACAGTCCTTTTGCTTTGGTACTTTTGTCCATAGGAGCACAGTCTTTCAAAGAAAGGGTAACAAATTTTTAAATGCTTCTTAAAATCTACATGGATATAAGACATTCGCATTCACATTTTCCTTTAAACTAAAGATTGAATTAGCACCACAAAGCAAATGGTAACATGGACTTTAAATAACAGTTAAACCTTCTCCTATAAACTTAAACATATCACTTTCCATGTCCATTCTTAACTTCAACCTTTCTTCCCCTAAAAAAATAAAGGGCATCTGCTGGAATTCACTTTGCACATCCTTCAAAAAAAATCAGTCCTTATTCCTTTATGCTTCCATTTAGCTAACAGCTACTTCTAAGACGCAAATGTGCATGTAAAACACAGTGTCACGTTCTTGTTAAACACACTGGAACGAATGTTTGGAGTATATGACATTTTATTTGTATTGAAATCTGAAACATTATTTGTTATCAACATACCACTGTGTCCCTCTTCTGAAAAGGATACTAAATGTTGCCCAAATATTAGGCTATATTATTTTGGTTGCTTTTTTTGTTGATTGTCAATCCAGTTCAAAATACTAAATAACCATAACTTTAGTAATTTACTGTGAAGACAGGATCCGAACAAATGTACAACAAAATAATCCATCAACTTACCTTAGCTCAGAAACTGAACACAATATCAGAATATCAAGATTAGAATGAGTTCATTCTGCATCATTTACAACATTAATGAGAGTTTAAATTATTAAGGAACCCATATCCTTTTTCTGATGTGATAGAGTTGTCTCAACCTAATAGTTTTCCTTTTTAATTAATGAGAAAAGCATGAATACTCTATGCTAAATAAAACTAAACCATTTGTTTAATATTTGAATATTTTAACATTCATAAAAATAATGCTCTCAAAGGCATCATTTTATTTCCCTAATTAGTTTATATAGGATAGATGAAAAGACTCCTAAAAAGTATATTATCACTAACAGATAATCACCACTTTAGCAGAACTGGCTTCCTTCCTGTTTAGACTAGAACATTAGGATGATAAAGCTGATTAATGATAATGCATTATAATTAGGATTTGCTTGGCTAAAGTTACAAACTTTTGAAGTAAACTCAGTAAATGACTAAAGATGCTGGTTAGCAATACTGGCAAAAGACAGGTAAATTTATATTTGCTCTGTGCCTATCCAAGTGGGCCCCAAATTTCTGAATCCAAGCAATCCGATCACTTCAGAAATGATGCTGGCCATTTCTTATATTCGAGTCGATAAGGAAATTGATAATTTGGGTTCAACCACAGCTGTAATATTTCATTAGCCATCTTCTTTAATCCTGAAGCTCCCAAGCTATGATAAGCACTCCCAAAATTTCATTTCAGCCCACAGATAACACTTGATGATAGAATATACTACCATGTTTAAATCATGGATTCACTGGGAAAAGCACAAGAAACAGATAAACGGCAACCGCTTAGAGTGAGATGAGCCCATATGTGAGAACAACTAAAATGCAAATATCTTCATTAACGGAAAGAATATTTCAAAGAAAAATAGGCAAGATGATACTGAAGATGCTGCTGCTTTCTCTGCTAGCAAACACTGCATCTATCTATCAAAGCTAAATTCAATCCAATTCGACATACATTTATTAAATGCCTACTACATAAAAGACAGAATATCAGGCTCTGGGGACACTGTTATACTGTCATAATAAATCTAATAAATTCTAATAAGTTCTAACAAATATTTTCAGGCTCTTTCTCTACCAGACAAGCTGTCATTACCTTAGCCACAACCTTTTTTCTTATCTGATGCCACCTTCCTCCTGCTTGTCCATTTTCTAGAGCTCCACTCTATCTGGAAAATTCCATATCAGGAACCTTCCAGGCCAGAAGCATCAAGCTTCACTGCCAATTGGCACTTTCCCCTTTGAAGTGAGAAACCAGTCAGAGCCACCTGAACAGGACCCCACCCCTCCCTTCAAAATTCCTGGCCCTCTTCAGCTCCCATAAGCTATTCTGAGGCATTAAATAAATACCAACCCAGTAATATCTCACACTATTTCCCGCCACATGCTCTGTATTCCACCCAAATGGGAATACTGTCTGTTCCCATATCTATCCCACCTCTGTGCCTGTTCAAGGTCTTCCATAATATGGCTTCAGCCTACCTAATCAAGCTTATCATCCATTGCTAAAAGTATGACCTTGGGCAAGTCACTTCTGGGAAATTCAGTATACGCATCTTTCAAATGAAAGGTATAGTCAGCAGTACCATTCAGTAGATGATCTCAGAAGTACCTCGTAGCTCCAAATCTATGGTGCTATGATCTGATGTATCTAACAAGGCCAGCATGTTTACCATGCCTCATATTCATTCCCACCTTCATACCTGGAATGAGCTTCCACCTCATTTAGGTAAGGAAAATAGCATGAACCCTACTGTTCACTTATCCAAATCTTATAATTCTTTCAAGGTTCACATCAAGATACACATCAGAGAATCAAAGACCTCAGAATCCAAATCCTACCCATGTCCTTAATCTCCATCTCCGACAAGTTGTCACTGAGCTTCTCCTTGAAGACATTCCATGACTCACTATGCAAGGAAGCAGTCCATTCTACTCTTGGACCCCTCTAATTGTTAGGAAAGTTGTTCCTTATGTTGAGCTGATTAACTTCCTTTAACTTCTAACCATTGGTCTTAATTCTGTCTGCCAGGGTCAAGCATAAGAGACATAACTCCTATTCAAATGACAACCTCATGTCCATCTTCCTCCTCTGAATCTCCTCTAATAAAGACTAAATAACCGCTGTCCTTCACCAAGTCCTCATATGGAATGGTTTCTAGTACCTTCATCCGTTTGGTTTCTATCATCTAGCTAGAGGACCATCACCTTGCTGTTCACTACCTAAAACTAAACACAATGCTACAGATTTGGTCCAATCAGAACAGAGACACAATATTCCTATTGTACCCTCTTCATTCTCCCCCAGACCCAGACTGTCTCTCAAATACTTCACTTAAAAACTCACTGATTGAATTTCCACAATTAAAGAATTTTTTTTCCTTTCAGACCTTGTCTATAGTTAAAATTTACACTTAATATGTGTGTGTTTGTGTGTGTGTCTTGTTTAGTGAATGAAATTATAAATCCTCAAGGATGAAGTTTCATATTCCACCTTTCTATCCCACAAATGCACCAAGCCCGTAAAAGGCACTCATTAGAAATGTGTTAGGTGTATGCAAGTGAGATATCAGTTCTTATTCAACTCCATAAATATCTACTAAGTGCCCTTTAGAGGGCAAGGACAATGTGTCATAAATTTCTTTTGCATTCCTCATGATACCTAGCATAGCCCTGGAGAGAGCCCCCATGAACTATGTGACCTTGGCCAAGCCACCTAACTTCAGCCTCAATTTCTTTATTTGTGAAGACAATAATACTTTTTAAATGTACATTTATTTCATTAAATATTTTCCAATTGGATGTTAATATTCATTTTTTTTAAATTTTGAATTCCAAATTCTCTCTCACTCTCCTGCACCTCCCCCACCCTTTGAGAAAGCAAGCAATATAATGTTGATTATATATGTGAAGTCACGTAAGACATATTTCCACATTAGCCATGTTGCAAAAGAAAACACACACAAAAGCTAAGAAAAATAAAGTTTAAAAAAGTATTTTTCAATCAGCATTCAGCATTTTTCATCAACGGGAGTTTTGGAATTTTCTTGGATTAATGTCTTGTTCAGAGTAACTAAGTCTTTTATAGTTGGTCATTCTTTCAATATTGCTATTCCTGTGTGCAATATTCTTCTGGCTCTGCTCACTTCATTTGACATCAGTTCATACAAGTCTTTCCAAGTTTTTCTGGAACCCTGCTGCTCTCGTCTATTCCCATTCCATTTTCTCTAGAGTTCTATCATACCTAACTTTTCTGACATTCTTTTCTTCTCCTTAATTTCTTTCTTATTTATTTTATGGTTAGATGTGTCTTGAGAGGGAAAAGGTGAGATCCCCCAGTAGTATAGCTTTACTATTTCCTCCTGTAATTCATTTAACTTTTCCTTTAAGAATTTGGATGCTATGCCATTTGATGCATATATATTTAGTATTGATATCACTTCATTGTCTATGGTGCCTTTAAGCAGGATATAATTTCCCTGCTTATTGCTTTTAATTGCGTCTATTTTTACTTTTGCTTTGTCTGAGATCATGATTGCCACCCCTGCCTATTTTACTTCAGCTGAATCATAATACATTCTGCTCCAGCCCCTTATTTTTACTCTGTGTATGTCTCTCTATTTCAAGTGTGTTTCTTGTAAACAACATATTGTTGGATTCTGGTTTTTAATCCATTCTGTTACCCACTTCCATTTCTAAATGAATTCGCCACTCACATTCCCAATTATGATTACTAACTTAGGCATTTCCCTCCATCCTATTTGCTTGTTTATCTTTCTTTTTTATTATTATGATCCTCCCTTAAAGTCTATTTTGCTTCTGACCACTGTCTTCTTTTATATTCCCTCCCTTTTATCACGCCCCTTTTTTTCTTATCCACTTCCCCTCCTCTTTTCCTACTGGGTAAGATAGATTTCTATGCCCAATTGAGTGTATGTGTATATATATACATATGTATATGCATGTGTATTCCCCCTTTGAACCAAGCTAGATGAGACTAAAGCTCAAGCATTGCTTGCTCCTATACCATTTTCTCCTCTACCATAAAAGTTCTTTGTTCATCTCTTTCATGTGAGATAATTTTCCCCATACTTCCTCACCTTTCTTTCTTCTCCCAGGGCATCCTTTCTCATCTCTACATTTTTTTTACATCATCCCAACACAACTGATTCACTCCCATGCCCTCTTTTTATATAGAATCCTTCTAACTGCCCTAACAAAGTTCTTAGAAGTTACATGTGTCATCTTCCCATATTGAAATGTGAACAGTTTAACCTTATTGAGTCCTTCTGATTTCTCTTTCATGTTTACATTTTTATGCTTCCCTTGTATTTGAAAGTCAAATTTTCTATTCAGCTTTGGTCTTTTCATCAAGCACGCTTGAAAGTCCTCTATTTCATTACATATCCATTTTTTACCTCAGAGGATTTTACTCAGTTTTGCTGGGTAGGTTATTCTTGGTTGTAGTCCCATATCTTTTGCCTTCCAGAATATCATATTCCAAGACATTCACTCCTTTAACAGAGCGCGTTCTAAATCTCGTGTGATCCTGACTCTGGTCCCATGATATTTGAATAGTCTCTTTCTGGCTGCTTGAAACATTTTTTTTTTACTTTTAAGCTCTGGGTTTTGGCTATAATATTCCTAGGAGTTTTCATTTGGGGCTCTCTTTCAGGTAGTGTTTGGTGGATTCTTTCCATTTCTATTTTGTCTCCAGTACTAGAATACTGGGGAAGTTTTCCTTGATAATTTCTGGAAATAAGTGTCCAGGTTCTTTCTTTGCTCATGGTTTTCAAGTAGTCTAATAATTCTCAAATTATCTCTCCTCAATCTATTTTCCAGGACATTTTTTGATGAGATAATTCATATGTTTTCTATTCTTTTACTTTGTTTTCTTGTTTCTTGATGTCTCATCGAATCATTAGCTTTCACTTGCCCAATTTTAATTTTTAAGTAATTATTTTCTTCAGTGAGCTTTTGTACATCTTTTTCCATTTGACCAACTCTCCTTCTTAAGATGTTGTTTTCTTCAGCATTTTTGTGCCTTTTTTACCAAGCTGTTGCCTTTTCATAAGTTTTCCTTCACTCTCCCTTCTTTATCTAATTTTTCTTCTACCATTCTTATTTGATTTGGAAAATAATTTTACCTCTTCCAGGAATTCTTGTTGTGCTTGTGTCCAATTCACGTTTTTGAGGCTTTATTATATCTGTTTTGACTTCATTGTCTTCTGACTTTATATTTTGATCTTCCCTGTTACCACAGAGCTTTTTATGGTCAGGTTCCTTTATGGCTGTTTGCTCATTTTTCCATCCTATTTCTTGATTTTGAACTTTATGTTAAACTTCAGCTTGTTCCCAGTATGGGAGGTAAGACCACCTGTCCCAAGCTTCAGGCCTTTACACACTACTATTTTCAGAGTTAGTTCTGGGGGTTTGGAAGTGTTCAGTACTTCCAAGGTAGAGTGATCCAGGAAGAGGTATGATCACTGCTCTCCTGGTCTGCATTCTGGTCTTTACCCAGGAAGGGTCCCTTTCCCCTTGGGAATGTGATAGATACTATTCCTCAGGGTCCTTATTCCCTTGTGACCAGAAATGCGATGCCTCCTCAGGGTCCTTGCTCCCTCTTTACTGAAAGTGTTCCTCTCTGCCCTTGAACTGCAACCCAGAACTGGATATAGGCAACAGAGTTGCCAAATTACATCCAGTCTTGCATCCATACTAGCACAGAGATGCCTGTAATCTCTTTCTGACCAGCTGCAAGGTCCCCTTGCTGTCTCTGGTTTGAAAATTCCCTAAGCTGCTGCTGCTTCTGTCATTGCCACCTAGTTCCACCACTGGTGTTGTTTCCAACTGGGCTCTGGGCCAGCCTCTACCCCCATGTCACAAATCTTTGCTTCTGATCTCTTAAGTTGTCTTGGAATAGAAGAATATCTCATCCAGACCTTTTTTTAACTCTGCCACTGCAGAATTTGATTTGAGGTGGTAGTTACAGTTGTTTAGAGGGGAATATTGAGAGAATTCAACTGGGTTACTGCTGCTACTCCATCATCTCGACTCTACCCAAAGGGGTGAAGATAATAATACTTGTCTTACCTAACTCCAAGAATTCACAGGGTCATAGATTTAGAATTGAGAGAGACCTTAAAGGCTCTGTTATCCAATTCTCTCATTTTACAGATGAAGAAACTGAGGCCCAGAGAGGTCACACAAGTAATAAGCATCAAGGATGGTATTTGAATTCAAGTATTTATCCTGAGTCAGTGCTCTTTCCACTATTCTATTCCTCCCATTGTGGTGAGCCTCAAATAAAATAGTGTAAACAAAAGTGCTTTTTCAACAATTATTCAATCAATAAGTTTAGTGCCTAGAATGTGTCAGGCCTTAGGTTAAAACAGTAAAGTTTTCTACAAATGTCAAGTCTTATTATTATCATTAGTAGCAATAATAATAGTAAAAATAATAATAAATTTTTACTGATCAGTTTGAAATGACTGTAAGATGTCAGAGCTCCTTAGAACCAGGACTGTTTTGGGGCTTTGCTTTGGGGTTCTTTTTGGCCTTTGTATTCCCAGGAAAGTACCTGGCATATAATAAAGTGCTTAAAAATGCTAGTTGACTGACAGCTGTTCCTGGTGCAAGCTGCTCCTGTGGGTGAGCAATTTTGTACTTGCCCTAAGTTGAACAATAATATTGAGGACAGAAGTTTGCTAGAGGAAGCTTCTCTCCTTTCTGCATTCAAATAACATACATTACTTAACATTAGCAAGAGCTGAACTTCACACCAGTAAAATCAAAAATTAAAAGACAGATGCTTTCACATTGTGTGCCTCAAATGAATGGAAACTAATCCAGAAAGGTACTGGAAGAAGCACAGGGAAATGTGCCTCCATGATATTCTGCCAAGAATTCTTCTACCTTCCGCTGTACACACATTTGGGTAATCATATAATCTGAGTCCTGGCAGAAAATGTAAGGGATCCTCCATTTTATGGATGATGAAACTGAGACCTAGAACAGTTATATAATTTGCTTAAAGGTACAGAACAAGTTAGTGGCAGAGGTAAAGCTATAATCCAGGTGTCCTGATGCTCCATCCAGTAGGAATCTCATTATGCCACATTATCACTCAATAAAACAGGAATGTGATCTATTTTAAGCTGTTTCTTGCACATTTACAACATACAACAGAGTAACCCAAATCCTCTATCATAGCTTATAGCTTATAGATTTAAAGATGTAACCTTGAAGGTTACCTACTCCAACTTCCTCATGGGATCATAGATTTAGAGCTGGTAGAGACCTCAGAGGATAGTTTAACCCCTTGATTTTACAAATGAGAAAACTGAGAACCAGAAACTATGGGAGTTCAATGAGTAGAGAGAGGGGATGCTGTGGGAGGCTTGAGGAGAGAATAAAAGGGTTGGAACAGCCATTGTGGAGAATAGGCTGTAGAATTAAGGAGGGATAATAAAAGGATTGCCTTGCTCCAGTGAGGGCCCAGATGAAATCAGAGAATATAAATTTGTATCATGCCCAGTCATCATGGTAGTATGACCTTCAACTCCCTTCAGCAGAACATGAGTAGGAGAGGAAGAGACCAATGGTGAGAATGATATAGTGTTGTAGTTCAGCAATGTGTGACAGAAGAGGATGAGATTTGAGGAGAGAAGATAGTCCGAGTTGAACTAGCTTGCTAAGGGGTCCATATTAGGAAGGGAAACAAGTATGGCTAGTGCCAGAGTGATAACCAGAATAATTATTGAGGGGTGAAGAGAATGGAGGTGAGTGTGAGGATGAAAAATACTTAGTATTAAGCTTTACATGATTTCTGGGCAAAGACCAGAGTGCAGACCAAGAGAGCAGTGATCACACCTCTCCCCAGCTCCTTGAGGACAGGGATTTTTTCACTTTTGACTTTGCATCCCCAACACCTAGCACAGTGTCTGGCAGTAGTGGGTGCTTAATGTTTGCTGATAAGGACTGAAGCCCTGTAGCAACAATTTTTCTAGCAGTTATTGTGGCTATGTAAAACCAACAACAACCAGCACACAGAAGGCCACTAACACAGGTTCTTTGACCTGCTTTACTAAGGAAAGCAACGTTGAGGGGTTAACAATCTTACTGTAATCCAACAGACACATGTTCACTGAGTTCAGGAGTAAAAATCAGCAACCTGAGTTTCAGAGAAAATACAAACCAATTACAAACATACACAATATAAACAGATCAAATCACAATTCATATTTACCAGGAAAGCATCAGCATCTGGGTTTACAAGCCAGGGTGGGGAGCCTCTTAATAATGGCTTACCCAGAGTCACACACCACTCTTCCAGTGACTGAGAGCCCCAAGGGAGAACACCAACCTCTGGGTTTATATATCTTGTTCAGGGTCAAAGGGCGTCACAATGTGTGACTCAAACCCACGTGACCTAAAAGTGTCACAAACCTGGGACTCAAACCCACATTTGCAGAATGACGGAATCTGGGAGAAGAAAAGGCTCATTCAATGGGTATTTCATCCAGCAAGAATCCCTTCTACAAACTAATGAAAAAGGGTGCATTCGGTCTTTGCTTTAAGACTTCCAAAAAAGAGGAACCCATTACCATCCCAGGTAGCACATTCCATATTTGGAGAGGTCAAATTGTTACAAAATGTTTTCTTTACCTCAAACTTATATTTGTCTCTTTTCATTTCCCACCTACTAATTCTAGTTCTGCTTCTAGGACCAAGCAAAACAAAACTATCCTCTCTTACATGTGTCAACTCTTCAACATCATTAAGACAAGACAATTCTGTGAGATGGAGTCCTAGATTTAGACTCAAAAGACCTACTTTCAAATCCCAGACATAATACATACTACCTCTATTACTCTGAGCCAATCGGTTACCTTAAAATTTAAATCTGACCTTAAATTTTTCCATCTGTTAAATGAAGGAATGCTGAATGGCATTTTCTATGAAACCCAAAATCTGAGCATATGATTGTTTATTCATACTGAAAAAAGGGGAGGAAATGAATTATAGCAGTATCCAAAATGACTCATGCCAAGAAGCTTCAGACTTTATTTGATAATGTTTGGTGGGGAGGCATATACTTCTGATGAACCAGGGTCTCAAACAAATGAATCTCCTCTTCCATTTTAATTGTTATGTTTTCCAACTACTATAGAATTATTCCTTAAAGCATATGGGAGTGGTGGTAAACTATAATTTGATTTTTGTTATCTATAGCAAAATAGCTTTACCTCTTTACATATTATAGAATATTAGAGTTCAAAAGACTACAGATAGATCTACATGAGTGATTTTTTCATAGATTTCACCATTAATTAAAGTACCACTTATATTTCAGTTCCACTTCCAGCAATCTCAACTATCCAGAATGCAGATGCAAACTATGTTTGTGACAGAAAAGGCCCCTCTATCCAGCAAGAAAAATATCTGTCAAGAAATCATGCATCTTACTCTGCAATAGAGTCTGGAATTAGTCTTCGGCTTTCTTTGGGAGCCTACTGACTTAAAAGGGGACAAGGACCGAATTTTAATTTCATTGCCATAGTGAACTCCCAGATGAACAGCCTCCTTCTACCAATGCAGGGTGTCACTTTCTCCATAATTTAGAGTCTTAGAATGTTGCCTAGGGCAATGGTGTCAACTCATATAGAAATAGAGGTGACTAAGCTATAGTCCACATATTAACTTAGAAAGATACATATTAATATTATCTGTATTTTCTGTCATTTTATTTATTTTGATAAATATTTCCCAATTACATTTTAATCTGCTTCAGGCAGGCTATGGACCATGTGTTTCATACCTCTGGCTGAAGGCACTGAGAGGCAAGTGCCTTGTCCATGGCTATACAGACAGTATGTGTAATAATCAAGGATTAAATTCAGGTCTTCCTGGTTCTAAGGCCAGCTGCATCCATTATAACACACTTGCAATGACATGGCCACAATATAAAATAAGGTTACTGATTTTAAATATTATGCTATCTGTTTTTTCCACCTTGAATAAGACCTAGGTAAAAGTTCCAGGGATAAATATTCTCATTATAGCATGAAAGGAGGCAAAAGAACTACAAAAAGCAGACGGAAGAATCATAAATGCACTAAAATGTGGAGATGTGTACCTCAGTAGTTCCTGTGTATTACAGTTGCATATACTCTCTGATTCTCATAATGATCAAGAAAATATATCAGAAATAGAAATAGAAAAAATGCATTGGAAAAAGAAACCAAAACAATTCTTATGGAAGAAAGCATTTTGGAAATAGATTACTCTAAGGCCCCAGGAGAAAATTATAAGAAACAGTTGAAAATGTAAGAGATTTCCATACTCCCTGCAAAGAGTATATTTATTATTTATCATGTCACACCAGGAATCAGGCTGTCATTTCACCTTAAGTCTTAAACAAATTAATTAACCACAGTACAGGCATTACAAAGCCTGCACCATTTTGTACTAGCATATCCCAGGATTTATTTAGGATAAAATAAGAATATTCAATATTTTCCCATATGAAGATTAACATGGATCTTTTTTGCCTTTCTACAACCTGATTCCTCTCACTTTCACTCTTCATTGGTATTAATTTAATGGATGGCAAGGAAAGGAAGAAAATATAATTTGTATTGTTCACCTTATGTACTAATAATTTTCTGTAAGAGCTGCATGGGGCAGAAATTGAAATAAGTGGCCCAAAATATTATTTCTGCCCCACCTCAAAGATGATCAAGGCCAGATGCACTATTCTCCTTATGGTAATAATTTCAAATAAATTACTCCCATCTCAATGAGTAAATCTTCTTCACATACTAAAATGTAGTGTAAGACAAAACACAAAACACAAATGACACAGACCTAAAGAAATTTACTTTCTAATAATTATATCTTACACAGCCCATGAGCTGAAAGGGAAAATGCATTTATTAAAATGCAATTACACTAGAGAAATATAATGGATATAACAGTTCATTTTGCCTTTTGGATTGAATATGAACTGAATTGATGGAACTCAATTAGCTGTGTAGAGAATATACAGTTATAAGTTCTACTCTTTAGAACCCTTTAAAGAACTTAGGGACATAATGGATTTTTAGCTGTTGTGAACAGGGGAATAAATGATGTTAAATGTGCATAATAATCAGAAGGCGAAATACCAATGCAAATAGTTTGCTTTCAGTTATTGGTATGGGGCGGGACTGGTAAGTTCTCCCAAAACTCAGAAGAAAAACTTAAAACTTAGTGCTAAGATTTCTTACTATCATTGAAAATAATGATAGTAACCTAATGGGAGGGTCAGAAAATGAGAGCAAAAATCATAAGACTTGGAAAAGTTGTTTAATTAGAGAGCAAAACTAAGTAAACTACTTTCAAAAGCATAAAATCTGGCCTGAGAAATATTTGTCTGGTCATCTTTTTGATGATTTTATACTTCCTTAGTGTGATACTGACCATAACCCATTCATATTTGCTTACTCTGTGTGATTCTTATACATATCCTTTTATAAATCTTCCATACAGCTCACATTAAGTAGCCAATTTCCCTCACCCCCCAACATATATGACAATGCCCCCTTTCCCTTTTTCTTTCCTGGCTGGATACTAAACCCCTGTCCTCAGCTTTGCCAGAGAGAACCCCAAATTCCTTGTCAGAGAGAACCCAGAAACCCTGCTCCATTCTGACCCTTAAACCTACCTCCCCCTTTCCAGTGATGGTAGATTGCTCACTCCTCTAAGCACCTCACCCTGTGGAACAGACACTCTGATGCATCCCAGGGACACCTGGGCCCTGTAGTATACTGTGTTCCGAACTCTTAGAACTTCTGGACTTTCCCATTCACACTAGAGCTCAACAGCAGCCCTTCTATGTGTATTGTCTCCCCAAACAGAGTGTAATCTTTTTGACAGCAGGGCCTGTCTTCAGTTATACTTGTCTCATCCATAATAGCACAATGGTTGGCACATGGGAAATTCTTGACAAATTTTTTTCATTCATTCATCATTCATTCGTTCAGTCATAAAGGACTCACCCAACATGCTAGAATCTGGTCTTTAGGCTGTTTCATATCTCTCAGGTACTAGTACCACCCTTAGACTGCCCATTTGTCATCCCTCACCCTCAACAGCACGGACAGACTGCTTCCTTTTTCCAGTCATGCACTCCCTTTTACACCATTTCTTGTGGACAAGTTACCACTGGCAAACCTCTACACCAATAATGAGACTTGTTAATTAACATCTTGTCTGAGCTAAGAATGCAAACACCGAGGTAATGGTCTCTCCAACTACGCAGAAAATACGGAATACAGAATTCCACAATACAGAAAAATATTGCTATGGCCGTCTCTGAGTAGCTTGGCTCTTCATGTAATTACATAGTTTTCTCTTTTTGCCAAAAGCTCCTGGAAAAACTAACCTACCTTCATGAAGGAGAGATGGAGAGACTGAATGAAGTCTCTTTTATTATTCTAACAGAGAAGAATAAAGTCCCTTTTTCCCACATTAGAGAGAAGCCCTTCACCTTTCCAGTGTCATTATCTAAAAATGGGCTTGAAGTTACAATGAAGATATAAAATTAAAAAGCAAGTCCATGGTGCCAGTCTAGGTTCAAAATAGTTTCCAATATAGTCAGATTAGAATCTAATTAAAGAAATAAAAAATTAAAAATAAAATGAATGCCAAATAACATGAAATGGCATATTTTATGTCATTTTAAAATCTTGCAGTTTATTTTTCTCAACTCTGAAGCATCTCTGGTTTCCAATAGCAATAAAATTCCATAGGGTTTTTTTAATCTTTCAAGGTAAGACTTGAAGGGTCACTAACAACTCTTTATGAAAACTTACGCAGTTCACTTCAATTTAACAAACTATGTCCAAGTTTAAGCACTACGTCCAAGGCAATGGATGGTGATGGTGATACAAAAATAAAACAATCCCTTCTCTCAAGGACAGCTAGGAGGGGCAGTGGATAGATCACTGGCTCGTGATCAGGAACATCTCTTCCAAGTTCAAATCCCACCTCAGATACTAGCTCTCTGTGTGACCCTAGGCCAGGTCACTTCACCCTGTTTGCCTCAGTTTCCTCATCTGTAAAATGAGCTGGAGAAAGAAATGGTAAGACACTCCAGTAGCTTTGCCAAGAAAACCCCAAATGGGGTCATGAAGAGTTGGAATGACTGAACAACAAGAATTCCCTCAAGGAGTTTATACTCTATTCTGCTTCCCTGTAATTTTTCCCACTCCTTGCAACCAGGTCTCCTTCCTCATTATTCTCTATGCTGCTGGGGAGCCTACAAAAAGTCATTCAGTCAGCAAATATTTATTAAATGCTTACTATGTGTCAGGCAGTGTGCTAAGCACTGGGGATACAAAGAAAGGCAAAAGATAGCCCCTGCTCTCAAATAACTCACAGTATTAGGGAATGTGATGACCTTAACTAAGGATAAGGCAAAGAAGGGGACTCTTTGTGAACTTGTCTTTAAATTATAGAATTTAAACCGCTAACACTATCCTTCCTAGATCCATAATTTGTATGACCTCTGAAGTGACAGTGTTATCTCCATCAATATGAAGTTTTCCCTACCTTCTCAGTAGTACATTTTATGTTCCAGGAGATCGTGGTCATGGTAGTTTATCGAAGGGTGTGCTGATAAGAGGTTAGCAACTGGATCTTCCCCCAAAAAATGCACACATGACACACTTTTCAATTTTATTTGCATTAACATCTTCTCCATTGCTTTCTTAAGTGTAGACAATCAACAAAACAATAAATTGGGCCCTGATCTGTAGCATCTGTTGATTTGCAAGGTATAAATGCTCAGAGTAAAAATTTAACCATAAGCTTGAGCTGGTCAGCCAACACGGTCCATGGTCTGATTTAAAGTTCTTATTTGCCTTGAGTTCTTTGGAAGGAAGGAAAGAGAGGGGAAAGGGGAGGGAGAAAGGGAAAGAGGGAGGGAAGAAAGAAGGAAGGAATGATGGGAGGGAGGGAAGGAGAAAGGAAGGAAGAAAGAAAGAAAGAAAGAAAGAAAGAAAGAAAGAAAGAAAGAAAGAAAGAAAGAAAGGAAGGAAGGAAGGAAGGAAGGAAGGAAGGAAGGAAGGAAGGAAGGAAGGAAGGAAGGAAGAGAAAGAGAGAAAGAAAAAGGAGAAAGGAAACAGGAAGATGAAAGAAAGAAAAGAAAGAAAGAAAGATTGGTACTCTCCTCCCAAAGCAAAATCACAATGGGAGGAAAGAAGCTTCTTCTGTTGATACCTAAAGGAAAGCGCTTTCTTGTCTTTTGCCTAAGTTCTTTTCTTTTTTGTTTAAGATTTGTTAGATGACTAGTTTTTATACTTTTTTAGTTCTACTAAGAATTTTTATACTGAACCAAAATTTTACTCTAATGCTCTGTGTGGTTTGGAGGTGGTCATGGATTCTTAAAGGTTTTGTTGTAAAAGCTTCATTTATAGGCTGAGGGATAAACTTTATCCTGGGGGCAGCCTAGATAAATTCAGAAAGATTCCTCATGAGTGTGTTGGCCAACAGGTGATGACTTGTTTTTAATCATAGCAACTCTTGAACAACATATACTAAGGTATGGAAAGATCACAATATGCATTGATAGAGAGATTATTCACACAACGATATTATAATTTTTTTACTATGAAACTGGGAAAACCGTTAGAGCATCAAAGTCAATTTTTAAAGTTTTCAGATGAGACACGTAATTGACCATCTTACTGGAAACAGAGATATTTTAAGTACTGTGTACTGTTTATACTATTTCCACAGGAATTTCAGAGAAAATTAAGTCTTTTATCTCCTCTGTAGTTGCCTTAAAAAAAAAACTTGTTACATGATACAAAGAAAAGAAAACTGGATTTGGAGTCAGAAAACCCAGACTCTTGTCCTGGCACAGACACTTCCTATATGACCTTTCAGGAAGTAATTTCCCCAATCTCAGTTTCTTCGTGTGGAATAGGAGAGAACTAGACTATGTATTATCTCTAAGGTCCTTTCCACCTTGGAAATCCTATTATCCTATGGGCCAGATGTCAACCAAAGGTAGTCACAATCTAACGTGGAAACCTTCCTGAGGTTATTCTTTTCAATGGGCAAGTAATTAAAAAAAAAAACATTCTCTACGGTGTGTTACACTAAGAGACAATATTTAGTCTACATAGAGCAGCTTACTTACGTCTGGGGCTCCTTTTCATTTTGTTGTTTGTGCTGTGGTTGAAGAACGTTATTTACCAGCTCAGTGATCCCACTAAAGGGAAACCACCTGTTTAAATAAGCAAATAATGTGACTAAATTACCAAATCAATAACACTCTGTGGTCAAATGTTTTCTTATCCAATCATAACAAAAAGAGAGAGAGAGAGAGAGACAGGCGGGGAGAAAGCTACAGCCAATGGGAGTGTGAGCTGCGATCATCTGTCAGCCAATTAGAATAAAGAGAAATAGAGGTTTGACACTTCACCAATCCACAAGCAGGCAGCGAGAAACGACATCCAGCCACTATCGTGGATGAAGTAAGAAGCTACAGGCAGCTAGCTGTCTTACAAGCCAGTCTAGAAAGCAGCAGATGACACACTAGCTGCAGTCTACCAAGTATTAGTGTGAAGCTAATACCGTCAGAGGGGCAGGAAGCAGAATGGGACAGAGGGCGAGAAATCAGTCTACTGCACTCTCGGTTTACTTACTGCGTCGCCTGAGGTTTGGGTTCTTCTTTGGCCCTAAAAAAATAAGTTTGCACAACTGAGTGCAGTGGAACTAAAAACCATCGTCTCCCTACTCATCTACGGTCTATCTATGCAATACTGGACAGATAAAATAAGATCTGGCTTTCCCTAAGGGTAGGTTCACTCCGTAGGAGCTCAGAGAGATACTGGGCATGAGACGCCTTTTTTATTTCACGTCCAAAATTGAAGCTGTCTAATCTGCGATTTTAAAAGCACTAAGATGAATGTGCTGCTGAAATTATAAAGCAGCAGGGTCCATACCTTTCAAGCTCTCTGCATGTTATTTTTCATCGATACTGTCACATGGAAAGTATTAAGCTATTAAAAAAGGAAAATTTATAAATAATATGTATTGAAGCTAAAGATAGTTTTTATTTTGAAAGGGGAGGGGGAAATGGTTCTTTAGAGAAGCTTTCAAGTAATCCTGAGAGGCGGGTGTGGTATACAGTTATCCTTTCCATATGGTGGGGGTTAGAGGTCTGGTGGCCCAGCGATCTGAAAAATCACTGTAAAATTTTTTGGCTGTCCCTTCAAATCACAAGAAATCGGAATTATTTCTTTTTTGTGGGGTGTTTACAGTACCTTATTGTAAAGTTTGGATTAGGTATTAGGTCATAGGCTCTGTGTCATCTGCTGGCCTTCACATTTCATCTGTAGCTTCCATAAAAGATTCCCAAAAAATTCCCATTTAATTTCTTATATGATTTCGGACATATTGAAACTGCCATGGGGAAAGTTGCAATATGGAAGGGATAACTGTAGCGGATAGAGTGCCTGAGTCAGGAAGACCTAGGTTCAAATCAGACCTGGCTGTGTGACTTTAGACAATCACCTCACCTATGGGATCTTCAGGAAACTCTCTAAAACTTATCCACTAGGTTAAATATGAAATGTTTTCTTGGTTAATGCTTTATGTATTCATATAATACTCTTCATCCATTGTTTTTTGATTCACCATTTATTTCTTACTCTTCTATATAAACAAGATAAAAGCATAACTATTATATCTAAAATTAAGGGTTTTCTTCTCTTCTCATATAAACCCTAAAGATGAATTTGTCTCCTGCTTTAATAATAATGTAAAAAGAAACAAATCGGTGGTCTGTGATAGATGTAGCTTATTTTTGGCTCAAATGTATGATTTCATCAGGATTCTTTCCACCATGACAGATCTCCAATTTTCCCGTAAGGTACAAACTAGAAAGTTTCCTGGAACATTGACAGGTTATGTCATACAGCTAGTACGGGTCAGAAACAGAACTAGAACTGAGGTCACCCTGACTTCAAAGTCGGCTGTCTACCCAATATACTATGCTACCTCTCACCAATATCAATTTCCTTTCACAAATAACTTCATAGAAGAGCCACAAGTATTAAATCACAGATTCATTTTAGATAAAATGAAATTATAACCTTACTACGTAAACCCTAACAAATAAAATTAAACTCTAATCAGCTTAGTTTTTTTACTCCCAACTTCACAGGGTACAGTTTGTGCTCTAGGAGAGGTGAGCAGCTATTTGTTTCATCATTAGCTCTGGGCCTACATGAAGTCTGGTATGAAGTGATTAGACCTTGCCCTGAGTTTATCTTTACCTCCCTCTACCCAAGAGGCAGCATGGTTTATTGGATAGAGAGCCAACTTTGTCATCTGGAAGAGCTGGGTTCAAGTCCTATTTCTGACACATATTAGCTGTGTGGGCAGGGACAAGTTATCTAATAATATGTATTGAAGGTAACATTAAGTCTCATTTTGGAAGGGGAGGAGAAATGGTTGAAGATCTGTACGTGACTGTGTGACACTGGGCAAGTCACTTAATTACCCACCACCAACTCTCTAAGAGTATAAATTGCTAAGGATGTGCCAATATTCATTGGTAGAGGGAGTTTCCTATTTTCTGTAGCTCTTCCCCCATGCCTGGAACATGCTCCCTCCTCCACTTCAGCTACTGACCTTGCTTGCTTCTTTACGTCCCAACTGAAGTCACACATTGTACAGGAAGCCTTCCCCGAGACCTCTTAATTCTGGTGCCTTCCCTCTGTTAATTATTTTCTATTTATCCTGTATGGTATATAGCTTGCTTCATACACATTGGTTTGGGTTACATTAGACTGTAAACTCATTTAAGGTAGGGACTGTCTTTTGCTTCTTTTTATAAACCCAACACTTTGCACACTGCCTAACACTGTTGTGCTTAATAAATGTTTATTTAATGAATGAATACCAAATAAATTACAAGTCTAGACTTTATCCTTTACCCTCCCAGATACATAATAAATAAGCTTTTGATTTCAGATACAAACTGTAGGAAAGATACCCTCCATCTGAGGAATCTCTCTTTCCATCCAGCCACTTACAAAGCCCTTCTCCACAAAGAAATCTACCTGCCTCAAGGGTCCTCTGGCCATTTCACCTTTCACAGCACGTAGCCCTTTCTAGTTGATGCCAAAGACTTTGCCTGACCCTTAGCAAGTCTTTCAGTCTCATCAGAAATTTTACTTCTTTAGGTTCTGTGAGGTCTTCTATGTGGGTGTTTCCTTGACTAGTGTAGTGCTCAATCATTTAAATGACTATAAAGGATCTTCAAGAGCTGTTGTGGCCCTAAAGAAACCTCAACTTGCCTTCTTATACTTTACTGTCCATCATATACTTTGCAATCCTGGGACACTGGCCTCTTTGCTGTTCCTCCCACAATCCTCCCTCCATTTCCCCCACATCATGACTCTGCACTGGTTGCCCCTTATGCCTGGAATGTTTGCCCTCCTCATCCACTTTTCCTGGCTTCCTTCAAGTTCCTTCAGCTAAAATTCTACCTTCTGCAAGAAGCCTTTCCCATCCCCACCACTTTAAAGCCTTCCCTTTTTTTATTTACCTTGAATATATCTTGTTTGTAATGTACATAGTAGTTTGCACATCATCTCCCCTATTAGATTGTAAACTCTTTGAGGGAAGGTTCTGTTTTTGCATTTCTTTGTGTCCTTAGTGCTTAGCACAATGCCTGGCTGAAAAAGTGCTTAATAAAGTCTTACTGACTAATTGACCTTGGCCAACCTGGTGTTAAAGAAAAATACTTGAACAAAAGACATACAGTTGATTTTTGCACACATCCTCAGAATCTCCAAGTTGGAAGGGACCTTAGAAGCCTTCCAATTCAACCCATAATTGTATAAGAATCCCCTCTACTTTGTGCCCAACTTTGGCTTGAAGACCTCTAGCAAGGAGTAACTCACAACCTCCCAAAGGAGCCCTGCTCCCTCTGGAAGTTTTTCCTTACACCAACTCAAATTTCACTTTTTGTAACTTCCAGCCATCACCTGTTCTCTGGATCCAAGCAGAACACATCTCTTCTTACTTTCAAATGACAGTCTTTCAAATATTTGAATATAATCATCCATCAAGACCTCTGCACCCTCCCCAGCATAACACATACACATACACACATACATACACATACATACACACATACATACATACACACACACACACACACCAAATCCATTCCTTTGAAGTCATCCATTCTAGCTTGGCAAGATCTGTCAGAGCTTGAACTCTGCTCTCATAGCCTTCAAGAGCCCAGGGTGACCTTTATGTCATGAGAAGGCATTGGAATTGTTACATTTTAATAAACTTTTACTTTCAAACACTATTTCATTTATTTTGTGTCTGGATTTTTTATGTTAAATAGAAAATATGAAGCAGTAATGTAAAAAGGCCATCCTGCTGTCTGCCTGTAGCTGAAAAAAAGGCATCCCAAAGCTATATTTCCTCAGTCAAGTTAGTACTAAGAAGCTCTTTTTAGTATCTCAAGTCAATTACACGGAGAATGCAATCTCCAATGTTAATATCTCTTCTCCATGGGTTTAACTTTAGAAAATATCAAGTGAACTTGAATCTTTCTACAAGATTTTTTGGAAGCAGACATAATATTGAGTCCTTAATAAAGTTATGTGAAACGCTTATCACACTCTGCCTATTGGATAAAACCAAATAAATAATTTGCCTGCCAGTTAATCACTAAGCATTAAGCATACAGAGGAAGGAAAGAAAAAAAAGTTCATACTCTCAAGGAGCTTATAGTCTAAGGGTGGAGAAAACATTCAACTATGTACAAAACAGATGGATATGCAGGGTAAGCTGGATATAATCTCAGGGAGAAGGCACTAAAATCAAGAAAGACTTAGAAAGCTTTCTTGAAGAAGCGGATCCTTTAAGTGAGACTTGAAGGAAGTCAGGAAAACTATGAGGAGATGAGGAGGGAGAAAGTTCTAGGCATCAAGGACAGCCAGTTAGAACGTTCCAAATCAGGAAATGGAGCATCATGGTCAAAGAACAGAAAGAAGGTCAACAAGGGTCCAAGGTCACTGGATCATAAAGTATGTAAGGTAGAAGCCTGAAAAGGAAAGAGAGGGTCAGGTTATGAAGGCCTTTAAAAGCCAGAGGACTTTGTATTTGACCCTGGAAGTAATAGGAAGGTACGGAAGATTATTGAATGATAAGGAGTGTGCCTTTAGGGAGATCAATTTGACAACTGAGTGGATGAAGTAGAGTGGGAAGAGATCTGGGGCCCCATCAGACCAAAGGCTTTAAAACAATTCCACTGTTGCTCAGTTTGTCCCAGTTCCCTTCCTTTATCATGAAAACCAATGGAGAAGTCAGCGAGGGTTGGAATTACCATCCATAGGGTCATTAGGACAGAGGCAACTTGTGCCTGTCGGTCATTTCAATTTCACAGTGGCACAGCTTATAATCATTTTTGATAACCAAGCATTGGCAAATACTTCAGAGCCCCATCCCCCAAAACAAGGAACCTGCAATAAACACTGGCCACACTACCATCTCCAAGGGAATCTTACATAATAGCAACCAGTTGAGGACTTCGGTTTAGTCATTAAAATAAGAGGATTGGGCAAGATGAGTTTTAAGGCCCTTTCCACCTTTAAATCCTGTATTTGTGTTGCTCCCTGAGCATAATCACAAAGTATTATATGTGGGCCTGAGGTATATCCAAACAAATTGATCGACAAGAGCAGCCTAGACCTTGATGCTAATTCTGACTCACTTAGGCAGCTAGTTGGTTCAGTGGATAGAGCGCTGGGTCTAGAGCTCATGACGACAGCCAACCTGAAGTACTTATCATCTGGGTAAGCCAAGGCAGATCACTTAACCTGTGTATGCCTCAGTTTTTTTTTATCTGTGAACTGAGGAAAATAATGGCACCTGCCTCCCAGGGTCATCATGAGGGTCAAGTGAGGCATCTGTAAAGCACTTTGTAAACCTTAAAAATGCTTTACAAATGTTAGCTATTACTACATAGCATCTTATCTGATAGTATCTTTGCCAAGCAAACAAGCAACCCTCACATAGGCAAGTCCCTTTTCTCTCTCTCTCTCTCTCTCTCTCTCTCTCTCTCTCTCTCTCTCTCTCTCCCCACCTCCCCCCCCCGTGTGTGTGTGTGTGTGTGTACTGAAACAGCCAGGTAGCATAAGGAATCAGTGTTGTACTTTGAATCAGGAAAAAATAAATAAGTTCAAATCCAGACGCAGACGCTTGCTCTATAACCCTGAGCAAGTCAACTAATCTCTCCATGCTTCTGTTTCCTCATTTGTAAAATGAATAATAACACCTGCTTTGTAGAGTTACAAGGATAATTAAGTGAAATGATACATGTAGAGCACTTTTCAAAATGTAAAGCACTATAAAATGCTAGCCAGTTTTATCTTCATCAACCACCCAGTAGCTTCCAAAGCCACCACCACGGTGTTGAGAGTTACCAGGAGGTGTTGTCACGAGGGCCACCTCCTCATAATTGTGTCCCCTGTCAATGAACAGAGTTGTATGACAAGTAATAAGCACGGAAAAGGAGAAAAATAATAAAATATTTTTCAGTAAAGCCCAAAATGAAAGAGAAATATACAGAACAAACCAACAGATCAGCCACTTGATGGGCTTTGATCCTTCCAAGACAGATAACCAAAACAATTTAACTTACTGAATATGATGTTGGACTAGACCAGAGGACCTGAAAAACTTCCAAATACTGCTGGAACCAAATTAAAGTATAATTGGGAAGTATGTAACAAAATAAAAATACAATACAACATAGATAATGTTAATTTGTGGTTTTCCAAGTCAATATGTAGCCTACAGGGATCCTATTTCCATCTGAGTCTGACATCACTGGACTAGAGTAGGGCTTCTTAAGCTTTTTCCACTGGAGATCCCTTCAGTACTTCTTAAACTGTGGGTTGTGACCCCATATGGTCTCATATCAATCTGTCCCATTATCCAATTGCTCCCCAATGTCTACTTGATTGAGAATCTTGTCCTGAAAATCATTAGATGACATTGACCAACCAACAACACCAGCCAGCTTGTTAACCCTTTAAGTCATTTTCCTGCAAATCTTCCCTCAGTAGTCCCTCATCCTTACTTTCCCCCTCACCTAATTCCATTTCTCTTCTCCATAGATCATAAACAATCTCTGAATCTGACTCACTCCTCAGAGGGACTGGATGAGAAGCCTATAAATTCCCCTACTACAAAGACCTGTACTCTTATGCTGTTCTATGTCAAAAAGAGCTCAGCTCACCCAATCCCCATGATTTTAGTAACTCATTAATTTCAGTAGCATGGACTCCCAGAATTGGAATGTGTGTTCTCTGTTGGTGATAGGGTATTCTTAAATATCTTTCACGATGACTAGAAATCCTCTCCTGGAATGTGGAAGAATGGAAATGAAAATGATTATATCCTAACCTTCACAGGCCCTTACATCATCTACTCATAGGACATATATCTTTTAGAAAATAAATTTCCTCCAAAAAAGAAAAAAAGAAAGAAATTTCCCCATGTTCAGGGCATTTTCTCATACAGCCTCTAGATAAAGTAATATGGGAAGAGACAAAGGTAGACACCTTGATTTCAGTTATCATGATAGAGCTGGCCAGCTACCAAACTAACTAGTACATAGAAC
The DNA here is from genome assembly GCF_011100635.1 of Trichosurus vulpecula. Taxonomy (NCBI): domain Eukaryota; kingdom Metazoa; phylum Chordata; class Mammalia; order Diprotodontia; family Phalangeridae; genus Trichosurus; species Trichosurus vulpecula. The sequence goes on from NC_050573.1 coordinate 141,807,313, forward strand.
AAAGAGTTCAGTGCAGAGAGAATACTAGCTCTGGGGGCAGCTAGGTGGTGCAGTGCACCGGCCCTGGAGTCAGGAATACCTGAGTTCCAATATGGCCTCAGACATTTGACACATTTACTAGCTGTGTGACCTTGGGCAAGTCACTTAACCCCAATTGCCCTGCCTTCCCCCCTCCAAAAAAAAAAAAAACCCTAGCTCTGCAGTCAGATGACTTGGGTTTAAATCCTACCCCTAATGACAAGCTATTTAAACTCTTTAGCACTCATTTTTTTTTCATCTATCTTATGAAAGGGTTAGATTAAGCAGCCTTCGAGGTCCCGTTAGATCTATCCAGCTCAAGAGTGATAATCCTATTATCCTCAATTATTACCTCCAAACCTGAACTGACTTCTTGATATGATTGATATGATATTCCTTAGTTTATCTCTTAAACCTATTCATATGCAGCAGGTTCCCTCACCCCATCTTCAGAAAATTCAGATTAGGAAGACTATTTCCTTATGGACCATTTCTCCAAGGAGAGGCTGCCTGAATCAGAGAGGAAAATACCTGGGGCTAAACTCTTTCATAATAACACTCTTACAATGTTAACTAGAAACAGCCATGGGATAAATCTAAGGAGATTTACACCTAGATCTCTAACCAAGGGGTATCATTATTGATTATTTAATCATAATTACCCTTTCATTGCTTGTAGAGATGGATCCAAAGGAAAGAGTGAGGCTGGTGACTTTACTCAGCCCTCCCTCACTTAAAGTCAATTCATTTGCAAGTCAGGACAACACCTTCCTGATTTCATGGTCCTCTTAGAGAACGAAGGACAAACAGCAATCTATGAGTAGTGGTAGCTGCCCTACTGGGGCCCCAAATGGCCAGTGTCAGTTGGGCAACACAGCTCTTTCTTTCTTTCCTCCCTTCTTCCCTTCCTTCCTTCCTTTCTTTCCTTCCTTTCTTTTCTCCTTCCCTCCCTCTTTCCTTTCCTCCCTCCTTCCCTCCTTCCCCTTCCTGTGTCCACATGAAGAATCATACCCTTACCTGCAGGTGCTCTGCCCAAAGGAATATAAATTTTGATTTCTGAAACCTCACAAGATATCTTGAAGTTTATGGGCTAGATTTCTTTTTTAAGGACCATGCCCTAAACCCAAATCACTTTGGCTCTCATTGATTGGCCAAAAATAGGTCCTAGCCCCAACCTCATTGCTTGGGCCCTGATGGTTCAGAGTAAGTGTAAATAGCAATTCTTTCTGTTTTTGCCAGAAACCCTGAGCGTCTTCCCCTCCCAGACTGATTTTTTTTGACTAGGCAGAAGAGGCCATTCTTTGCCTCATTTCTTACCTAGCCTTACTCACTGAATGTTTTTTCCTCAGACAAACTGAGTCCTGGGAAAGACCTTAGCTTAGAAAGGCCAAGGTCTCCCATCACATCCAGGACAACTCCAGTTGTCCTGATCTATATCTTGCCACTAGATCCAGATGGCTCCAAAGAAGAGAGTGAGGCTGCTGACTTTGCATATCCCTCCCTCCCTTAAATCCAATTTATTTGCAAGTCATGACATCACCTACCTTGATGCCATGGTTCTATTCCAGAAGGAAGGACAAACAACAAGTGAACAAACAATGAATATATCAGACTAGAGAGTAAGTGAGGAGGTAAGTGAGCAGTAGGTCTTACATAAAGGCCACCACGAATAGCAAAGAAACTCACTTATTCAAACCAAATAGCAAATAGAAATTGTAGAAGTTCTACAAATAAGAATACACCAAAGAATAAATAAGATTAAATGATCTAATTTTACAGTACAGAAAACCAAGGCCCCAAAAGGTAATTCTGTCTTCTCCATGTGTTATTTCTGAGTCATTACAATACATTTTTAAGGAATTAGGATCCCGCTTCAAGCTTAATCTCTGAACTCACTGAAAACTCACTTTGAATCTGATGTTTCACAATGGTGTCATATCATAGCTATTCACAAATTCAAGTACATAGGTTGTAACTATACATGTGGACATGATCAAAAATTAAGTTGCCTCCTGTGCTCCCAGTTTTATGAGGAGAATCTAAGCCAAAGCAGTAGAATAGGTCAAGGTGTAATCCAACATCTCACAAACTCCTCTGGATAGATGACAGTGTCCTTCCTAACAAGGAGGGCTCTCTACAAGCCTATGTACACTAGACCACAGGTATGGTATATGTTACCATACATCAATGGTATGGTAACATTTCCTTTGTTACCACAAAGGGGCTCCATATAGCCCTGTGGGGAAGAGCTAATTTCCATGTGCAGGAAGACAAAAAGAAATCATCCAATCCCTTTCCCAATGCAACAAAAGACCCCCTATAAGGTCTGCATTGCCACCACTGTTGTCACTTTCCTAATTAATAGTGGCTAGAGGGAAACAACAAAGGAAGAGGTGGTGTGCTGCCAACCATGATTATCAGGACTCCTGGTAACTGTTTTCTGTACACTGCAGGGTGATAGCAGAGTCTTTCCGCAACAGGTAATTGTATTCACCAGCAACTGCCTTCACAGTTTCCTGCCCCTCCAATTCCACCTGCCAGCCCAGTTTCTGGGGGAAAGAATGAACAAGGGCCATGTGCTCCACAGACTTTGTATCATATCAGCCACCTCATAATGCAGAGCCTCTCCCTCAAAATCTCATGCTGATCTCACCCCACCTGCAGAGCTATACCAGATTAATGCTGTCTGTTGGATCCGCAGCACCTGGTCTAACTTCAGGACCCAGTGAGCTATATAAATTGCCCGCAGCATTTATAACAGAAAGAGAAGAACTAGGAGGAGGTCAGTGCCTACCTAGAGTGTAGATATTATATTTAAATTATTATTTGCTGAGTATGCAATGGGAGTCAGGTGGCTAGATTTTTGCTCCCTGCTCAATCACTAATTACCTACAGGACTTTGAGAAAGTCAACTGACCTAAGGACCTTAGTTCCTCATTCTAAAATAAGAAGGTAAGATTAGATGACCCATAAGTACCCATCCACTTCTACAATTTTATGATTTTATATTTTAACTCTCTTCTATCCTTAAGTACAGATTATTTTAAAAAAAATTCAGCCAAAAACTTAACACCAGCTCAGGTTTTCACTTTGCTATGTTTATTATTAACATTAACTCTTTGTAACCCCCCTCCCAAAAAAAAACCATTTATGCTCTTCAATCACCAAAATCGTTATTTTGGAAAAACATATCAAATCTTAGTGAGAATATTTAACAACATATAAGTATTTGACTCAAATACTGTACATAAATTTCATACCCAAAGGACATCTCAAATTTCCTACAAAATGGATAGGGATTTTTGAAGACATCTGTTATACAGGATTTTTCAACTGAATAAAATGTGCTACATTCAGACCAGTAATATTAAACAAGGCTATGAGACATAGAAATCGTTCTACTATATTGGACTGAATGTTACAAAGGGACATGTTAAAATAGGATTCTACCTATAGTCTGATTTTTAGATGACAGAAATGAGGCAGAAAAGGAGGAAAACAACAACAGTGCTGATAGAAGAAAAATATCACAAATCCTCTTCCTTTGATTCATCAGGCTATGTTGCCTTCATAGATGGCATCAAAGTTAGATTATCCATTGGGTATATAAAACTATTCCTTAAATGTCCTGGGATTCTAATTTGTTCTATCAATTGTCATAGATATAAGAATAACATACAACCTTGCCTTTTTTGGAAGATGCATTCAAAGAAAAGTTATTACTAAATTTCTACAAAATATACTAAATTTCTCATCTCATTTCAAATCCTGAAAAAAATACTTAGAATTATTTAAAAACTGAAGATGCCTAAAAAGTTTAATTGTCATGACATAAAATTCTCTCCAAAATAACGCTATATGGTTACTTAGACTCCTTTTTTTATTCATTCCTCCATTTCTTTCTATTCCAAATCTGAATTTACTACAAAACTCTATTACCATAATAGTCATAGGCCACTCTTGATCCCCACTTTCACTTTTTAAATTATTTTAAATTATTTGCATTTTCTTATCTGTGTACAAGTTGATTTCCTCCTCTGGAATGTATGTTCCTTGAGTACAGGAATTATTTTATTTTTGCCTTTGTATCCCTGGCACCTAGCACAGTGGTTTCCATAAAATAGACATTTAATAAATATTTGTTTATTTAAATTAAAGCTAAATCATAAAAAGCTAGCTCCTTAATTTTAAAGTGCCTTATCTTGGTAGAAAGGAGAGTTATTTCGTAATGTCTAAGAAACATAGCAGTTACTGGAACCATCAAAAATTATAATCAAAAGCAATCTAAAGGTACTCAGCTATGAAATAAAGTTCCTAAAATCAGATTTAAGGAGGCTCTGACTTTTTTGTGACTCTAATCTTCCCTCCCGATTCAGCTAAAGAACTCAATTAATTATCCTAAATCTATAAACAAAATAAGATTATGACATTCATTTTAATTGATGTTTATTGTTTGGGGGGTAGCTGAGCTTGACTCCTGATTAAGTTTTCATTGTACTATTTCTATATATTATCTGATTGGTACCACCATTGTTTATTAAATTAGTAGAAATAACTAGCTATCATATTATTCAATAGCATAATGAGGAACTCTGATTTGTATGCCCTAGTGTGTTTCCTTTAACAAAAGCAGTTAGCTGTTACTTGAAATCTTAGCCAATTGGGTTCAAAACGCGCAAATTTACTGTACAAATTAAAGAGTGGAACAAAAACATGTCAACGTGAGGAATCAGCGATGCTTGAATTGACTAGATTAAATGTCTAGACGGTGGGGGGTGAGGGGGGGCAGAATCAGTATCCAAACTGGCAGTAGTTCTTTCACCTTCAATTTCTTCATTTAATTTGAATTCTCAAAAGTAATAATAGCTTCACATTTACATAACACTTACCAGTTTGCATGCCTATCATAGTGTCATACACTATAGTGTAGTGCTGGGAAAAATATTTCACAACTGGCTAGGGGCAGGAGGCAGGGAGGAATGTATTAACAATTATACTTTTAAGTTTAATCTACATATCAACTTTTTCTCCATCACTTCCTTAAGTCTAGACAATCAATAAAGCAATAAATTGAGCCCTAACATAAAGCATCTGCCAGTTTCCAAGGTATAAATAAATGCCGGCACAGAAAATTTAACAATTGGCTGTCAGAAGCCCATTCAAGTTGGCTCCAGCATAACCCTGCACAAAATAAGCACTTGATAAGTACTTTTGAATAAAAGGGGAAAGAATAACAAAATGAACAAATCAATGAATGAATTATTTTTAAAAACATTTTTATTTTGAATCCCTTTTTCATTACACTTTTGGCAGCTAGGAGGTAAAGAAGCTAGAGAGCCAGACCTGGAGTCAGGAAAACCTGAATTCAAATCCTGCCTCAGACTCTCACTAGCTGTGGGCAAGTCACTTAATCTACATTTGCCTTCGTTTCTTCCTCTATTCAATGGGAATAATAATAGCACATAATAATTTCACAACAGGGTTGTTGTGAAAATCAAATGAGATAATTTATAAAGTGCTTGGTACAGTGCCTGGCACAGAGTAAGCACTGTGTAAATGTTAGCTATTCTATTAGCAAAACCATCATTATGCTTATTACCAACTTTAGTAGATACTTTTATAGACTTTCTCTTCAATTCCTTGACACTGGTGTGGCTTTCTTCATTGATGACACATAAGTAGTCTTTTAATTACATAACTTATCCTCTCCCCCATCTCTGATTTCAATAATCCTCCATGGGAACAAAGCACAGCTTTTGTCTTTGTGAGAATTACAACTAGAAAGGGGCTGTAATCATAGAGATCATAGATTTCAAGCTGGTAAGGATATAGAATTGTATCTAGTCCATCATTTTATGTGTAACGAAATTAACACTCAAAGCAATGAACTGACTTGTCCCATGTGACACAGACAGTGAAGTGGCTGAGCCAGGATTCAAACCTAGGTTCCCTGACTCTAAAGCCAAAGTTATTTTATTCTACTCCACTGAGATTTCCATTCGATTCCTTGTGGGATGCGAATAAATAAAGTCACATACATACACTTTAGGCACATTATAGACGCATTGGTCTTTGCAACCAGATGAAGGAATAGACTTGATACTTGGAGAGCCATACTGGTATGGTTATCAAAAATTTTAAAGCATCATGAAAATTCAATTCAATTTAATTTGATTAGCATGTACTATTCAACCTACTGTCAACATTTCCTTTATGAAAATGTCTTATTTATCAGACTAACTTAATAGTAAAACATCGGGAAAATCAAACAAATAAATGCAAATCAGTAATATGTCCAATTTGTCAAAAGAAATCTTTAACAGGACATCTGTCCTAAGTAATCAAACTACTTCTAAGATACGTTGCTCGGTTCAGAGTGCCTCCAGAGTATAGTGACTAAGAGCACAAGAGGACTCTAAGCCCAGTTATATGGATAGTGGTTTCAGGAACAGGCAAAATTAAGCTAGAAATTCTAAGGTGTCTAATGGGACACATAATATCATTCCTCAAGAATATGAAAGGTTTTCATGTAGAAGAGCAATTAGATTTGTTCTGCAAGGTCCCCAATGGCAGAAGCAATGGAAAGAAATGTCAAGATAAAGTCTTGGGCTCAATAAAAACGTGGAGGAACTCCCCAAAAGACCGTTTCTAATGAGAAATTCCCCTTCCTGGGGAATTAGTGAGCTCCCCATCATTGGAGGTCTTCAAATAGAGGATGTTGTATGCAGGACTGAAGATATAAATAGGGATGGTTTTTTATGACCTCAGAGGTCCCTTCAAGATTGTAGGATTTTCTCCTCCCATGGAGTCTAAGAGCTAAGCTGACTAACATGAAGATAGACAAGCTTGAAATTGACACTTTTAAAGATAGCCCTATTCTCGTCTTTCTTTCAGTGGTCAAGGAGGCAAATTATCTAATTATTTGCTAAATGCAGATAACAAATGGTCAAGTGTCTCTTAACCTACATCTATATCCTTACAAGATCAAACTGATAGGAAAATCAACCCTGCACTAAAGCTTTGCCCCTTGGTATACTATCCAATGAGAAAGCCCAGAAATGAAAGTATCTTTTGTCTTTTCCTACTGGGAAGAGAAGAATGGGATGACACACTTCTCCACAAACATATTTCCTTGAAAATTTTGGAGGTAATTCGTAAATTAAGACATCTACCTCTCCTTTCCTTACATTGTGTGGATGATAAAATTATAGATATTTGTTTTATTTCAGCTCTAGGAGAAATTATTTGTAGTCAGCTCATGAAAATTAAAAGTTTACCACACAAAACAAAATAAAAAGGAAATTATATATGAGCTAGTTAGCATCATCTTGTCCTGGATCACTCTTAGAAGCAAACGAGACTTTGAATCCAGTTTCTTTTAATCTTACTATATTGAAGGAAGGAGAGAACGTTGCAACACCTGGGCTACATCTTACGTTCAGGTAACAAAAACTTTCTTATATGAGTAATATTTCAACTTCAAGTTATACAAGTAAAATATTTGTGTTATTAATGATCCATTAATAGTATTTCTATTATTTTTTTACAAATATGTTCATTTTTAATTATACGATTGCGATAATGTAGTGGTACCTTAAATTTGATATCTTGATATTCTTTTTAATATTATTAACTTTAGTTAATATTATTAATTAGTTAATATTAATAACTTAATAGAAATCTCACAATAAATTGTTATAAAAGCTTAAAGTGTTATTGCTGAACATGCTAAATTGGTAATAAACCTGAATTTTATTCAGATATATTATTTTTAGGTTGATAAACGTAATGGTGTGCCAGCTATCTGCAGTTTGCCAGGCACAATACTAAGACTAGGTGATCTGACTGCTATTTTAACCAAAATGCTACTGAGAAAACTAACAGTGTTTTCCAAAAACTAAATCGATAATGGTATGATTGTTCTGGAGCCTTAGCTCCAGATGGAGTAAAAGCTACTGAGAGGTGGGACATCTAATTCAGAACTGCCAAAATATCTATATATTGGCTGAATCCAAAGTAGGAGGATAGAAGTCAATTATTTTGATGTACATGTAATATTTATATGTGTGTATATTCTCTATATATACACACACACAATGTATATGTGCCTGAATGCAAGGGTATAAACACACAACACACATTTATTTCAGGGGAAATTTATTTTTAAATCTATATATCTAAATAAGAATATTATTCTCCTTCAGGGGCATAATATGTAAACATTCATATTATATCCTGATCATGATCTTTCAGTAGCTTAATGGAGAAGTTATTTATTCTGTCATTGGAGACATTATTGCACAGTAGAAAGAGAAATTAAATTGAAGTCAGAGGATTTGGGTTTAAATTCCAACTTTTGATGCTTTCCTAGGTATATAGGGAGTATAGCAGAAAGACCTAAGCTTGGATGCTGCTTCAGACATTTACTAACTGTGTGACCTTGGTCAATTCACTTAAGCATTTTTGGCCTCAGTTTCCTCATCTGTAAAATGGGAATAACAATAATAATAATAGCACTTGCCTAAGGATTGTTGTGAGGCTGAAATGAGAGCAAATGAGATAATATACAAAAAGCTCTATAAATTTTGGTTGTTATTGTTGTTATTATTAATTATGGCCTTGTAATATTGTGACCTACGGCAAGACGCTTAACTTGTCTGGGCCTCAATTTCCCCATCTATAAAGTGATAAGTAAGTGACCTCTTAGTTCTCTAAATCTATAATCCTATGATAACCCTATGGGTAGAAAATTTGCTCTCAAACCACAGTAGTGGCGATAATCATAAATTGAGAAGTCACCCTGACTAAATATACATTCACAATGCCAAACAGCTGGGTACAAATGGAAAATTCCAGTCAAACAGCTGGATGCCTTCTTACCTAACAAAATAAGTGGGTGTCTGAAGACATCCAAGTAACTGCCTCTTTTTCTATCTATTCTGGATTTGACCAATATGCAGGCATTTTAGCTCCTCTGGATTAAATGTACTACTACCTGTCATTAGCCTTCACTATCTGGGGCTAAGGATTTTCATCTCTAAAGCTCCAATGATGGCCGCCTCACCATCTGACAAGTTGCAAACAAGCACATTTCTGGAGTGTTTTGGTTTTTGATGCTGCCCTTTCCAGGTTTCCAAGTACAGCCAATTTTTGATTATGCATTTTTGGAGATTACATGCTGCAAAGGCTGAATCTCAAACGTTTCCCTCCCTACTATGCAGGATGTTCCTTTCACTGCCAGATGGTGAGATAATGCATCCTTGAAACACTAACCTAAACAAAGAATAATTAGGACGATGCCCCTGATATTTTCCCAGGTCCACAAGGCATTGCAAAGTCACATGTAAATAATCTTTGGATCATCTTGTAGCCATTAGCATGAATTGCCAAATATTCACTATACTACAAAAAGTGGCTGCATTTTTATTCTTACATCTTTATGATATTTCTTTAGTTCCAGTTTTCCTTCTATCCAATTAATGTGAATAATGAATCCCATAAGGGGCTACATTATTTGAATTTGCACTGCATATTTCTATTGAGCTGGAACCTATTACTGTATTTTACATAATTATAACTTCAAATAGTGTGAATTCTAATACATTTGACCGCTTCACATGATTCACTATTTACACTAATTGGGACCTGGCTGTCCTATTCTGGTCAGACATCTAGGGTATTGTGTTCAGTCCTGAGGGGTACATTATCCATTACAGAGAAGTAACAGATTTCAGGTTCTGAATGAGACACACACATTTTTGTATACAACCACTGAGGGAATTTGTTTTGCTTAACTATGCATATTCTTTCCAAGAAAATTATTTTTCTTTTCTTTTTTTTCACTGGGGTAGGGGTGGAAAAGAGAAAAATATATTTCGGTTTGCTTTTTCTAGTATGGAAATGAGAAGAGTCGTACAGATGTGAAATATTGTATGCACTTGCAGAGGAGGTCATGGTATTATGAGTTTTACTTAGCTATTGTGTTACAAAAGATCTCTTACAAAGTGAGAATAATTAAATGTTTGTAATAATACAATAGTAAATGTTTGTAATATAAAAACAAAAAAAAATCAATAAAACTTTTTTTAAAAGGACAAAACAACCTGGAGCATGTTGAGAAGAATGTAACCAGAATGATATATAAGATAATGTGATCTATCCTTAGAAACCACCTACATTGTCCAAGATTCTTCAATATAACAAGGAAGAAGGGAATTAGTTTTCGTAGCCTCAGTTGGCACGCTCGAACTTTCAGCCCTCGGATCTGACATATGGTTTGGTGTGGCTGTGGGGAGTGCCTGGTGCCTTCCCCAAATGCCTGTACACCTTGTGGCCCTTCCAGGGACCAGACGGCAGGACAGTTACCCAGCTCTTGAGTGAGCTCGTGGCCAGCTGGTTAAAGGTGAGGATCTTCCCACCAGCCTTGAGGATACGATTATGGGCATTGCTAGTAACACGAAGGGCGCAGACCTTCAGTTTGGGAACATCCAGGATCCTCACATCATCTGTCATAGTCCCAACAACCACGGCTATCTTATTTTCCCAGCTGGGCAGCTTCATTTTCCTGACCATGCTGGACAGGGACAGGGGGGCCGGTTGGTCCGGCTCATGAACAACCTTTTCAGGACAACCGTGTTGAAAGTCAAGTTACTCCTGCGGGCCAGGAACCGGTAGTGCTTCACCAGCAGCCGCAGGTAGATGTCCTGGCTCTTGGGCTCCTTGTGCTGGACTTTGCCATCCTCGTTGTGGCAGATGTCAACTCCAATGCTGGCACCCTACTGAACACCAGCCCAACCAAGAAAGCAAACATATTTTCAATATCTTGATAACTATATTTAAATATCTAACTATATTTAAATATTATTGAGTTCCTTTGTAACTCTGTGTATGTCATACATGTAGAAACATTATTCTGAGAAGGGGTCCATAGGCTTCAGCAGTCTGTCAAAGATCCATGACACATGAAAGGGTAAGAACCCCTGTTCTAGTGCAACTTTTCAAAAGTGAAGCCATTTTCCCAAGGTCACTCAGGAAGGAATAAGAACTAGAATTTGAACTAAAGATATTTTCATTCCAAACGTAGTAATCTATCTCTGTTTAGTTGTGTCCAGTCACATCTGACTCTTGGTGATCCCATAAGGATTTTTTCTGGCAAGAGATACTAGAGTGGTTTACCATTTCCTTCTCCAGATCATTTTACAGATGAGGAAACTGGGACAAACAGGGTTAAGTGATTTGCCCAGGGTCACACATGTAGTAAACGTCTGAGGCTGGATTTGAATTGAGGTCTTCCTGACTCCAGCACTTTATTCACTGTGTTACATAGATCTATCTTAAAGGAGAATATTTGTGAATCTTTCAGAAAGCCTGGGTAGAAACATAAAGAATTTATCCAAAGCCCATTATCAAAAAAAGATAGTAAATTTAAGTTTCCCCATCAGGATCATTGTAAATTGGCACATCATTCTTCAATCTATGAATGACTCACCTCCTCTTAGAACTTAAGAATATTGCAATAACATGAAGAAATGAAAGACCATTTTAGGAACTTATTGTTTGTCAATATTGTATTAACTGTTAAATTATGAACATTCCTTAATTTCCTGAGCCTCTACAAGAAATGACTGTGAATTATAATTACTGATTACAAAGTGTAGGATTTCCAATGAAAGTACTGAAAATCTTAAGTTTGAGGATAATTAAAAATAAAAAGAAATTGTATTTTTCAAAGTAAAAGACCATATGAATTGCTTGATGATTAAGTAAAGGCAAAACCAGTAAACTCTGTAAGCTGTATACAAAAGCAGCTGATAAAGACATACTTGATCAGAAGTACACTTGTAATTCCTAAAAAGAATATCAAGAGGGCATGTGGTCTAGCCCTATGCTTTAAGGCAGAATAATAGTTAAACCATCCAGAACAAATTGTTGTCAGTCTCGTTTTTCATTGTTTTTAGGAAAAGAGATGTCACATCTTATAGAAGGTATTTCCAATATTTGATCACAGATCATACACCACATGGTCCATCCACATCTTCACCCTGATAGATTCCCAAGCTTCCTTAACAGGACAGCTTAAATGCCATATCCTGCACAGGCCTGTCTGATCCTCACAGTTAGTACTCTCTACCACCTGAAATTATATGGCATCATCTTTGTACTCCCTTATCTGTGAACATGATGTATCCTCCTAGTACTAGAATGTAAGCTGCTTGAGGGCAGAGGCTATTTTTGTCTCTACTTCCAGCAGCTAGCACAATTCTTTGTCCACAGAACATACTTAACAAATACATGCTTAACAAATAATTTGTCCCTTGTATTTAAAGGCTATTAAAGCTTAAAACATCACTAAAACTTGGGAAACACTGAATTTGGTGGAGTCAACTGAATTAAAGAAATTGCTCTTGGAAAAAGCACTGACAATTGATTGACTATGTCCTCCTGATAAGGCTGCTTTTTTCTGCTCTCTTTGCTTTCTTTTATTTGGTTGGGTTTTGGTTTGTTTGTTCATTTGTTCTGAAGGGAAAGGATGGTTGAGATCTGTGACTTCATTGATATAAGGAATTCTCACTGAGAAAATTCAGTCTATGAATGCAGAGCAGCAACTATTCTGCAATTTATATTCTTAGAGAGTTGCCAGGGATATTGAAAGGTTAATGACTTGCCTAGGGTCACACAGCTATTATTTGTGAGAAGGCTTGAACCCAGATTTCCTTGACTCTATTATGCGGTATGTTTTCCATTATATTGTGTGTTCTCTATTTTACCACACTGCCTTTCAAGCAATTATTATAAGTATTAAATTATTACTTTGTTGTGTTATGTTCTCAGAGATGACTGATTAAAATGACTGATAATGTAAAGGTCAGGAGAATGATGAAGAAGATGAGAGTGATAAAACTAATGTGATACCAACAGTTTCACAGAATCACAGAACTGAAAGGGACCTCAGAGGACCTCTAACCCAACCTGAGAAGCAAACCCTTCACTGACATCCCCAACAAATGAAAAGTTAACCAACAAGAGAAGATATGATAGGCAGCCCATTTCACTTTTGCACAACTCCAATCCAAAAAGTCCAATTATAGCAGGGTTATGTTAGAATGTGGTTATTAAACACCAAACAAAAAGTAAGCATAACTATTACAAATTTGTTATTTGAATTTTAATTTACAATAAGGTATCATCTATACAACATGAGATGAAAATGCAGGAGTATTTCTGCAATAATTTTTGGCCTGGAGGAGGGAAGGGTTTAATATTTTTCACATAATTGAAAAATCAGGAATTTGCTTTCTAATCTGAACTATTACTTTCCAATTAAAAGTTCCAATGATGTCGATCTCATTTGACATCTGTATTTGCTTTGTGGCTGTAGCCACTGTTCCAAGCAACTATCATTTGAGATTCCCCCCTCTTACAATCAGAATCATCAAACTCTTTGCTCAGAGAGCAGCCCTATTCCTTACAGTTGTGTATCAGGCTTCTCAGCCAATTGTTCTGGTTTCCTAGCCATCCACACCCTGCTATGTGGCTTGATGTTTGGTTTCAGTAAATTCTTAAATCATTTCTTCTTACCTTTTTGCTTTTGATAGCATTTATTGGGGGCATCATATACTAGGCATTTGAAAATCCAGGTTATGTCTGTTCTTTGGCTGGATCCAACCTAATATAGCTATGTTATGCTAAGTATTATATCAATAATGATAAATTATCTATATTCCAGAACTTTACCATGGATGGGAGGCAGTGTGCTCCAGTGGAAAACATCTTGGATTTGGAATCGGAGGAACAGGGAATGAAATTTAGCTAAATTATTTACTACCTACATGACCACAAGTAAGTCATTTAGCCTCTTTCTCTGGTTTCCCATCTATAAAGGTAAGTTGGACTAGATTACCTCTTTGAGGTCTAACTTCTATGAACAATTATGTGAATCATATGAACAATAATATAACCTTATGAGTTTGTCCTGCCAAATGTGATTCAGTAGGACTAGCGAGTGTTAGATTGGGATTCCAAGGACCAGGGTTGGAAGGCTGGCTTTGCTATCCAATAATCACTATCCATGTAGTCTTGGGCAAGTCACTTCACTTTACAGGACCTCTGTCTTTAGATCCACAAAATGAGAGGACAATGGTACAGTAGAAAGAGTACTCTAGAGTCAGAGGACCTAAGTTCAAATTCTGCCTCTGCCACTTACTACCTGTGAGACAATTGGCAAGACACCTTGCCCTTCTGGGCCCCAGTTTTCTCATCTGTTGTTAGTAAATAAACATTTTTAAGCACTTAACTATATTCCAGGTACAGAACTAGAATAAAAAGAAAGGTAAAAGCATTGTACCTACCCTCAAGGAGCTCACAATCTAATAGAAGAGGCAACATGTAATCAATTATGTAAATACAAGACATGAAAATATAAATGGGAGGTAATCTCAGAAGTAAAGCACTCACAGTAGGGGATAGACAGGAGAAAGACTGAGAAAAGTCTCCTCTTGTGGAAGACGAGATCTGAGATAAGTATTAAAGAAAGGTAGGCGAACCAAGAGGCTGAGATGAAGAAAGAGAATATTCCAGGCATGGAAGAGAGTAAAAGAAAAGTCACAGAGTGAGGGGATGGAATGTTTTGTGCTAGGAACAACAAGACAGCCATTGTCACTGGTTTGCAGAATACAAGTTGGGGGGTGCAGGGGGTTGGAGCAGGGTAAAGTGTAAAAAGACTGAACAGGCAGGAAGGGGGCAGGTCATGAGGGCTTTGAAAGCTAAACAGGGTTTTATATTTAATACAGGAGGTAATAGGCAGTCACTAGAGTATATTTGAGGTGAGTAGTAACATAGTCAGACTTACACTTAAGGAAGATCTCTTTGGGAGCTGAGTGGAAGGTGCAATAGAGTGTGGAGAGACTTGAGGCAGGGAGACCAACTAGAAGTTTGTAGCAATAATCTAGGTGTGAAGTGACAAAGGTTTGCACAAAAGTGTGAGTGAAGAAGGGAATGTATGCCAAAAATCTTAAGGTGTAAAAGGCAATAGTTGGCAACAGATTAGGTATATGGGATGAGTGTTAAAAGGTGAGGATGACACAGGTTGTGATCCTGGGTGACTGAGAGGATGTCATGGACAGAAAGTTGGAAAGAGGATTTAGGAGGAAAGATCACATGAGTTATGTTTTGAACATGTTGAGTTTGAGATGTCTATGGGACATCCAGTTTGACAAGTCCAATGTGCAGTTGGTGATTTGACACTAGAGATCAGAAGAGAGGCTAAGGCTAGATAAATAGATCTGAGAATCATTTGCACAGAGATGACCTTGGATTAGATGGCCTCAGAAATCCCTTCCAGCTCCAGAGCTGTGATCTTATGATCCTTTGACCAGAGGAGTCCAAGGCCCATTATAACTCTACATCCTGGAATCAAAATCATACGTCACTGTGGCAGGTCCTGGTCTTTTCATTGATACTGCTACTGTGTAGGTCTTTGATTTGATCTTGAGGCCACATTAATGCAACCACAATCATTACATTTCCCAAAGAATCATCTTGTCCTTCTACAGAGGGGTCAAAGTCAAGGTTAGTGAAAAGAGGAGTCAGCATGTAGTACCATTCAAAAGGTATGCACAATTTTATAGCCCTTTGGGCATAGTTCCAAATTGCTCTCTAGAATGGTTGGATCAGTTCACAACTCCACCAACAGTGCATTGGTGTTCCAGTTTTCCCACATTCTCTCCAACTTTTATCATTGTCCCTTTTCTTCATATTAGTCAGTCTCATAGGTATGAGGTAATACCTCATAGTTGTTTTAATTTGCATTTCTCTAATCCAGGGCTGTCCAACCTTATGTTTTTATTGAAACAATAGACAATATATTTTGATTTGCCATTTTAGTTAGAGCTCTTCAGTGGCTTGGCTTTGTTTACTAAAGCATTTATGTAAACTTCTATGCTCGTAGATGGGCAGCATAAATCTCACTGTGGAGCACGTTCGGCCACAGGCCGCATTTTGGACAGCCCTGCTCTAATCAATAGTGATTTAGAGCATTTCTTCATATGGCTATAGACAGCTTTGATTTCTTTGTCTGAAAATTACCTCTTCATATCCTGTGACCATTTATCAACCGGGGAATGACTTGCATTCTTATAAATTTGACTCAGCTCTCTATATATTTGAAAAATGAGGCCTTTATCTTCTGAAAAAAAAAATTTCTAAGTTTTCTGTTTTCCTTCTAGTTTTGGTTGCATTTTGTTTATGCAAAAACTTTCAAATATTATGTAATCATTTATATATAGACACATACATATAAAAGTTTATATAAATAGTTTGTAATGTGCTCTATATCTTGTTCAGTCCTAAGTTCTTCCCTTATCCATAGATCTGACAGGCATATTAGTCCATGCTCTCCTAATTTGCTTCTGGTATCATCCTTTATATGTAAATCATGTACCCATTTTGACCTTACTTTGCTATACAGTATAAGATATTGGTCTATACCTAGTTTCTACCATGCTGTTTGCCAGTTTTCCCAGCAGTTTTTATCAAATAAACTGATAACACTTTCAAAGTTTAATCTTCTAGACAATCAACAAAACAATAAATTGGGCCCTGATTTGTAGCATTTGCCAATTTCTGTGGTATTAATGCTCACATAGAAAATTTAACAATCAGCTTTCACAATAGTCAGTTTGAGCTGTCTCCAGCATATCCTTGGATAAGGCCAATCTGTAGTACCAGAAAAAGGAGAGGCAAAAGACTTTTTAATACACACAAGCACAAGTCAAATAGCCAGAAACATAGCAATGTCCTCAGGTATATGAGGATGTCTTCCATAAATGGGTCAGAACAAAGAATAAGAGCAAGAGGCAACAAATAATATACAAGAAAAACCCAGATTAAGTCAAGCCTTATGTGTTATGTCACATCAAGGGGATAAATACAGCACAGGATTGGATGGCAGAGATTATTGAATTCAGGAGCCTCTGGTTCTCTACTCCACAATTTACAAATCTTGCAAGTGATAGCAATCATTATTTCTTTCCCCAGGATATCTCCCCAAGTCCTAGGACTTTGACCTATCATGGTAGCACCAGCTCTAGGAAGGTGACCTATTGCAGTGTTGGACTTGAAGAAAGAAAGACCTGAGTTTGAGTGCTGCCTGTGTCACTTACTAGCCATGTGGCCCTCATCAGTAAAATGAGCATAGTAATAGCTCTTTTACAGTCCACTGTGATGGGACATAAAGCTGTTAGGACACATGGACAATCCTGCTCATGGGGTTTCCCCAAATGGTACATACAGTTTTGTGCGTACATGGAAGAACCTTCCAAATACCTATGCTTTTTCAGCCCTAGAACCCCTCATCTGTTTAAGGTAGGATCAGTGGAGCCTAGATCTAGTGACTCTAAGCCTCTTGTTAATCAATCTGTTCTAGAAAGTCTGGGCAGCTAGGTGGTGCAGTGGATAGAGTGCTGGGCCTAAAGTCAGAAAGATGAGTCTTCCTGAGTTCAAATCTGTCCTCAGACACTCACTAGCTGTGTGACCCTGGACAAGTCACTTAACCCTGTTTGCCTCAGTTTCCTCATCTGTAAAATGAGCTGGAGAAGGAAATGGCAAACTGTTCCAGTATCTTTGCAAAGAAAACCCTAACTGGGATCACAAAGAGTCAGACATGACAGAAAAATGACCAAACATTATAGAAGGTCTGACTGAATTTATATTGCTGGAAAGTGCTGAAGGGATAGCTAAGATAGTAGAGGAGTGAGTCAGGATCCAAGAGAATCTAGACAAGCTAGAACATTGGGCTAGCTCATAGGGACAAATGTAAAGTTTTGCACTTGAGTCCAAAGAAAAAAAAATCTATTTCACCAGTACAAGATGGTGGAGGCAAGGATCAACGGCAATTGTTCTGATGAAAACCTGAGAGTTTTAGGGGACTACGAGCTCAGTGTAAGTCAGCACTGAGCTGTGACAACCAAAATAAAGGGGAAAACAAGAAACCAATGTGATTACAGGCTGTCTTAAGAGGAGCATAGCTTATGGAAATAAAGTGACAATACCGTTGTGCTCTTCCCTGGTCAGACCTCGTCTGGAATATTGTGTTCAGTTCTGTGCAACACAGTTTAAGGAGGACAACCTGGAAACTAAAGTGTCTTGAGTTCATGTCATATGAGGATCAGGTCAATGAAATGGGCATGTTTAGCCTGGAAAAGAGGTGGGAGGGGGGATGATAGCTATCTTCAAATAGCCAAAGGGCTGTCATGTGAAGGATGAAGTAGATTTAGTTTATTTAGCCCCAAAGGGCAGAAATAGGAGTAATGCATAGAAGCTGCAAAGAGGCCAATTTAGGCTTAGTGTCAGGAAAAGGCCATCTCACAACTAGGAGATGATGGTTCCCCTCCTTGTATGTCTTCACATATAGGCTAATTATGTTACAGTACATATTAGTTTTCAGGTACAGTTTGAATTAGATGGCTTCTTAGGTCCCTTCCCACTTTTAGACCCTGTTATTCTGTGATACGTAACACTTACAGCGTTTACATTACATGAGGATAAGATGAGATCTGGACTATAAATTACTTTGCAAATCTTAAAGCACCATCTAGATTTTTCAGATAATTATCATCATACTTTCCAAGGTAGGTGAGTGGGTGGTAGGGTTGGGGTGCCCGTACTCTGGTTTCTACAATAGTACAAAAGCTCTCCAGCAGAGGTACCACAGGGTAAAAATCATGGAAAATTCAAACTAGCTGACAAAGCACTCCAATTGGTTGCTGGTTTACGTTCTAGGTAGTTTGGGGGTCTTCCAGATTTTTACAGTCGATATGTACCACTATGAGATGCTGAGCTCCCTTCAGGTGGGACCTGAAAATCCTAAGTGCATTTTTATAGCAAATATCTCCTCCCAAATCATGAGGTTCCATAAGGTCAAGCAGAGTTGCTGAAAGAATATGTATGTTGGTAACCAAGAAGATGGGGCACAAGACAGCAATCTGGAGATATTGCACATAACTCAGAGATTAAAAAAAGAGGACTTAGCAAGGAAGGGGGAAAAGAAGGAAGACAGCATGCATGATGGATCGAAAGTAATCTCCAAAGAAAGGCAGAATTCCATTCAATTTAATACATTTACTAAGCACCCACTGTACTAGGCACTAAGGTTAATGGGCAACATGGAATAATGAGTAGGGCACTGAATTTGGAATCAGGAGGGCCTGGGTTCAAATTCTACCCTTAAATACTAACTCTGTGAACCAGGGTAAGTCACTTAAACTTTTGTATTTCAGTTTTCTCATCTGTAAAACAGGAAAATTGGCCTCAATCACCTTTAAAGTCACTTCTAGCTCTAAATCTGTGATCCTATGATCCCTCAAAAACTTTACTGTCTACAGAGGGGAGAGGATACAGCATGTGCAGAGATGAACAAATGAATGGACAGAAGCAATAATCTAACTGACAGCAAAGAGGTGTTAGAGGATGAGCAAAGATCTAGTGTGAGAAAGAACTATTTCCCTCCACAGAAACAAAATGAAAGGTTTAAAACCCCTATACACAGAGTTGCATAGGGGTAAGTGGACACTTCCTGATCCCCACTATAAACACACATTTGGACATCAGGGCATGGACTTAGTGGGAGTTGGTCAGTTACAAGGTGACAGTTGTGCCTAATTACTCTATGGGGTACTTCTTAGGAACAGTTATTTAAGGCAGCATCAGTGGTGAGCCTGACATTGGTGATCATTAACCTGACCTACTTACTTCTAAAGAAGCCAAAATTACTGTACTGGGCCACAGCAGTGGGCTATAGGCATCAGAGGAGCCAATAATGTGATATGGCAGCCAGAGCTGTAACTAGGAATTTTGGAGCCCATTGCAAGCACAACAAACTGCAGCTGGGACAAGCAGCAATCTAGTCTCCCTCAGCTGAACAAGGAAGGGCTGAAAGAATGCCTCACCCTAGTTTTTTATTGGCTCTGCCAATAAAGGGAAAGCTGGTGAGAAATGATCTTACCATTACTTTAAAGTTGTCTGGAAAGGACTATTGGGAGAGCTCAGCTGAGTGTTTTCTCAATTCTGCCATCTTGGCTCTGTCCTCTAATGTCCAAAGTTTTTATAATAAATAAATTAAAATTTGACTAATTAACAGTACTGACATCTTATTGGTCTTTATATATGGCAGAGGCAAGGAATATAATTGCCTCTGAAGTGATGATATTAGTACTGAAGAAAATCAGATTAAGAAATCATCAGTAGGGGCAGCTAGGTGGCTCAGTGAGTAGAGCACCAGCCCAGGAGTCAGGAGAACCTGGGTTCAAATCGGACCTCAGACTCTTGACACACTCACTAGCTGTGTGACCTTGGGCAAGTCACTTAACCCCAATTGCTCTGCCTTCCCCTTTCCAAAAAAAAAAGATATTTAAAAAAAAAAAAGAAATCATCAGTAGCCATTAAATCTTATGTCTACTGTCTCGCCTCTACAAAATCTTTATGAAAATATCCTATACATGTAAGGGTATAGGGTAACCTTGATGAAAATATAAGAAGAGAAGAGGCAAACCTCCAGGTATTACATTGTACAGCAGACCACCTTTACAGTCACACTAAATGGTGTACAAGATCACACTGGGCTTACTGTTTGCCAAGTCATTAAAAAGGATTTGATTAAACAGAGAAAAATTGATCCTTATAGATACACCAAAAAACTATCTCCCATGTATTTATACGTTAGGAACATTGAACACAAAAGGAAGCATCATTGATGATGTTGTTGCAACAATCTTGCTAGCAGCTACTGTGGCTGTGTAAAACCAACAACAACCAGCATACAGAACATTGCAAGCCCACCTTCTTTTGATCTGCTTTACTAAGGAAAGCAACATTAAGGGGTTAACAATCTTACTTTAGTCCAACATACAAATATCATTCACTCAGCTCAGGGGTGAAAGCCAGCACCCTGAACTTCAGAGCAAATATAAACAAATTAAAAACATACATTTATAAACAGACCAAATACAATTCATAGTTACCAAGGAACCATCAACATCTGAGTTCAGCCAGGAGCTTGACAACAGCTGGCCCAGAGTCACATGCCACTCCTGCTGTGGCTCAGAGCTCCAAAAGAGAAAGCCAACCTCTTGGTTTATATAACTTGTTCAGGATCAAAGGTAAGTCCCACATGTAACTCACCCACGTGACCTAAAATCGTCACAAAAATGAGACTTAAACCCACATGGTCTAAAAGCCTCTGATGTCACAAAATGTCACTCAAACCCATGTAAACTAGGCTTTCCCTTGAGGCAAGGAGGTCATCAAGGACTCCTAATTTAATCAAGGAAACAAAGGCCAAACTCTTCAAGAGCACTTGGTTGAATAAGTGCTAAGAGCCCATCTTGATTCCCAGTACAGATGTCCAGGGTTGAAGTGATTCTTTCTTTGACTGGGTAATGTAGTAATTTAAAAGGTAGCATGGTGCTGTATAAAGAGCACTTGATTTGAATTCACAATACATAGGTTCAGATCCTAGCTTTTCTATTACCTTTTGTGACCTTGATCAAGGTACACCTTCTCTGTGGGCCTCAGCTTCATCATTTATAGCAGAGGGTGATGGAATAAGTGACTTCTTAAGTCCCTTCCAATTCTACAGCAATGATTCTATGATTCTACAAGTCTAGGAAATACCTCTAAGTATATGCATATATATAATGTTAATACAATTCAAAGATCTTCCCCGCCTCTTAATAGGCCAATACGACCTGATTTGAACCTGAGTCACATGGAAGCCTGAGTCACATGAGCCTCGATCACGAGGCTTGTGATGCCCTCTGGCCCTGAAGAAGTATACTCTGAGGTTAGCATTTTGCTTTGGGGCTCACTCATTGGAAGAGTGTTTGTGTGATTTAGCCAAATAAGACTCTGGGTAGTCGTTAAGGAGCCCCCCAGCTTTGAAAAACCCAGATATTTGTGCTTCTCTTTCTGTAACTATGTATGTATTGCTTTTGGTCAGACAGTTGGAAACCCTGTCTGTTGGTCTTTGCTGTTTGTATTTGCCGTTTATATAATTTCTGTTTTTAATTTCTATGTGTATTTTCTCTGAAGTTTGGGATGCTGACTTTTCCCCTGAACTAAGTGAATTTATACATATATATATATATATATATATATATATATATATATATATGTATGTATGTATGTATGTATATGTGTGTGTGTATATATATGTGTGTGTGTGAGAATTTATATATATACATATGTGTGTATGTGAATTTATATATATATGTGTGTGTGTGTATATGTATATACACACACATACACACACACACACACACACACACACACACACATATACCATGAGCAATTTAAAATAGTTGTAACTTGTAGATTGCACACGGACTTTATGGACACCCTGTGTGTGTGTGTGTATGTGTGTGTGTGTGTACATAGACTACATATACATATATATATGTATATATATATGTGTGTGTGTGTGTTAGATTAAAGCAAGATTGTTGACCCTTTTAAAGTTGCTTTCATTAAGAAAAGCAGATCAAAGAACTTGTGCTAGCAGCCCTCCTATATGCTTGTGTTATTGGTCTTACACCCCCACAGCAGCTGCAAGTAGCATTGCTATTACAATATATTAACACTTGAATACAAACTTAGCAGAGGCTAGGGAGCTCAAAATTGATGGACAGGAATAGGAGGCTCAATGGTCAAACCATGGACCCATGAAGACTAGAGACTGACGACCTTAAGTTGCATGACTTCTGTGATTGCCTAAAGGCTGGAGCTGATAACTAGGGGGAGGGAGTTGAATAGAATAGAATACATGTAAAGTGTTTAACTTTCCTTTTAACATTCTTTTAACATTCCATTCCTCTCTTTACCTTGCTTTGTCTCTTTCCACAAAGAATTTCCAACTTCCCTCCCTACCTGGCCAAAGTAGCACTAGAAAACCAAAGAGAGGAAGGAACAACATTAATGTTCCATGATTTCTCTGAAAACTGTCTCTAGCCCCATGCAAGTAAAAATTCATTTTGAAAACTGAAATGAGTATGAAAAGCTTAGTTTAAGATCGTGTCTTACCAGCCTCCCATCCTGTTTCTCAAATGCAGTCATGTCCACAGAAAGTTCACTCAGAAACAGGGACTTGAACATGTGTTCAAGTCACCCATGAATTTCTCTACATTTTAAAGATTTTGCATCCTTTGGACATTAAATTACTCAATACACAAAGAAAGAACATATCAACAGTAAATCACATTGACACAACCCAATAGAATGATTCAAAACAGGATAAATGATAAAGAAACCTACCAATCACAAAAATAATTGAGACCTCCTGCCGTAATTCAAAGAAGAATAAAAAGAACTCATGTCTCCATTCCAGGCACAATACATTCTCAAAAGTAGATGTGCAATTTATTATTTCAGAGGTTAATAAAAATTCATCCTGGTCACCCAATTTCATGGTCTGGTTTTATACTGATTTTGGACATGAGGATCAAGCAAAAATTATCTTGGTCCATTGACCTACAAACAGGACTTCAGGATGTCATTTTGTCTAGTTCTCTTCCTACAGGCATGAAGACTCTGTAATATCTATGAGAAGTTTTGAATGCTGTGGTTAAATTTGCTTGTCTTGGCAGTATACTTTCTAGGGATATAAACATTGATAATTAGGTTGACACACAAATTACCAGAGCTAGCTCAGTGTTTGGGGGGCTCCAAAGGAAAGTGTGGGAGAGAGGAGGTATTAGACTGACTACCAAACTGAAGGTCTACAGAGCTATTGTGCTGACCTCATTGTTGTATGCCTGTGAAACCTGGACAGTCTACCAGCGCCATGCCAGGAAATTGGATCACTTCCATTTGGACTGTCTTGGGAAGATCCTGAAGATCGCCTGGCAGGATAAGATACCAGACACTGAAGTCCTCTCTCAAACTAAACTGCCAAGCATTCAAACTCTGCTGCAGAGAATGCAACTACAATGGCCTGGCAACATTATTAGAAGACCAAATGGGCACTTGCCTAAAAGACTATTTTATGGAGAATTCACACAAGGCAAGCACTCACATGATGGTCAGAAGTGATACAAGGACACTCCCAGGGTCTCTCTTAAGAACTTTGGGATTGACTACATGACATGGGAGACACTGGCACAGGACCACCCAGCATGGCATGCTCTAATAAGAAAAGAGGTTGTGCTCTATAAGCAAAGCAGAATTGAAATAGCTCAAAAGAAATGCAAGATGTGTAAATTTAAAGAACACACTCCAAATGCTCACATGGACTATTCGTGCCTGACTTGTGGTAGAGCATTCCAAGCTCCCATTGGTTTGATCAGACACAGCTGGACATACTATAACTTGATTCAAACATAGTGATATCATCTTGGTCCTCTTCAAGAATGAAGGACAACAACACCACCACCATTTGATGCCATTCCACAAATGCAATTGAAGACTTTCATAGGATTATAGATTCTAAGCTGGAAGAGACCTTGGAGGCCATCTTGTCCAAAGCCATCATTTTACAGATAGGAATAAAAGTCTAAAGGAAGTTATAGATCCAGAATTTGAAGGGACCTTGGCAATCACCTAATCCATCCCACTAATTTTGTAGATGAGGAAACCGAAGCCCAGATAGACGATGGAGCCTGCCCGTGGTCACAAAAGGTGATAGATGGCAAAGATGGATTTAAACCTTTGTCTTCTGAGTTTTTAAATGACATGCTAAAAGTTACCCAGGGGTAAGTAACGGAGCCAGGATTTAAACCCAAATCTCAAGAGTCCAGCCCCAGTGCACATTTAACTACACTTCTCCCTCTCTTTATGCAAGACTATTTAATACACTTATCAGCCATGCAAGGTGACATATACTCAAGTATTCCATGAAATGATGCTTCTTATTGCCTCTGGGAACACAGTGAAACTAACTCTTCCTACTACTTTATGTATCTCACCAAGGGAAACCTATAAGCCACCTTTCCATTCAACTACAAATGTATGTAGTAGTGACATCACTTTTAAAAATTCTTATGTAATATTCTTTGTTAGCTTTTATAATAATGGGCAGGAAAAAATGAATGAAAACAAACTTATCAACCATGATGAATTTTTCCAAATGAAGTACATTTTTACCTTGAGGTACATTTTGAGGGCAATTTATTTATGCTTTTAAACTTATTTAGGATTATTTGTTTAAAGCTGGAAGGAAGATCAGAGGCTATCTAGATAGTCCAGCTTATTCATTTTACAGATGAGAAAACTGAGGCCAAGGGAAATTAAGTAACTTGCTTATGACCACAGAGATTATAAATGTCAGAGGTACAATTGGAACCCAGGTGCTCTGACTGCAGAGCCAGAATCCTTTCAGCTGTACCATTTTCATTGGTGCGTTTTGTTGCTCATTCATTTCTAAATATATATCTCCCCCATTTCTGTCCAGTGAGCCATCTCTTATGACAGAGGTTAAAAAAGAGAAAGTAGTTCAGCAAAACTAACCACATATCAGCCATGTGTGTATGTGTGCATATACACATATTGTATATGTATGTTTTTGTATGTTTGCGTATGTGTATATGTGTGTATGTGTGTGTGTGGTTTTCTAAGTCAGTTTAGTGACTTAGCCCACAGTTTAGTGACCTCTTTTCTGTTTGAATTTGGCACCACTGCATTACATGACAGGTATATTAGAAAGTTGCAAAATCAAGTGATATATGATGTCCAGGGAAGAAGGTCATTAGCAACTGGGGGCATCAAGGGAAGGCTTCATGGGAAGTGACATTGAGCTGGGCTTTAAAAATGGAAAGTAGAACAGGGTTTTTTTGTTTGTTTGTTTTTGAAGTTAAATTTATAAATGTACTTGCACAACTGAAGCCACTGAATAGTTTGAGGTCAAGACAGATAATATGCGCAATCTCTACACTGAAAATGACTCTAACCTATATTTCAAGGACCATCTGAAATTTAGTCTCCCCCATGAAATCTTCTCAGATCATCGTGAACTCTCTTCCTCCTCTGAATTCTCAAAGCACTTTGTACTTCTCCTCTGCACTAACTGCTCCACTCTATTTCACGTAAGCAAATTGGTATCTTTAAGACTTAATCATTCCTTTCAACCTCCTTATTGACAGGGCCCCTTTGTTTATTAAGACCTCTCCTTTCCTGGTTAACTCCTCCTTCTCAGTAGAAGATGTATAGATTAGTTCCTAAGCATTATCTTCTACTATCAGTGTGTTTGGTATTTTTGAATAATCCAGTTAATCTATTTGTATGCCTGAGGACCAGAAAGGAAGTTTCTTGCCCATGGAAGATCTAGAAAGACTTGGTGTAGGAAATGGAACTTGAGCTGAATTTTGATGTAAAAGTGGAATATGACTAAGCTTGGGAAACTGGGTGCCTGGAAAGATGACAGTAATGTCTACAGAAGTAGAGAAGTCGGTATGGGCTGTGGTAGCCAATGTGAGCTCTGCAGCTAGGTGACACAGTAGATAGAGCAATGGACCTAGAGTCGGTAAGACATGAGTTCAAATACAACCTCAGACACTGACTTGCTGAGTGACTCTGGGCAAGTCATTTAACCTCTCTTTGCTTCAGATTCCTCAACGGTAAAACAGGGATAATAACAGCACCTACCTCATAGGGTCATTGTGGGGATAAAATTAGAGAATATTTGTAAAATGCTTAGCACAGTGCCTAGCACATAGCAAACACTATATAAAGGCTTATTCCTTCCCCATCCCTGTTTGGGATGTGTTGAATTTGAGATTCCTATAGGACATTGAGGTAGAAATCCCCAACAACCTATTGAAAATATAGAACTGAAGCCTGAGAGACATGAGGGCAGGATTTATAGATTTGGGAGTTATCTGCATAGATATCATTAAACCCAGGAAAACTGATGAGCTCAATAACAGAAGGCAGAAAGAAAAGAGAAGGTGGCATAGGACAAAGCCTTGGGATGTACCCATACATCGTGGGTAGACCATGGATGATTTTCTTGCAAAGGTAAGAAAACTGGGAAAGAACAATATTACAGACTGCCTCCAAAAAGGAAATTGTGTCAATAAATAGACTAATATAATCTCAAAATGCCTCCCCCCCAGTTTTTCTCATATTTCTCTATTCATGCCCCACACTCAGGTAAAGATCCATTTAACCAGAGTGCATCACTCTCAGTATGATGGACACAGAATGCATCTGTGCAGAATACTGAAAAAGTACCTCTCCATCTACTACCATTGTAAGGTATGGATGAATGGACCACACTACTGTCTACTAAGGAATGCTATAATAATAGCTGGAGCCATTTGTTAACTCAAAACATGCCATCTTGTGCAAAATAATGGCACCACCTCTCACAACCTCAGATTTTTCCTTCATCCATTCCACATACCACAGTTCCTACAATCCATGCCATCCATGAAATGTTATGAGATGAAGGAAAACGAGGGGTAAAGGATGACTCTAAGGTTTTGAGCTTGAGTGAATTGGAGATTGACAGTACAACGACAGAAACAGTAAAGCTGGGAAAGAGATCTGGACTGCCAGGACCAATCTCAAAGCATAGCTATGCCAGACCCTTCAAATTGAAAGAGGTAAACTATAGATGTATTAAGCCTTTACCATGTGCTGAGCATCATGATAAAGTTCCAGGGACACAAATACAATCTTGACCTTCAAAGAGCTTTCATTCAAGTAAAACCAGGGAACACATTTAGAGAAGTAATGGCCAAGTATTGGTCATTTGGCCAAGGAAGCCAGAGGAATGGTAAATGGAATAATGTGTATAGATATTGATACAACTTTTCCAGAGGCAAAAGTCATGTTTTTATTACAGTTCTCCATGCAAGAGGTGGAAGGAAGAAGGAGGGGAGGCAAGTAAACTGAGGAGCTTCATTCCTCCAAGATATAATCTCTGGAGATGCAATTTGGAAATCAAACCAAAATTAGCAGCACAGAAAATGGCCAGAGTAAAATAAGTTATCCAGGATGGAGTGAGAAATGTGGGACTAGTGATGGAGGCAGACCCTGATGAGGACAGAACCCATAAGGCCCATGGTAACAGAAGGGATCCTATTTTAGTGGATAAAGAAAGGATGTGACCAAACTCAATGAGTGGAGATGGGAGGATCATACTATACAATGTCAGTCAATTGATCGACAAGTATTTGTCAAAGAACTATGTACCAGGCACTATGCTGGGTGCTGGGGATATATAGACATATAGACATAGGTGCTGGGGATACATATACAAAGAATGAAACAATGTGCTAACATTCTATGGGGAAACAAGAAGGACATATAGACATAGATAGATAGATAGATAGATAGATAGATAGATAGATAGATAGATAGACAAATTAAATATAAAAAAGAATAAATACAAGTGTATGTCAAGTAGTTAATTACAGGGTAGTTTGAGAAGGACACTAACAGTTGGGGACCAGGAAAAGGTTCATACAGAATATGGTGCCTGGGCTGCACTAGGAACAATAACAACAATAGCTAACATTTATATAGCACTTACTATGTGCTAGGCACATAATAATATGTGCCTATATAATTATTATAAATATATTAATATGTGCCTGATAATTGTTATCTCATTTGATCCTCAGAATGACCCTGGGAGGCAGGTGCTATTATTATCCCTGTTTTATACCATGAGGAATCTGAGGCAAACAGAGGTTAAGTGACTTGCCCAGGGCCACACAACTACCTGCACTTGAATGCAGGTTTTCTTGACTCCAAGCCCAGCTCTCTATCTACTACACCATTCTGTGCGATAGAGATAAGAAGAGTGTATGGGGCCAATGCAAAGGCACTGAGATCAAATAGTGAGGAGAGAAAGAAGGCCAGGTTGGTTAGAGTGTAGCCAGTGTCCAGTGAATCTAAAAGACTAGATTAGGATCAGGTTCTGTAGGGCTTTAAAATGAAACAGAGGGATTTATCAACTAAACAGGAATCTTAAAGGCACATCAGGATGCCAATGGAATTGGTTGAGTAGGAGAATCACATGGTCAGATCTGCCCTTAAGGAAAATTACTTTGGTAGTAGTGTATATGATTAACTGAAGAGAAGGGAGAGACGAGGCAGGGAAAACAAGTAGAAGGCTGTCACAATAATCAGGGCAAGAGGTGATGAGGAACTGAACTAAGGGTGGTAAACACCTGAGTAGAAAGAAGAGGTCAGATGCAAGGGATGTTGAGAAAGTGCAAATAGCAAGATTTGGCAACTGATTGGACATGCGGAATGATGGAAAGTAAGGCCTTCAGGACAATAGGAGATTATAAACATGAGACACTGGAAGGAAGATGGTATTTTTGGGGGGAAAGGAGGAAATTTGGAAGATGGGAAGATAGTGAGTTCTTCTTTAGACATGTCGAATTTAAGATGTCTCCAAGACATCCAGTTTGAAATATTCGATAAGTGATGGGGTACTGAGGCTCAAGAGAAAGAACAGGCCTAGATCTATAGATCTGGAGGTTATCTGCAGAAAAATGATAGGTAAAACCATGGGAGGTTGGTTGCCAAGAGTATAGAAGGAAAAGAGAGCCAAGGACTGAACATTGGAGAATGCTTACCATTTGGGGGCATAATGTTGAAGATGAGCCAGCAAAGGAAACTGAGAAGAAAGAGAACCAGCAGAGAATGTCACAAAAGCCCAGAGACAGAGAGCATCCAGGAGAAGAGAGTGGTCAGCAGTGTCAAATACAGCAGATTGGTCAAGACGGATTTAAATTGAGATTATCAGATTTAGTAAACAAGAGATCACTGGTAACTTTGGGAGGAGTAGTTTTAATTGAGGATGAAGTCAGAAGCTAGATTGCAAAGGGGGGAAGAATGAATAAGAAGAGATGAAGTAAAGGCAGAGAGGGTAGACAACTATTTCAAGAAGTTTGGTTAACAAAAGGGAGAAGAGATATCAGATAATAGTTTGAGGAGACGGTAAGATCTAGTGAAGGGGTTTTTAAGGATGAGGGAGATGGGCATATTGGAAGGCAACCAGTTACCTTCCAACCAATTGGTATATAGAAAGAAGAACTAGTTGATATAGAAAGGCTGAAGATTAGAGGCATAAAGAATGATTAAGTATGCAATCTGCTGGAGGAGAAGGGAAGGTAGGATCAAATGCACATGTAGAGAGGTTGATCTTGTCAAAGAGAAGGGCTATTTGTTTGCCACAGACTGGGAGAATGGAGAAAAGAGTGAAAAATAATATTAAAGATTTTGAGATAAAGAAAGTGGGAGAAGAGGGAGATCGCATCAAATGGCCTCTTTTTTGTTTTCAGTAAATTCACATATCAGATTACAATCCAAGTACATTCCTATTATGAAAGGCATCTGTTTTACTTCACCTGTCTGAAAAACTGAGCAGCAAAGTATCTTTGCAGTAGCAGAAAGGACATGGAGGAGTAACATGTTGATCACTGTTCTGTGTGTCTCTGAACACCAGGAGCAGCAAGTGAATCAGGGCCTCAGTAGGGTCAGAAGAGTTGGTAGGATGAATATCAGAAGTAGCAGATCTTTCCATCTGTTTGTACAAGTAGTAATGAGTAAATGGCCTAATAGACACACCCATATTTACACATTCATGAAAACTGTAGATTAGGTTCTCCACTGAAGTCCTATTCTAAGCATGGAAAAGAGATGACCCTGGATTCCTAAAAACCAGTTCCTGCCTAATGGGAGAAACCTTGACAATCGGTTCAGCAAGAGTCTGGCTGGGTAAGGTTGGAGAGGCTTAACACCAGTATGCTACCAGGAGATATTTTTATTTTTGTTTTCCTACAACTTGTGGATCTCATCTATGAAAGCATGGAGGGACTGCAATCTACATTTGTATAGGGAATACCCACATCAACAAAGTGATGAACTAATGGAGTATAGATTAATCAGGCAGCTACTGGCTTTGGGCTATTGCCCCACATTCGAACATTCTTAGATATTACATTATCTGAAATACTGGCAGCCAGTTTTTATTTAAATCTTCATGACATTGGTCTAAAAATGATTCTTTCAGGCATTTCTATTATGAGAGCTGCTGAATGTTTTATAACTGAATCCTAATTCACAGATCCAAAGCATTCAATTCATAATAAAGAATCATTGTAAAGTTGCCAATCTCTTCTGTTACCAACTAATTATAACCATTCACTCCTGCCAGTTTGTAGTTGATCTGCATAAAAAATGAATATGATTGCCACTGATGAAGAGACAACATTCTAGCACAAGCCAAGAAATATAAAAAGACACCCCAGCACAGATCTATGATCCAGCATACTGGCAAAAAAAGGAGACAAGTATTTGTATTTCTAATCACGTTGGCATAGTGTATTAGTCAGAAAGCTACAAATAACTTTCAAATAACTTGAAATAAAGTAGAAAATACGTCATTTTGATAATCTCTTCTACAATATGATAAATATAAAGCACATTCATATCCTCCAGGTTACTCATTAGAAAATCAAAATGAAACAATGAAATTTCATAGGGAAAGAGACTAGCTTGTGATTTCACTGGCACAGGGATCACTCAGATAAGTTCCTTCTACCAGAGCAGGGAAGCATCTTCTTTGCCAGTTGGAGCCTTAAGGAGCTGAAATTGCCCAGGGTCAGACAGCCAATATGTAACAGAGGCAGAATTTGAACGCAATTTCTAAGATATAAATGCTCACAATGAATATTTAACAACAGGAGTAAGCCAGTTAGAACAGGGGTTCCTGTACACTTCTACTATGTAAACATGGTTTTTATTGAGATATTTGATAAAGTTCTTTAATCTCTCTGTACTTTCTCCTCTGATTTCATATATGTGTGTATGCACACATGTATATACGTACATATACGTATATGTGCATGTATATATATATGTGTGTGTGTGTGTATGTGCATATGTGTGTATACACATACCTATATGTATATGTATATATGATGTATACATATATACATTTCTTTGCAGATGAGATGAAGAGATGTGGATGAGGTAGTGTGTCTCTCAGGAGTTGGAAGGTGACTTCATATACTATCTCTGACACTTAATAGCCATGCGACCATGGGCACATTAATCTCTCTGAACATCAGTCTCCTTTCCTGTAAAATGCAGACAGATAATCACCATAGTACCTAGCTTTCAGGGTTGCTGTAAGACTCAAATGAGATCATGTACATAAAGCACTTTGGAAACCATAAGTATAAATGTCTCCTGTTATTATTATTATGGCTTTTGATATTATTATTGTGCTTTTAGAGAGCCAGCCTCGGTATCAGGAAGATCAGAATTTAAGTACTGCTTATGACAGGCTATGACTGCGGTCAAGTCACTTATCTTTCAGTGTCACAGGCCACCTTCAAAGACTGTAAGTCATCAACAACTTGATGGTTTTCACTGTTAGAGGGAATTTTCTCATTAAAATTGTCTCCACTAATATAATCCCAGGTTCAAAAAGTAAATCTCCAGAGAAAATTGCAATGTTTATCAGACAATCATGCTTGGCAGCGTATCTACAGTTGAATGGCATAGATTCCTGTTCTGTTTAGCATTTTTATCAATGATAGATGAAGTGATGTTTATCGAATTTGCACATGACAGGACCTAGGGAGGAAAAGCTAATATATTGAATGTGGAATCAAAATCCAGAAAGATAGATGGTTTTTCACGGGTTATTTTTTCCAATGTTAAAACCAATAATCCTAAGATCTAAATAACAAAGAGTGATGGAAAGAGTACTATCCTTGGAGTCAGTCCAAGTGAACCTGCTGCCCTTGGACCATACTTACTACCAGTATGACTCCATTCCACCTTGCCGAGTCAGTTTTCTCATCTGTAAAATGGGGATAGGGCTGGTTTAGATGACCACTAAAGTCCTATCCATCTCAAAATCAAGGATCCTCCAATTCTAAGATGAAACTGATTGCAATGTTCTACCCTTGAATTCCAAAAAATTGAAGTCATAGATATGGGGTGGAAAAAAGTGACCAAACAATGGTTCATCTGATAAGGCCCAAAGGGTTTTAGTTGACAACAAGTTCTACGTGAGTGAACAATTTGACCATAAAACAAAAAAAATTATGTTCCTAGACTGCATTAGTATTTATTGATATTTCAATAGTGTATTTAGGATCTTTTAGTTATAATATTTTCTTCCCAACTCCATTAGTTAACTGATAGAAATATTATTATTGATAGTTGTAGATAAAGAAATTTAGCCTGGGATCATATATGCCTAATAAGTCAAGTCAAATTAATAAGCATATGTTAAAGGACTACCACTTTTCATATAAAGACAGATCTAAATAATTGGAGAAATATTAATTGCTCATAGATAGGCTGAGCTAATATAATAAAAATGGCAATTCTATCTAAATTAATTTACTTACTCAGTTCCATACCAATCAAACTACAAAAGAATTAGTTTATATAACTAAAAAAATCATAAAATTCATCTGGAAGAACAAAAGGTCAAGAATATCAAGGGAATCAATGAAAAGATGTGGAAGAAGGCAGCCTTGCAGTACCAGATTTGAAACTATATTACAAAACAGGAGCCAACAAAATAATCTCGTATTGGCCAAGATATAGAATGGTGGACCAGTGAAATATATTAGGTACACAGTACACAGTAGCAAATAACCATAGTAATCTCTTGTTTAATAAACCCAAAGATCCAAACATTGGGGGCAAAAACTCAGCATTTGACAAAAATTGCTAGGAAAACTGAAAAGTATTCTATAAGAAACTAGGCATGGGTCAGCATCTCACATCTATACCAAAATAAGGTCAAAATAGGTAAATAATTTAGACATAAAAGGTGATATCATAAGCAAATTAGGGGAGCATGGAATATCTACAGATATGTAGATAAGGGAAAAGTTTATGACCAAACAAAAAATAGGATCACAGGAAGTAAAATAGATAATTCTGACTACATAAAACATAAAAGGTTTTGCACAAACAAAACCAATGCAGCCAAAATTAGAAGGAAAGTAAGAAACTAGGGGTGGGGTATGTTTTACAGCAAGTTTCTTTGATAAATAAATACTTCATTTCTAAAATATATAGGGAATGGAACCAAAATTATAATCATAAGATCCATTCCCTAATTGATAAATGGTCAAACGATATGAACAGGCAGTTTTCAGAAGAATTCAAAGCTATCAATAGTCCCATGATAAAAGACTCTAAATAACTACTGACTAGAGAAATGCAAATTAAAACAACTCTGAGAGGCTACCTATCAGATTGTCTAACTTGACAGAAAATGAAAATAATAAATGCTGAAGGGGATATGGAAAAACAAGTATACTGATCCACTGTTCATGGAGTATGAACTGGTCCAACCATTCTGGAGAACAATTTGGAGCTATGCTCAAAGGACTATCAAACTGGGCATACCCCTTGATCTTGCTATGCCACTACTATCCCGAAGAGAGCAAAGAAAAGGAGAAAGGATCTACATGTACAAAAAATCTATATCAGCTCTTTTTGTGGTGCCCAAGAATTGGAAATTGAGGGGATGGTCATAAATTGGGCCACAAAATATGCTACATTGGCTTAATGAGGATATAATTGCTGTCTTCGAATTATCATAGGACTACCATGTGGGAGATGCAATAGAATGTTTCTAGGTTTTATTTTCCCTTTGGTTAGCCTAGGGGACGAAAAGAATGGAAGTTCCAGGAAGGAAAAAATTTGACACATATAAAGAAAAGATTTCTAACAATTAACAGCTGTCTAAAAGTGAAATGGACTGACTTTAGAAGTAACATGTTTCATGTCACTGGAAGCCTTCAAGCAGAAATTGCATGGATGACTACCTGTCAGAGCTATCTTACAGGGGACTCACACTTCAGATATGAGTTGAACTAAATAATCTGTGCCATCCAGTCCAGTTCTAAGAGATCAGGATTCTAGTAAGGTAACTGACTGCAATTTCCTGATTTGGGGGTCAGAACTGACATGAAGAGAGGTTGGCTTTGTTGTTGTTGCTGCTGGTACTGCTGTTGTTTAAATTAAGGTTCTTTAATCAGAAAATGTTAGGGCCAAAAGAAATTCTATCGGTACAGAAATCCAAGAAGCATATCTAAGGTCACACACTTAAGGGCCATCTCTAGTCCAATGCTTTATTTTTACAGATGAGGAAACAGACACTCCAACAGGTTAAGTGATTTGCCCAAGGTCACACAATGAGAAAGGAGAAGAGAAAAGATTCAAACCCAAGTCTTTTGACTCCAAGACAGTCTTATGGGGTAAAACTCAGAGCTACTACATTATACAAACAGAGCAGAACAATGCAAGTGAGAGAGAGGGCAACCCTCCTACAACAGCTTGTTATTTCTGACTCACCATTACAACAGCAACAATGTAATTGGGTTAGGGTTTGAGCCACTTGTATTCGTTGAGTTGGCCCTCCTAGTCCCTGAACAGTTAAGCTAAGAGCATGCCTATTTATGCCTGGTTGCTGTTGTAAAAAATTTAGAGCACGTGTATTGTGAATAGATCTGGGCTATACAATAAAATGTTGTAATTTTTTAAAAATTGGCAATAGTATGCTAAATGTTCATACATCCCCAACAACCATTATCCCATATCTCTCCTCCATTTTATGGTTAAATATCTTGAGAAGGCCATCCATAAAAGGTGCCTCTACTAGATTCCTTCTCACTCTTCTTAACTCTCTGTAGTCTGGTTTTTGACCTCATCATTGAACCAAATCTGTTCTCTCCCATGTAACTAATGATCTCTTTATTGGCTAATCTAACAAACTTTTCTCAATCCTTGCCCTATTTGACCTCTCAGTGGTCTTTGATACTGTCAATCACTGTCTTATCCTGGACTCTTTGTGCTCTCTAGGTTTTCATTACACCACTCTCCTCTTGCTTCTCTTTTTATCTGACTGTGCCTTGTCAGTCTCCTTTGTTGGATCTTCATCCAAGTCACATGCACTAACTGTAGTGTGTCCCACAAGGGTTTGTCCTTGCCCTCTTCCTTCCCTATATTATTTCACTTGGTGATCTCATCATCTGCCATGGATTCAATCATCATCTCTACGCTAATGATTCTCAAATCTACTTATCCAACCCTAACTGTTGCTAATCTCCAGGCTTGTATCTCCAACTATCTAACGGATGTCCAGAGCTCAACATATCCAAAACTGAACTCATTATCTTTCCCCAAAAACTTTGCCCTCTTCCTACCTTCCCTGTTATCGTGATGGCACCACCATCTTCTCAGCCACCCAGGCCAAGTCTTATCAATTTTACCTTCATAACATCTCTTTTATCTACCACCTTCTCTCCTCTTGTGAAGACCCTCAATACCTGTTGTGATAGCCTTTTGTTCATTCTAAGGACCACCTTATGGGAAAAATGAAGCATCCTGTAGAGAGACGGTGCAGCAGTGTGAAGAGAGGGTCAGCTTCAGAGTCATAAAGGTCTGGGTTCAAGTCTTGCCTTTGACACAGACTTGGCTGTGTGACCCTGGACAATTCACATAACCTCTCAGTATCCCAGGCAACTTTCAAAGGCCATATGTTGTAGAGAAGTTGCAATTCTGCATTGGTATAATGAAATCACAGGTGTAGACCAAAAAAAAATTAAAGCATCTAGTAGGTAGCAGGACCTGAGTTCAAATCCTGCCTCAGATTCATCACCTGTGTATCTTTACTTAACCTCCCTAGGCCTCAGTTTCTTCATCTCTATAATGAGGGGGTTGGGTGAGATAGCCTCTGGGGTCCACTCAAGCTTTAGCATTATGATCCTACCTTGTATCCTGTTTCAGCATTTTTCCGTGCTTGGTGAGACACTGTTGTTAAGACTACCAACAGCCTTTATATTTATATTTCCCATTTAATTTGTTCACTTATCTCATCAATAAGGATTCATTACGTGTGAATTGGAGTTATTGTGTGTATATATATATATATATATATATATGTATGTATGTATGTATGTATATATGTATGTATGTATGTATGTATATATATATATATATTAGCTCACTCAATCCTGCACAATATATGTAGCTAAAGATTAATATTCCCATTTGGCAGATGAAGTAATAAAGGCTCGAAGTGGCTAAAAATAGTCCAGACAACCTTAGGCAGACTTAATTCAATCTGTCTGTCTACCAAAGGAAAAGAAAATATGCATTTCCTTTTAGGTAATTCATATGATCCTCATTTAGTGAAGCCACCCACCAGGATCAGCACCAGGCAAACCTACTGGGACAAACCTAAGACTCCCAATGTATGCTGATTTGAACTCATAGTAGAGAATCCAGATCTGCTTCAAGATGTATATATCCTGACAGCTGGGATTGCTATTCTCCCCACACAGAAAGGAACAACCACTGCTGCGGAGACCTGGGAACTTAGAAAACACTGCAACAAAAGCACATGAAGACATTGAGCTTGGTATGATGCTAGACAGAAATCTTGTTACCCCACTGATCTGATGATAAGAGAGTCAGAAGCAGTCTGGGAGTCAGAAGCACTGGACCTGAAGTCAAAAAGACCAGAGTTCAAATCCAGCCTCAGATACTTCCTCTCTGTATGACCTGGATGGCTTAGTAGATAGAGCACTGGATCTGGAGTCAGGAAAACCCGAGTTCAAATTCTATCTATGAAAGTCTGGGCGAATCACTTACCCTCTGCTTTTATCAATTTCTTCAACTGTGAGATAAAGAAAGTAATAGCACCTACCCAGCAGGGTTATTGTGAAGATAAAATGAGATAAAATCTATAAAGCACTACACGAGGGTAAAAGTTATTTACAAATCTTAAAGCATTACATAAATACAAGATCTTATTATTATTTATTACCAAAGTGTTCAAGTCCTGGCTCTGATGCTTCATAAATGACTCTAGACAAGTCTCTTAATCTCTCTGAGCCTTTGTTTCTTCATCTGTAAAATGGGAATAATAAGAAATACAGACACTACTTGGGAACGTGCCTTATGAAACTTGAAATTATTTGCAAATGTGATTTATGATAATTTTTTAAAATCAGGTCAGCTAAGCTGTAGATTGTACAAATAGGAGACACAAACAATAGCCCCTGAGGACTGCATCAGCCTCTCTCCCACTCTAAAGCTGCCTGCAGACAGCTGATAAAAGCAATCAGACACAAGACTTCTGCACTGGTGTTTTGAGGGCTAGCCCATTCTACAGCTGTACCAATTGATTATACCCTCCCCACCCTCCCCACTTCCAAACTTCCCTATTCCTGTTCAGGATACCATCATCCTCCCAGGCACCCAGTCTTATAATCTAGGTGTCAATCTGTTGCCAAATCCTGTCCATTTTGCCTTCATAACAAATTTTCTATCCACTTCCTTCTCTCTTCTAACATTGCTGTCACGCCGGCAGAGTTCCTCATCACCTGACTCTTGGTCTGTTGCAATAGCTTTTGGTCATTCTTCCTGCCTCAAGTCTCTCCCTACTCCTATCCAACCTCCACTTAGCTGTAAAATTAATATTCCTAAAGAACAGGTCTGACGATGTCATTTCCCACCCCCAACCACCACCACCACCACACACAATCAATAAACTTCAGTAACTTCCTATCATCTTCAGGATTAAATACAAAATCTTCAAAGTCCTTTGTAATCTGTTCCCTTCATACCTTTCCAGTCTCCTTACACTTACCCTCAGATACTTTTTTATCCAGTGATACCAACCTCCTTTCTGTTCCTTGTACCAGATAATCTCTCTCCAGACTCCAAGTATTTTCACTGGCTGTCCCCCACATCTGGAATCCTCTTTCTCCTCATCTGTCCCTCCTGGCTTCCCTGGCTTCCTTCAAGTCCTTGTTAAAATCCCTCCTTCTCCAAGAAACTTTTCCAATGACTCTTAATTCTAGTTCCTTCCCTCTGTCAGTTATTTCCAATTTATCCTGTGCATAGCTTGTTTTGTACATAGTTGTTTATATGTTGTCTCCCCCATTAAACTGTGAGCTCCTTGGTGTCATCATTCTACATAGTTTTATTGGTTCTGCTGCCTTCATTCTGCATCAGTTCTCTTGGATGTATAAACTAGGACAAGATTATGAAAGGGCTTGCAACCAAAGATGCCAGGTTTAGGTAGGCTTGATGTTGTGGTTAATATGGAGTTAGTTAAAGTTTCTTTAAAGTGGTGGTTAAAGAAAATTAGTCTGGCAGTGATATGCAGGACAGATCAAAGAATAACCATCAAAGAGGGTATAAAAAATAAATTGGTAAAGGCCTAGATAGGGTGGTAACAATATAAATATAGAGAATGAGAATGAAAGATTTCGAAGCAGACCAGCACTTAGGATGACATGCCCCAGAGTGATACACTTCAGAGGATATTAACAGCTCTCAGCAACATAAAAGAAATTTAGTTTTTGCAGGGCTTTTTGGTCCAGACCCACAATTTCCCTAGGTTAGGGAACCACCACCAAAGAAATTCCCTCTGCCAATACAGATCAGAAGCTTCTCTGAGACTTAATAGTCTTATAGAGAATGGCCTTGGGTCCTGAGTGATTAAGTGATTTGCTCAGTCACACATAAGCAGTAAGTATGTGAGTCCAGACCTGAACCTAGATTTTTCTTACTCCAAGATTGCTTTTCTATCCACCATGCCAAGCTGCTGTTAATTAGTACCTAATTAGTAACAATAAGTAGCTACCAACATTTGCTATGTTTCCTCCTACCCTCACTATTGCCAACTGTTCACCAAATGAGTGCCTCCTAGGATCCCCAACTCTTTTCACAATCAACCCTGTACTACCTGGGGCCTCTGACTATGAAGTATAGTAAGGCCCTCTCCCAAATGGGTTTATCTTTTTTTGGGGGGGGAAGGCAGGGCAATTGGCGTTACGTGACTTGCCCAAGGTCACACAGCTAGTAAGTGTGTCAAGTGTCTGAGGCCAGATTTGAACTCAGGTCCTCCTGACTCCAGGGCCAGTATTCTCTCTACATCACCTAGCTGCCCTGAGTTTATCTTTAAAAGCTGATTTGAGTAAAGTTTGCACGCCACTTCTCATGGTTGAAAAGATTGCTAGTTACAGATTTTTATCTATCTTTTATATTTTGAGTTCCAAATTCTCCTCCCTCCCACACCTCCCCCACCTATTGAGAAGGCAAACCATATGATATCAATTAAACATATGAAGTCATGTAAAACATATTTCCGTATTAGACATGTTGCAAGAAAAATAAAGCAAAAAAAATATGCTTCAATCTGTTTTCAGAGTTTATCAGTCCTCTCTCTAGAGGTGAATAGCATTTCTCATTATGGGTCCTTTGGAATTGCCTTGGATCACTGTATAGATTAGAGTAGCTGAGTCTTTCATGATTTATCATTGTTACATCAGTACAACTTTATTCTAAGGAGAAATGATAGGACTTTGCAACTAACAGAATGGTAGAGATGAAGAAGAATTCTGATTTGGAAAAAGCTGTGTTTATTGTTCACTTCACCAGTGCATGAGTATCCCTATTTCTAGTTCCTGAATTTAACTCCCTGTCTTGGGTAATTATTTCTGCCTCCTGATCACAGGTCACCATGAAAGATTCCATTTCCTGAATGTTTTACATGAGTGCACATGTATAACCCATATCAGATTGCTTACCTTCTCAGGGAGGAGGGAAAGGAGGGAGGGAGGGATATTTGGAACTCAAAACTTTAAAAATGAAAAATAAAAAAGTAATTTGGAGCTCAAAACACGTAATTAGGGGAAATAAAATATTATTTAAAATAAAGGTAAATATTACATGTCCTGCTATGCTCAGCAATTGATTTCCTGAGAATTTGTAAGCAAGGGCATCAAGTGGGTTTATGACATTCTGATCCTGTTTCTTATAGTTCTACAGAGGAAATTAAGTCCTTCAGCTCTACTATAATACTACTTTGTGTGATGCTCTGTATTTTTGTAAGGAGCGTCACCAAGAAATAAGTAAAAACAAGTATTGCTGTATCCATATTTACAAATGAAGAAACTGAGTTGAGAAGTCCAAGGGACTCCAACGCAATGTAATTACCAACATCTAAAACTAGAACCTACATGAGCTGAAACCGAACTCACTATTCTTTTCACTATACCAAGCTGTGTTCCATTTCAAGCTCAAACTTGTTCTAAAATAACAGAAAGCAGACTGACTAGAGCACAAGATTACCTCAGGATGAAAAGCTAAAGTTTATAAGAGTAGAGAGAGGTCAGGACTTGCTTTATTAGAAGCTGGAGATTAAGATTTTGGTGACAATAAAATGGAAAGAAAATCAACCAATAAGTAATTTGGATCTATTATGTGCAAGCTACTATAAAGCTGTGAGTTATACAAAGAAATATGGTATAGGCTCTCCATTCACAGAGTTTGTGCCATAAATACACAAGTTAAATAGTAACACAAGATATGTCATAAGGCAGTTCACAATTAATTGCCAAAAGCCTCACATATACAATAAATGAGTGCTCTAAGTTCTAAGGAGAAAGAGTAATGGAAGAAGGAGGTCAGGCTAGGGGTCTTAAAATAATGACTGCATTCTGCCACGGCAGCCCAGGTCATTCTCTTTCCCACCATCGGCCTCAGAAACCTCAGGAGCAATAGAGAATTCACTGGGAATATATTTGGGACCATGAGTTGCCAATATCCAATGTTAAGGTGTTAGCTTAAAGGGAGCAACATGTTTTCAAAGACCTCAGTCCACCTACACTGAAAAGAGTGAAGCCTACAACCTTGGTATGTGGATTAGCAAAAATCCATTAAAAATGTTCAATTACCTTAGTAAATATTCCATGAGCTTATCTTTTACTCCCATATTTCATGTTTATCTGTTTCTCATGTTTTCTCATTTCTGTCTCTCCCCAATCCTATCCTTCA
Source organism: Trichosurus vulpecula (assembly GCF_011100635.1). Taxonomy (NCBI): domain Eukaryota; kingdom Metazoa; phylum Chordata; class Mammalia; order Diprotodontia; family Phalangeridae; genus Trichosurus; species Trichosurus vulpecula. Next base: position 141,849,166 of record NC_050573.1, read on the forward strand.
TATCTTGTCTGTTTCTGCTTCTTACACATTCATTTACCTTTTTTCTTACATTCACTTCTACCCTTACTCTCCAACACTGCCTAGAAGTACATTTCTCTGTTTTCCAACCTTCAGTACATATCATTGGCTTCTATCCCTCTCTGCTCTCAACTTCACTTTCCATCACTCTTCCCTCCTGATATCTTGTTTCAACCCAATTTACTAGTTGGCTCCAGTTTACTGGAATGCCAAGTCTATCCGCTATTTACTCACAGTTTTTTTTTATTTCCCATTTCCTTTTTATTTCATTTTTAATTCATCATTTAAACAAGCATTTCCATAACACAGTACAATAAAAATGATTGTGCATGAAACTGCAGATCTATGTACAACTTGCTATTCCTTTCAAATATACAACAAAATTATCATGTAAGTTTTTTCTTCTCTCCTCCCTCCACCCCCCACCCTAGAGATAGTTACCATTAGCACAAAAGACATAAATAGGTATGTGTGTATATATATATATATATGTATATATATGTATATGTATGTATATGTGTATGTAAGTATGTGTATATGTGTATATATATGTTATATTATTCTATACCTACTTTTATTTATCAGTTCTTTCTCTGGAAGCACATAACATCTTTCTTCATATGTCCTTTATAGTTAATTTGGGTATTTATAACAGACAAAATAACTTATTTGCTCAAAGTCACTCTTAAAACAGTTTTGCTATTAATGTACACAATGTCCTCTTCCTTTTCATTCTTCCTCTGCCCTCACATTTTCTCTTCCATTCCACTTACAGAACTGCCTCATCTGCATTTCCCTGTTCCTGTTACCTTCTGTCTACCAAAGCTTCCGAAAGTCACTTACTATTCTATCCCTTCAACCTCCCACCATTTTTACACTACATCTATATTTTGGATTGCTGCTCAAAACCTACTTCCCACCATGCCCTCAAAGCTCATTTACATGTCATCATTCATTCATTCAAAAGTCATTTATTAAATCTCTATTATGTTCAAGGAAACATATTATGGAAAATACAAAGAAAATTGAGAGAATGCTATCCACCTCTAGAGTGATGATGGACTCAAAGTGCAGACTGAAGCATTTTTTTTGGACATGGCTAAAGTGAGAATTTGTTTTGCTTAACTACGTATTTGTAATGGGTTGTTTTCTTGCTTTCTCAATGGATCAGGGAGAGGAAGGTAGAAGGGAAAGAATCCAGAACTGAAAATAAAATAAAATTGAATTTTTTTAAAAAAGAAGACATAGTACCTGCCTTCATGGTACTTGCAATCTTACAGGGGAAATATTACATATAAACATATAATCGCATATATGTATGTATGTGCACATATGTGTGTATGTGTGTGCACATATTACGTAATTCTATAAATGTCTAACTATTGTGTAATATAGACTGTAGAACATAAGAGCATAATCACTGCTGTTCATATTATGCTTGAAAGTTTGCAAAGCACTTTGCCCATATTATTTCATTTGATCATAAGACCACTGCAAAGCTCTCTGAAACATCAGGGGAAGGTAAAGTCATTTTGAGCTAGGGAATGTGGGAAAACTTCTTGGAGGATTTTAGAACCTTCTAAAATGCCTGGAGCATTTTAGCTGGGTCATAAAGGATAATTAGGAAAGATTTCAAGAATACAGATGGACGTTCTAGGCAAAAGGAACAGCATGAATACAGGGTTGAGATGTATACAAGAGACAATGAGTAGTCTAGTTTGGCTGGAGCATAGCACACATGGAGGGGACTAGTAAGAGACACGGCTGGAAAGGTAGGCAGACTATAGGTAGTAAAAGGCCTTGAATGCCAGCCTTAAGAGTTTGGACTTTACTTGGGAGTGAGGTAAAGGTTTTGAGCAGAGGAGTGATATGATAAGATCTATGCATTAGCAGAACAAATACGTGAAGGATTTCCCCCTTTCACTGTTTTTCTCACCCTATATTCTTGCTCTCCTCTCATCTCTGCCTGCTCTTCAGTCACCACTTCAGCCCTACTTCTAGTCCTCCCAGTTCCCAACTTGGTTGCAACCATGGCTTCCAGGTGGACCCACAGGACTTTTTGCCCTAACAAGAAGGAACCATAGATGTCTATTGCATATATACTCAGACATATAAAATTATTGTTTTAATAGATGATTGGAGGCAACTTTTGAACTGAACATAACCTTAAATTGAACATAACAGAAACATAAAGCTGAGGAGTACCTGCTCTCATCCTGTATAATCAGTCTTTCCATACTCCAATGAGATATCTACATCCCAAGGAAACATTGCAATGAACCAAGACCATCCCTTTAGCAAATCTGTAATGCCTATGGCAAAATAGCCTCTCACATAAATCAATCAACAAACATTTATTAAGTACTTACTATGCACTAGGCACTATGCTAAGGAACAGGGACAGAAAAAAAATCAAAAACAATTCTTGCCCTTCAGGAACTTACATTGTAAGGGGGCAGATAGAATGTACATAAACAGAAATATAAAAGACACAAACAAAGTAGACGGAAAGTAACCTTAGAAGGGAGTGCACTTGCACAGGGGTGGGGAACCTGCAGCCTCAAGGCCACATATGGCCCTCTAGGTCCTCAAATGCAGCCCTTTGACTGAATCCAAAATTCACAGAACAAATTCCCCTTAATAAAAGGATTTGTTCTGTAAAATTTGGACTCAGACAAAAGGCTGCACCCAAGGACCTAGAAGGCCACATGTGGCCTCAAGACCATGGGTTCCCCACCCCTGGTGATTGGTAGCAGTACCTCCTGTTAGGGGGGAGGAGGACTAGAAAAGGCCTCCTGAAAATGGTGGTATTTGAGCTGAGTCTTGAAGGAAGTTGTGGATTTTAAGAAATGGAGGTGAGGAAAGAGAACCCCAGTTTAAACCATCATGCCTAAGGAGGTCTTAGAGGAATTTTATATACTTCTTATGATTTGGGGGAATAAATTAAAATATCCTCATAGATGGTCAAAGGAGATGCTCTTTTTCTCAGTCACCTACTACAAGCATAAGGATTTATATTATGTTGAGCCCCTACAAGGAATGCAAAATTATTTTAGTACTAAAGCAAGCCTGGGAGTATGAAAGTGAATTGGTTTCAGAGAAGAGAGCACTGCTAAGAAGAAAAACCTGGTTGACAAGGGGAATGGTATGCAGGAGAAAGGAAAGGAAAAGAAATAGAAACAAGTATAAGTAGGGTAGAAACAGGAGGTGACAGGAATAGGAAGGATGGACAGAGCCAAGCCCAAGAAAAAGAGGAGGGCCTGAAGCTGGAGGGTGAATAGGAGCCTTGCCAGAAGGGGAAGCAGGACCAGGAGGAGGAGGGAAGTCTGGGCCAGGAGCTGAGAGGGAGCAAAGCCAACATAATGTGAATTGTCATGCCAGCAAGGAAAGGAGGCTGAAGGCATTTGGCTGCCACGTGTGTGAGAGCACAAAGGCGTAGAGCTGTGCTATGAAACGTGTGCCTTCTCGGAATGCCTCAGTGCCCAGAAATGGAGGCAGCAAAAACCTACTGAAGTTAAGGAAAACATAGGCTCCACTCACGCTCAGCCAATTATCACTTTTTTTCCTGCTGAATAATTTTGACCTGTTTTTACTGGGGATGTTCAGCACAGTAAATAGACATATGTTGTTTATCTACTTCATCCTTTTTCCACTGCCAGAATTTAGAATCAAATTTAATGTCTGTCACAACAGATTTTATAATCCATGACTGCTCCAAATATTTTCTGAGGTCCATAATACTTCCTGCATAGACTACATTAATGTGATTTTAGCATAAATTGTTTTCCATGAGAAAAATATAAATGAACTGATGTTATAAAAAGTGGAGTTTGTGGAGGGGGTTGTTTTGGTTTTTTGGAATGGATCTGTGACATCGCCTGTGAGAAGAACTGGAATGGAAATTACCTCCATTAATACAGACTTCCTGTACTCCTAAAGAAAAGCAACTGGGAGGCAAATAACTTACCCATGGTCATACATCTACAATGTATCAGAAACAAGGCTTGAACCCATATCTTTCTGGCCCCAAAGCTATCCACCTATCAACCATATTCTTATTTTTAATTATATTTTGAGCACAACCAAGAGAACATTGTATACAGTATATAGCATATACTGTATACAGTAGCAGCAATATTGTTTTAAGAAAGACTTTGATAGAATAAATCATTTTGACTATTATAAATACTGAAATTAGCATACAGGACATATGAAGAAAATGCTGTCTGCATCCAGAGAAAGAACTGATAAATGTAAGTATGTATAGAATAATTTGTGTCTAATGGTAGTCATCTCTAGTGGGGGGGGAGGGGGAGGAAGGAAAAAAAAGAAATTTAAATGATGATTTTATTATATATTTAAAAGAAATAGCAAGTTGTACATAATAGATCTACAGTTTCATGCACAATCATCTTTTTTATTATACTGTGTTATGGAAATTCTTGCTTTATTCCATAAATTAAAAATAAAATATTTTTAAAAAATAGATAAATTACATTAAAGTTCACTTATATTCTACAAATAAATGAATTATTTCAACGTGGAGATTAGTCATTAAGCTTAGTGCTAAGCATCATACCATTGACAGGAAGCTTAAGCTGGGTCCATGAAAAACCATATTACTGTATTTCTTGACTTTCAGGGGTTTTGTCTTCTAGCAAGAAGCAAATCTCAGTACTTATGTGAGTCATTGCAAACAATTTTGAACTAAACTGGGACCAAATTCATATTCACCAGAATTAGTGAGATCTTTCTGGACAGGGTTGACTCACCATTTACTACTCAAAAAAAAGCCATTTAGCTCAGTTTATCTGTAAGCAAACCTGAGGCACAAAAGGCTATTTTTATATTCTGTTTTTCATCATAAAAACCAAAATCAGCTGTGGAAGTACTATTGTTCACAATGAAACTTCCATTCAACAAACATTTATTGAGTATCTAATAAAAGCAAGACCCAGACCTGGTCTCTGGGTAGACAAGGATGAAGAGTGGTGCAGTCTTATGTCCTCAGAGGGGGAAGGTTAGTGAGGAAATGCTTAAGAGGAAAGGAGAGGCCAGAATGTCCTTTGAGATTCAAGGAGGAAGGGGTCACTTCTGATTCAGGGAATCAAATAAGGTATCCTAGACAAAGTGACACCTTGTAACTAGAACTTGCAATGGAGAAGAATGTTAAAAAGATGGCAAGAAGTATGTTCTAGGCATGGTGGATGGTGTGCCCAAAGGTATCACAGCATAAAAGGGTAGAATGATATTGGGATAGAGTGATGATTCTAATATGTTTGGGCCATGGATGCTTCAATGTGATTGCTATAAGATAAAGCAGGTGGGGTAGATAGATGGAAGCTAAACCATGGATGCCTCTGAATGCCAAAATAAGGAGACTATATTTTATCCCATAAATAATGTAGTATCACTCAAGGTATTGGAATAGAGGAATGATGTGATGAGATTTGTACATTAGGAAGATTACTTTGACAATGATATTATGAATGAATCAGAAAAGGGAGAAAGAGCTAGACTACCAGTTATGAAGCTATTACAGTATTCTAGGTAGGAGGTGATAAGGACCTGAACTAGGGTGGTGGCAGTTGGAGTGGAAAGGAAACTATAAATACAAAACACCAAAACAAGACTTGATGACTGACGAGATTATATAGGTGAGGAAGAGAAAAGGAGAAACATAAGAATGACTCTGAGATTTTGAACTGGAGGGTCTAGGAAAATGGTGATATCATCAACTAAAGCAGAGAAGTTAAAAGGAGGGACAAGTTTTGAAGGAAGAATCATATCCTCAGAATCCTTGACCCATTGATTTCCAAGCCTCTCTCTATCCATACTGTTTTTGCTCTGTATACAACCTGGATCCCATGGTCTGGCACCTTAATATTTTGGTAACCACTGTCTAGTTCTCCTGACCTTCCCATTGCCATGTCTAACCCAAGAATTCTCATCCCTGTTACTCTGACCAGCCAATTTTCCTACTCTTACCATGAGGCTTCTAAGTGTCATGGGAGAAAGTATAATAAAGATTTCAGCCAGTATAAGTTTATCACACATAGGAATGAAGAAAAAACAGTCAATAAGTGTTTATTATGTGCCAAGCACTGTACTAAGTGCCAGATATATAAACACAAGCTCACAGAACTCACATTTTAATAAAGGAAGAGAGCATGGATAGGAGAGTTCAGCTCTAGGGAGATAGCAAGATGCCATGATCCCTAGAGTATAGTGACAGTGCAGATGGCAAGGCTCCCCATGCAGACTCTTCCTGCTGCTCAATAACCGTCTACTATACATTTACCAAGTCCCTATTTCATTCTTCAGCATAGCAGTCCCAAAGTTTACTACCTCCTGGATCAAATAGAAAATGCTCTCTTTGGCACGTAAAGTCCTTCACAACCTGGCCCCGTGCTACCTTCCCAGTCTACACTTAGCTCCCTTCTATATAATCTATGGTCCAGCTACTCTGGCATACACACTGTACTCCATCTCTAGACTGCCTTTTTGCTGGAGGTCCCCCACATCTGGAATGCCCTCCCTCCTCCCCTCTACCTCCTGGCTTTCTTTAAAATTCAGCTGAAATCCCACCTTCAGCAAGAGGTCTTTTCCATCTCTAACACCACCCCCTGCAAGTGCCATTATCCCTAACTACCTTCCATTTACACTATATATGTCTTGTATTTACGTAGTTATTTGCATGTTAACTCCGCCATTACAATGCAAGCTTCTAAAGGGCAGAGATCAAGCTTTCCCTTTTCTTTGTAATTCTAAACTTAACACAGTGGCACATAGAAAGTGATTAATAAATGTTTCTTAACTGATCACATGATTATAGATCACTGAATAGAGAATTAGAAAGAACCTTAGAGACCATTTAATCTATTCCTTTATTTCACAAACAGGAAACTAAGTCTGAGAGAGGTTTAATGATTAGTCCAAAATTACAAAGTAGCAACTGACAAAACACTCATCTAAGTGTTCTGCCTCTGAATCCAGCAATCTTTTCAGCATAATGGCTTCTTGTTTCTATGCACCTTTTTATCTCTCCCCTTAGTGTAATAGATAATGTGACAGAGAACATTAAAAAATGAATACAAAGAATCAAAGAAGCCTTGAAAGACTTAGATAAACTGATTCAAACTGAAGTAAGCACAATGAGGAAAACAATATAGACAATGACAGCCATGTAAAAGGGAAAGAATAACAACACAATGAAAATAAACCAATTAGGACCAAGTTTGGCATCAAAGAAGAAAAGAGAAAATTTACCTTCCTTCTTTGCAGAGGTTGGGGACTATGGACATGGAACATTGAATTTAATGTCAGACTCAATAACTGTGATGGATGGTTTTATCGATCTGCTATTTTTTCCTTTCTTCTTTATTCTTTGTTAGAATCAATGGCTCTCTGAGCAAGGCAAAAGGAAGGAATATATTCAAGACTGATGATGGTGTAAAAATATAAGATATCAATGAATATTTTTAAAAGAAAATATAAATTAAAATCATCCAAAGAAAATACTGAATTTGGAATCAAAATTTGGGTTCAAATCCCAGTTCTGCTATTTACTATTGGCATGACTTTACACAAGTCATTTAGCTTCTTTACACTTCAATTCCTTTATCTACAAGCTCACAGGCTTGAATTAAATTTCTCTAATATCCCTTCCTACTATGAATACCTTGATCCTATGGCCCCCAGTCACACACCCATGCCCAGTATTTACGACAGATGACTATTTCACCAGGAAGAGTGAGATACTTTAATGTGGGCCTCCTCCCATCTCCTCCTACATTGCTCAAAACTTCACCACTTTATTTTTACCCACTCTTTCCTTCTTCCCTCTAGTCACTGAAGATGGATTCCTTCCTCCTCATTAATCCTCCTTGATCTCTCCTCCCCATCTCATCCAAGATCTTCTTCCAATAGTTATCTTCTACTGTGAATATTCAAACTTTCTCCATTGACTCCTTCCCTTCTGTTGTTGTTGTTCAGTTGTTTTCAGTTCTGACTGATGCTTTGTGACCCCTTTTGGAGTTTTCTTGGCAAAGACACTAGAGTAATATGGTATGTCCTTCTCTAGCTCATTTCATAGATGAGAGAGCTGAGGCAGACAGGGTTAAGCGACTTGCTCAGGGTCACATGGCTAGTAAGTGAGGCCAGATTTGAACTCAGGAAGATGAGTCTTCCTGACTTCAGTCCTGGAACTCTATTCATTGCACCACCTAGTTGCCTTCCCTGCATTCTCTGGTCTCCTCAGCACTAAAAAGATATTATCCTCATCTTTATGCCCTATCCAACTTTCTCTCTCCTCTCTGAAAGTGATCAACAGTGTCAAATGCTACAGACATCAAAGAGAATGAAGACTAAAAACAGAGGTCATTGTATATGAAGAGGTAGCCTCAAAGTGAGGAAGACCTAGGTTCATGTGCCACATTTGAGACAATATAGGCTCATGACTCTGGGCAAATCCTTTAACCTCTCAGTGCCCTAGACAAGTCTCTAAGACTCTAAGCTACAGAGAAGATGTTGATTAGCATTGGTATGGGGATTTTCCCCACCTGAAAGTTCTGTACATGAATGAAATCACATACATAGTCCACATGCCAATATTTGATGATTTGGGCTCTTTCAATATGGTGGTAGGGACACAAACTTAATTTCAAGAGGGTGAGGCAAAAATGCATGGTAAAGAAATGGAGCCATCCAACATAGGAAATGTTTGAGAAGTTTAGCAGGAAAAGTTTCATGGACCACTTTACATTCCGGGTCAAGTTATGTGTATATTTTCTTTCTTTCTTTCTCTCTCTCTCTCTCTCTCTCTCTCTCTCTCTCTCTCTCTCTCTCTCTCTCTCTCTCTCTCTCCCTCTCTCTCTCTCTCATCAGAACTCTGCCATCCAGACACAATTTGTCAGGTTTGTCATGATTCTTTGAAGATGCTAGAAACATTCTCAAAAAATGACATTAGGACAAGGCTATGCTCAATCTCAAAGGCATGCTACTTCAATGCTTAGTTTTCCCATGCTGCATAGTTTTCCATGCATGCCCAAGGGCAACTTGAACCCCCAAAGAATCACAGACACACCAGAGATCCACACTCAAAGACAAACACAAATTGTCAGGAATTCACACCTTAATACACCTACTCACTCACAACACACTGCATATTCTCTTGCCCTTGAAGTCATTCCACTGCTTTCTATATCAGCTCAATCACACATACTAAAAGTGTTATGCTCCCTCACAATCATCCTCATATATAGTACAACAGAATAAGACTCCAAGAACTTCTTTATAGCTTGGGGATAATCAGTAACAGTGAGCTGCTATGAACTTGACTCAGATGCTATCCATAAGTATTCATCAAGCATTTTCTTGACACTAGTAATAAAAAAGAACTCACTAACTCCCAAGGCAGCCCATTCCACTTCTGGATAACTCTGACAGGAGGTTTTTTCCTTATATTAAACCAAAATCTTCCTCTATAACATTGACTCGTTAATCCTAGTTCTCTGGGGCCAAGCAGAATTATTTTAATACCTCTTCCCCGAGACAGTCTTTTAAATGCTTAAAAACAGTTTCTGTGTCACCTTCTGAAGTTTAACGTTCCTAGTTCATTTACTCAATCCTCCTATGACATGATTTCAAAGCCACTCACCATTCTAGTCAGCCTCCTCTCAATTTGTCAATGATATGATCTTAAAATGTGCACAAAACTCCTTTAAAGTTTCATTTCGTTCTACCAAGGGAATTTTTGCTCATTTAATCTTTATATTTATTCATTTATTAACAGTCTTGTAAAGTAGTTCAGTGAGACTGTAAGCTCAGATTTAGAGTCTCCCCAAATTGGGAACAAGAAAGGTACTTTGTGGAATATGAATCAAGTATGGGGCAGGAATTTATTTTATACACATACACAAACATGTTAAAGGACACAAAAGTCTTAAAGTGTGCACTGATAAGACTTAATCAATCGGCATTCTTTACAATGAAAGAATAAAGTAGGATCTTATATTTGCCATACCTCTCAGTCAATTGCATGACTATGACCATGTGGTCTGCCATAGAAAATCATCTGTAAAATGTGCTTAGTCCCATGTTGTTTCCCATTTTTATCAAAGAGTTGGGCAAAAACAAGAATGACATGCTTGTCAAATTTGCAGGTGACACAAAGGTAGGAGGCATTGCTAACTTACTAAGTGCCAAAATCAGAAACATTTTAAAGGGGATTCAGTTTCTTTTTCTTATCCTCAAAAGGCAAAACTAAGAGTAACTTGGTGAAAGTGACTGAGAGGCAAAAAGCTTAATGTCAGGAAAAAAACTTTATAATAACCAAATAAGCTATGTAAAAGTGAAATGGGGCACTCTGAGATGTAATGGGCTCCCCTTCACTGAAGGTAGTTAACAAAAGGTAGGATAACTCCTTGTCTGTTAGGTTGTAGAGAGGAATCTTGTTCAAGTTCAAGTTGAATCAAATGACCTTTGAAATCCCTTCCAAAGCTATTTTGTGTCATCCTAACTGTTCCTCCTCTTACAATTTCATCAAGAACATTTTTAAGTGTGACATGTATTTATTAAGATTTTATAGAGATGGAAAAGTAGGTATATGGGTCATGAGTTGCTAATGTCCTCATAGACACTTTGGGGCAGGGAGTGGTGCTAATAGTACCACCTATATCTTTTCAATACTTTTGAAATCTTCCTCTCTTTGAGTTATCTTTAAAATTAATGACTTTGATAAGTGGTCAAAGGATATGAATGGGCAGTTTTTAGAGGACGAAATCCAGGCTATCAATAGCCATATAGAGGGAAATGTTCTAAATCATTAATAATCAGAGAAATGCAAATTAAAACAACTCTGAGGTACCATTTTATACCCATCAGATCATTCAAGATGACAAAAGAGGAAAATCATAAGTACTGAAAGGGCTATAAGAAGACATGTACTTTAATATAATATTGGTAGAGCTATGAACTAATCCAACCATTCTGGAAAGCAATTTGGAACCATGACTAAGAAGCTATTAAATTGTCCATGCCTTTTGATTCAGTGATACGGCTACAAGGTCTATACCGCCCAAAAGATCAAAAAATCAAAAAAGGAATTATATGTAGAAAATATTTAGAAGCAGCTTTCTGTGTTAACAAAGAATTATAAAGTGAAGAGATGCTTATCAACTGGGGAATGTCTGAACAAGTTATGGCATATAAATGCGATGGAATATTGTTGTGTTGTAGAGGATAGTTTCAAAAATTTGGAAAGACTTGCATTAAATGATACAAACTAAAGTGAGTAGAACCCGGGGAAAATTTTAGATCATAACAACATTGTAAAGATAATTAACTTGGAAAGATTTAGGAACTCTAATCAACACAATAAACTACAGTTCCAAAAGACTCATGATAACTTCGTTATCATATAGATAGAGAACTGATGGATTTATGATGGAGTGCATATTTGAAGCAATTTTTCTTTCTTTTTGGGGAGGAGGGGAACATGGATAAAATGGGAATTTATTTTGCCTAACTATACATATTTATAGTGGTATTTGTTTTTCTTGCCTTCTCAAAGTGGGGGGGGGGGAGGGAGGGAATTCAGAGCTGAAAATACAATAAAATATTTTAATTAAAAATCAATTGCTAATTGTTTTTAAAAGTACGTCACCTCCAGAATGGGTTTCTCTTGTGTGTATTTAATCTGGTCCTGCTGCACCTTCCAGCTTCATTTTGTTAAGTGTCATTGCCATCTCACATAGTATATCACATACTATGAGTCTGACTACGAGTCTATTGAGTCTGACTCCGTTGGCTCCACTGTCATTGATGATAAGAATAGCCTTGTATAGAAATACTAGAAAATTTGCTCCATTTCACATCTATTTGTTAGCCACCTTCCAGGCTCATCGAAAAATAATCTCAGCATAATCTGGTATAGCTGGGTCTCATATCAAGCTCTTTGTTCATTTTTGGTTTTTGCAACTGATTTTTTGAACTGTGAGTTGATGGGGATATAGCTCTCTAAAACCATGAAATCTCATGTCCAATGCAAAAAGAACTGGTCATAATTACAGTCAACTTCTTTCCATTTCCTCTCAAAAATTGTCAGATTGTTTAAACAAATCATAGGGTAGTTCTCATAATCTCATGCAGTGTATCCTCCCTGTGCTTTAATTTGCTATTGCTTTTGACCTTTGTTCTAAGTAATTTGCTCTAACTTGGTTGAACACAAATATGTGATTCTGAACTCCCACATCACTAGGTAGTCATTTCCTATATGTTAAGATGTAGCCAGTTTCATATTTTGTAATGTTTTATATCTGCAATGTTCAATGCCTTCTGATTGTCTTTGAAGATGGTATTTATCGATAGAGGCATGAGGTTTCTAAGTGATCAATTAAGCCTTTAGTATCCTTCATTGTTTGATTTTGAACCTCCACTGAGGTTGAAGTTTTAGCTCCTGAGAAGGCAGGCTTGCCTGTTAAAGCTATAGGGTAAGTCCCAGTGCCTCCTGAAGAGTATATGATCCCTTGGGAGAGCTAATAATAAATATCAAGCTATGTATAGTTACGTTGTAGGGCCAAAAGCCTTCCACAATACCTCAAGTATTTGGGGCTATCCCAGTGCCCTCCATGTTTGATACCAAAACCTGTTGTCAGAGTTCCTGAATCCACCAAAAGATGCCTAAACCTCTGAAGTCTGATAAAGAAACATCTAAATTTATTTTTGCACTTAGGAACCTACCCTGAACCCTATATTGCTAAAAAGCCTACAAATATTACAATTGAAATTATTGATCAGCAAGAAGTATTTTTATGGGTGAGCCTAACCCAACACATAGCCATCACACTAAAATATAACCTTTAATTGTAAAAGGTATGTAGATGTTGATGCTGCTGACAGCATGCACTATGTAAGAGCATCATTTTGAAAATCCAAGAACCTAAAGAGAAGAGCAACATAAATCCCCTCATACTGGTACTCCCTAGTGGAATATGATTAGAGAAATCTCTACCTGTCAATACTGTGTCAACACCTGCAAGACTGATTGAGTGCTCACAGCAATGGAAATCAGCAAAGGTGGACTCCACTTCATCCCAACCACAATGCTCAAAAGTGTGACATAACCCGCCCAACTGGGAATGATTGAAAAAAGTATGGTTTATAAGTATAATGGAATATTGGTACACATGGGGCAACGAGGTGGCATAGTGGATAGAGCTCTAAGCCTCGAGTCAGAAAGACCTGAGTTCAAATCTAGCCTCAGGCACTTACTGTCTGTGTGATCCTGGGCAAGTCACTTAACTTCTGTTTGTCCCAGTTTCTTCATTAGTAAAATACAAATAATAATAGCAAGGTTGTTGTGAGGAATAAATGAGACAATTGTAAAGCACTCAGAACAGTGCCTGGCATGTGGTAAGTGCTATACAAAAGTTATCATCATCATCACTAAAAGAAATGACAAGTATAAGGAATTCAGAGAAACATGGAAACATGAACAGATGTGAGACAAGTGAAGTAAGCAAAGTGAAGTAAGGAGAATCAGGAGAGTAATAACTACTAGAATATAAGAAAAAAGGCTACTTGAAGCCAAATACAGCCTTTTTAATAACTAATCTTGGCCCCAAAAATGAGATACCACTTTCTACTTTTAAATAGAAAAGTGAGAGGCCATGGTATATAAGGTTGCATATACTGTCATATGTGGTTACTGTTGTGTGGGTCAGAGATCTCTACTCACATTAAAAATGAACAGAGACCGTTCTTGAGAGAAGGCAAAAAGGAATTTTATTGCTTTCTCATGAGAAAGGACGCCACCCAAGCAGGGGCGCTTTAATTATGTTTTACATTTATTCGGTCTGAATAAATGGGCACATCCCCTGAACAGAGTACAGGAGACCACAAAGGAATCAGATGGACACCAGTCCTTTTATTGGCTTTCCCTTCAAATCTCCCGCCAGGCTCTTCATTGGCCAGATACAAGCCCCTGATTTCCTATGTCATACTGTCCTCAAATGGCTCTTTTAAGCATGCATACAAGCCTCTGACCTTTCACCTGACCAACCTGAGACCTGGTTTCTACTAGGTCAGAGCTCTGATAGGAAGTAGTTCCAATCAGTCACCTGACTTACATTCTGCTAAAGCTGGGGTGGGGGAAGGGGAGAGGGACACCTTCAACTCTGTGGAAACAAAATTCTTCCCCCATCTCTTACACTATGTTGGTCAGTTTTGCTTAACTATTGTTTCACAGCTCATTTGGAATGGGATGAGGGAGAGAGGATGGGGAGGAGAAGGAAGGGGGGAATTATACCCAGAAACTGTCATGCTGCGAAAACAAGATGTATAAATAAAACCCTAGAAAAGAAAATGTCTATGCAAAAGGGACTTTGTTCACTGTGAAGAAGGGACTACATGTACTACAGAATCTTTCCTTTATCTACTTGATGAAACTGAGGCCAAAGAATCTTTCTTTCTCAAGGGAAAAAGATAAGCCCTGAAAAATACCACTATCTCAATGGGAAGTGAAGAAAACACTAAAGATACGCTTCACCTGGCCAAGGAGATTAAACAAGAAACAGTGTTTGCAGTCAGTGATCCAGGAAAAGCAAATCAAATGAAACATATACTTCCTAAGGAGCTAGAGATGCCACACACCATAATGTGCCATTGGACTGGACTTGGCATCTGCTAGCATTACTCCCTCCTGAACAGTCAGGCAACCTATTGAGAATCCATAACTAAAATTTAAACCAAATGAGATGACTTTCAATAGGAACACAAATAAGAACTCTAGGGATGCTTTGCTTTTAGCCAATAGATCTATGAAAGAAATTCCCCTTTGTGCTTTGGAGTCAATAACAAGATTTAATTTCAGCACAAACCTACCTGGAGTCTGCCTCTATCTCCTACCCAGTGGAATCAAAGTGGGACACCCATGAGAGCTGATACAGACTACCAGAATCCAAGGAAAACAACACCATGGAAACTGGTCTAACTTTGTAACTAAATTAGAATGAGTAAGAAGTGCCATTGAAAAGCAAAAGCAACAATCTATAGCTAGATGGAAAACCATAGATATTATACGGACACTGAAGAAATCAGCAGATAAAAGGAGAGTGACACACCATCTCCTCCCCACCCCCAGTCATAGTGCACTTGAAAGTGCTTAAGGAACCTAAGGAGAGTGAACACCTAACGGTATTTCCTGACTCTTAGCATTCTAGGATCATTTACCCCTGTGGCCATCCAACCAACCCTGCCTTCCTCAGACGTTGGTACTAATGCTGTCCCTAGGCAAGGGGAATACAAAGAGTCCTAGGTCAGTAGTTCATCAGCTCAACACCGTGTCAGTATTGTCAGCGGCAAGCTGGTGCTGTCTGTGGTCCTGAACCAATTCCAGACAAAGGAACTACTAACCAAGCTCTGAATACCGCACCCCCTCCCCCGACCGCCCCCGTTTTATTGGTGGGTAAACAAAACAGCTGCCCAGCTTGACAGCTGCAGTCAATTCATGGGAGCTACAGCCCCATTCATCTAATAATGACCCCATACAGCTGTACTTAGAAAGCCTCAGCGAGGAGTTCAAAGCACTGCTGATTATCCTGGTCCTGTCCAGCCTTCTCAGCACTGCTAAGTGGGTTTCTCAGAATAGTGATTCTGGGTATCAACTTTGCAAAAAAATCACAGTTCTTAGGGATCTTGGCTCCACAGCTTTTACTGATCAGTCCCTTCATTCCTCAATTATGTGTTCTGCTCTACTGGAGGAATTTGTGTGGGATACTATCCCCAGGAAAGTGAACTTTCCTCTACTTGGCTATGTGTCTCTGTGCACTGTTGGGGATATCTGAATGTGAATCTTAAGCAGGCCAAGTTACCAGACAATTGAAGCCAAGAATGAGAACTGACTACATGTAAGTCTGTTACTAATCTCACATTTCTCAGATTACCTAGATCTTAAACTAGGAGAATGGCACTGTCACTGCCAGTCCTCTCAGCCTTTGGTACACCAGTTTCCTAGTTACTGGGTTAACTGCCCTAAAGTTCTTCAATAACAAGGTCCTTATCTTGTCCTCCCAGGCTTTCTAGAGACTAAATTTCCAGTTTATTAACTAATTTTACCAATATCCTTCTTCATTCCTTGATACTGTATGTTCTAAATGCGGACCATTCATCTTCTTGAACTTCCATCAACTGCCTGACCCAGTGGGTACAGTTATCCTGGCTTTCGGACCTTGTTTGGTAGTTGTACCAGTGATATAGCTTGTCTTCCAGTAGAATGCAAATTCCTTGAGTGAAGTTTCTGTTTTGTTTCTGTCTTTGCATCCCCAATACCTAAAAGTGCCTTACACATATATCCTTAGTAAACCTTATTTTAATTCAATTTGTTGAAAACACTTTCCTTTTCCTTCTCCCCATGGACTGATCTAGTTGGGGACCTACATTCAGTTTCATATCCTCAAAATAACTAACTTTTGCCTTTGTGACATTTAATCTTTGCTCAACCTAGCAGGTCATCTTGGAAGCTCCCTTTTTTGGATTTTCTTAGTATGGTTTATCCCAATACTACCTGAGACCTGCTTCAAATTACCTCAATGTGCCTGCCTATTCTTCCATTGTGTAAGACTGGTCTTGAATGTAAGGGACATTTTTATGTTACTTTCAGGACTGAAAGAAGATTATTCTCTAATGGTTTGTTGCTCAGAGACCTAATTAGAAAATGTTCATTCCAAAGAGATCTCAGATACCACTGGAGTCTCACAACATGGGCATCCATACATGGGCATCCAAAGGCAGCCACACTGTATGACAGCTCATCCAGAAGGTATCTCTGCTATATTTGGGCTTTCTATCCGGGGCTTGTGCTACACTCCAGACTCAAAAGGAATGGCTACTAACCATTGCTTCTTATGGGCTATCCCCCAGTGAACCTAGTATTGCTGAACCTAGAGAAGTAGATAAAAAGGCCATTCAATTACCCTCACTTACAAATGCATGAGTGGCATCTGCTAAATTTCAGTCATAATGCATTAAAAATGAATAAAAATGTCATATTTTTTAGAATGAACCAATATCTTTTTGAAATAGTTTCTTCTAGATTATTGATATGCTTTTCTACATTTTCAGAAAGCACTTCTCTCTACATTACCAAAGCAGAGCTGGCATTATGGTTAAGGGCACCAGAATCACAAATTATCTGTTCTTATCCTTACCTCAATAATGTCTTTGATAGGTGGCCACATATTCTCTACTTGAAGATTTCTAATGAAAAGGTACTTATTACATGCCAAAGCATACTACTCTAGTTTTAGATAGCTCTAATTGTCAGGAAGTCATTGTTTTTCTACCCTAAATATAGTTCTCTACAACTTGGCAGCTAAAAGGTATAGTGCCTAGAGCACTGGACTTAGACTCGGGTCTGAGCTTGAATCTAGCCTCAGACACTTACCTTGCTTGTGTGACCCTAAGCAAGTAACTTAATCTCTCTCAGCCTCAGTTTCCTCATCTGTAAAATAGGGACAATAATTGCACCTACCTCCCATTGTTATTGTAAGGACCATATGAGGTAACATATGTAAAGTGCTTTTCAAAACAAAATATATTTACATACAATATTTAAGTAGAATATTAATATAATTAAGGACCTAATTATTATTAAGTTATATAATTAAATATAATATGTTAAATATAAACATATAAATGCTAACTATTACAGCTTTCACCCATTCATTTTGGAACTATGCCCAAAAGGCAATGAAACTGTGCATAGCCTTTTGACCTAGCAATATCACTGCTTAGTCTGTATCCCGAAGAGTAATCATAAAACAGTGAAAAGGACCTACATGTACCAAAATATTTATAGCAGCTCTTTTGTGGTGGCAAAGAATTGGAATTTGAAGGGATGCCCATCAACTGGGGAATGGTTGAACAAGTTGTGGTATATGAATGTAATGGAATACTATTGTGCTATAAGAAATGATGAGCAGGCAGACTTCAGAAAAACCTGGAAAGACTTGTATGAACTAATGTTGAGTGATGTGAGCCAAACCAGGAGAACATTGTACACAGACACAGCAACATTATGCAATGATTAACTATGATAGACTTAGCTCTTCTAAGCAATACAATGATCCAAGACAATTCCAAAAGACTCATGATGGAAAATGCTAACCACATCCAGAGAAAGAACTATGGAGTCTGAATGCAGTTCGAGGCATACTATTTTCACTTTTTATTTTTTTTTCTTTCTCATGGCTTTTCCTTTTGCTCTTTCTTTGATTTTTCTTTCATAACATGACTTATGTGGAAATACGTTTAACATGATTGTACATATATAACCTGTATCAGATTGTTTGCTGTTTTGGGAAGGGGGGAGGGGAGAGAGGGAGGGAGAAAGATTGGAACTCAAAATTTTACAAAACTGAATGTTGAAAACTATCTTTATATGTAATTAGAAAAAATAAAATACTATTAACGGGAAAATTGCATGAGACATACTTTAAAGTTTAGTCTATATTATTAACATTTTCTCCATCACTTTCTTAAATTTAAACAATAAATCAAGCACTAATTTGTAGCACTTGCTTATTTCCAAGATATAAATGCTCACACTAACAATTCAACAATTAAAGGGGGCTGATTTGAGATGGCACCAGAACATCCCTGGGTGGAGATGAGGAGAGGTTGCTTTCTGAACATGGTGAAAAGGGGGTGGGGGATAAAGAGAGGAGAAACCTTTGCTAAAGTTATAGAGACAGGAGATGGAATGTCATGTGTGAGGGCCAGCTAGCAGAACACTTTATCTGTTTCATGGATTGTGTAAAGAGGATTGTGTAATGTGCAAGTAAACCTGGGAAGGAAGGCTATAACAAAATTATGAAAGATTTTAAATGCCAAAGTTTTATTTAGTTCTAGATGCAATAGGAAGCCACTGACACTGTGCAGGGAAGAGAAATAATTTAGGAATATTTAAAATCCTAATTCTGTCATCCAAAATGGTAGCTATCCCTCCCAAATTTATATCACCTGCAAATTTGATGAGCATACATTTATTCCTTTATTCAAGTCAATGATAAAAATGACAAATAGCTCAACTCTGGGACACTCCACAATAAATTTCCTTCCCCATTTACTTTAACTCATTAATGACAATTCCTTGCATCTGGTCATTCAGCTAGCTTCAAATCCACCTGGCTGTGTCACTATCCAGCTATCAGCTCTCTAATTTTTACAGAAACATAACATAAATTAACATAACATAACATAAGAACATGAGATGCCATTTTTTTGTTGGAACAATATTCCCCATATCTACCAACCTAATAACCCTATCAAAAAAGGGTGAAGATGTAAGTTTGACATGGATATTTCATGATGAGTCTATTCTGACTCTTTTTGATAGTTATTTCTTTTTTTAGATGTTTACCAACTATCATTTTATTAATGTGCTTTATAATTTACTAGGAATATGTCAAGCTCACTGGCCCATAGCTCATTATCTTAAAAAAGTTGAAAAAATCAAACTTTCTTTTGTGCACTCTCAAATGCAGTTTTGAATTTTTATATTTGTGCTTTGTATTTGTTTTAATGCATATGTTTGGCAAATTTGGTGTAACAAGAGAGAGCATCCCATAGTTAACAGATATGGTCTTAGAGTAAATAAGCCCTGGGTTCAAATGCCACCTCCTGACAGTGGGACTCTATGTAAATCATAGCCTCTTGGGGTCTCTGGAAAACTCTCTCAGACAATAAGTTGGAAAAAAGTACCAATCTGCTTTAATATAAGTTCCTCACCAGATGCTCACTACACCAGTGAAATCACACGTGTGGACAAAACTAAATATTTGTCATACAGTATCATTTTTATGTTTATAGTTTGATATTCTCTTACTACTCAGGAAATTAAGAAGGAGACATCAAAAACTACAACAAATAAATTTACTCTTACATTTTTCATATAAAAACATAACTTCTATAGATTATGCTTTACAGAAAAAAAACTTTAATTTCACATAGTGCTTCTTTCTAAACATTTTACCTATAAATGAGCTTTTCTAATGATGACATTCCAAGAATAGACCAGGGGTTTTTTTATGTTTGATATTGAGCCAAATTTGATTTTTTAAATAAAAATATTTAACAGGTTGAAATTTCAATGATAGATTTGTTGAATTGTATGAAAATTTAAAAAGCAACACAAAACAAAGTTAATCCATGATTTTGGAGTCTATTTTCACATTACTCCCTAGGGAAAGCAAATATAATGCCTGTCTCCTGTGAAAGAAATTTCATTATTAAAGTCTTTCACCTAGTGATACAAAAGGACTAGGTTTGGGTTGGAAAAACACCCTAAAGATTTATAAATAATTTTAATACCTGAACTTAACTCATTTTTCTTTCTTTCTTTTTTAAGAATGGGTCTTGTCCTGGATAGACATGCAGGGGCTACTCACCAACCCAATCTCACTACTCATCAGCATAGGAGATATGACCTACTCTAATTCCAACCTGGACCAGTTTCCCCTCCTTAAACAACCTGGTGGCACCCAATCCCAGGGTCTTGCCATGCTGATGCCAGAATCAGTGCAGATGTTTGATCTGCAAAGCCTGCTGCAGTTCAGAACTCCTGAGCTCAAGAGATTTGCCAACCTCAACATTCTCAGCAACTGGGATTAGAGGCATGTGCCACCACTCTTTTCAAATATAGAATATAATTTTTAAAAAACCAAGTTTGCATAGCAACTTCACTGAGATATATCTAATACCAAGGAATAACTGGCACTGTAGTTGATGGGCCTCTGCAGATAATCCTCAAATACACCTGTCTACCTTGGTAATCTTACCTCAGTCTGGTTCTACTTTTACCAGGTATCTTGAACTAGAAGCCCTCATCTACTCAAATGAAATGTTGAGAAGATATAATGATCCATCTTTCCTGGTACAATAAATAGAACACTGGGCTTAGAGTCAGATGATGCCAATTTGAATCCAAGCATTGCCACTTTCTACCCAAGTGACCTTGACCAATTTACTCCATTTGCCCTGAGGCTCAATTTCATCTGGAAAATGAGACCAAGATAGCCTCAAAGGTCCTTTCCAAAACTGAATATGTGACCTTATAACTTTTGTTTGTTTATAGTAGGTGACAACACCATAAATCTCATAAATAAACCTCCCCAAAAACTTTTATCCCTTAGTTGTCAAATCTAGCGATATTTTTTCACATACTCTCAATGTACCCCTTCCTCTTGGAACCTCAGATTTAGAAAGAAATTCAGATGTCATCTAGTCCAATATATTCTTAAATGGGAGTCTCCTCTGCCACATCCTTGACAAGCAGTCACCCAGGCTTTACTTGAACAGCTCCCCTTATGGCAAAATCACAAATCCTCAAGGCAGCTTATTCTACTTATGGTAAGTCCTAATCATTAGGTAAATTTTCCCTTATATTTTGATCTCTGCATCTTCCACTGCTTGTTCCCCATTCTGACAATCCTGCCTACTTCTCAGAGACCAACTGAACCTTTTCTTCATCAACCAAATCTTCTACCTCCTTACTGTTTTCTTAGAGTCAGTCCTCTGCTGGGATTCCAAGATTATCTTCTACAGTTTAAATGATGCCCCTTCTTTCTTCAATCTTAAGGATGGCTTTCCATGTTTCATGACTGAGACTGACTGACTATATCAAGAATAGTATGTTCTATATTTTTGTTTTTTTTCTCCTAGTTGGTAGATAATTATTTTAATTGATTTGGAAGATTGTATGGCAATTAATGCTTATAAAGAATCCAGTGTCACAAACATAATTAGAGAAAGAGCATTGCTTATATTTTTCAATTGTATAAAATACACCTTTTAAAAATTGTCTGGAATTACTCATTATAATGATCCGCAATTCCAAAAAGGTCATGTTACAAAATGCTATCTGCTTCCAGTTAGAGAACTAATGGACTCAGAGTGCAGATTGAAGCATTTTTTCCTTTATTTCTTTTTCTTGATTTTTTTCTTGAACATAAATAATGCAGAAAAAAATATTTTGTGTGACTCTGTGTGTGTATCTGTGTCTGTGTCTGTGTGTGTCTGTGTGTCTGTGTAATGGGTATCCTATTTCTTGCCTTCTCAATGGGTGGGGAAGGGTGAAGGAAGGAAGTCAATATAGAATTGAAAAGAAAAATAAAATTTAAATTAAAAAATTAAAGAGGAAAAGCGAGAAATGACTAATGGAAAACTAAGCTAACCCTCATAATGCTAGTCTCAGAATCCCCCAAGAGGTTAAAGGGATCAGAGATGTCCAAACAGAATGGGGATTGGGAAGGTTATAGTTCCATTTTATTTCAAAGGCAAACTCAGTGCCTCAAGGAGAAGGAAATTATCTAGTCCTGAAGGTCAGGATAGGAACTTTCAGTTCAAATCATTGTGATCAAAAGATCAAGAGGACAGTTCTAGATTGGCATGAAAAGTGAGAGGCTTTCTTCCTGTCCTCCACATCTTTTTTAATGTATGCTTTGGAGCCTAATTTGGAATGTCATAGGTCTGAGTCAGATACACTCCAACCACATTGCCCAAGTGTAAAAGCCAGCAAAAACTGAATTAAGGATGTGGTGGCAACACCAACAGACACAAGAGCCTAAACTGGCATCTCCATCCTCTACCCCTTGTGTCGTTCCTTCGCCTAAATGCTTTAGGTTATACCACTTCCTTAGTTTTTTGCTGTGAAAGGCACCACCATCCTTCCAGTCACCCAGATTCACAATTTATTTCCCACTATTTCCCTTTACTTATTCATTCCGGCCAAACTGGAATATTAGAAGTTCTTTGAACTCAATGTGCTATCTTCAACCTCTGTGAATGTGGATGAGCCATAACTGCCATGAATGGAAGGCACTCTCTCCTCCCTTCTACCATTCAGAGGCTTTAACTTTCTGTTGGATGTGGGATGAGAGAAAAGAGAATGTGGATATAGATAACTCTGAATCAAAGTACGGAGAGATGTGAGCAAATAGGAGATGCAGCAAAACAACATCCAAGAAATATTTGAAGAGGGAGAGAGCACTGTCAGCCAGGGAGACCAGGGAAGCCTTAAAAGAGTAGGTGGCATCTAAAATTGAGCTGGAAAGAACAAGCAATCTCTGCCCTCGAGGAACTGACATTCAACTGAGAAAGGAAAAAAAGTGGGCATAGATAAGTGCTTCTCTTTCATTAGAAACAAAAATTATTTCCAAAAATTTTCCAAAAGATTCTGACATCAGTGTGTGTTTATTTCAAGTAAGCTGCTTCAAAGCCCACACTTCTATGATATAAACAATATGGAATCTATCATCTTAGCTTTTGAGGGCCTGCAGGGACTATTTGTTTGTTGTTTGTTTGGTATCCCTGTTGCCTTTTACATAATAGATGCTTAAAATTTAAACTGACTTTGTTGAATGATTTATTTCATTATTCTGAGGTATTTTCTTGCCCTCTCCCCACCAACCAAAACAAAACATTTTTCCTGAGACCAACTCCAGTCCAGAGATAGCAACAACAAAAACCCCCATAAAATACTGTAAAAAGCATGAGCTTCTTTATTCCTTTATCTTAACCATTTGTTTAGTTGGCACATATATTGTAACCAACAGTCAGCCATTAACACACAGGATAAGGTGGGGCAGGGAAGAATCTCAATCCTACTATCTGGGAGCCTCTTCATTTCAGCACCATTGGGAATCATATGTACTTCAATGTGTTACGTGATCAAGATGATGTTTAAAAGCATAATTTCAATGCCACAGATACGGGCATTGCAGCAGTTGGGATTCCTCTACTTACCTGAAACTTTTGGTAGCTACAACATTCTCAAGACAATTTTTCAAGAACATATTAAATGTCAGGTAGATGGAAAATTAGGCAGTAAGTTCTTCCATGGCACAAATGATGTCTTCCACTATTTTTTAGATTTCATTCACAGAGCTAGCACAGTATGGGCACACAGCAGACATTTAATAAATGCTTAATGGGTTGAACAAAAAGGTGCTCCCAAAGGTAGTAAAGACTCACTTCCCTTCCAAAATCAATGATTCCTGTTGGCTAGCCACCTGCAATTATTTATGCTTACATATAATGTGTGTTCCTAGAATGAGAAGATGCTTAGCCACAACAGCCCACTTTCTAGGGGAATAGCCTTTTAGTTAACAATTTAGGAAAATCCTAGCCAAGTTGGACTTCCAATCATTCTTTGACTAATATCCAACAACTGTGTTTTTGGGAAGACATCCAAATAGATCACAATGCGAGTAGATGATTCCCCTTATGGTGAAATGAGGTTTACATCTGCAATCCAGATCGAGGATCTCTCTAATAGGAAAAGATCTCACTTGAGGCAATAGCCAACTGCAGAAAAAAAGTATGAACAGGCTACAGAAACATCGAATGAGTGGGATAATCTGTTAAAATACAGGAAAATGTCTATGCACCAATATGGATAGAGGCAACAGAAATGTTAAAGTTTTCAATCACTAAGATTAAATGTTTATGGCTACATGCTGTTTCCAAGAATTGTATAGGCCAAACAGTTATCCTATTCAGGAAAAAAAGTAAAAAAAAAGAGAGGAAATACCATTAGTCATTCATGATCATTTTATCTGCTTCACGTTGCTTTAATGGATCTGTGTGACTTAATAAATGTGGGTACTCTCTTAAACTATACAGATCCCAACTCACCCATACCTCCTTGGTACTACACTCCTTTTATCTCTGTGCTTTCACAAATTGCCCACAAGGTATCCATACAATTTGGTAGGGAAGAGGGAGGGCTTATTCAAGCTCTCTTGAAATTTCATGGAGATCAATGGAGCATGCAACTGATCTATTGCCTATGCATCATTTTATGTTTTTAAGTACCTAAAACTATGTCTTTAAAAGTTTACAACTATTGCATTATCTAATTCCATTTCAAATGCTGGAGGCCTTAATACTTTAATGTCTTCATGGATCTACCATATTATTACCTGAATACTCTTGTCACTAGTGCAGATTGTAACCTTTCCATGCCTTCTCATCCTGTAAGACTTTTGTCCCTATCTTCCTATATATCTTCCAAACAGGATACACTTAATATGATGGAGCACTTCTCTTAATATTTCAAGAATATCAACGTAGCACTCATTATCATTCCATTGCTATCGCACCTTTTGAATTCATACATGTCCTTAATTATGTGGTTTATAATAGTTCTTATGTACTGATCATTATTGATAATATACATGACTATGTGTGTGTATGTATATACATATATATTGTATGTATATTTAGCTTATAACCACTATGTCTTTGGATCATCTGTATTTTTTTAATTTTGAGATTATGGTATATCTACTGCACATGTATGGCTGGTAAAATAACAATAATAGAATTTTTATAGCCCTTTAAAGTTTACAAAGCCCTTTACAAATAGCATCTCATTTTTATCATCAGAATGACACTGAGGGGTAGGAGCTATTCCTATTATTATCCCCACTATTCAGATGAAGAAACTGAGGTAGATGGAGATTAAGTGACTTGTCCAGGAACAGGCAACTAGTAAGTGTCTGAGGCTAGATTTCAACTCTAGTCTTTCTGACTCTGGGTCCAGCACTATCCACTGTCACTGTCACCTAGCTGCCTCTGAACAGTACTTAAATCTGTGCCCCCATTCAAGTTAGACTAGTTTTCACTTTACAAGGACTGAAACCACCCTTGAGATTTTATTAGTTCAAAGTACTAAAGGCTCAAGCCATTAACACAACTTCCTGGATTCAAGAGTACAAAAAAAAATACAAAGATCTCCATGGATTCTTTGCTGCTTAGCTGGTGGACTATGATGTGAACCAGGAGCTTTAATCAAATGAATTGACTCAGTGTCCTCCATACACATTTTTGCTGAATATCATTTTGTGATCCTTCTGCAAAGTAAATCTCCTCTTCTTAACTGTTGAATGACACCCCCTCCCCTGCGGCAGCCAGTGTAACATTTTGGTTCAAAATCAAACATAAACTACCAGGACTGGCCTTAGTCAAGCCCAGCACCGAACAGATTAACTAACTCAATGGGCTGTCATAACCTGGGAAACGTGTGTTTTTCACTTAAATTGTTTTTCCGTAGATCCAATAGTGAACTCTCTTCAGAACTGACAATGGTAGGATATACTCATAAAAAATGAAGTTCAGAAAAATAATTTTACCCAACCATATTAAGGAAGAGGAACTCTGTATGGGAGGATGCAATGTTAAAAGAACTATGGAGTTGATTTTTAAGATCTCCCAGAGAGATGATTTACCTCACCCCCCAATAGAAAAAAACAAACCAGACAATATTCATATGAGCAGAAGAGGTGACAAGCTAGGTAACTGATGATGTAGAGTCCAAGTACTGCATTGGAATCCAGAAAGTACACAAGGACCTCAAGGAAGGCCTCCAGTGCACTGCTGAGCAGATTCAGTATGGAGAATTAATGGAAGGACAAGGAAAAGAATTACACAATATGAAAATCATTTCCAGACTGTGAACCAGTCTGATGGGAAAAGTAACTTCACAGATGAGGTCATAGATCCATAGAAGTACTGAAGGATTATTTGGTGGGGTGGGATGGGGTGAGGTAGGCAGAGTTAAACTAGTTTCTAGAATAATTATGGGTTACACTAAAGAGGCTTCAGAATGTTGTTCTTCAAAGTAGTCACCTTGAGAGATAATACGCTTATTCTTATTTCACTTGGTGATCTCATCATTTCCCATACAATCAATCATAATCTTTGTCCTGATGATTCTCAGGTCTACTTCTCCAGCCCTCAGTTCTCTCCTGGACTCAAGTCTCAAATCTCCAACTACCTATTGGACTTCTTACACCAGATGTCCCGGAAATATCTTAAGTTCAACATATGCAAAATTGAATTCATTATCTTTCACCCAAAACTCTCCCCTCTTCCTAACTTCCTTATTACTATTGAGAATGTCACCATCTTCCCAGTCACCCAGGATTGCCATCTAGGTGTCATCCTCAACTCCTCACTCTCTCCCCCCACTCATATCCAATCAATTGCCAAGTCGAATCATTTCTACCTTCATAATTACTCTTATATATGCCCTGCCCTTTCCCCTCATATTGTCACCACCCTAATACAGGCCTTCTATCACCTCATGCTTGGACCATTGTAGTAACCTTCTAGTTGGACTTTCTTCCTCAAGTCTTTCCCACTCCAGTCCATCATCCACTCAGCTATCAAACTGATCTTCCTTAATCACAGGTCTGACCATGGCACCCACCTCTTCAATAAACTCCAGTGACTCCGTATTATCTCCCGGACCAAATATAAAAGCCATTTGGCTTTTAAAGCCTGTCTGCCTGCTATCTTTCCAGTCTTCTTACACCATACTCTCCTCCAAACACTCTTCAGTCCAGTGACCCTGGCCTCCTCTCTGTCCCCTGCACACAACTCTTCACCTCCTTTTTGTTGTTCAGTCATTTGTTCATGTTCAACTTTGTGACCCCATTGGGATTTTCTTGGCAAAGATACAAGAGTGGTTTGCCATTTTCTTCTCCAGCTCATTTTACAGACGAGGAAACTGAGGTAGATGAGGTTAAGTGGCTTGCCCAGGGTCATGCAGCTAGTAAGTGTTTGAGGACAGATTTGAACTCAGGAAGAGAAGTTGTCCTGACTCCAGGCCCAGAACTCTGCTGAGCCACCTAGCTGCCTTCTACTTCACCTCTCAAAGCCAGGCATTTTCACCAGCTATCTTCCATGCCTGGATTCTCTCTTTCCTCATCTCTACCTCCTAGCTTTGTTGGCTTCCTTTGAGACTTGGCTAAAGTTCCACCTTCTGTAAGAAGGCTTTCCCAGTCCTCCTTAATCACAGTGCCTTCATCTTGTTGATCATTTCCAATTTTATCCTGTATAGCTTGTTTATATATAATTGTTCGCATATTGTCTTCTCCATTAGGCTGTGAGCTCCTTGAGAGTAGAGTCTGTTTTCTACCTTTCTTTGTTTACTCAGCAGTGAGCACAGTACCTGACTTATAGCTGGTGCTCAATAAATGCTTGTTGACTGATAGTTGAGAGATAAACTACTATGAGTATGCAATGCTTTTCTGGAGCTCTTCTTCGAAACTGGCTCCAATGGTACTCTTTGACCGAGTCAAACCACTAGTACACATAAACTGCAGAGAATTCTAAGAGGTTAAAATACCAATATGTACCATCTTCATAGCAGAACTTTTCATTGTAGCAAAGAACTGGAAACTAAGGGAGTATCTATAAACTTGGGAACAGCTAAAGAAATTCTGGTATGTGAATGACTTTTTAATATTATTACATCATAAAAATGACAAGAGGAATGGATTCTGAGAAACCTGGGAAGACTTACATGAAGAGATGCACAGTCAAGTAAGCAGAAACAAGGGAGCAATTTATGAGTAACAACAACATCATGACAAAAATCACTTTGAAAGACTTAAGCACTCACTGATACAACGACCAGCCGCAATTCCAGAGGACTGATGATGACGCATGTACCACACTTCCTAACAGAGAGATGATGGACCAGAGATGCAGAATGAGACACATACTTTTTGAAATGGCCACCGTATGGATTTGTTTATTTGACTATACTTATTTATAATAAAGGTAGGGGGGATGAAATTGGAAGAGGTGGGAGCTTATAGTGGTGATACTGAAAAAATGATAAGAGTATCATTGACTGAAACACATTTTAAATGTACAGATGAGTCCAGAGGAAGACTCAGACAAGCAGGATAGCTTTGAAACCAACATGTTAAATTAATTATATTCTTGAAAAATAATCTGTACATACTGCACATAAAATCTTATTTTACCATCCTTTATTCATGGATTTAAGTGGGTGCCATGGTCAGTATGGCAAAATACATATTTTTTTAAAAAAGGAATTGTTAAGAAAAAAAGAAATTGCCTTCAAAGACAACTTATAAACCAAATAAGACAGACTTATTTCATTGCTTTGTAGTCAATTATCATTTTAAACCAAAAGCATTCAATTGCCCAGCTTGGTCAAACAATTTATTAATCAAATTTCTTTTAGGTTAAATACTTTTAGTCTGTTCCCCAAAATAAATATATTTATATTTTCGAAGGATGAAACTGCTTTCAGTGAAGATGTTCAAAAGCATGCAATGAAGTCCTTGTGAGTAATTCCAAAAGAAACATCCCAAAGCCGTTTTGAGCACTAGCAGCATCACTAAGTATGTAAACTCTCAAGGTTAAGATTTTAATGGGGACAACACTCACGTGTGTGGATAAATTCTGCTGTGCTTGTTGGTAAATTGATGAAATTTGAGATGAAGAGGATAAGAGCAATGATTGTGAATGCCAGTGGGGCTATGCCAAGAAAAGTGAATGATTTTTATGCACATATGTTTATAGAGTTGTTTTATAGTCTAGGAGTGATTTTCTCCCCTGGAGAAGGTAGTGGGAACCATGAGTGACAGGGGGCACTGAAATGAAAGAGCTTAGGTTGTGAATGGGGATGACAATTACAGAAATCCTACTCACCCAAAAACAATACATATTTCAGTTGCCAGGTAATTTTCATGGTTGATTGAGTAGCTAATATTGGTTACAACCTAACATATGCCAGAAATTCTATTTTTTAAAAAGTTGTTATTACTAGAGGAGATTATTTTTAAAGAAATATTTCTTTTTTCTACTTTATTATACTAAACCCCTCTCTAACTTGACTCCCACCATACTTATTATGGATTAATAATATTACAACTAGACAAAAGATTATAAAACATTTTGTTACAAGGTAAAGTCATTTTTATACATTCAAATTTGGGACAAAAGTTTCTAAAAGAAAAATGTGTTTGGATTTAATAAAAAATTCTATGAGAATGTCATTCTTTAGATATAAGTGAGTGAGACAACCTCTTTAAAACAATGTGTATTTGGGATTGTTGATCACAGGGTGGGGGCAAAGACAGGAAGCTGTGCTCTCTTAGAGCAAGCCAGAGAGTATAAAAAGCTCATGACCAATTATGTGAGAACAGCTGCAATTGAGTCACTGAGCTAAAATTTAAAACTACCCTAACTTTGTCAAACAAATTCCAAAGCATACTCAAGAATTTAAAGATACAGAGAGTTTTTAAATGCTAAAACTTATTAAATTATTATGAATTCTTATTTCAATTCAATTGAGTTCACAATCAAGCACTAACTCTGTAAGGTCACTGTTCTAGTCACTGAAAAAATTATGAAAATAAAAAGGGTCACTGTCATCAAAAAAAATTTCATTTGGTAATGTTAATACTTCAGTATGCCACTGGATCTGTGCTCTTATCATGTTGGTATCCCTCTAACAATGACAAAGGCATCCATTCCTACCCATGTGACTCATGTCCATGTCCACCCATAAGTGTGCCACACAGGGTCCATCCAATGTCCTGGGAAGCTTCCTCCTATTCTCTTGACATTGGATGGACACCAATGAGCTATGCAAGTTATCTCTTACTCTTACTACATGAGCAGTCCATTTTTTTACCAGATACATTACAGGATTTCAGAGTAGGAAAGCCCTTCAGAGGCTAGAAAAATTCCCTCAACAACAAACTCAACAAGTCATTGACTGAAGATCTTCAATGAGGGAAGACCCACTACTTCCTTAGGGAACATTTCCCTTTTACACCATGCTATTGTTGGGCATGGATTTGCCTGACATCAAGACTACATTTGCCTCATGTAACTTTCACCCATTGCTCCTAGGTCTTCCCTCTGGGGCCAAGAGAACAAGTCTAAACTCTCCACCATATGACAATACCTTCAAATTCTCAAAAATAACTATTATACTCCAGTTAAACATCCGACACCACTAGGGAAGTTGGGTGATGTAGTCAAACTTTTTTGATGCCATCCTTTGCATCATGTCTCCCTAATTCTTTGTTCAGAATCTGTTGCAACATTCATTCCCACCATGACCTCTGCTGACCTTTGAGTGATCCTCAATGTCAATTTTCCAGTGACTGCAGTGTTCCATAGCTCAGCCATACAATGTCATCAGAAGAATATCATATTAAAAAGATGGGGTTTTGGAGGGGGTGGAGCCAAAATGGCAGCTGAAAAACAGGGACTCAATTAAGCTCTCCCCCAAATCCCTCCAAACACCTGTAAAAAAATGACTCTGAACAAATTCTAGAGCTACAGAACCCACTAAATATCAGAGGGAAACAAGTCTCCAGCCCAATGGCCTGGATGGTCACTGGGAAGGCTCTATCCTACTGTGCTGGGAGTGGAGCACAGCTCAGCTTGGGCCACGCCAGGACAGACCAGACCGAGAATCTGGCAGAGCAGGCTATAGGGCCCTGAATCACTGAGCTGTGGCAGTTACTAGACTTTTCAACCCACAAACGCCAAAGACAATGGAGCAGGTTACCAGGAAAACTGCTGGATCAGGATGAGAGAAGTGCATGGTTTGGCCCCAGCGCTAGGGGCAGTGGAGGTGGTGCAGTGGCAATAGCAGCAGGAAGCTCCTGCAGCTGCTTCCAGAGCTCCAGCTGCAACTGCTTCCAGAGTCCCTGGCTCACACAGTGGGAGGAATCAAGTAGTGAATCAAAATGGGAGTATGGGGATTGCTTTGCTGGTGCAGAGTCACGGTTCTCTTCCTTTGCCCTGCTTGGAGCTGGGTCGAGGTCCTGGTTGGTGGTTCTTGGGAGAGGAGGAGCACAGGTATGGCAGAGCTTGCTTGTGGTGACTGTGGAGTAGAAGTAGGTCAGAAAACAGCAGTGTAAGACCCCTGAAGCTGAGGACAACGCACTCACCACTCTGAAGGCAGCTTACCCTGACAAAAAGCTCAAGGGTCAAGTAATTGGCTGGGAACATGAACAGGCAGTGCAAAAGGACTCAGACTATAGAATCTTTTTTTGGTGACAAAGAAGATCAAAACATACAGCCAGAAGAAGTCAACAAAGTCAAAGATCCTACATCAAAAACCTCCTAGAAAAACAGGAACTTGTCTCAGGCCATTGAAGAGCTCAAAAAGGATTTGGAAAATCAAGTAAGAGAAATAGAGGAAAAATTGGGAAGAGAAATGAGAGTGATGCAAGAAAATCATGAAAAACAAGTCAATGACTTGCTAAACGAGACCCAAAAAAATACTGAAGAAAATTACACCTTAAAAAATAGACGAACCTAAATGTCAAAAGAGCTCCAAAAAGCCAATGAGGAGAAGAATGCCTTAAAAGGCAGAATTAGCCAAATGGAAAAGGAGGTCCAAATGACCACTGAAGAAAATAACACCTTAAAAATTAGACTGGAGCAAGTGGAAGCTAATGACTTTATGAGAAATCAAGAAATGTAAAACAGAACCAAAAGAATGAAAAAATGGAAGACAATGTGAAATATCTCATTGGAAAAACCACTGACCTGGAGAATAGATCTCAGAGAGATAATTTAAAAATTATTGGACTACCTGAGAGCCATAATCAAAAAAAGAGCCTAGACATCATCTTTCAAGAAATTGTCAAGGAAAATAGAAATTGAAGGAATCCACCAATTGCCTCTTGAAAAAGATCCCGAAAAGAAAACTCCCAGGAATATTGTTGCCAAATTCTGGAGCTCCCAGATCAAGGAGAAAATACTGCAAGCAGCCAGAAAGAAACAATTTGAGTATTGTGGAAACCCAATCAGAATAACCCAAGATCTGGCAGCCTCTACATTAAGAGACTGAAGGGCTTGGAATATGATATTCCGGAGGTCAAAGGAGCTAGGATTAAAACCAAGAATCACCTACCCAGCAAAATTCCAAGGCAAAATATGGATTTTCAATAAAATAGAGTACCTTCAAGCTTTCTTGATGAAAAGACCAGAGCTGAATAGAAAATTTGACTTTCAAATACAAGAATCAAGAGAAGTATGAAAAGATAAATAGGAAAGAGAAATCATAAGGGACATACTAAAGTTGAACTGTTTTATTTGCATTCCTACGTGGAAAGATAATATTTGTAATTCATGAGACCTTTCTCAGTATTAGGGCAGTTGAAGGGAATATACATAAATAGACAGAGGGCACAGGATGAGTTTAATATGAAGGGATGATATCTAAAAAAATAAAATTAAGGGGTGAGATAAGAATATATTGGGAGAAGGAGAAAGGGAGAGATAGAATAGGGTAAATTATCTTACATAAAAGTGGCAAGAAAAAGCAGTTCTGTTGGGAGGGAAGAGGGGGCAGGTGAGGGGGAATAAGTGAATCTTACTCTCATCGGATTTGATTTAAGGAGGGAATAACACACACACTCAATTGGGTATATTACCCTACAGGAAAGTAGGGGTGAAGGGGATAAGAGAGGGGAGATGATAGAAGGGAGGGCAGAACAGGCATGGTCACTGGTGAAAATTGAATAAAGGGGGACATGATAGGATGGAGGGAAATATAATTAGTCTTTCACAACATGACTATTATGGAAGTATTTTGCATAATGATACATGTGTGGCCTATGTTGAATTGCTTGCCTTCTCAAGGAGGGTGCATGGGGAGGGAAGAAGGGAGAGAATTTGGAACTCAAAATTGTAAAAACAAATGCTCAAAAAAGTTGTTTTTACATGCAACTGGGAAATAAGATATACAGGCAACGTATAGATAGAACTGTATGTATAGAAATCTATCTTGCCCTACAAAAAAGTAAGGGGAAAGGGGTTGGGGGGGAGGGAGTGTGGCAACAGAAGGAAGGGCAGACTAGGGAATGGGGCAATCAGAATATATGCCATCTTGGAGTTGGGGGGAGGGTAGAAACAGGGAGAAAATTTGTAACTCAAAATCTTACGGAAATCAATGTTGAAAACTAAAAATATTAAATAATAAAAATATGAAAAGATTTAAAAAGATGAGTTTTTATTTCATGAAGTTGCTTGAGGGAAGGGGGGGTCATTAAAATAATTTTTCAGATTTCCAAATGCAATCCAATCTTCTCTGTTGTTCCTGTTCAGTTATAGGCCCAGAACACTGCCCCTTTGTAATGTCTGTTCAAGATACATATTCTGATGGATAAACTCTACAGACTGTCTGTCCAATAGCATATCATATTAGTGGCAATACATATTCTTCAAGCACTTAGTTTTCCCTATGTGGATAATTAGAGCAAACCCTTAGTGCATATTTATATAAGGATAGAGGACTGTACCTGTAATTTCAGTGAATTAGGGAACTTCTGGATAAAGCAGCTCACTATCAATTTAGGTCAGCACTTTCTCTACAACTAATAGTCTCAGTTGCCTGAAGAACTGATACATTACATGACTTGCCTAGGGTCACGCAATCGGTATGTGTCAGAGGCAGGACCTGAACCCAAATCTTCCTGGCTCTAAGACCAGCTCTCTATATATATTCCATACTTCTTCTCTTTTATATAATAGCTATATTCTATTTGTGTAAAATAATTGATCCACAAATATAATGTACTCTGAGAGTTCAAAAATTTAACTTGAATTCAACAAACATTTACTGAGTACCGATTATGCACAAGACACTGGAGTTTCGAAAAGTAAAGACATTTATTAGCAGCTAGTCCGATGTCAGAGCTTCACTAGGAGATAAATGCTATTTAGGGTTTTATTTTTAATATAGAAATTAGAGTTGCTAAATGAAGCATTCCAAACATTAGAACATTCCTAAAATATAAAAATATATCCTGAATACAAAGGAAACTACACAGAGTATGTCCCTTGTGATGTTGGGCATTCTCAGGTTCTCCAAATATTCGAGTATCAATCACCACTAGGATCAGTTAAGTGAGTGGTAGATAAGAGTGCTGGACCTAGACTCAGGAAGACCCGAGTCGAAGAAAAGCCTCTGACACTTACTAGCTGTCTGACCCTGGGCAAGTCACTTACTCTCTGTCTACCTGTTTCTTCATCTATAAAATGAAAAAAATAATATCACCCACCTCCCAAGGATGTGGTAAGAATAAGAAGAGACATTTGTAAAGCATTTTGCTAACCTTAAAGTGCTATATATAAATGCTGTTACTAGTAGTAGTAGTAGTAGTAGTATTACCAATTCATAGTTTAAAGAACGCTTTTTGAAAATATGTGAAATGCTTACATATCTTTCTTCCTGTAATATCTCTCTTATTCTCTGTAAGTACACGAAGATCACACAGAAAAGCTCTTGGGTGCCCTAGGATATAATGTGATTTGTTTGAATCAGATGACTCTAAAGGAAGTGAAGACAAATATCTACCATTTCTATCAACCCCACACAAACGAATGTATTTCTTGTCTTCTATTCTCCTGATTTTCCTCCTCCACCCATCCCTGAATTAGTGGTATTGATATCACGAGTGAAAGGTGGAGGCTGTTCAATGGTCTCCACACCTGTAGTCCAGCCCAACTACCTTCCAAAGTCTTTCATGACTAACAACTTACCCAGTTGTTGCTTCACTAATTGGCAGCTGACCATGCTATTTTTAGTCCCAGGGAGCTTGAAAACAGGTGAGGTCAGGCCTAGAGGTGCCAGAGCAGTCCAGATGGCCAAGGTTCACCTCTGGCTCTGGGTCCCCGGCCAAAAGCCAGCATTCAAACCTTGAATTCTCATGGCACTCAGCAGGGGCTCAGAGCAGTTTTTGGCTTCACTTCAAAAATAGATTTGAACATTGTAATATAAAATCCTGAATATTCATACAGGGGTCTGATCTGCCAATTACTGAATGAGACGATTGCTCATGGCACCCAGCAGCTTCTAACACCTGAGTCATAAGTAGAAGCAAAGTGGAGCCCACCGTGTGCTCTTCTCAGTTGGGCAGAAAAGAAATCATTGAGTGGCTTGATAGACTGAGAAGACAGAGAAGGAAAAAAGCAACACGCTCTATACTTGGTAGCAGCTATATACTCCAGGGTAAAATGTAACCTCCTTGAAGGCAAGGAGTTTCAATTTTGTCTTTGTCCCCTTAGCACTTACCACACAGTGCCTTACATACAGCAGTCTCTTAATAAATGTCAAAATGGTAACACCTGCCTCCATTATCCCTCCAGGTCTCCAAGCTGAATCTTGGCTCCAGTCACCTCTCACGTGACTTTGTCACACTCTAGCTGTAGGAAACCTTAGAGAACCATCTTAAACAGACAGTGAGGGGAAGAATTTTTTGCACATAGTTCACAGTACAAAAGTGTTTTCAGCTGCTTCACACTTTACACAGGATGCAAAGAGACAAGTGTGATGATACTGAGCTCACATATATAGAAATACATTCTGAAGTTTGAAAAACTGGAAAAAAAGGAAAAAGAAAACCCCCTCCCCCATAACATTTTTCAA
Source organism: Trichosurus vulpecula (assembly GCF_011100635.1). Taxonomy (NCBI): domain Eukaryota; kingdom Metazoa; phylum Chordata; class Mammalia; order Diprotodontia; family Phalangeridae; genus Trichosurus; species Trichosurus vulpecula. Next base: position 141,885,467 of record NC_050573.1, read on the forward strand.
ACTTAGATGCTCCAGGAAGCAAAGAAGAAAGCCTGTGTGCTGTACAGGGTTAGATTACTGTCATAAGCATTTGCTGTGGGCCTGGACCACTAAGATGCCCAAATCTCATCATTAAGCCATCTCAGCTGACTCTGGCTCTAGGCAGAAGTTTCTGCTTCTACTTCAGCATAGCTGGGCTGGTACTTGGTCCTGTGCTACCTTTGTCTTTCCTGTAGACAGTTCTACTCTCAAGTCAGTGAGATAGGATGGAGAGTGCTGACCTTGGAGTTAGGAGGAACTGGGTTCAAATCCTGATTCTGACACTTACGAGTTGTGTGTCCATGAACAAATCACTTGACCTCTCTGATCCTCAATTTCTTTGTCTAAAAAATGGAGGGGTGGTGTTGGACTAGACAGTCTCAAAGTTCTCTGCAGGCTTTAAATCTATGAATGATCTTCCTATTCCTTCAAAGAAAACTCAGAGTTGTAAGGAAAGTCTTTTGAATTAAAGCAAGTGCATCAAAGCAAGAAGTTTTGTGTTACAAACTTTATGTGGGGTGTCCCAAAAGTCTTATTGCAGTTTTAAGCTTTCATAGTTTAGAGTAGAGAACTCTCTGCTTTGTATGCAAACCAGTGGAAACTATTTTTACTTTTTTGACTAAAGGGAACAATAGAGTGAACCCACTGGAACCATTAAAAGATTATTAAAGCTGACTCTAAACTACAGGGCTAATTTCAAAACCTAGTCATGCAAGTTGCATGAGCACAGGGAAATTTTGAATAAAATCATAATGCACAAATTAAATGTTATGCTTTAGTTGGCATAAAAGTGGAGTCAAAAGAAGAAGGGGGGCTCCAATTAGATGCAGTTGTGGGAAAGTCCAGTTGAATGACCTAGATTCATGACCTAGGTAGGTGTATGTAATAAGGATTTCAATTCTGTTTGTGGGAAAAAGGAGGTTTGAACTTAGGATTTCACTGGTGTGGTGAACTCCCAATGAGAAACATCGATCTGCCAATGTAGATACGTAATTGTTCTGAGAGTTGCCCAGGGAACTGAGAGATCCAGTGACTTGCCCAGGGTCACAAATCCAGTAACTAATAGAGGAATAACTTGAACTTAGATTATTCTGACTTAAGCCAGATGTCTATTCACTATGCCATGTTACTCCTCCATACTTACAATACTAAAAATTAAATAATTATAAATTGGATAGTTACAATTTACAAATTATAAAAGCCTTGTATAGTGGAAAGAAAGCTGGTTATCAGAGCCAAGAACTGTGTTCAAGTCCCGGATCTGACATATATTGGTTATGTATCAACCAACATTGGAGGAGGGAGTTTCTTTATAAGAAAGATACATCAATAAAATCTCAAGTCCAGTCCCTATTTCCCTAAAAAATTATAAATGCTCTAAGAAATTATTTTATTATCATAATAAACTATTGAACAGTTTACCCTAACAGGTCCTTGGCTTCCTCATTTTATTTTTCTCCCTTTTCTTTTTTTTTTTTTGCAGGGGGGAACTGCCAACTGGGGTTAAGTGACTTGCCCAAGGTCACACAGCTAGTACACATGTCAAGTGTATGAGGCCGGATTTGAACTCAGGTCCTCCTGACTCCAGGGCTGGTGCTCTACTCACTGCGCCACCTAGCTGCCCCTAGCTTCCTCATTTTAAAATAAGAGGACTTAACTCAATGATTATCTAAGGTCACTTCCAACTTTAAAAGTATATGTTTTAGCTCATAATTCCATTGTTTAAGTGTTCAGGTTTCAAATCATGGATTACACCTTTCTACTATTTTTTACTGCAAATAAGCTAAATATCTCATTTTAAAATTTACATGTAAAGTTTTTATTCCAATTATATTGTTTACAGGCAATCACAAAATTCTATTCTAAAATTCTAATAGCGCAATTAATATGAATGTTTGGGCATGTGCTATACAAAGTCTGAGAATTTATATGTATCAGTAGCCATGTTTCATGGTTCCATCATGGCACAGTGGATAACACACTGGACCTAGAGTCAAGAAGCCCTGAGTTCAAATCTAGCCTCAAACACTTGTTAAGCTGCATGACCCTGAGCAAATTACTTAACTTCTATCTGCCTCAATTTCCTCAACTGTAAAAAACACGTCACAGAGTTATGAAGACCAAATAAGATAATATGTGTAACATATTTAGCACAGTGCCAGGCACATAGTAGGTATGTAAATAAATGCTTAGTTCCTTCCTTCCATCCATCATGATCTTTCAGTGGGACAGGGCTCATAGATCCATTTGAATATTACAAGTCATGTAAAATCTTAAGCAAAAATCTGCCTGCTTCTCATAATTGAGCAAAAAATGACAAGAATTTACTTTTCACTAACCTTCATTTGATTCCAAAGGGGGTGGAGGAGTGGGAGGAGAGAGACTATTATTTTATTATTATAGAGAGACTATATTTGCTGCATCAGTCACCTAAAATTGAATGTTAATGTGTGATATGATCTGTCACTACACATTAGTTATGTCAGCAAGATACATCACCTTTCTATGAATTATAGGTCACCTACCTACAGTTTTCTCATGTCAACGTTAAGCGACACTTTTGTGTCCTTAATGGGATAAACAAGCAACAACCTGGTTTCTCTTCTGTTGAAAGGATGGCTAAGAAACATTGAGATAAATGCCATTTTCTTTAACAAATTAAGTTTCTAATTGGAGAAAAAACCTTTATTTGCATATGCCATGAAAAGAAAATTTCTTTCTTAAGCAATAGTATATTTTAAAAAAAACCTAATCCTTAGGGTTTTACACCCTAAGACCTGGGTATAGAAGGCACTTGGTTCAATTTAAAATCCATCTCCCCCCTTTTTTTTAAAACTAAACCTCTTAAGCAATTTGACCCATGTTTTAATCTTACTCATCTCTTTTCCTTCAGAATGAGGAATATTAGTATTCTGGGATTCAAACAGTCCCTAGAAGCTTTGAGGATACCAGCCTCAGGATGTTTGGTCTCTGGGAGGCTTGGAAGCAACAAGAGTTCTATTTCTACTCATGATCTATCTGAAACATGCCATGGTGAAGAGGTGCCCAAGTATTTTTGGCTCACTCTTAAAAATAAATGAGCAAAACCACCAGCCCCAAAGAGCTTTTGTTTGCGTGGGTTATAGTGATTGATGTTTATAATACTAGACATTAATTTTTTTTTAAAAATTCAAAATATGTTTATTTCTTTAAAATAATAGTAAGAATAAATCCATTACATGTTAACACAAACAACATATTTTTATGAAAAATAACTACATCTTTTTTAAAAAAAATTAGTGAGAAGAGTGGCATTGTTTTACATATTTTTGCAAGTCTTTTTGATGTCTGGCTTAATAGAAAACAGCTTGAGTCTCATATCTTCTTCTGCATTCAATCTGTTGATGTGTAGTTTTGGTTGAAATGTATGAAGAAAATCTGGCCTCATACAGATATGTAGTTGAAAATGGAGCATTTTAATAGGCAAATGATGCCTTAGTTTTATTATAAAAATAGTTGTGACCTTGAAGATCACCTGAAAGTCTCTTGGTGGACCTGTAAGGGTTCATGCACCATACTTTGGAAACTGACACTGTAGTGGAAAGAGAATTTAATTGAGAATCAGGAGACCTGGGTTCTAAGCCTCCAAGCATGCCTAGAATCTGGACCAGGTATGCCAGCAAAAAACCTGGAAGAGCTTTCCCATTGGTTTTTCACCTAAGGGAAAGGAGAAGAACCAATTGGAAAGCTTCCACAAGGTACTCCCTCAAAGCTGGCCACCAATGGGTAATGTAAATTATAGTAAGTCATTACTGGTGTGGTGGATAGTCTTGGACCTGAAGTCGGAAAGACCGGAGTTTAAATCATACCTAGAAATACGTTTTGTATGATTTCACATGTATATTTGATATCATATTGTTTGCCTTCCCAAAGGGTGGGGGAGGGGCAGGAGGGAGGAAGAAAATTCAGAACTCAAAAAAATTTTAGTGAATTTTAAAAATAAATGAATAATAAATTATAAATTTTTAATTATATGTAAGATCATAGATTCATAGCTGAAAGAGACCTTAAAGGCTCTCTCTTCCAATTTTCTCATTTTACAATTGGAAACTGAGATCCAAAGAGATTAAATGACCTGCCCAAGGTCACAGAAGGGGTATGTGACAGAACCAGGACACTTAAAAGCCATGAAACCTTGACCAAGACACTTAACACCTGTGAGTGTCAGTTTCCTGGTCCATAAAATTAGGGAACTGGATTTAGTAACCACTAAGGCCACTTCCATCTCCAAAGCTATGATCCTATAACTTTCCTGAACCTCAGTTGCCACATCTGTAAAAAAGAGAATTAAAAAAACTAACTGATTGGTTGGGTCTTTCCCAAACTCTGAAATATGATGTTCTTAAGTTACCTCTAAGTTCCATCTTAGTATTAAACCTTTAAGTACCTATTAAAGTATCTACTTTATTAAAGTATCTAAGTATCTATTCAGAACACTTTTCTCTTTCTCTACTTTCTGTTGGTCCTAACAAAGGCAACAACGAGTAAAAAAACATTTATTAAGTGCGTACCTGGTGACAATCACCATGCTAATCACTACAGATACAAAGAGAGGCAAAAACATATTCCCTCCCCTAAAGGAGCTCTTAATCTAATGAGAGAAAGAACAAGCGAACAAGCAAGCACATGCAAGACACATACAGTGTAAATGAAAGGTGATCCCAGAAGGAAGGGACTAGTAATGGAAGGAACCAAGAAAAGTCTCCTATAGAAGGTAAGATTTAAACTGAGCCATGAAGGAAGGCAAGAAAACCAAGAGGTGAAGGATGGAGAAAATTCCGGGCACATGAAACAGCTAGGGAAAATTCACAGAGTAAGGAGACGGAATGTGTTCCAGGAACTAGAATCCAAGAAGACCAGAAAGGAAGGAAGGGGCCAGATTGCAAAGGGTCTTAAAAGCCAGAGAGAGTTTTAAATTTGATCCTGGAGATAAAAGGGACCCATTTGAATTGACTGAATAAGAAAGATTACTTTGACAGCTAAGTAATGAACGAACTGGAGTGGGAGGGGGGAGATATGGGGTGAAGAGAACAACCCTCAAGCTATTGCAATAACCCAGACATGACGTGACAAGGGCTTTCACCAGGGTAGCTACTATGTACGCAGACAGAAGGGGACATATACCAGGGATGTTGTGAAGGTAGAAACAAGATGTGGCAACAGATTGGATATGTAGGATGAGTTAGAGTGAGGAATCAAGGATGACATCAAAGTAATGATCCCGAGTGACTGAGAGGATGGTAGTACCCTGGGAAAAGGGGAGGGTTTGGAGCAAAAAAAAAGTTTTGAAAAATTTGAGTTTGAGATATCTATGGAACATCTAATTGGAAATGTCCAATAGGCAGTTAGTGATGTGAGACTGGAAGTCAGGAGAGAGGTTGGGGTGGTTAAATAGATCTGAGAATCATCTGCATACAGATGATAACTGAAGCCGTGGGAGCTAATAAAATCATCTAGAACAGCTACCCTTATCTATTAATCGATCAACAAGCATTTATAAAGCACATATTTATTTATTATATTTGCATTTTTATGTGCCAGGATCTATGCTAGGTCCTGCTGATACATAGACAAAAACAAGATTATCTCTGTTCTCAAATAGCTCATATTGGGGAAGAGGGGAGAGGGTGATAACATGGACACAGATAGATAGATAGATAGATAGATAGATAGATAGATAGATAGATAGATAGATAGATAGATAGACAGATAGAATAGTAAATGAAGGAATGAAGGAATAATATATTCCAAGTAAATACAAAATAACTGTGGAGAGGCACTTATAGCTGGGGAGCCAGGATGACCTCCTATATGAGGTGGCCTTCGAGTTGAGTTTTGAAGAAGTAAAGGACTCTAGGGAAGGAAGGTAGGAAGGGGTACATTCCAGGTATGAAGGACAGAATGTGCAAAGACAGAGATAAGAAATGATAGTGTCACATATGTTAATTGTGATATCTCCCTGCCAGGCTGTACTCTTTGCCCTTCCCTTTTTTCCAGGAGACAGAGAGAGAGAGAGAGAGAGAGAGAGAGAGACAGAGAGAGAGAGAGGGAGGGAGGGATGGAGGGAGGGAGGGAGAGAAAAGAAGGGGAGGGAGAGAAAAGAAGAAGAAGAAGAAGAAGAAGAAGAAGAAGAAGAAGAAGAAGAAGAAGAAGAAGAAGAAGAAGAAGAAGAAGAAGAAGAAGAAGAAGAAATAGAAGGAGGAGGAAGAGAAGGAAGGAAGGGAGGGAGGGAGGGAGAGAAAGAGACAAAGAAAGAGAGAGAGGGAGGGAGGAAGGAAGGAAAAAGAAAGAGAAAGAAAGAAAAATGATAAAAGCAATGCAAACTATCTTTCCTGAATTGCCTATGGGGTACTAAACTAGTTTTCTAGTCCCAAGATATTTCCCCCAATCAGTATTAAAGGCTACCTTCATTAGCATGGGTACCAGTTACCACTAAGGCTTTCAGAAATGCTATTTCCACCCACATCTGCATTCATTAAGTCATTTGTATTCTACAACTTCTCTGCTTCAGCTTGACCAATTTCTACCTAAACTCAGTCTCTTCACTTATGGAATGAGCCTTCTGCTTTATGCCTTCAAAGCAGGTAAATTTCTTTTGAAGAACTTCAGATTTGATCTGTACATAAAATAACACAAGGTTTTTGTTTGATTTGGTTTTTACAGTACAGTCTTCTCCACACAGTGCATCACCACTCTCAATCTTGTTCAACTTCTGCTGGGAAAAAAATGAGTTTGGTCTTCAAATGCTGTAGATGGTACATAACTATTAAATTAGAGTCAATTCAACTCGATTCAGCGTAATTCAGTTCAACAAGTATTTTTCAAACACCTGTTATCCATGACAGCCACTGTATTAGCCTCTAAATGCATATGTGTGTATCTATATATCTATATCTATGTCTATAGATATAGGTATATAAACCCCAGTCAGTCCCTGCTCTCATGGACCTTACACTCCACAGGAGGAAAGGGGGCAGGGATTCAACATCTAAAAAGGTGAGTTTGAAGATGGTGGCTGGTAAGCAGGAACTAGTGTGAGCTCCATAACGAGTCCCTCCAAAAACCTATAAAAAATGGCTCTGAACCAATTCTAGAATGGCAGAACCCACAAAACAGCAGAGGGAAGCAGGGCTCCAGCCCAGGACAGCCTGGATGGTCTCTGGGTGAGGTCTATCCCACACGGAGCTGGGAGCTGGGAGCTGGGAACGGAGTGGAGCAGAACCCAGCCTGAATGGCATGGACCATCCAGACCAGAAGCCGGGCGGAGGGGACCCTAGCGCCCTGAATCAGTGAGCTGCGGCAGTTACCAGACTCCTTAACCCACAAACACCAAAGACTGCGGAGAAGGTTAGTGGGAAAAGCTGCGGGAGTAGAAGGAGTTCGCAGTTCGGCTTCCAGCCCTGGGGGCAGTGGAGGTGGGGCAGCTACAGATGTTGTTACTTCCGGCTCCAGGCCCACCTGGTGGGAGGAATTAAGTGGCGGATCAGAGCAGGAGTGCAACAGCCTGCTGAAGATCTAAGCCCAGTCTGGGTTGGGGGTTGGGGAAGGAGCAGTGCTGGTGTGGCAGAGCTGGCACCTCCCCCCCCAAACGTGGAACATAGAACTCTCTAGTCTACAAGCAGTCATACCCCACTGAAAAACTCAAAGGTCAAGTTAGTTGGCTGGGAATATGGCCAGTCTCAGACTTTGCATTCTTTCTTCGCTGACAAAGAAGACCAAAACATACAGCCTAAAGAAGTCAACAAAGTGCAAGAGCCTACACCAAAAGCCTCCAAGAAAAACATGAACTGGTCTCAGGCCATGGAAGAGGTCAAAAAGGAGTTGGAAAAGCAAGTTAGAGAAGTAAAGGAAAAATTGGGAAGAGAAATGAGAAGGATGCGAGAAAACCATGAAAAACAAGTCAATGACTTGCTAAAGGAGACCCAAAAAAATACCGAAAAATACACTGAAGAAAACAACACCTTAAAAAACAGACTAACTCAAATGGCAAAAGAGCTCCAAAAAGCCAATGAGGAGAAGAATGCCTTGAAAGGCAGAATTAGCCAAATGGAAAAGGAGGTCCAAAAGACCTCTGAAGAAAATACTACTTTAAAAATTAGATTGGAGCAAGTGGAAGCTAGTGATTTTATGAGAAATCAAGATATTATAAAACAGAACCAAAGGAATGAAAAAATGGAAGATAATGTGAAATATCTCATTGGAAAAACCACTGACCTGGAAAATAGATCCAGGAGAGATAATTTTAAAATTATTGGACTACATGAAAGCCATGATCAAAAATACAGCCTAGATATCATCTTTCAAGAAATTATCAAGGAGAACTGCCCTGATATTCTAGAGCCACAGGGCAAAATAGAAATTGAAAGAATCCATCGATCGCCTCCTCAAATAGATCCCAAAAAGAAATCTCCCAGGAATATTGTCGCCAAATTCCAGAGCTCCCAGATCAAGGAGAAAATACTGCAAGCAGCCAGAAAGAAACAATTTGAGTATTGTGGAAACCCAATCAGAATAACCCAAGATCTGGCAGCCTCTACATTAAGAGATCGAAGGGCTTGGAATGCGATATTCCGGAGGTCAATGGAGCTAGGATTAAAACCAAGAATCACCTACCCAGCAAAACTGAGTATCATGCTCCAAGGCAAAATATGGACTTTCAATAAAATAGAGGACTTTCAAGCTTTCTCAGTGAAAAGACCAGAACTGAATAGAAAATTTGACTTTCAAACACAAGAATCAAGAGAAGCATGAAAAGGTAATCAAGAAAAAGAACAAGAAAAAGAAATTGCAAGGGACTTACTAAAGGTGAACTGTTTTGTTGACATTCCTACATGGAAAGATGATGTGTATGATTCATGAGACCTCAGTATTAGGGTAGCTGAAGGGAATATGCATACACAGATGTTTATGTATATATATATATGGGTGAATGTGTATATATGTATATATCTATGTGTGTATATATGTATATATATATATACATATATATATGTATATATATATATATATATATATATAGAGAGAGAGAGAGAGAGAGAGAGAGAGAAAGGGAGAGAGCAGACACAGGGTGAGTTGAAGATGAAGGGAAGATATCTAAAAGAAATAAAATCAAATTAAGGGATGAGAGAGGAACATACTGAGAGAGGGAGATAAGGAGAGATATAATGGGATGGATTATCTCCCATAAAGGTGGCAAGAGGAAGCAGTTCTGTGGGAGGAGGGGAGAGAGCGGGTGAGGGGGGAATGAGTGAACATTGCTCTCATCAGATTTGGCCTAAGGAGGGAATACCATACATACCCAATTGGGAATCTTACCCCACAGGAAAGAAGAGGAAAGAAGATAAAAAAAGGGGGGGGATGATGGAGGGGAGGGCAGATGGGGGTGGAGGTAGTCAAAAACAAACACTTTCGAAAGGGGACAGGGTCAAGGGAGAAAATTCAATAGAGGGGGATGGGTTGGGAAGGAGCAAAATATAGTTAGTCTTTTACAACATGAGTATTGTGGAAGGGTTATACATAATGATACACATGTGGCCTATGTTGAATTGCTTGACTTCTTAGGGAGGGTGGGTGGGAAGGGAAGAGGGGAGAGAATTTGGAACTCAAAGTTTTAAAAACAGATGTTCAAAAACAAAAAAAAATGGTTTTGCATGCAACAAGAAAATAAGATACACCGGCAATGGGGCGTAAAAATTTATCTTGCCCTACAAGAAAGGAAGGGAAAAGGGGATGGGAGGGGAGTGGGGTGACAGAGGGGAGCGCTGACTGGGGAACAGGGCAACCAGAATATACACCATCTTGGAGTGGGGGGGAGGGTAGAAATGGGGAGAAAATTTGTAATCCAAACTCTTGTGAAAATCAATGCTGAAAACTAAATATGCTGAATAAATTTAAAAAAATAAAATAAAAAGGTGAGTTTGATGAGGGAGAGAGCTAACAGCAAGGGGCAACCCAAAAGACTTCGGAGATTCTAGGACACTGATGAGTTGAAGGGGTGCTTTTTAGGCATGGGACATGGCCTGTGAAAAAAGCATGGAGGTGGGAAATGAGAGATGGAGTGTGAAATTCAATTAATGGGGTAGGACTCGGTAGTGGCAAGAGCAGAATGAGCTTCCATATTAGGGAAGAATTTTTAAGTATTCTTAAAGGCTACTAAACTCAATTAAGTAAATCCTTATTAAGTGTTTGCTAATAATAGTAATAGCTAATGTTTATATAGCACGTTTACAAAGTATATATACAATGTATACAAGCTTATATATTAAGCTTTATATGTATATGAGCTAATATGTACATAGCTTTATATATAAACTTATATGTGTATGTATAATCTTCACCAAAACTCTGTGAAATAGGTGCTATTTTTAATACAATTACAGATGAAGAAACTGAGGCTAAAAGAGGTTAAGTGACTTATGGAGGGTCGCATAGCAATGTGTCTGAGTTAGGATTTGAACTCAAGTCATCCTGACTCTAAACCCAGCACTTTATCTATAGCAGCCTAATATTTACAAGGATATACCAGAGAGTGCAGCACAAGCTTTGTCAAGTTCTAACAAGCTGGAAAGGCTATGTCTATTTTCCAAGGACCAACTTTCAATGAGTTTAGAGAGGCATATCTCCAGGCTAGCCTCAAAATAACCAAGTACACTAAATATAGAGGGTTTGAAGTCTGCATTAGGGGAAGAAGTCAGTCACTTAATCTGGCAATAAACATTTATTAATCACCTACTGTGTGCTAGGGACTGTACTAATCACTGGGGATACAAAGAAAGGCAAAAGGCAGTCCTTGAATTCAAGGAACTCACAGACTAATAGAGGAGATGTGCAAATAACTACCTACGAATAAACAACATGCAGGATAAATTAGAGCTAATCAACAGAAGGAAGGTACTAGAATTGGGAGTGGGAGGGGGGCATCGGAGAAGCTTCCTGTAGTAGAAGATCTTAGATGGGTCTTAAAGGGAAGCCAGAAGGTGGAGATGAGGCCAGTGAAAATGCCTGGAGTTGGGAGATGGAGGTTTTTCACAGAGAGACAGCCGAGAGGGCAGTTAACAGTTGACTGAAGGGTGCTTGGGGTGGGAAGTATAAGGTATAAGAAGCCTAGAAAGAGGGAGATGGAAGAGAGTCAGGTTATAAAGAGCTTCGAATGGCAACCAAGTTTTATATTTAATCCTGGAGGTGATAGGGAGCCAATGAAGTTTATTGAGTGGGGTGGAGGGGTGGCATGATATGATCAGAACTGAACTTTAAGATCACTTTGAAAGTATGGAGTAGAGTGGGAAGAGCCTTGCAGCAAGGAGACAAGCAGTTTATTTCAACAGTCCAGGGGTGAGGTGATGAGGGCCTGCATTAAGGTGGTGACAGTGGCAGAGAAGAAGCAGGACTGTGTTTGCTAAAGATGTTACAAAGGTAAAATAGACAGGATTTGGCAATACAATGCATTGTAAGAGAGAGTGAGGAGTCAGGAATAACTGATGAAGGCTGTGAGCCTAGGTAACTAGAAGGGTGCTGGTACCCTCAACAGGAATAGGGAGGTTCAGAAGAGGAAAGAGCTGGGGACAAAACATAATGAGTTCAGTTTTAGACATGTTGGGTGGATGTTGGTTAGATGTCTACATGGCATCCAGCTCAAAATATATATTAGGCAGTTGGAGAGGGAGACTGGAGTTCAGCAGAGAGGTTAGGGCTAGATAAGAAGATTTGAAAGTCAACACAATGATCAGTTATTAGCAATTCAATCCATTGGAGCTGATGAGATCACCAAATGAAGTAATATTGAAGGAGAAAAGAAGAAAGACTTAGGGGCTACCCACCGGTATCAGTTAGAGGAGATCACCTTCATTGAAGATCAAGCAAAGGAGACTGAGAAGGGGCAGTCAGAGAGGGAGAAAACTAGAAGGGAGTAGTCATGAAGTGTCATGAAGACCTGGAGAGAAGAAAAGAGGCCCACGAGGATGAATTTCTAGATCAATGCCATGCTGAGCGGTTTGCAAGGCTGTAATATAACAATATAATATAACAATATTATGATATAATATGATATGTAACACAACACAACACAACACAACATAACATGATATGATATGATATAATATAATATAATATAAGCCACCTAGGACACCAGTATACAACAGCTACCTATCCCTCCAAGTCTCCTTCTCTCTATTTCTTTCCACTAATACTGAAAGGACCTCTTAGCATCTCGGTTGCCCTCCTGTGGCTACAATCCAATTTGTCAATGTCTCTTCTAAAATGTGGCACCCAGAAATGGATACAATATTCAGTAGCTCCCATAAAACACAAGCACCTCAGCCTGGAATTTAAAACTGGTATGGCTTCAAACAACCATTCTAGGTTTGTTTTACTTTACTCTCCTTCACGCATTCTACATTCCAGTCAAACTGTCCTACCTGTTCTTCCTCAAAGTCAATATTACATCTCCCACCACTGCGCCTTGGCATAGGCGAAGTATCTCCCATACCCAGAATGAATTCCTACCACTTCTCCATCTCTTATACATCTGAATTCCTTCAAGGCTCAACTCAGGTGCCACCTCTTTCAGAAAATCTGCCCTGCTTATTGCCCAAATTGTCACTGCTCTCTCCCTCTTCAGATTATCTTGTATTTCCTTATCCGATAAATGTACAATAGAACTACCATTGCTATGGATGTAGCCTATGATTGCAATAGTGTCTGGCTGCCACATCACCCTGCTACTATTTTAAAATATGGCTTTTATAAAATAGCTTAAAAGAGGAAAGGGAGTTCAACTATCCTGAGGAAAAGAAGAAAATCAAAGAAGAGATAAGAAGGCCCCTTAGGGTAGATGAAACAGTGACAACACTAGAGATAACATTACAGCAGTAATGTTCAAATCTCTTCTGTTTTCTGTGTCAATAACAATGATCTTGGACTAGAAAGAACAGAACAAAAATGAGTAATACAGAACTGAAACATGAGAAGTGGAGAGACAGTAAGGGAGGAAAAAGAAAACCTAGCTGCCTTTGGATAGTCCAAGGCTCTTGGCAATAATGAAATACATCCCAGAGTCCAGAAAGAACTGGAGAATGTGATTGCTGACCCACTGTCAATCTTTAAAAGATCATGGAGTGGAGATAATTTTACTGACTGTTGCAACAATCCGGCTAGCAGCTACTGAAGGGGTGAAAAACCAACACAAGCCCAATAACAAGAATGCTGCAAGCACAGATTCCTTTGAACTGCTTTACGAAGGAAAGTAGTGTATAACAACCTTATTTTAATCCAACGTACAAATATCATTCACTCAGCTCAGAGGGAAAAGCCAGCACCCTGAACTTCAGAGCAAATACAAAGAAATTACAAACATACATTTATAAACAGACCAAATACAATTCATAGTTACCAAGGAACATCAACACCTGGGTTCAGCCAGGAGCTCAACAACGGCTGGCCCAGAGTAACTCATCACTCCTGCTGTGGCTCAGAGCTCCAAAAGAGAAAGCCAACCTCTGGGTTTCTATATCTTGTTCAGGGTCAAAGGTGAGTCACACATGTGACTCACCCACGTGACCTAAAACAGTCACAAAAATGCAACTTAAACCATGTGGTCTAAAAGCTTCTGATGTCACAAAAACCCATGTAAACTAGGCTTTCCCTTGAGGCAAGGAGGTTATCAAGGACTCCTAATTTAATCAAGGAAACAAAGGCCAAAATCTTCAAGGGCACTAGGTTGAATAAGTGCTAAGAGCCTATCGTGATTGCCAAAACACTGCCTCATGAGGAATGATGAGTATAAGGAATTCAGAAAATTCTGAGAAGAAAAGACTTGTATAAAGTGACATAGAACAAAATCAGAACCAAGAGAACAGGCACACAATGACTACAAAAAAAGAATGACATGAAAACAACCCTGAAAGGCAGCTATATTCAGATTAATTTCAATGATCAATCTTGATTCCAGAGAACTAAGGATAAAACATGCATCTCTCCTCTCAATAGAGATCTCTCATGACTTTGTGCTTGACTATCTAGACTTTTCCACCTCTTCTTGTCTTTTCATATAGATATGCTTGTCTGTATGACCTCTTTTCAATAGAGATGCCACTACCCCTATGGCCAGCTTTGTTCTTGACTTTTCAACTTTGTTCCCCATACCACTCCAGTGCTTTTTAGTTTCCTTTTATGTGTTGTCTTCCTCCATTAGAATGTAAGTTCATTGAGGGTAAGGACTGTCTTTATTTTTACCTTTATTTGTATTCCCAAAACTTAACCCAGTGCCTGGCACATTTGGTTGCTGTTGTAGTTGTGTTTGTCTCCTTGTAACCCCACTTGGGTTTTTCTTGGCAAAGATACTGGATTGGTTTGACATTTCCTTCTCCAGCTCATTTTACAGATGAGGAAACTGAGGCAAAGAGGTTAAGTGACTTGCCCAGGGTCATACAGCTAATAAGTACCTGAACTTAGTTCTCCTTGACCCCAGGCCCAGCATTCCATCCTCTGTACTACCTAGCTATCCCTAGTCTAGCTATAGTGAATGCTTAATAAATTTCCTTTATCTAATCTGTAGAATGTTACATATGCTGTCCGAATTCCATTGCTTTGTTAGTCAGTTTTATGTACATTTTTTTCTTTATTACATGACAGGATTTGATGGAGGAAAGAGGTAAAGTGTACCAAAAATTTACCATATTATTGGAAGATATTGCTGACATACTAACTCCAACAAACTCAGAAACCAAAAATGAAATAGGCTACCTCATTGTTTTAATTGAATTGCCTCCTTGGAGATCCAACCTATACATGAAGCAGTTTTACACTTAAACTCCAAAAAATCCATTTCAAAAAATACAAAATGGGAGAAAGCTTGGTTAGACAACAGTTTTTATGAAAAGGATCTGGAAACTTCAGGGGATTAAAAGTTCAATCTTATTTAATAACATAGTAATGGCATTCAAAAACACTAAAGTAATCTTGGATTCTATTAGGAGAAACATAACATTCAGGATAAGGGAAATGGTAGTCCTGCTGGACTTGACCCTGGTGAGATGCTGGAGTGTCCTGTGCTGAGCACTGCCTTTAGGGAGGATGTTGATAAGCTGGAAGGAGTCCAGAAGAAAGGTAAACCAGGAGAGAGAAGTGCCTGGAGATCATCAAACAAGCAAGCAATAAGCATTTATTAAGTATCTGCAACATGGATACAAAGATAAAAATGAAATAATCCCTGCCCTCAGGGATCTTACATTCTTCCAGGATATGAAACATGTACCCAAATAATATACACAACATAAATATAAGGCAATGGGTGGGAGCATTAATAGATGAGGGAATCAGGCAAGGTATCATCACGTAAAAGGTAAAACTGGAAGAGAATTTTGGAAAAAAAAGAACAAAGTCTTCTAAAATGGTCAAATGAGATGAGGGTGGATAAAGAGTACACGGGGGATAGTCACTGTGAAGGAACAGAAATGGGAGATATTATGCCATGTGTGAGGAGCAAGAAGGTCAGTTTGGCTGAACTGTCAACTGTAGAAAGAGGAGTAACATGCAATTGTAGGCAATGTCATTTGAGGATCAGTTAAAGGAATTAGAAATGTATATCATGGCAAGGAGAAATAGTGGTAGGATTTATCAGATCACATATAAAGAACAAGAAGGGGCCTTAAAAGACATCTAATCCATCTCATCATTTCAAAGATGAGAAAACTGAGGCAGGCACAGAGAATATCAAAGATTTGTCCAAGGTTACACAATTAGGAAGTGGCAGAATCAGGATTCAAACCCAGGTCCTCTGACTCCAGTGTCCTTTCTTCTGTACTACACTGTGGAAAGGCATAGAGACCAAAGAGTGTTGGACATGTACCAGGAACACTAAGTAGTCTATTTTGATTAGAACCAAGGTCATACAAACAAGCTGTAGGGAGAGATAAGCTTGTAAAGGTAAAAGCATGCCAGGCTATAGAGGGCCTTAAATTCTAGGATAAGGATTTTTCTAACTTATTTAGTTTGCTTATTTAGGCAAAAGGGAGTCATTGAAGGGTACTGAGCTGAGTCAGTATGTGATCAAATCTGTGTATAGAGAAGATTAATCTAGCAGAGTGGAGAGACTAGATTGAAGGGGCCTTCGACTAGAGGTAGGGACCAAGGCTATTTCAGGAGGCTAAATGGACAGTAATGAAGACCTGTACCAGAGTGATAGTGATGAGAAAAGAAAGGAGCAGCAGCTTTGGAAGATATGAAGGGGGGAAGGGGTGGAGGTAAGGCTCAAAAGAAAGCAAAGGTAACATTTTTCTTAAAGCATAGGTGACTGAGTGAAGAGTGGTTCCCTTAAGAGAAACAATGATGTCAGAGGATAAGGTGTATTGAGGAGAAATATGGTGAAGTAGTAAAGGGTTTCAGACTTTTAAAATGTAGGTTTTTATACTAGATTGGGGCGGGGGGGGGGGGCCGGGTAGACAAAGTTCAACATTTCTGAGTACATCATATCTTTCTTTGTATTGTCTTTGGAAAACCAAATGTGAATTAGAATTGGATCACTACAAAGATAAACTATTATAATAGTTGTCTTGTTAAATTAAGACAAGTCCTTAGCTAAGTGAGACCCTCATAAACTATACCTTACTTATTTGAGGTTTTTCCCAATTATAAAATTTTTTTTAAAAATCTGCTTGATGGGGGTGGAGCCAAGATGGCAGCTGGAAAGCAGGGACTTGTGTGAGCTCCCCACCATGTCCCTCCAAAAACCTATAAAAAATGGCTCTGAACAAATTCTGGAACTGCAGAACCCACAAAATAGCAGAGGGAAGCAGGGATCCAGCCCAGGACAGCCTGGATGGTCGCTAGATGAGGTGTATTGTGCATGGAGTGGAGGGGAGCAGAGCTCAGCATGGGAGGCAGCAAGACCAACCAGATCAGGAGCCGGGCAGGACAGGCCCTAGCACCCTGAATCAGTGAGCTGTGGCACTTACCAGACTTCTTAACCCACAAACACCAAAGACAACAGAGAAAGTTAGTGGGAAAAGCTGTGGGGGACAGAGTTCACTGGTTCAGCCACCACCCCAGGGGCAGCGGGGGAGGTGCAGCTACAGAACTATAGCTGCAGTTACTTCCACGTGGTGGGAGGAATTAAGTGGCGGATCAGAGCAGGAGTGAAGAGCGTGCTGAAGATTTGCATCAGGTCTGGGTTGGTGGTTCTTGAGGAAGGAGGAGTGCTGGTGTGGCAGAGCTGGCTGAATAGAAATAGCTCTGAAATCAATGGTGCATCCCCTCAACTTGGAACAAAGTATGCTTTGCTCTACAAGCAGTCATACCCTGACGACAAACTCAAGGGTCAAGTAAGTTGGCTGGGAATATGGCCAGGCAGCGAAAACACACCCAGATTCAGTCTCAGACTTTGGAATCCTTCTTTGGTGACAAAGAAGACCAAAACATATGGCCTGGTGAAGTCAACAAAGTCCAAGAGCCTACACCAAAAGCCTCCAAGAAAAACATGAACTGGTCTCAGGCCATGGAAGAGCTCAAAAAGGAGTTGGAAAAGCAAGTTAGAGAAGTAGAGGAAAAATTGGGAAGAGAAATGAGAAGGATGCAAGAAAACCATGAAAAACAAGTCAATGACTTGCTAAACGAGACCCAAAAAAATACTGAAAAAAAAATATTGAAGAGAACAACACTTTAAAAAATAGACTAACTCAAATGGCAAAAGAGCTCCCAAAAGCCAATGAGGAGAAGAATGCCTTAAAAGGCAGAATTAGCCAAATGGAAAAGGAGGTCCAAAAAACCACTGATGAAAATACTACCTTAAAAATTAGATTGGAGCAAGTGGAAGCTAGTGACTTTATGAGAAATCAAGATATTATAAAACAGAACCAAAGGAATGAAAAAATGCAAGACAATGTCAAATATCTCATAGGAAAAACCACTGACCTAGAAAATAGATCCAGGAGAGATAATTTAAAAATTATTGGACTACCTGAAAGCCATGATCAAAAATACAGCCTAGATATCATCTTTCAAGAAATTATCAAGGAGAATTGCCCTGATATTCTAGAGCCAGAGGGTAAAATAGAAATTGAAAGAATCCACAGATCGCCTCCTCAAATAGATCCCAAAAAGAAAACTCCTAGGAACATTGTCGCCAAATTCCAGAGCTCCCAAGTCAAGGAGAAAATGCTGCAAGCAGCCAGAAAGAAACAATTTGAATATTGTGGGAAAACAATCAGGATAACACAGGATCTGGCGGCTTCCACATTAAGGGACCGAAGGGCTTGGAATATGATATTCCAGAGGTCAATTGAGCTAGGATTAAAACCAAGAATCACCTACCCAGCAAAACTGAGTATCATGCTCCAAGGCAAAATATGGACTTTCAATAAAATAGAGGACTTTCAAGCTTTCTCAGTGAAAAGACTGAATAGAAAATTTGACTTTCAAACACAAGAATCAAGAGAAGCATGAAAACGTAAACAAGAAAGAGAAATCACAAGGGACTTACTAAAGTTGAACTGTTTTGTTTACATTCCTACATAGAAAGATGATGTGTATGATTCATGAGACCTCAATATCATAGTAGCTGAAAGGAATATGCATATATATATATATATATATATATATGTGTGTGTGTGTGTGTGTGTGTGTGTGTGTGTGTGTGTGTGTGTGTATACATATATATACATATGTGTGTGTCTATGTATGTATATATGTAGGTATATGTATATATATATACACACAAAGGGCACAGGGTGAACTCAAGAGTTCAAAAACAACAACAACAACAACAAAAGTTTTTTCATGCAACTAGGAAATAAGATACACAGGCAATGGGGCATAGAAATTTATCTTGCCCTACAAGAGAAGGGAAAGGGGGATGGGAGGGGAGTGGGGTGACAGATGGGAGGGCTGACTGGGGAACAGGGCAACCAGAATTTACGACATCTTGCAGTGGGGGGAGGGTAGAAACGGGGGAAAAAATTTGTAATTCAAACTTGTGAAAATCAATGCTGAAAACTAAATATATTAAATAAATTTTAAAAAATTAGAAAAAAAGAAACTCAGAAAAAAAAAATCTGTTTGACACCTCATGGGCAAAAGAGGGCAGTATACTATCAATCATCTCAGAAGTCCCACAAAAGCACCTGCCATAGGATAGTTTTCTTGGTGAATTTCACATTACTTCCTCATTGTAAGAAGCCAATTGGATGTTAGCATTCTCCCATTGGAGGTGGCAGTTGTGGGGGGGGGCGGGAGGGAGGGAGGAGGAGGAGAAGTAGAAGGAAGGAAGGAAGGAAGGAAGGAAGGAAGGAAGGAAGGAAGGAAGGAAGGAAGGAAAAGGAGAAGAAAGATTCTCTTCCAAAGCCATTGATTCTTTGGACTGATGATGCAGGTTATATGAAAGCTATACAAAGAAAGCTTAAGAAGAGGAAATTACAACACAATCAGCATACTGTTTAGGTCATGTCATATGGGACTGTGCAAGGAAAGAATCATTAAATGTTTCTGCCTACCCTGAAGAGGAAGGAGTACTGAGAAAGAAAGCAAAGTGTGAAAGGAGACCTTGTCAACAATTCTTTGCCCCCAGAGTTGTTATTGGTCCTAGAGCTCTACCTATTAAATCCCCACCAGTGCATTCCAGCTTTTACAGAGAATGTAACCCCTGGCTCCAAGTAGTGCTGTTATAAAGTGAGGAAGAAATTCTTGAACACTAGGTACTCATTAACCAGTTGTTGAATAAATGCATAAATAAATGAATCAATACATAAGCTATGATTAATCACTATTTTACCCAAATATTTAACAAGGCTGAGTTTGTTTTGTTACTCTTTTAAACTGTAATTATTAATGTACTAAATCATGTTATAATAGCACATCAGAGCCTATGCTATTCATAATTTGGCCCTTAAAAGAAAGGTTTTCATCACATAATCATTATAGGCTGGGAATTAGAAGACTATATCTAGTACAGTCCCTACACATATTCTACCACTGCCTGAAGACCCCCAGTGAAGGAGAAATTCACCATCTTCTAAAGGAATCCATTCCATTTTTGGACAACTCTAATTTTTTAGGCTGAGCTGAAATCTGCCTCACTGGAATTTCTACTCTATTTATCCTGGTTCTGCCCTGAGTAGCCAAGAAAAATGAGATTATTTCATCTTTGATATGAAAATCCTCTATATATCTGAAGATTGCTTTTATGTGTCCCTCCCCTCCCTCCTGACATGGTTTTCTCTCCTCCTTGCAAAAGCATCCTCTGTTATTACAATATATATAAATATGGCATATTTGCTAGTCCCCTTGCCATCCTGGTCACCCTCCTCTGTGTCATGGGCAGGCCCAAGGTGAAACGTAGGGAGCTGAATTTCCCATGATATCCAGTCCTAGAGAGCAATTGTTCATTGGGAGAAGTTTCCTAGGACTCCATTCCCCATGAGACTGAGCATATGTGACACAGGTTAAGTAAATCAAGTAGTAAATATTCTGGTTAGCGAAAGGAGACCTGTGAGGAGAGAAAGGGGAGCTACATGGAAGAAGCAAATGTGGCAGTACTTGGAAATGGAAAGGTGTTACAGACATGTAGCCATGTAGCCTGCTTGCTAGGGGAATGAGAAAAAAACTGTGAGTCAATGAATAAACATTTATTAAATGCCTCCTATGTGGCAGGCACTGTGCTAAGCACTGAGGCTACAAAGAAAGGCAGAAGTCCTTGCTCTTGAGCTCACATTATAATGAAGACAATATGCAAACAACTATATACAAACAAGCTAAATAAAGGATAAATTGGAGATTATAAACAGAGGGAAGACAATAGCATTAAGAGGCATTGGAAAAAGGCTTCTTATAAATGATGGCATTTTAGCTGGGACTTGAAGGAAGCCAGGATGGCCAGGAGGCAGAGAGGAAGGAGGGAAGTATTCCAGGCATGGAGGACAGTCAGTAAAACTTCCCACAGTAAGGAAATGGAGTGTCTTCTTCAAGGAATAGCAAGGAAGCCCAAATCACTGGATCTTAGACTGTGTGACTGTAAGAAGTAAAGTGTAAGAAGGCTGATTGAGGCAGTAGAAAGCTACCAGTACCACAGATGTTGTATGAGCAAATCTATCTCCTTCCTTCCCCCACCAGTAGGGCAGTGACTTTGCCGTGCCCTCCCTCTAAACTAGGGAGTTAATCTAAGAGGCTGAGAGCTTCCCCTCCCCCTTTGCACAGGATCTCAGTGTATTCAAGGATTAAAGAGGATTAGATTGTAATCCCTCAGGAATGTGTGTTTCTCTATTCCTTTGTTAATTATTTTAACCCTAATTAACTATGCTACTTTTTAAATTCTTATTCTCCGTTGTGTCCTAAAAGGTGCAAACTGATTTCAGATGACAATTAAGGCTCCCAGCTGATCTGGGATGGGCACGGGAGATAACTGGCATATATACATGCATACATACACATACACATACACATACACATACACATACACATACACATACACATACACATACATATACACATACACATACACATACACATACACATGTATACATAGAGATCCCACTTGGAGGCCAATAGTGTATGTGAGCTGAAAGTTCATGTAAGATGCATCTAGATATATCCTTTTTCAAATGCAGCACCACAAAGTGGCCACAGCCTTGACAGTAGAACTATACCCTGCCTCACTCTGGGCATTGTACTTCTATGGCTGGGCTCTCGGGCCACATTTTCTTGCCTGGTTTGCCACAGCTCAGAAAGCTGGCATTCTATTAGAATCCAAAATTGTCTTCACAAGAGCTGTTTTCTAGTAACACCAGTTCACATTTAGTATACGTGCACTTTAAAACTTTGGCCTAAGGTAAAAGACTTTACATTTATCTCCATTCAATTCTATCTTGTTAGCTGAAACCTACTGCTCATAGGATCATAGATTTTGAGCTAGTAATCATCTGGGCAGCTAGGTGGCATGGTGCATAGAGTGCCCAGCCTGGAGACAGGAAAACCTGAGTTCAAATCCAGCCTCAGACACTTGCTAGCTGTGTGACCCTGGCAAACAATCCTGTTTGCCTGTTTTCTCACCTGTAAAACAGCTGGAAAAAGAAATGGCAAACCATCACAACATCTTTGCCAAGAAAACCCCAAGTGGGGTCACAAATAATTGGAAACAACTAAAAAGGACTCAGCAACAACAACCACAAAATCTGAAGTTTGAGATGATATGGTCCAACCCCCTCATTTTCTCAGTGTGGAAACAGATTCCAAGAAGTGAATTGGCTTGCCCAAAGTCCCCCAGGTAATAAGTAACTGGAAAGGAAAAATCATAATCCAGGTTCCAGTTTCCCTAACTCCATAGCCAGTGTCCTTTCCACTACAAAAATGCTACTGTAGTCTGTTGGTAATGTTTAAGAATCATAACATCAAAAATCTAGGGCTGGAAGGAACATCAGAAGCCATCTAGTCCAACCCCTTCATTTTACTGTTGAGGGAACACAGGGAAATTAAGTGACTTGACCAAAGTCACAGAGATGATAAACACCAGAGGTTTAATTTGAACCCAGATCCTCTGACTCTAGAGCCAGTGTGTTTTCCTTTCCTAATTAAGTTTCTGTTAGATCCAATGTATTACCTTGGAACTTGACGGCATTCACTAATCTGATCAGCATGCCATATCTGTCTTCATCCACACAATCATTTCATCAGTACAGTAGAGACATGCCTCCTGACATCAATCCATTAATCTACACTCATTGGGCATGTGTGGGTACCAAAAGCACTCCCTTCTCTTGGGCTGTTTTGAGGACTAAGACCACCCCCATTCTCACTGGCTATACTGGGGATAAGGTCCCTGCTTTCCCACAATAGTAAATGATTTATCAATCACATCTTTCAGAACCCTGGGACATAGCTCAACCGGGTGAGGTGACTTGAAATAAGTGTGGGCAGCTAGGTTCTCTCATTATCTCCTTAGTTAGTTACCCATGGTTTCAGTTCCCTATTAACAATTTTTTACAATCATTCTCTGCATGAAGATCATTGTCCTTGATAGAAAAAAAAAAAACAGAACCAAAACCATTGATTCATTACACCTTCTCTGCTATCCAATATCAGCTTCCTTTTTATATTAAATATAGCACAAATCCAGTCAGTCAGTCAGTTGACAAGCATTTATTAAGCGATTCCTGTGCCTGGTCACTGTGCTAAGTGTGGGGGTTACAAAAAAAAGTAAAAACAGTTCCTGCCCTCAAGTAGCAAAGATTCTAATGGGGAGGGACTACGTAAATCACTAAGTACAGGTAAGATTTATAGAAAGTAGGGGGAGCTAGGTGTCATGGTGGCAGCAGCCCTGGAGTCAGAAGGACTTGAGTTCAAATGTGACCTCATATATTTATTAGCCGTTTGACCCTGGATAGGTCACTTAACCCTGATTGCCTCCAAAAAAATGTTTTTAAAGATATACGCAAAGTAGGAAGGTACTGGCAATTGGGGAAAACAAGGAAAGGCTTCTTTAAAGAAGGTGGGCTTTGAGATAAATCTTGAAGGAATCAGGAAAATTAAAAAGTGGAGGTAAGGAGTGAGCATTCCAGGTATGAATGAGGCAACAGTCAATACAAGGGGGGAAAATGTAAGAGTGCAAGAGTGAGTAGGCTTCCTTGATCTTCCTTTTTGCCCCTAAATAGTTCTTTTAAGTCCCTTATTATGATCATCATATGGCACACTGACTGATGAGAAGCAGCCTACTATAATGGATAGAGAGCCAGCCATGGAGCCAAAAAAATCTGGGTTCAAGGCCTACCCCTAACATATATTATCTGCATAATACTTCAGTGGTTGGTGCCTTTAGTCAACTCTCTAAGATTAATAATTGCAGAACAGTTGACAATCTGCATTTGTCAAGGGATTTTCCTTACCAGGAGCTCCCTACACTGAGAAAATTACTGGTCTGTTTTTTTTAAGTATTCATCACAAGGTCATACTGTGCTTTAGCCTTCCTGAGGCTATTAATAAAGGACCTGGCCACTTTTTTGTATCTGTCCTCAGTTACGTGCCTTCTGCTCTGTCTCTTATACATGCTTATACATGCTTATACATTTACTTTTAAAGTAAAATATTAAGTAAATTCTCTATTTATTCACATTATCCTCTTTAGCCACTCCCACTTTTCCTCTTCATTAGTATCAGTTGTAACTGTCAACATATTTTCCTTTTCGAGAGGCTCCCATTCGTTCTGAGCTGACTTCACTTTTAAATTCTCAG
The DNA here is from genome assembly GCF_011100635.1 of Trichosurus vulpecula. Lineage (NCBI taxonomy): Eukaryota > Metazoa > Chordata > Mammalia > Diprotodontia > Phalangeridae > Trichosurus > Trichosurus vulpecula. The sequence continues at coordinate 141,909,731 of NC_050573.1, forward strand.
ACCATGCGACATTCCCTGTCTTGGAACTTGGAATCCACTCTGTTAATGCCTCCTAGCAATACTCTCCTTATTAAACCCTAAGATGGCATGGTCATTGTCTCTCGATGTTCCTGTCATCTTTATGCTACCAACTAGTTCCTCCTGATTAATCAGAATCAGCTTAGCAGTCTCCCTTCATCACTGCCTCTACTTTCGAAAAGATGAAACACATACAGATCTGAAGGTACAAGAAGTCCAGCTCTCCAACTTCTAATTTGTAAGCCAGAGACCAAGGATCAGTGGAAGGTTTGTGGTTTGTTTATGCCCCTTCCCCCACCCCACTTATTTGTCATTCACATCTGGCAATGGAGATCCCTTGAGCCTCTGAAGATTGGGAAGCCATGACTCTGATGATAAGGCATCTTAAGGACTGACAGGAAAGTTGGAATATGGCCAGTCTGGGTAACACCTAGAGTTCTGTACCTGCAGTGAATAAAGTACTAGACTGTTAGTCCCAAAAGAGCCTTCATGACACTAAGAAATAAGTTCCCTGTGTTCAACACAGTTGTCACTAACCCTGCTTCTGAATTTATTCTCCCAAACAAGGTACCAAGTTCCCACAACAGGTGACTCTCAGATGCCCAACTAAGTCCAGTTCTAAGTCAGAGTGGGCATCCTGGTAATTGCATGAGGAGCCTTGGGGCAAGGAGAAAAGAAAGGAAACTGAAGAGCACAAAAGATGGAAAATAAAAGGGGAAAAGTTTCCAGGTGTTGAAGCCCCTGCGTTTATATAATAGTTAAACCTAGAATTGTAACAAGGCTATCCTGGGTCACTGATTGGATGTAGAACATGGAGTACCTCCTTGCTGCTGCCTGGAAAAGGAAGGAGTGCAGTGTAGGGGAATACCGGTGATGAGCAGAATGTTACACCGTTAACAGGAGAAGCTTGTCGAACTTCAAGCCACACTGCTGTTGGCTCTGATACAGTTTCAATCAGAGGTGAAAGCCATGTACCGCCAAGACCTAAGAATGTGCTCTGAGATGAAGGGCACAGCCTGAGCCAGGAGTCTCGGGATCTGAGCCACGGATGAAACAGGGCCTCAGCTGGGGAGGTTTTGGAGAAGAGGCAGAGATGGGACTGAGCTTCAGAGAGGAGGGGCAGAGATAGGGCAGGAGAAAGAGAAAGAAGCCTGGGGTAAGGCAAGAGATTGCACTAGGAAATCTGTCCTTGGAAAGGTAGAGGGAAAGAGGCGGACTGTTTGACAATACACTGAAGATATGGAAACATATTGTAAGTCGGGAGACAGTTTGAGCCGTGGCACGATGCGTGAATTCCCTGGGAAGCTGCAGATAATATTTCCTGTCGCAAAATCTGGTGGCCAGATTGGAAACATGTGTTCCAAGACAATTCCTTGAGATTTCCTGTTGAAGTTTAAGAAAACGAATAAAATAGACGACTTTTTAATGTTCTTTTGGGGAAGAATCAAAAAAAAGGACTGCCTTGTGCTAGTAAAATCACCAATTCATTCAACATTTGCGAAATACCTACTACATGCAAGGAACTGTCCTAGGTAGTAAGGATACAGAGACAAAATCAAAACAGTCTTTGCCCTCAAGGAGTCTACATTCTATTCAGAGGTTATTAATGTTACTCTTTGTGTGTGTGTGTGTGTGTGTGTGTGTGTGTGTGTGTGTGTCTGCCAAAATATTTTAATGGAAGATTCCTTAACATTGAACTAGTTACTTTTTTGGGCTTTCTTTTTATGTATTATAGAGTTTTCTAACAGATTAGGATAGCTCTTGTCAGTGGCCACACAAAGTTGAAAAATATAAGGTAGTGTATATTTAAGACTTTATTTCATATGTGTTCTTTCACAATGAAATGTCCTTCCCAAATTTCAAGATTTTGCAGGAAAAATAGTCACCAAAACAGCCTTAAAACCATATAATTATGATTCATATATGGGCCAATTTGTAACTTACCCAAGCAACCTCCTATGCCCATCAAAAAGATTAACATAAAAACCTTATTAACAAGCATTATGGCCTTGTTTTACATATAAGTTTATGGCACGGAACTATGTGAATGGCATCCATAATGCATTTCTTTGCTTTGGTTTCAGAAATAGTCTATGGAGAACTACAAGAAAAAGTTCCTTGATTTTCTACTAGAGGCTCTAGATCAACAATATGTCTTCTGGAATTACATCTTCCCTCTAAACATCTCTTGGATTTTCTGGAAGTCTGCTTTTCTGGGTAAGTATTTCTAACATCCAGTGGGTTAACCTACATTTCAAGTTGTGTCATGCTGTCATTAAACTGCAATTGGAAATCAGGGCCAAGTGGAGAGCTGCTTACATCAAGATGGCAACCTAAAGGTTCCCAGAGATGACTTGCCTGAGCCTGGGAAAGGGTTCTCCTTTATTTCTAAGAAACTAAAGAACAGCTCAATAGAAGTATACCAGAGAAGAGGCTAAAGGGAATAACATTGAGAAATACTAACAGAGACCAACTAAGGTGGGATGACTCAACCTTACCTGAGCATTGGTGCTGGAGTCTGGATGACCTGCATCAGGTTCTATACCAAACACTTACTAGCTTTATGACCATAGGCAAATTATTCAATCTCTCTGGGTCTCAGTTTTCTCATTTGTAAAATTAGGGAGCTGTACTCAGTAACCTCTAGGGTCCCTGGGACCTTGAAACCTGTGATCCTATGATCCACACTGGGTTTTTTTGCCATGTAGAACTTGTTGCTGTTATGTTCAGCTCCTTATTTCTCCTTTTCCAGCTGCCCACACACTGTGATGCTTCCCTCTTTTGTTTCAGCTCCATCACTTAACAGGATGCCTGGCACATACTGGGTACTTAATGCTTGCTGACTTTATCCTTCAAAGCTCCAAAAGGGCCTATCTTCATAAGCCCTTTTTCAATTTCTCCACTGAGGCAACAGAGTTTAGCAAGTATGCATTAGTTGACAGTCTCATTTGTGAAAGTTTTGTCTCCCCCAATTAGATTATGAGTCCTTTAAGGACGGGAACTACACTTTATAGAATTATATAACCTCCTAATTGTTCTCCCTACTTCAAGTGTCTCCCCTCTCCAACACATCCTCCATGTAACTGTCAAACTGTTATTCCAGCACAGGTCTGACTATGTGTTATGTCCCTGCTCAAGCAGCTACAGTGGCTCCCACTTACCTAGAGGATAAAATATAAATCCTTCATTTTATATTTAAAATCCTCTACAATTTGGCTCTAGCTTGCCTTTCCATTGGGACTATACATTACTCCCTGTCACGTACTTTATTGTCCAACCAACAGCCTATTTGCTGTTACCTAAACTTGGCTCTCCATCTCCCACTTTTGTGCCTTTTATTCTGTGGAATTCACTAAAGATGTCTATCCACATCTTCACCTTCTGTCTCTCAGAATCCCCAGCTTCTTTCAAAGCTTAACTCATGTGCTACTGCCTACAAAAAGGTACCCCAATCATTCCATTTGCTATTGCTCCCCACCCCAAAAAAAGATTTGCTTTGTACTTACTGTGAATATTTTGCATTTTTAAAACTGTGTACATGTTTCTGCCCTCAAATAGGAAGTAAATTTCTTGAGGGCAGCAACCCTGTCATTTTTGTCTTTGTCTTGCTAGCATCCAATGGCTTCAGATCAGTAAGAGTACTGGGCAACTTGGCAAATGCAATTCAGCCTGCTTTTTTTCCTCCATTCAGTTCTGGGCCTAGATCATTGTCCATCTACATTCAAGCAGCACTTCTTAAACTGTGGATCATGACCTTATATGGTCATGAAAAAATGTGGCAACAGTAAAAGGTTTCTGTACACGCAATGACCAAAAGTTAATTCAAATCAAAAATGTAATGAATATGAGGTGTTTCTGGCAGCACTTGTCCATGTTGCATCGCACAACTTCACTGTAGCCTAGGTTCTGAAGGCATAGCATGGGCACTTTGCACTGTGCATGCCCTCAGACCATGCAACAGCAACTAATACTGCCAAAACTTGAAAAGGGGTCATGAGTGGAAAAAGTTGAAGAAGCCCCAATCTATAGTACCTGCCCAAAATACAAATTCTGATGGATTAATCCAATGAATGGGCTGTCCATCCTACTGCAACTCATAATTTAGGTACCATGTATGCCTTATTCATGTGGCTTTTCCTGAGTGGACTGGTCAGTGATCTCTTTTAAGCCTCTATAATGTCTCTGGGTTCAATTCAATCATGCCAATGTCATCCACAAACCAGAGCAACAAGAAAACCTTTCCATTCATCAGGAGTCCTCCTTCCATCAAATCTGAATTGAACATTTATTAAGTACAAGACTGTATCCGCTGGCTGGGTGACCCTAGGCAAGTCATGTAATCTCTCAGTCCTCTAAGCCAGAAAGAAGTGTCAAACACTCAGCTAGCAGAGCAGACCACTCAGGGTGCAGGCCAAACCAGATTAAAGTATATAACTGGGAAATATTTAAAGAATAGCACGTAGAGAAAATTTTTAAAGTAAAATGCCAAGCTGAATTTTCCTCTATCCCTGTATCCTCTGCCCAGGCCTATATCTACCTGACTTTAGAACATGAAAATAAATTAAAGTTCTGAGTCTTAGCCATGAAATCGTTCTCTCACCCCCAGGTCACTGGAGATAGATTTGTTCTCCTAGTTCAAGAGTTAGGTCAATTAATCTGGCCGTAAGCTTCAAGGTCTGGGGAGGGGAGATAGGGGGCACAGGTTGCTGCTCTTGGAGCCACATAAATGAGAATACCGTGCTTCCACATCTCCATGTTATTATCAAGTACACAAGTATGATGGCTAGACTAAATGAAAACCCCGTCACACCCCTATTATTCCAAGGTCTTCCTGTACCATTCATGTACTTTGGGTCCATCTTTCTCACATTATCTCTCTTCCATTGCAGGATATGGCCTTAGCATTCAAGGGAAATCCAATGGATGATGAGGCCTTTCACTAAGGTTCTGCTATTAACTCCACAGATCAGTCAGAACTGTGGTTAAGAATTCCAATGGCAAGCAAGTTGACAAAGATTAATTTCAGCCACGGAATAGGTAAATCTGCTAGATATGTCAATGAAAGGCAAAAAGGAGCTTTTAACAGCTTAGCCCATTCAGACAGGAAAAAGCAAAAGAAAATACAATATAGATACAAATACATGTACATATATATGTATATGCATATGCATCACTGCTATTCAAGGCCAAAATATAATCAACAGCAGTGATGCTCAAACTTTTGGCAGTATTAAAGCCCACTTTATTTTTTTTTACTTTCATTGATTCCTTCTTTTGTATCACTTCATTTACAAATATAGTCTTCTCCCTTTTTCTATGCAGAGATTTATACTTTATAATAAAGAATTTTTAAAAAGAGGTGGGGTGGAAGGGCAGTTCAAAAGAACCAACCAATACATCAACTGGGTCTGACAACATATATAATATTCAACAGCAATAGGCCCATACCTCTGCAAAGAAGGGATGAAAGTTAATTTTTCTCCACAGCCAAGCTTGGTCATTACAATCACATAGTAAAAACCTTTATTTTAAATAAAATTTCAACAGAGCCATTGTTGTAACAAATCTTTAATAATTTTTAAAACTAAATGGCTATGTCTTGAAGGAGGAATGTGGCACTGTGGAAAAGAGTCCCAGACCAGGAATTAGGAAAAACTAAGTTACTTAATCTCTCTAAACCTCAGACTTCTCATCTGCAAAATGGAAGTAATACCTGTAGTCCTTGCCTCATCATAATGTTGGGTTGATCAAATGAAATAATGCATATAAAGTGCTTTACAACCCTTAACATGCTACATAAATGTCAGCTATAATTAATGGCACCAAATGTTTTAAAGCTGATTTAAAACACACACACACACACACACACACACACACACACACACACACACATTTTTACCAAAGTATTAGTTTCTTTACTCTCTTTAAATAAATAAGCACCAAGTGAATGAACCTCTTTCATTTCTCTCAAACCCAGTTTATCCATCTCAAACTCATTAAACAGAACACAAAGAGGGCTCTCTGAGAATCCTGGTTGCTTTCCTCCTCACCCAGATTTCTCCGTGAGAAGAATGGGGATGCATCAATAGATGTGGCAGTTCAGCCTAGGGCATTATGTAAGGGAAAGGAAAAGAAATCAATCCCATTTCCTCTACAATCCACTATAGGAGTTTAATAGAGGCTGAAATCAAAGAAATGGGAGTTTAAGAAGACTGTTTTTCCTCCAGACTCCCTCCCCGACTGTTTTTGGGGAACCCACAGGTACAGTAAGCACAGCATTCAAAACCCAAATTGAGATATGATATGACAAAGAATTAACTTTTTTCTGATTTGTGAATGGGGTGGAATATTGAATTTGAGACTGCCCCAGAAAATCTGAGTAACATGGTCCCGACTCCCACAGGACACCTAATGAAAAATGAGCAGATAAGAAGAATGAATAAGGAAAGGATGTAGTGAAGAAAAGTGAAGATCTGGGAAAAGAGTGGAGAAATTGGAGTTAACAGAAGGGGAAAAGAATTTGAAAGGAAAGGAGCCCTCTTGGGGCAACAGAAATGTAGGAGGAGCCTCAAAGCACAGAGATGATAGCGGACCAAGAGGAAAGAAGGGAATATAAAACTCAGGGAAAAAAACTATTCCAAAGTCCATGGATTGTTTCCAGCTTTAGTCCCCAAGGTGTGAAGATGCAGGAGAAGGAACCATAGGAGCTGGAGGTTTTCATTTGTTTGTTTGTTTGTTTTTACATTAAAGCCAAGTGTTATATTAACAAAATATATGGGGCCAGAGTACTACAATTCTAGAAGACCCCAGCCAGGCCCCAGTGGCCCAGATCAACTGAGTCAGCAGAATGTAAGTGTCTTGAGAGCAATGACTACATCATTCTCCACCTACCCCACCCCGAGTTATTGCCATACACGTAGTAGATGCTGAGTTGAACTGAGTTGAAGGAAATTTTTTTCTCCTTTCACCACCCCCTTTCATCCAGCAGCAATTCTGAATAAGGCATGAATTGGGACTCTAAGGTGAAGGATTCCAGGATACCTCCAGCTACTTCTCCACCCCAAGCTGTTGGCAGAGTCCAACACAGACAGCAAAGGATATGGTGGTGATTGACCACCACTATAATCTACTCCAACTGTACCCCCAAGAATCTCTTAGACTACTTGACGAACCTGCAAGGACCTACAGAATAAAGTCTGAGAAATACCATTCTACAGAAATGAATCAGAAAAATAGCCAGAGAAATGTAAGTCAAGAGAAGAAAAGAAAAATGACCTGGGAGAAACATGGAGAACTACTATATATTAACATTTATCAGGTGTGGCAAACTCATATTATTATGCTTCTCGCAGCATGATTTCCATACATTATCTCATTTTAGCAAGATAATAATGCTGTGAAGAAGATACTGTTATTATTTTCATTTTCTGGAGGAGGGAAGCAGATCCAACCACCTTCTGCTGTTAAATTTTCAGTGTGAGCATTTACACCTTGGAAATTGGCAAATGCTCCAAATCAGGACTTGATTTATTGTTTTCTTGATTGTCTAGACTTAAAAAGTAATGGAGAAAATGTTAATGAGGCTGGCTAACCTTAAAATTGCCTTAAGTATATGAAACAGGATTCAAATGCAAGTCTTTCTGACTCTAAGCCCAGCTTCTCTGTCATCCATATTAATTTCATGACAGAAAAATAAGGTTTAAAAAAAGTACCTTACATGCAAAAGATAATGCAATACTACATTACAGGAAGTTCGGCATAGAGGAAAGAGTGAGGAGGAGGGGGAACACTTGAAATCAGAAAAACTGAATTCAAGCCCCTTCTCTGACATTTACTAGTTCTGTAACTTTGGGCAAGTCAGTAAACTTTATCTCAATGTTTCTTTATATGTAAAATGAGAATGAGTAATACTTATAGGACCACCTTCACATGTATGGTAGTTGTGTGGACAGTACTTTTCCAGCTGGGGTGTATGGTGTATCCAGGGAAGATTGGCACGTCTGCTGTGAGGGCTTGCCTAGCCCTTTTCAGGACTGCTTATCAACCTTTGGCATCTACCTGATTCACCAAACTCTCACCTGTGGCTCCAAGAAACTGTGGCATGCTGTAGCCAGAATGGCCTTTGTTTTCTTTGAATGACTCAGCTTACCTCATTGAGCCTCTGGACACTGTGGCTTGCTCTTCCGGGGCAGGAAGCCCAAAGAGCATTCCAGGAAGCAGACAACCTCCTGTGTGATGAGTCATGGGGCTGGCTGAGGGGAGGTGTTAACGGCTATGCTAGGGGGAGGGGCCAAGTCAAGAACCAATCGGCCCTGGTCGTTCAGGCGGTGCTTGATGATGTCAAAAACTCTATAAGAGGGGAGAGGACAGCTTGAAGATCCTCTCTTCCTTTTCCGGTTGGAGCCAGAGACAGTTACAGCGACAGTTACAGCTACAGTTACAGACACAGCCACAGCTGAAGCAGGAGCTGCCAGTAGCAGAGCTGACCTACGGGAGGAAGCTGAACAAAGACTTCAGTCCAGTGGGTAATCTTATTACCATAGAGGGGGAAACATGATTTTGCTTTACGCAATCATGCTTCTCTGTAGCCTCCTGGTTACTCTTTCAAGGCGTACTTATTGGGCCTGGAAGCTTTTGATCAATATATCAAAATGGGGTTGCTGGTTCATGGGTTGGTTACTGTGGAGCCTAAATAAATGTTTTGATTCTTCTGCCTTCTACTTTGAGAGTTTCTTATATCCGGCGGTTCCGAACGTTTCAGACATGTTTATGATCCTCTTTGAGATTATAAACTCTGCCCTCCTAATACATTTGGCGACCAGGATGGGATCGCTAGGTATAAGATCTCTATTTAGAAGCAGAACAATTCCAGAGGAAGAGATGAATATCCCAGGATGGGAGGATCCATTTTATTCCTCCCTAGCAAAAGAATTGGCTAAAAAAGCTGGACCCTGTGAAAACTGGGAACCAAGGCTACGGAGAGGAGATCCTAGGGATTTGGAAAAGTGTTTACGAGAAGTTGGGATTCAGTCAGGGGCATCACTATCTAGGCAAAGCTGGATAGTGTTATCAGCCTACCGGCTAGTATACGAAAGATTGAGATTAAGTGAAAGACATGGGGGCACTCCTACCCCACAGGAAGAAGGGGAATCTCAGATAGCAGGAGACCAAACTGACTCAAATGAGAACTTTTCTATTAATGTGGCTAAGAGCAACAGGAGACCAAAAAAGCCCAGAGTGCATTTCAACCCAGCCCAGAAAGAGCCTGACTGCCTGCTTCGTCCTAGCCATGGTGGCAGAGGAAGTGAGTGGGGAGAGAATGAGACAATGTTAGGGGCTGAGGCACAAAACACTACTGGGGTTCAGGATGTGCCTCACACAGAGAATAGGAGATGGTTAAATGATCAGACAAGGGCTCGACCCATACAAAGGAGGAAGACAGAAACCCGAGGTGAAGATTCAGTTACAAGGGAAATTCAGGAAGATTTCTCACCGCAAGAGGTCACAGATATTTTGAGTAGATTCAGCCAAAGAATAGGAGAACCATTGATATCTTGGATGGTAAGACTCAGTGATCAAGGGGCCAGTGGAATATCAGTGGATAGGACAGACTGCATGAGATTCATAGGTATCAGCCATGATCCTCTAGTTCAACAAGCTTTTAGGGAACATCATCAGCAAGGAGATGGTGATAGCAGGACTACTCTGTTGGCATTAGCCGCTGTGGGATGCAATAAGAGATATGCTACTGATTCTATGTGGCCCACTGAGCACAGACCCTGGTATTCACTTAGAGATTGTATCATGAGACTAAAGGAGGAGGTAATGAAGACTGCCATTATGATAGGAACTGCAGACAAATATTACAATGATCCAATGGAACTGCCTCATAGGAATTTAATAATTAGGACAGCTCCCCCTGCTTATAAACAACTAATTTTGAATTTATTACTTGGAGAAGTAGGGAGCCGTCTTACAACAGTGATAAATAAGATTTTACAGTTACATGACTTAGGTGACTGGGGAAGGGATAGATCTCCTCGAGAGAGAAGGGTGAATAACCAGCAAACTTGGCGCCAAAGGAGAGTAACAAGGAAAGAAATGTTTACTGCTTTATTGAGAGCAGGGGTAGGTTTTGAAATGATAGATGGAATTCCAACCAATGAATTATATAGAATGTACAGAGATAAAGGCCTTGATAACAGGAGAGATAGGGAAATAAGAACTGCTCCTGCAAATACTACAGATGTTGAACCTTCAAACCCAAGTGAATCATATGAAAGGGAATACTAGGGAACAGGCCAAGCCCCAGTCCAAATTAAGGAAATACACAGGCTGGATTGCAGACCTCACATTAACTTGACCATATATTGGAAAATGGGTCAAGTACGGTAACTGAGGCATTAATAGATACTGGGGCCGAGGCCACCCTTATTTATGGAAATCCAGACAAGTTCAGCCATGGAACTCCTATTACCATTACAGGACTAGGAGGGACTGAAATATCAGCCAGGCAAGTTAAATTAATGATGAAAATTGGACAGTTGCCCAAGAAAGAATATAGTGTGGTTATTGTGCCTATTCCCGAATACATCATTGGAATAGACATATTGAAGGGTATGACCTTAAATTTACCCGAAGGGAAATACCAATTTGCTGTGAGGAAAATGGGCATTAATGCAGTCTTAGTGGGGAAAATCAAGATGGATCCAATCACTTTGCCCGAACCTTCTAAAATAATTACTTTGAGGCAATATCGTGTGCCAGGTGGGCAAGATGAAATTGCCAACACTATAAGAGAATGTGTTGAGGCAGGAGTGTTAGTCCCTACAACTACTCAATGGAACAACCCTGTCTGGCCAGTCCGAAAGTCAGATGGAACATGGAGGATGACAGTAGATTATAGACAGCTGAACAAAGTGACTCCTCCCTTGTATGCTGCTGTCCCAGACACGGTTACTTTAATAGAGAGAATACAAAAACGTGAAGGGACTTGGTATGCAGTTATTGATTTGGCCAATGCCTTCTTTACGATCCCAATAGACCCCAAGCAATGGAACCAGTTTGCTTTTACTTGGCAAGGCCGACAGTATACATTTACACGCCTGCCGCAAGGATATATTCATAGCCCAACTATTTGCCACAGGATTGTAGCTGAACATTTGGATGAATTAAAGTTACCTGGTGTACAGCTTACACATTACATAGATGACATCATGATACAGGGAAAGAATATAAAGGAGGTGGAGGAGAGTTTAGTATTATTAATTGACCATATGAAAAGCAAAGGATGGGAAATCAACCCCGCAAAGGTTCAAGGGCCAGCTCAAACTGTAAAATTCTTGGGGATACAGTGGAATAGAGGACTGCGAGAAATTCTCCCACAAGCTCGACAAAAAATCCAGGATTTTCCCACCCCTACCAATAAGAAAGAGGCCCAAAAGTTCATAGGGCTGTTTGGTTATTGGAGACACCACATCCCACATTTGGGACAGATTTTAAAACCCTTGTATAAAGTCACCAGAAAGAAATATGAATTTGACTGGGGACTTGAACAAAGTAGAGCTTTTGAGGAAGCAAAGGCTGCTATTCAATTAGCTCTAGACTTATGGCCTATGCAAAATGGGCCAGTGGAGTTACAAGTGACTGTACAAGATGACTATGCAAATTGGAGTCTGTGGCAAAAACAACAAAGCCGAAGTGTACCTTTAGGCTTTTGGTCAAGGAAACTGCCCTCATCTGGAGTGCAATATACACCTTTTGAGAAGCAGCTGTTAGCTGCATATTGGGCTTTAGTAGAAACTGAGCAACTAACTCTGGGTCATGAAGTGGTATTAAGGCCTGGAATTCCAATTATGACTTGGGTAATGAGTACCCCAGCTTCTCACAGAATTGGACATGCACAAGAGGCAAGCATAATCAAATGGAAGTGGTATATTCAGAATAGGTCCAGAGCAGGCAAAAATGGAGTTTCTGCTCTACATGAATCTGTGGCGAACATTGATACTGAGAGCAATGAAAAGCCCCTTGAATCTAAGCAACAGATGGTACCATCCTTAGTGAAATGGAATAATGGATATGACGGACTAAATGAAGAACAGAAGAAACATGCTTGGTTTACTGATGGGACAGCAAAATATTTAGGACAGAAGAGACATTGGAAAGCAGTAGCCTATAACCCCTGTACAAGGAGAACTCTGGAAAGTTCTGGGATAGGTGGAAGTAGCCAATATGCTGAACTGATGGCAGTGCATCAGGCCATCAGAGCAGAGAAAGGAGGACAATGTCATATATTTACTGACTCGTGGGCGGTAGCTAATGGATTAGCTACGTGGATGCCTATATGGAGGAATCAGAATTGGGAGATTCATGGCAAACAAGTTTGGGGTAAAGAGTTATGGGAAAATATATGGGACATGTCTTTGGTTACAGATCTGTCAGTTTTTCATGTTGATGCTCATGCAACCCTGACCACACCAGAACGTGAGTACAATGCACATGCGGATCGACTAGCAAAGATTGCTACTGAATGTATTGTCCCTACTCCGACTCCAACTGATGACCCAGCCTTAGCAAGATGGGTCCACCAGACTGCTGGCCATTTAGGGGTCCAGGCCACCCATCGATGGGCACAGGATCGAGGTATCAGTATTTCTCATGCGTTGTTAAAACAAATAACAGAGGAGTGTTGTATATGCCAATTAGAAAAAGAACGAACTCTTCCTAGGATAGTTACTGGAGAAATAGCAAGGGGAAAAGTTCCAGCCCAAATTTGGCAGATAGATTATATTGGCCCACTACCCCAGGATAAAGGATGTAAATATGTATGTACGTGTGTTGACACCTATTCAGGTGTACTAGTGGCTTGTCCTTATAAAGACGCAACTCAGAAAAACACCTGTAAAACTCTAGATATTGTAAGTTTATATTATGGAACCCCAATGCAGATTCAAAGTGACAATGGGTCACATTTCAAGGGCAAAGAAGTGAAAAGATATTGTGTGTTGAATAATATAGAATGGATATATCATATTCCATATTACCCACAAGCATCTGGGCTAATTGAAAGAATGAATGGATTGTTGAAAGAACAGCTGAGAAAATTAAGCTCAAATAATTCATATCGACATTGGAAGGATAATTTGTCTATTGCCTTACGTAATTTGAATAATAGGCCCTTAGGGGGGAGTACACCTCTAGCCAGAATGATGACCCCAAATCTGCAGATCAGAGAACAGCAAACATGTGAGATCCAAAACATTGAATTTTGGACTGTGAGGGAAGATGTCCCACTACCAAGTCCAGGAACACCTGGTTCAGCAGGATATGATTTACATTGTATAGAGAATTTTAGGTTAAATAGGAAAGAGATAAGAAAAACCCCTACTGGAGTATGTATGAGAATCCCCAAGAATCATCTTGGACGGATATTACCTAAACCAGGATTAGAGGCTCAAGGAATACATGTATTGGCTGGAGTGATAGATTCTAATTATCAAAAAGAAATTGTTGTGACACTCCAGAATATGGGTAAAAAACCTGTACAATTTTGTAGAAATGATAGGATGGTTCAAGTCATTATTATCCCCTGTGAAAAAATACCCTTTGTGAAAACTGACCCTCCTCCCAAAACAACTACTAGAGGGGCAAAAGGGTCTTGCTCCATTGATAGAATAAAGTCAGGAGCTAAGGTATGGGTAAAACGGAAGCCAGATGATATTCCAAAGGCTGCAGAAGTTATAGCCCATGGGAAGGACAACACTGTAACAGTTGTCTATTCAGGGGAAAATAATTACCAAATCGTACCCCTGAACCATATATTTTACCGTGAATAGGTTATAATAATAGATTCACAGACTATTCTTTTTGTCCTTTGTTTTGGCTAACCTTGTTGCTAGTTTTGTTTCCTTCAGGCTTAAGCACCCTGCACTTTCCGGTGACTGCCTAAGCATGTAGCATTCTTGGAATTCCTGCCAGCTCGTTAAAGAAATGACCTCTGGAATGGGACTTTTTGGGGGCAGGGCCATCTCTACATCCAATTTCAGCATGAAGAAGCTATGGAAAATGAGACCTTCACCCCTCACCCCAAGATTTTGAGCCCCAATCGTTCAAGGGGGGTGGAAATGATGATAGTGTTCTGTTTACTTATTTTGTGTTATCCTTGCTGTGTTGTTTTATTGTTATGATATTATTGATCCTATGTAATGGATACAAGGATTTAGGGGTGGACATTTGAATTATTAATAATTATTTTGGGGATGATTGATTGAAGAGATTATCTTGCTGGGACCTAGGGGTGGATCACATTTGAATCGTAAACTAATATTTAGGAATGTCACCAAATGATATGTTTTGCTTTATAATGAATGATATGTTTTAGTTTCCTTTGTAATTGGATCACAATGTATGTTCTAGGATACATGGCTGATTAGATTATGTATCCTATAACAAGGGGTGGAGTGTAGCCAGAATGGCCTTTGTTTTCTTTGAATGACTCAGCTTACCTCATTGAGCCTCTGGACACTGTGGCTTGCTCTTCCGGGGCAGGAAGCCCAAAGAGCATTCCAGGAAGCAGACAACCTCCTGTGTGATGAGTCATGGGGCTGGCTGAGGGGAGGTGTTAACGGCTATGCTAGGGGGAGGGGCCAAGTCAAGAACCAATCGGCCCTGGTCGTTCAGGCGGTGCTTGATGATGTCAAAAACTCTATAAGAGGGGAGAGGACAGCTTGAAGATCCTCTCTTCCTTTTCCGGTTGGAGCCAGAGACAGTTACAGCGACAGTTACAGCGACAGTTACAGCTACAGTTACAGACACAGCCACAGCTGAAGCAGGAGCTGCCAGTAGCAGAGCTGACCTACGGGAGGAAGCTGAACAAAGACTTCAGTCCAGTGGGTAATCTTATTACCATAGAGGGGGAAACATGATTTTGCTTTACGCAATCATGCTTCTCTGTAGCCTCCTGGTTACTCTTTCAAGGCGTACTTATTGGGCCTGGAAGCTTTTGATCAATATATCAAAATGGGGTTGCTGGTTCATGGGTTGGTTACTGTGGAGCCTAAATAAATGTTTTGATTCTTCTGCCTTCTACTTTGAGAGTTTCTTATATCCGGCGGTTCCGAACGTTTCAGACATGTTTATGATCCTCTTTGAGATTATAAACTCTGCCCTCCTAATACATTATGCACAGCAGCTACACGTAGTAAATCATCTTGGCAGAAGGGCTAAACCAGGTTCAGGGTAACCAAGGGGTCTCAAACCCATCAGTGAGTTGGGGGGAGTCTACTCCAAATATGTGAAGACCCCCTGGAAGCATAGACAAGTATGAACAATTTGTTCCAATGGCCATAAAGGTGCTGAAGCAGGTGCTGTGAAGTACATAGAGCTTGGTTAGACATCAAAGATGTTAAGGTCATCCACTGCATCCCAAACCATCTCCAGCTGTCATGACTTTTGTCTTTCCACTGGACTCCAACTCTGCTTCACTTAAATACAATTTATACAGGAGTCAAGAGAAATCATCCCAGGGATATTATTTGGGTCCTCTTTGAGAACAAAGGACGATAACCAACCAACCAACCAACCAAACTTTCCAGTCACTATTAATCAGGTTTGCATCCTGAGTGGCACAACGGATAGAGCTGGGCCCAGAGTTCCAATCTAGCCTCAGACATTTAATAGTCTTATGACCCTGGGCAAGTCACTTAATCTGTCTACCTCAATTTCATCTTCTGTAAAATGAGGGTAGGGATAGCACCTACCTTCCAGGATTGTAGTGAGAATAAAAATAAGACGATATTTGTAAAGTACTTTGAAAACCCTAAAGCACTATGTAAATGCTACTTACTATTATCATCATAACCATAGTTACAATGATTATAAATATCATCCCCAGATTACATGAAAAGTCAGTATCTTTTAAGCATTAATCATAACTTGCGATGATTTGGACCCAAGGAAATTGGGTTTCAACAGATGATACTTAATCAAATAATGGGGCAAACAGAAACTAAATGCCTAACCTAAAAACTCACATGAAGCAAGTATCCAAGAATATTCTCAGACAGTCAGCAAATGTAGCTCAAAAACCCAAAGTATCTTATTTTCTAGATGCTGAACAGTTTTGCACTGTTTTAGGGCAAAAGGTTTTAGGGCAAAAGATGTCATTTTCTCTATGTTAGTAGCACTGATAGTCAAGACCAAGGACATGAAAGTAGCAAAAGACGCTTCAAAGCCTGCCTTATAAAGAAATTGGAACCAAGAGGAGTTTTCAGGCCATTCAAAACTAACTAGCATCGATACAACTTATATGAAACTCTGGCTGCTACAATGAAACAAAATGCAAAACTAAGCAAGGCAAACAAAAATTTTGCAATTACAATTTGAAGAAAACTGTGTCTTGTCTAAAGTTCTTTCCATTTTTAACAATTTATTGACATTATGTAGTTATGATACTTTTATGTCCTCAATTTTATAAATTTTTCTTGACCACTTTCAATAATCATTAATTATAGCTAGCATTTGTACAGTACTTTAAGGTTTGCCAAGCACTTCATATGTTAACTCATATGATCACTTTCACTAAACTGTACGTTCTTTGAAAGCAGGGATTTTTTTTTAAATTGTAGTATTTGTATCCAGAATCTAGGCCAGGGCCTAACACAAAGTACTGCTTAATAAATATTTGTTGACTTACCAATTGACTAGATTATAAGATCATAGATCTTGAACATTTTTAAAAAGCCCTCAGGAGTAGGGAGTGGAAGAAGTTTAAGAAGCCCTGTTAGACAATCTAGTCTAACTCCCTTATTTTCAGCCCAGAGAGGGTGAATAACTTGCCCAGGGTCACACAAGCAGTAAGTGAGATCTGAGATTTAAAAGCATGTTTACTGACTCCTATTAGAAATAAGACATAATGTTCTCGAACTTCTAGAAAATCCTGCATTTTTTGCCATTTTTGCTGGTGTGCTCTGGATTTCTTTTTTATCTCTAAAATATATATATTTTCTACTTTGTTTTGGAGATAGTTTGCTTTTTTTCCACTATTTTCCAGTAGGCTAATTATGCGAACTAGAAAGACAGATGATCAGTTGAGATAGGATTAAATTTTTATTTGCAGAAATTCTTAAATATCCCCAAATTATAAAAGTAGTACCCCCAAAAAAATCCAAGCTCTTAATTCCATGCTGAATTTCATAAGTACAAAAGGAAAGGTTACCTATCACCTCAGATAATTGACGGTATATACAAATTGGTGAATAACCAAAAAAGGCTGCCAGTAGTTTATAAGTTTTTTGTAATTTTAATTCAAATAGTAATCTACATGACACATTTATTAAACCACAGAGCAATAAGCAATACAATTGATTAATAATTCACATTTAGATAGAGCTTTACAAATTGCAAAGCTCTTTACTTTCAGCAATCCAGTGAGGTAAACAATGAAGGTATTCCTGTTTTCCAGATAGAAAGACTGAGGCTTCCAGACACTAAATGCCCCTGACCACACAGCTAGTCAAAGGGGGGAATTCAAGCCCAGTATCCACTGGGAAGTTAAGTGGCACAATTGGAATGAGAAAAACATGAATTCAAATCCAACCTCAGACATGAGAGAAAAGATTAGTTCTCCCTCATATTAATAATTAATTATTGAATTAGGACCAGGATTTTTTTTTCAGAAACCTGTAGGTTGTCGAATCTCTGAAGGGCATGGCTGATAAAGATATTGGATTAACTTTCTTAACAGACCCTACCTAGGTAGGGAAGCCCATTTTGTTCTACTCAGGTTTGGGGCGGGGGCAAATTCTTTGATTAGATTGCCCAAGGCTGGACGATTTAGAAGTATATCCACCAGCCTTTCATTAGAATGGTTTCACCTCTCATTGTAATATTCATTCCCCTCATTAATTGTTAACCAATCAGAATTGATTGCCACCCTCGAGAACACCCACTCTTCCAAGGGCATATAAACTATGAGCCCATCGCCATGAGGGATCTTTGGCATTTGAGAGTGTCACTGACCTAAATGCTAACATTATTAATAAAAGAATTACACAGAAATTATGCCTCACAAACTTTTTTAAATATCATGGACACTCACTAGCTATGTGACCCTGGGTAAGTCATTTAACTTTTGTCTGCTAGTTTCCTCATCTGTAAAGTAGGGACAAAAATAGCACCTACCACCCAGGCTTGTTATGAGGATCAAATGAGGTAATATTTGTAAGGCACTTAGCACAGTTCCTGACATGCAGTGGGCACTTAATAAATGCTTTTTCCCCTTCCTCATATTATTTTCACCATAAAATAGTACACTTTTTTATTACTCAATCTACCATTGTGTGCATATTATTTGAAATGTAATAAATTAGGAAACCCTGCAGTCACTGACAGTCGCAGAACACCAAAGTCAGAAGGAACCTCAAAAACCGTTTTAGTACAACGCTTTCACACATGCATTGGAATGCCCTCTACCCCAAAGTTTCTGCTTGAAGATTTCCAGTAAATGGGGACTCTATTATATACAGAGGCAGCCTGACCCACCTTGGGATAATGCCAATTATTGCGAAGATTTTCCTTACTCAAGGCTAAAATAACCTCTTTGCCAACTTCTACCAACTATTTCTAGTCCTGCCCTCTGAGGACAGGCAGAAGAAGCATAATCCCTCAACCCTTCAAATACCTGAAGGTTAGCAATGGATTTGAATGCAATTATAATCCCAATTCCAAAATGTAAAGACAAAAAAAATTTCCTGTGTAACGGCAGGTGGGGGTTGGAGTGGTGGGGACACAGTAAAGCTACTCCAACAGACCAGTAATTGAGGGTTTTGTGTATAATCAAACAACAGTGGTAGTAACTTATGCTACATATAGATGAGCTGGGTCAACATAGTCTTTGTGTGCTTACCCAGATTTTCTTTAAAACTCCTATGAAATAATTTAGCTATTTCTGAGCAATGGATTATTATCGGTTAATGACCCAAAATGTTACATTAACAAATGCTATACAGACAAAACCTATTATTACACAATAATTCTTGACAGAAGTTATTTTATGTTTTTTATTAACTCCTTAAAAATCCTAAAGTGAATCCCAAAAAATAATTCCAGGGTGGGGGGAGGGAATGAGGAGAGGGAGAGTGTAAAAATTGCACTGAAATACTTTAAACTCTTAGTAGATATGTTTCAGAATTACAGTAATCTTATCATTCCCTCTTCTAAAAGGATATTTCATTAATTATATCTAATATCCAGGTAAGTGATCAAGGCCCCTCAACAAGAAAAATATGTTCATTCTTAAGTTCTATAACATAACTTAAAATGTTATTTTTCTGATAATTTTGTAATGCATAATGCAGCTGTCATTATCTGTGTGGAACGTGGTTTCAAATGAATGAATGAATCCTACTTTGAATGAGAAGAAGCTTGACATAGTGGAAAGAGTACAAAGCTAGGAGTCAGGAGGTCTGCGTTCAAGCCACAATTAATTTTGCCTCCAACAAGCTGCATGGCCTTGCATAAATGACTTCTCTGATCCACATCTGACAAGTGATCTGGAAAATGATCTATAAGGTCCATTCTCATTTTTAGGAGTCTATCATTAACCAAATTAAAAAAAATCACAATGGATTACAGAATTCATAATCATTAAATATGCTTGTGGTTATCTGAACATATCTGGCCTCTCTAGTATATAACACTGAAGTAATCCAGAGTCTCTGAAATTTCCATGGTGAAGTCATCTGTATTACTGAAGGGAGTTATTGGGTTTTTTTAAGCATTATCTACAAAGACAGTTTTAGGGAAAAGTCTCTTTTATTGCCCTTTATGATTTTATCCTTAGCCATTCTCTGTTGTATTATGGTCTCTCTATCAGGTTTCATTAGATAAACGTCCAGTGGCTTGGAGCTCTGTCACTGATTTGCTTCATGCCGAGTGTACAGAGTAACAAGCAAAGAGGTACTTACTAATTTGGGCATTATTTAATGGGCAGGGGGGAGGAAGAATTCAGACATGAAAGTGAAGCAACCGATCCAGCCTTTTAAGTAGAAAGACTCAACAGCCGTAGAAGTGGCACAGAAAGGCCTGACCAAAAAATCTTCCCTTCTCATTTGGGTCACTATTGAACAAGTTATGTAGCATAGGATCAAAAAGGGCAGGGAGGGAGGGAGTGAAAGCTGATGACATAAGAAAAACCTGACAAGTCTGACTTAAGTTGTGGTAATGTGAAAGCAAAGACAAACTTTAAGACCTTTCTAAACAGGACACTGAAACATTGGAGTGTATCATAGAGTACAGCAGCTCACAGCTTGAAGAAAACTCAGAGAGGAGCAGCTGGGTAGCGTAGCAGATAGAGCACCAGTCCTGGAGTCAAGAGGACCTGGATTCAAATCTGGACTCAGACACTTACTAGCTGTGTGACCCTGGGCAAGTCACTTAACCCCAAATGCCAAAAGAAAAGAAGGAAAGGAAGGAAGGAAGGAAGGAAGGAAGGAACGAAGGAACGAAGGAAAAAAGGAAACTCAAAGACCACTAGTCCAAACTCTGCCTGGACAAAAAAATCCCTCTACATCAAATCCTTGAAAATTGTTCACCTGCATCAAGAACTCCATAGAAGGGGAACTGGCTCATAGAATTTAGAGCTATAAAGGATCTTAGAGATCCTAGAATCCAACTCCCTCATCTTATGGACAGAAAATGGAAGCCTAAATGGGTTGGGTGACTCGCCAAAGTCACACAGGTAAGAATTATTGGAGGCTGGCCATGAACCTCAATGCTCTGACTTAGAGTTAGAAGGGAGTTCATAGGTTCCACTTGCTCAAACCTTTTGTGAATAGGAATCATGTCTATCACATCCCAACAAGCAGTCATCCAGTCATCCATCACTTAAAGATCTCTAGTAAGGAAAAATGCATGGCCTTCTCAAGCAGCACACATCCTTTCAAATCATTTCATGTAATAAATGTATGCTTTATTACAAAGCTTTCTCAGTTCCCATTTTGGAGCGATATTGAATGTTTAGATGCCTAAATTGTCTGCTTAGAACTGTAGCAGTAGGGATATTGCTGCAATACTCCTGTCCTTGGGATCACTGGGCTGTATTATCTTCCTAGGAAGGACATTCACACATGGGAGTCAGTCAGAGAACACAGAATTTCCCAGCTGGAAGGTATCTCAGAGGCCATTATTCCAACCTCTACCTGGACATCAATTCTCTATACAATGTCTCTGACAATTGTTCATCCATCCTCTGAAGAAAGACGCCAAGGGAACAGAAATCTAGTACATTCTGAGGCAACTCATTCCATTTTGGGATAGCTTTGTTAGAAAGTTTTTCCTTACAACAGGTCAGAGGATGGTGACCAAGCGATCAGATGAAAGAATTGGGGATATTTATGCTAGAAAATACATGGCTGTATGGAAGACAAGGAGAGAATAAAGAACATGATAGCCTCAAGTATTTGAAGAACTGTCATGTGTGAGATATGTGTCTTGTCTGCTTGGCCCCTAGAGGGAAGATCTGGGACAATCAGATCTGAGCTCAACATAAAGGAAAAATTCTTAAAGGTGAAAGGCAATTGGTCCCCATCATGAAAGCTCCCCAAGAGGAGGCTGGATGTCCACTAATTAAAGATGTTTCAGGGGTGATACCTGCCTGTGTAATCTAGCTTTCAGAAAGGTTGGAAGTCAAATGAGTTGATGGACAATTGTATTACATGTAAGGAAAAAAACTTTATAGGAGCTGGGAACTATGAAGGTTTTAGTTCTAGAGATGGGGCTAAAATGTTTCCAGGTTTTCACAAATTGAATACCTCTCATTAGTCGATGAGTTTGTTTAATATTCCTATATTCCTTCCTTCCTCTCTCTCTCCCTTCCTTCCTTCTTTCCCTCCTTCCCTCCTTCCTCTCTCCCTCCCTTCCTTCTTTTCTTTCTTCCTTCTTTCCTTCCTTCTTTCCTTCCTTCCTTCTTTCCTTCCTTCCTTTCTTCCTTCCTTCCTTTTAGGGATTCAACCCTCTTCCCCTTCCACTGCAACCAACTGTTGCCATCTAACAATGTTTCTCACCTTCCTTAATGCCAAATCCAGTGACCTTCTCTCAGTCATCTACCTCTTTGACTGCTCTGCATTTGCCACCAATGACCACTCCTTCCTTCTTGATACTTCCTTTTCCCTTAGTTTCCAGGGTGCTGCTCTCTCCTGGCTCTCTTCCTAGTTTTCAAATGATTCCTTCTTAATCTCCTTTTCCTCTTCTGCATCTCACCTGCCAAGTGAGGGTACATCTCCAAATTTACTCCTCCATCTTCTTATCTCTGCACTCTCTACCTTGACAATCTGCCACTCTTATAGCACAAATCATCATATCTATACAGTTGATGTCCAAATGTATATATTCACCTCTGATCTCTCCCCTGGACCCCAGTCCCAAATTTACAACTGTTTGGTACATTTTTCTACCTAGTTTTCTCACAGACATCTCCAGTTTAAGAACTGATTATCTATCTATAAAAATCCTGTACTTGTTGAATCCATATTTCTATTTATAATAGATCATAGATCAGCCTTGTATATTAGAAAGATGGCTTTGCTATTGGTGCCTGATTGGGTGCCTATTCCTCTGTGAAATTTTCCCTGACCCATTTCCCATCCCTCCAGCTATTTGTGGTCTCTTCTCCCTCAAATTACTTTGTATTTACTTATCTCTGACCATGCTAAATCCCCTAGTAGAATTTAATCTCTTTGAGAGAAGGAACTGTCTTGGTTTTTGTTTGTTTGTTTTAGATGCCTAGCACAAGTGCCTAGCACATAGCAGGTCTTTAATGAATGATTGTTGAAATGAATCGAAATGGTGTGAAGTATAAACTGAAAAAGGGAGAGAATAGAGGTAGAAAGATCAGTTAGAAAAGCAATTATAATAAAACAGAGGAGAGATAACTAATGCCCAAACTACTTGCAGTTTGAGGAGAAAAGAGAACAGACATGAGAGATATTTTAGAACTTGGAACAACCTGATTCAAGAATACGTTGCTGGTAGGGAATAAGGAGGAGGGATAAACAATTCAAAGTTTTAAGTTGTAGTGGTGGACCAGCCATTTCTTGAAGCATGCCCTGATACCCTCTGTCTATTTCCTATTGACTATGTGAGAAATCTGAGAGCTTGCACCATGCTATGTGTGATTGAGGGGCTTGTACTGCGTGATGACAAAGAATTCTTTAATTGGCTGCCTAGCCAGAAGAGCTGATGACTCAGTCAATGAACTACAAAAAGAACATTCTCTCCCTTTGCTGGCTTTCTTGCTTTTCTGACTGCAAAGACTAGGGAGTATTTTGAGCTGGACCTGTGAGTTGGTGGGGAGGGGGCCACTGCCCTGTCTCCCACTTACCCTCAATGTGGCTATGAGTACATAGAGATTCTGCCTCTTTTGTGCCCACTCATTCCTAATCTTAGGCAGACAGATAGGCAGGCCATAATGGACATATCCAGGACTGGCAATGTCCTTGTGAGTTCCAAAAGGTCTGAATCCCTTTGGAGGCCTGGAAGGTGGCAGCTGCACCATCCATCAGAGTGGCAATGGCTTATGGCAGAAGATATGCCTATATTTAGGAGCAGAGAAACACACCAAGGACAGATGGATGAGGAAAGGCAGTCACCCAAGCAAGGAGGTAGTTTCAGGAACATGAGATTTCATGGTGGAGAGGAGGGTGTAAGATACTGTCCCCAAGAGGAACTGCATAAGGACTGTGAAGAGAAAGAGGACTTCCCAATGCTAAAGTACCAGTTGTTATGCCTTTGTCATATATGTTTACTACCCATATGCTTCACTACTATTGTAAAGTTTGAGCCCACTTTTCCTATGGATGCCTTGTGTATTTGTGGGAGGGTGAACCTTGGGTTTTAGAGATGAATGTTCTTGCTATTCATTTGAGTAAATGCCTTTGATAAAACTGAATCTGCTATCTGATAGCACACTGGTTGGGTTTCAGGACCTACAGCATTAGAGGTTAAGCCCCAAATGTTTACCCCTCAAATCATGAAAGTAGGCAGTCACTCTCTGGAGGACCCCAACCCACAAGTGAAAGTACAAATTGAGGAAACAGCACCAACTGGGATGCTACTTTGCTAATTACAGAAACTCAGAGTTGGAAGGGAACTTAAAGGCTACCCAGTTTAACCCACACAAGAACAAGATATCCCTCAACAATATAACCAACAAATGGAACAAATGGTCATACAGCTTTCATTTGAAGATCTCCAGTCATTGGGAACCCACTGCTTCCTAAGGCAGTGCATTTTACTTTTGGATATCCTTAGATATCAAGCCCAAATTGGCCTTTGGAAAACCTCCATTCATTGCTCCTATTTCTGATCTCTGGAGCAAAATAGAGCAAGTCTATTCCCATTTCA
Source organism: Trichosurus vulpecula (assembly GCF_011100635.1). Classification (NCBI taxonomy): domain Eukaryota; kingdom Metazoa; phylum Chordata; class Mammalia; order Diprotodontia; family Phalangeridae; genus Trichosurus; species Trichosurus vulpecula. The sequence continues at coordinate 141,934,148 of NC_050573.1, forward strand.
CTGTGACAATCCTTTAAAAACTTAAATAGAGCTATCATGCCCCACCCACACAAACACTTGAAAAATCTTCCCTTCTCCAAAATAAACATCCCTAGTTCTTTCAGCCAGTCTTCATATGGCATGAACTCCATGTCTTTCACTGTCCTGATAACCCTCCACTGAGCTTTCCTCCAGTTAATAATCCCATCTTCCTCTTTTTTTTTCTGCGTGGAGGGAGGGGAAGGGCAGGCGGGGAGAGAGGGGATGCTGTAGAGGGGATAGAGTACTAGGCGTGGAGTCAGGAAGACCCATCTTCCTGAGATCAAATATAGCTTCAGACACTTAATAGCTCTGTGACCTTGGGAAAGTCATTTAACCCTGTTTGCCTCAGTTTCCTCATCTATAAAATGAGCTGAAAAAGGATATGGCAAACTATTCCAGTATCTCTGCCAAGATGGGGGTCACAAATAATTGGACATAACTGAAAATGACTCAACAACAATCTTCTTCTTTTCCAGGTATACATGTCCCTTTTCCCTTCATGTCTGACATGCAATGCTGTTATTGTCAAGTTGATATGATTCTACACATATGTATTAAATATCTATAATATGCAAGATACTCTAGTAGGTGCCAGAAATACAAAACCAAAACTGAAACCATCCCTGACTTCAAGGAGCTATATCGTTCTGTGAATTTTTCAGGATTTTATTTCTTCTAAGATCACTGTGCTAAGTTAAAGTTTTATTAATTATACAGTATAGTATAAAATTCTCTCCAGAGGCACTGCCTCAGTAAAAAGAATACAATAAATGAGACACTTGTGAAAAGTTTTTCCAGGGTATTCTATTCAGGTAGAAAGATATTGTTGCCCAAAATTGCTTGTCCTTTACAAAAATATATGCTTGTCTTTGGGAAGACATGCTAATAGTCCTCCTATCTGTGTCAAAGAAAAGAAGCTGTACAGAATTTATTAATTGGGTTTTTCTTCACAGGATAACAAAATAACTTCAGGGGATGCATGTTAAGTGTTTTTTTAATCACAAATATAGTTTTAGTTTAGATGTGGAAAGTAAAAAATTCAAATAATTCCCATGTCAATCCAGTACTCTTTTATGTTATCCACCTGCATAATTAAATGGCATAAATTTTCTATCAGATTAAACTCTTAAAAGACTATTTACAGCCATTTATCCAACCATTGAATGCCTATATATCTAAATGGTTTTATCACCCTGTCATAAGTTTTTTACTCTATTGATTATTAAATTCCCTTTTTGTAATGGCATATTTAATAGATTATTTAAACAAAAATTGGGGGTGGGAGCCTGTAAGGATACACCTGAGAGCTTCCCAACTTTTAATAATTAATCCTTTACCTTCTATGGGATACTGTGATACATCTGGTAGGTATGTAGGGGAGTAAAAGGAGAGCTGTCCCCAAAGTCCAGAAAACCTGAAGTCCAGATCCTAACACGTATTGGCTCTGGGTGATCCTGGGCAAGTGCCTTAATCTCTCAGTGGCCCAAGCAACATTCTAAGAATTCAAGTTGCACAACAGTTGGTGATCTTAATTGGCAGAAATAGTTTCCTCACGAGTTCCCTACATCAGTGAAATCATAGATCTGGACATACATACAAAAATAAGTAGGTTAATATTTGCTGAAGAAATTAATGCACTTTTAAATAATTTATGTATATTTTCCTTCCTGTTATAGCACATATGATTACTGACAATATTAAAGTAAGCAAGAAAATAGACATTTGTAGAGAATAATGCTGACCATTAAAAAAATTATAAAGCACGCCAACTACAGGAATTCAAAGAAATGAAAAGCTATAATAGATCTAGATAAAAGAAGATGTGAAAGTTTTCTGAAAAGTGTAAAAGTCCTAGGCAAATAGCGTTATTATGGTACAGAAAGCTTTCTAGAAAATGTGGGTCCTGAATTAGGCACTGAGTGCTAAGTATAGTATGAAATTCTTGATTATACAAACTAATGAGGAAAAGTATAACTTATTAATAGAGTTTACAGATTATCCAAAAACCTAGCGTTCAAAGGAATCAACTTCTTAGAACGTTATTTTTTAAACCAATCCAGAGAAAAAGTAATAGAACTGAGTACCTGAATTCCATTTCCTCTTTCTGGTCCTCTACACCTACTTGGTAGAGATGACAACAACAAAAGAACTACAGCAGTAAGAAGGAGCAAGGAGTCAATTAAACCATAACTGAATAACTAGTACTTATTGCAGAAAAGCTAGGGCTTTGTCCATAAATACCAACATTTTACAATGCTAGCAAGTACATTAAGGGCTCTCTTTACTACTCCTACTAATGCCAACTTTATTAGCTTTGATTTTTAACCCTATCCTAGCAACACAAAAGGTATTATTCCTATACTTATATTTCTTCTTTCTTTTTCCTTTTCTATAATTTAAAACAAAAGTAAGACATGTTAATCCTTTGAAATAATGAAATACTTTGTTCCTTAAATAATTAAGCCTTTGTATTAAAATCTCTATAATAATAATTATCCCACTTCAGATATTTACTACCTATGTGGTCTTACATGAGTCACTTAACCTCCCTCAGCCTTGGTTCCCTCATCTATAAAATGAGGGAGTTGGACTAGATGAATTTTGAGGTCCCTTCAAACTCTGTGATCCTATGAGCCTAAATCTATGATCTTATGAATTCTGAAACTCTGGATAGTTAATTTTCAATCCACAATAAATCTGGAAGTCCAAGTTACAAAATGATAGAGCACATAAATATATATACACATATATGTAAATGTATGTACCCACAAAGGAATATGTATTACATATATATTCTAAGAAATCAAAGAAGGTATTTATCAGTGTACTTTCATAAATTTTATGAACATACATCAGCATAAGTCAGGCTAGTCTTTATCAGAAACTATGCAAATATAATGTTAATATTTACTGAACAAATATTGCATGTGTTTGCTTACTGCATGAGTTTAGCTACAGATGTACTATATACACACAGACCTATCTGGAAAAAGCTTGCTATAATCACACATTTCACTAATAAATTTTGAGCAGTGTCACAAGCTAGTGTCTATAAGTTTGACTGAATGTCTATAAGATTACAATAAAAGGGAACACAATTTTCAAATTTGATTTTACTCTAATATTCTTAAAGCATTAAGAATAGCATTTTACTCCAATAGTCCTAAAAAAATTTACTCCAATATTTCTAAAGCCTATTGGAATCATATAATAGGCAACCATTAAAAAACTTTATAATAATAAAGGTAGAACTATATTTGTCAATCTGTCATTGCAAACTACTGTAAATGAGTGTATCACAAATTATTGTATTTCTCTCTAATACATTTTAATTGAAGTTTTAAAGAATTTTACATGTGTATGTTATCATAGGACTGTATTTCAATTAAATATGTAATTGCACAATAAAATAAAGTTTGATAAGAATAAAAAAACAAGTTACATCAAAATATATGAATTACAGCAACACAATTCCTCTCTTACTTAAGTAGCGGTTTAGCAACACTCAAGCACCACTTTAATTATTGGATTTACTGTAAGTAACAATTACAGAAAAATATCATTTCAATTTTCTACAGATAAAAATTTTTAAGAATTTTTGGCAAAAAATCTTTATTTTGAAGTATACGTAAGAGGCTTTTAGAAAACAAAGCCTTATTGTCCATTAAATGAAATAAATTATTTAAATGAGTTAATTTTTTCATACCACAGTCTACTAATGAAACAAATAAATTGCCAAACAAGCATTAACATCCGGACATTAGCTCTCAAAGACCAATTATTTTTAAGTAGCAAAAGTACAGGGGTGATGATAACATGGATAATTGGTTGTTTTAGAGAACAGTGCCTTTCTGGAAATATTAGAAGTATCTAATGAAAATGTGCTCTTGACGCAACAAACAATTTTAAGTAGTAGCTTTCATTAAAATATGAAATATAATAAAAACATACATATTAAGTATGTGTGTACACAGAGAAAATGAATGGTTTGTTTATAGAATAAGAAAGGCTACTGAACACAGTGACTTTTTTTTAATCCTCTAAGTTATTAGAGGTCAGTGTGGTAGTTTCATCATGCTGAAACACTCTTCTTTGGGTGCTTCTGTGGTGTGTAAGAAGTAAGCCTAGAATATGGGCAAGTTCCATTTGATAGCACTGCAAAAGGCATTCATAGCCTCAATGCTGACATGTAAGCTGTCTTAAATGTATACGTAAATATCATACTCCAACGCTCTTCAAGGAAAAAGGAACACTAAAAAAAAGTGTGTTTTTTTTAAGGTGACATGTCTTCTTCACAGTCTCCGTCACACTGCACTTCTAAGGAATCACATAGCCATAAAACATTTAAAGGGAACCTGACCAAACAAATCTCTGAGCAACACTGACAGACAGCGGAAACAGTTTCAAAGCAATGGATACACAACCCTGTCTGGACAGTTCCCTGGTGCTGAAGTTACAGAACTGCTAAACCGCGTCCAAAATGTGGCTCTCGGTATTGCTGCTGCCTCCAGCCTAAGGAAATCCCAGTCCCCTAGGTTATTCATAGGAATAACAGAACTTCACATGGCAGAAAGCACCCAAAAGTGTAGTAGTGGTGGGAACTATCGGTCCTTCTGGATTTAACAGACTTAGTAGTTACAAACAGGAAGAACAGCTGAGTGCAGGGGTGTTGAAATACGCTGAGGGGGAGGGGTTGGAAGATGGCGCCGGTTGCACACCCACCCAAAGCCAGGGCTGAGCCTAGGCCCCTAGAATACGTATCCGCCCTTTTGCTCACTTCCACACACGTCCCAGTCAGTTCTGCACCTCCAAATACGTTTAGGGGCAGAATTGCATTCAAGGAGAAAGCCTAACCGGAGGCCTCTAACCCGTCACATCTGAACCACCGGCTCAGCCCTCTTTTGCACCAGCACCAGTGAGAAGAGCACCTGTGCACGGCCATATTGGATTCCTTGCCCCAGTCATTGCCTCCAAGAGGGGGGTGGAGGGGAAAGGGTGAAGGGACGCAGAGGAGCCTCAATTCAGCACCTGCACCGCCGGAACACACACCCCACCCCCCTCCCCAGAGCAAACCTAATACGAGGGAAAACCGGAAGGCATTTGGAAAATAAAACTGCCCAAAATAAAACTCCCCCTCTTCCCTCCGCCAGCAGCACCCTTAACAACAGCACCGTCCCCCTCTGAACACTGTTCTACACACCCCCACCACCACTATCACCACCAGCGCACGGACACACGGAAAACACCCGAAGCGATAAAACACCAAACAACCCTCCTCAAAAACGCACCCAACAGCGCGACTAAGAGAGAATAATAACAAGGGAGGGGGATGACCCAAAGACAACAAGGTTCTGTCTAGACGCCGGGGGGGGGGGAGGGAAGGGGAAGGAGGGATGGAGGGATGGAAGGAGGGAGGGCACGGGGGGAGGGGAGAAAGAGAACCGGACGTGGAGCGGTGGTCCTTACTTGAGCACCGATTGCTCCTTTTCCTCTTCTTTCTTCTGCCTGTCCATGACTGCTAGAATAATTTTCCTCTCTTCCTCGGTGAGGTGGCTGAGGTCGGGCATCTCGGGCTGCATAGGCGGCTGAGGAGGAGGAGGAGCAGGGCCGCCCCGGGGCCCGACCGGAGCCGACATGTTTGGTGGAGCTGAACAACACTATGGGAAATACTGTAGCAACTGAAGTGGCGGCGGCAGCAGCGGTATCGGCGGTGGCGGCGGCAACAGCAGCAGTGGTGGTGGCAGGGGCGGCGGCGGCCACCAGCTCTGGGAGAAATACATACAAATCAATACCCTTTCAATCAACGGCAACACCCCCCCTCCCCCAATAAATAAATAGCAAGGGGGGAGGGGAGGAGAGGGCGAGAGTTGGGGGGAGGGGATAGGAGCGAGAAAGGAGGGGTTGTGGAGTGAGGAGTTTGGGTTTCTTTTCTTCTTTCCAAGGAGAAGGGGTGGAGAGAGGGAAGAGATAGGGATGAGAGAGAGAGAGAGAGAGAGAGAGAGAGAGAGAGATTAGAAAGTGAGTGGTTGGGGGTGGGGGTGGGGGAATAAAAGGAAAGAGGTCTAGAGAGTGTGACAAGTGCCAAGGGAGGGTGGAACGAGGAAGGTGGAGGAGACGGTTGAGGGGTGGGGTAACTGGGAGTGTGAGAGTGAGAAAGCCAGACAACGGTATGGAGTAAGTGTGCCGGTGTGTGTGGATTGGGGGAGTTAGGGAAACTGGTTGAGAGGTGAGGATGGGCGGAGTATGTTTAGAAGAGGTGAGCAAGCGTGTGCCTTAAGAGTGTTAGAAAACTGGATTTATGAAGTGTTCCTTTGGGGTGGAAATCTGAGGACTGGAAAGTGTGAGTGTAGGTGTGCGCGTTGATCGTGCGGAACTGAGGAAGCTAAGGTGGTCGAGGCTTAAAAAGAAAATAAGTGGGGACTCTAAGAGTCCCGTGAACTCAATCGAAAAGACACTCTAGGGAAGCTAGAAGAAAAGGGACCCGAGAGCAAAGAGGGAAGATAAATGAAGGGAAGAAGTGGAGAACTGGTAGTAAGAGAAGAGGGAGATTTTTTTTTTAAAGAAGAAAAAAGGGAGGGGGACTCAAGTCTTTCGGCCCATCACGTCACAGTGGTATTCTGGCGCCTGCGAGTGAGGACATCTTGAGGAGAAAGTGATGGTCAAAAGACTGCGGGGGTGGGCACAGCGGGACTAAGAGGGTTAAAGCAAAGGAGAGAAAGGGCAAGATGAGAGGAGGGGAGGAAGAAGCGCAGTCTCGGAGAGAAGGCCTCCTTGGGTAACTGAATGGATGTCAAAGCAAGTCCTAACGTACTCAGAGTGCCCGCTGGAGATGGAGACTGCTCGCTCATATCGAGGCGGCGGCCGCCGCCCCCGAGTCCATAGAGCAGCCTTGGGGTGTCCGGCTCCCAGCCTCAGACGCTGCTGCTGCCGCTCTCGACCGTCTCCTGCTCCTCCTCTCACGCAGGGCCGCTTCGCTCGCTGGCAATCGTGCCCCGTTCTCAGCTCCCTGCTGCTGCCGAGCCCGGGGCATGGCGGGACGCCCCCGAGGGAGTCAGTCACCCGCTGGGGCTCATTCTCCCAGCCGCCGCCGCCCACGGAGGGAGACCTGTAGGGAGGGGGAGTGTGCAGGAAGCAGGGCGGGTGGGAGGGAGTTTGAGCCAGAGACGCGTACTGACTGCTCCCGCACCCTTCACTCTTCTGACACTCGAAGAAACAAATGGCAGAGGGGGAGGGCCTATTGGATTTATTAATAATAATAATAAACTCAGAAATGGTTTGCATGAAATCTCGCCGGATTTGAGAGGGAGGGAGCCGGGCGACAATGGGGAGAGTAGGAGGAGACAAGTCCCAGGAGGGTGGCTGGAGACGCGGCGTCTGGACTCCCGCCGGTGCCGGGCGCTGCCCTGACAACTAGCCTAGCTAGAGGGAGGAGGGAAGAGGGGTAGGAAGGGGGTAGGGGCGGAAGTCGAGAAAAAGAGGGAAAGAGGTGGACCCTTTGGAGGTGAGAGCGGAGAGCTGGGCTAGGGGAATGGTGAGCGTACCCCTGCTTCCGCGTGCAAGTAGCTTAAGACTGGGCCAGATTACTATCAGATCGGTAGTGTAAAACCTTGTGGGTTTTTGTGTTTTTAGTTTGTAGTAAGCTGTCACCCTGCGGCTGTCTCCCAGGTACTTACACAGATTCTGGTTTCAGAGCCGGGTGCAGATGCCCTGGAATCCCCTGAAGAAGGTGGAGCGTCGCTTCCTACTTCTTTTTGCATTCTTTTTTATCTTGTTCCATAAAATCTAAGGAAGGAAAAGGGGGAATTTTCCCTCTGTCTGGGCTACCTACACACTACAAAAAACGACCAGCTCCTGCTTTTGTCCCAGCAAAAGTCGGGGAGATCGTTTATTTTGTCTAATCACATTTTAGCAAAACATAAACAGGACAGAGAAAAACAAACAAAATTAAAGAAAAGTAAACATGATACCTCGTCCCTCCACAAAAATAACACGCAACTATACGTAAGGACAAGAATCTATATGCAACATGAATTGAGACTTTTAAGAAAAAAATTCTAGTGTCAAACATTGAACATTTATTAAGTGCCTGCTATGTGCTAAATGCTGGGGACACAAAAAGAGGCAAAAGACAGCCCTTGCCCTCAAGGAGCTTCCAATCTAATGGAGAAGGTAAGATGCAAGCAACTATGAATAAATGAGCTATAGAAAAGATAAATTGGAAATAGTAAATAGAGGGGGAAAGGCCCTAAAATTAAGAGGGATCTCCAAAGGCTTCCTGTATGAGGTAGGATATTAGCTGGAACTTGGAGGAAGCCAGGAAAGCCAGGAGGCAGAGACCAAGAGGGAGAGAATTCTAGGCTTGGGCAACAACCAGAGAAAATGTCCAGAGTCCTTAGAAAGAATGTTTTATGAAAGGTCCAGCAAGGAGGCCAATGTCACTGAATCGCTGAGTCTATGGGGGGGGGGGGGGAGTACGAGGTGAGAATACTGGAAAAACTCAAGGAGGGGGCAAGTTATAAAAGACTTTGATCTTGAGGATAAACAGGACCCCTGGAATTTATCGATTAGACCAGCTCTTCATTTCTGAAGTCACTATCTTACTACAAAATACAGTTTGAAGAAAGATTGTTTTATAGCAAAACATCCAAAATTTAAGAAAATATTCCAACTTTCTCTGGAAACTTACTCTTTAATCTCCATGTTTTAACTATAATTTTACTTGATGATGAGTGATGAACCTTTGCTTTGGCTTAGGTGTTTGAAGTAAGACTTGAACTCGACCCTCCCTTCTGGGACATAGGATAGTACTTTAGCACAGGGACATCGAACCTTTGGAAATTGAAAGCAAAGATTCAGTATGAGCCTTTTTTACTTTCTCCCCATAAATGTTTTAGCCTGAGCTACTGTACAGTAACACTATACTTTTGCACAACACCATCCTAGTCCTTGGTACAAATATATAACCTAATGGAAGGAAGGAAACAAACATTTAAGTTTGGCACATTACTATGTGCCAAACATTGTGCTAATCATAGTTGTAGGTTCTATTATTATCTCCATTTTACAGCTGAGGAAACTGAGGTAAGTAGAAGTTAAGTGATTTGCCCAAAGTCACACAGCTAGTAAGTGCTGAAGGCTGAATTTGAATACAGGTCTTTTTGACTACCTAAAAATAGCAGCTTCCAAATGGGAAGAAAAGATTCCAGAACTAACTGAAAAATGTACTGACACTAAAAAAGAGATAGAAAAAATAGCTGACACCCAAAAAGAAAGTGTGATTAATAAATCCAAAGGAAAAGGGAGCAGTTAGGTCATGCAGTACATAGAGGGTTGACCCCAGAATCAGGAAGACTTGTGTTCAAATCCAACCTCAGAAGCTTCATAGCTAGTAGTGTGATCCTGGGCAGTCTGGCCTCTGTGTGTGTGCCTCAGTTTCCTCACATGTATGGGGATAGTAATATTCCCTACTTCCCAGGGCTCAGGAAAAAGATAAAATGTCATTTGCCCCTAATCCACTTGGTCCACCCTGTGCTCCAACCAAACTGGGCTACTTGCCTTTTTTTTTTTAAATGTGCCTGCACTTCCTAGCTTCTGAAACTTTATTTGTGCCAAGAGTGTAAAACAAATGACCAGCAACACTCCTGATTGCTATTCAACCAGATTAAAATGCAATGGGGAAATGTTTAACAAAATAAATTAAAATCCAATAGAACACAAGTAATGTTAATATATGGTTTTCTATATATTATTTCTGTCAGCTAAGTGGCAAAATGGATAGAACACTGGGCCTGGAGTCAGGAAGACCTGAGTTCAAATTCAGCCTGTAAAGGGAATTTTGATGTTCATATTAATCGATATGATATGTGTAATGAATATACAAATAATTTCGATTTCTCTGTAGTGCCTCTTCTGGTTTAGAAGTCAGAAACTCACAATGCAGCTTGAAATGATCAATCAAGCCCTTGACAATGTTCTAACAATCATTACTTTCCTGTGCCTGTGTATCTTCTTTTTTAATTTATTTTTATTTTTAGTTTACAACAGACGGTTCTACATAATTTTGAGTTCCAGATTTTCTCCTCTCCCTTGCCCCTCCCTCCCCAAGACGGCATGGAATCTCATATAACTACCACGAATGACTTCGCATTGAATTAATTTATACACTAGTCAAGTTGCGGAGAAGAATTACGACCAATGAAATGAATAATGAGAAAGAAGAAACAGAACCAAAAAAAAAGAAAAAACAACCCAAAAACAAAAACAAAAGAGAAGCGAAAAATGCGAGCATGAAGTGTGCCTCAATCTGCATTCAAACTTCATTGTTCTTTCTCTGGATGTAGACAGCATTCTCCATCATGAGTCCTTTGGAGTTGTGCCTGCACCTTGTGTTACTCAGAAGAGTGAAGTCTGTCAGGGTTGGTCCTCATGGAATCCATACATCTGTGGTTGTGTACAGTGTTCTCCTTGCTCTGCTATGTGCCTGTGTATCTTAAGTGAAGCAAATAAAAGATTGTAGAACCTGTTCCCCTCACAGAATTCTGGTCCTGTGCACCCCCAGGTAACAACCCCCAAAGACCTGAAACAATACAGTTCCCACAAGACTCAGAACACCTGTATTGTCCTGCTTTCATGAGCTTGTCTCAGGAAGCCACTCAGGCCCTAGAAATGATTGTTTTGTAATCCACCTCCCTCCTTCTTCCCCACTTGTTTTTATACGTATAAACTGTACCTTTACTCCAGCATAGAGAACACTCCTCACTGAAAATAATTCATTAAACCTCTACTTGCTTCCTGGAACTCCTGTCTCCAGCTTGCTTTCTGTGGCTCTGGGTAATCACAGGTTAGAGACTGGTCCTGTAGGTACTACAATTTAAAATTCTTTTAACAGGCCTCAGATACTTACTAGGTGCATGACCTGGAGCATGTCACAACCCTGTTTGCCTCAGTTTACTCATCTGTAAAATAAGCTAGAGAAGGAAATGGTAAACCAATACAGTAGTATCTTTGCCAAGGAAGGGGTCAAGAAGAGTCAGATATTGAACAATAACAACAACAAATACACAATTTAGTGGCCCCCATTTCTATTTGCCTCAAGTGTGGCCAACCTTCAGTTTGGATTCAATCAAAGGGCCACACTTGAGGACCTAGAGGGCCACATGTGGCCTCAAGACCACAGGTTCCCCATTCCTGTACTGTACCACCTAGCTGTCTTTATGTTAAATATGGTGCGGTGTGGTGTGGTGAATAGGGTGGTAGACTTGACATCAAGAAAATCTCCCTCCAACATTTACTAGCCATGTAACCCAAGGCAAGCCACTTCCCCTCAATCAGCCTCAGTTTCTTCATCTGTAAAATAAGGATGATAATAGAAACTACCTTACAGAGTCATTGCGAACATCAAAAGAGATCACATACATAAAGTGCTTGACTAACTTTAAAGTGTTGATAAATGGTAGCAATTAAATAGTATCGTTAAATAATAATTACATTATTTTTAATTATTAAATAATTATCATTTTATGACTACCACTTAAAAGCACTTTTAACGTTTGCAAAGCACTTTACATGTTATCTTTTTTGATCGTCTGTTATTATAAGTGCTATATAATATTTATTATTATTACTATTATTATTATAAGCAGCAGAAGGTTGCTGCTATTCTCAATCCCATCAAGCAATCCTTGAGCACAATGAACGTGGAGATCTAAGGAAATATTGTACCTATCTATACCTGAGAAATTTTACTTAGTTATACCCTATTCAATGCAACTTAACAGATGTTTATTAAGTACCTACCATGTGCAAAGCACTGCACCAGATGTTACAGATATGAGCATAAAAAATTATACATACCTTAGCTCAAGGAATTCATATTCTAAAGGGGGCTATGACATATAATCAATATATTAAGAGCAAAGGAAACACACAAAGAAGTAATTTTAAAAAGTGGAGAGATCACTTTTCATCTATAAAGTATCAGGGAATGTTTCATGGAGGATGTGGTACCTAGAAAGGCACTATGACAAGTGGGAAGATTGCTAGACTTGGAATGAGAAGAGGCCTGGATTCAACTTCCACCCATGACACCTATTAGCTGTGTAACTTTGGACAGGTTATGTAATCTGAGACTGAGTTTCCTCTACTATAAAATGGGGATAATAATACCTGTGGTACCAACTTGTTATGATGGTCATACTGTTTTATGTACACAAAGCATTCTGTAAACCTTAAAGTACTATCAACATCTTAGTTACTATTATTATTGAGGGAGATGATTTCAACAGAAAGGAGTGAATTGGTACAAAACAAAATCAAGACAATATTCTGCTTGCTCTCAAAAGCCAAGAACTAGAAACAATTTCTGAAAGTTGAGAAGAATCAAGTTGATGAATGTGAAAACTTCCTAAAATTAGAGCTGTCTAAAATTAAATGGGCTGCCTTAAGTAAGTCTCTCCTTTGTGAATTCCTTCAGGTAAAAGCTGGGATGCCTATTTGTCAGCTATGTTGTAGAGGGAATTCTTATTCAGATATAGGTTAGAATTGATGGACCCTACAATTCCTTTCCACTCTGAGATTAGATTCCATTATTCTCTTTTGCTGTTGTTTCATTGTCTTAGCTGTGTCCAACTCATGACCCCATTTTCTGTGGGTACCTACTAATCTAGTCTTGCTGACATTTAGAGTATATGAAAAGGACAAGTGTGACATAAGTCCAAAAAGGTAAGTTGGAGCCAGAGTTTGGAGGTCCTTAACTGCCAAGTTGAAAAAAAATTATTAAATAAAATATGGACAATTTCTGGAGACTTATTTAATATGCTCCCTTTACACCTGAAAATAATAAAATGAGGTTAATTCTCCTAAAAATTGGATCCTTGTATCTAACTTCCAATCCAGGGTTTTTTCAATGAGCACAAAGATATAGTTAAGGTCAGAATCTGATGCTGTTAATGAGTTCCATGAAAAGTAAACTTCTAGGTGAAATAATATTGAGGGGCTAATTAGCTCCATATCAATAATGTTACAAATGAAAAATACATTCTTTAGCAGCCAAAATTCAAATTACAAAAACTTATTATTTGTAAAGTCTTTACAAAGATAGAAGACTCTAGTAAAACCAGATTAGACTGGACTACTTGGATATACTAGCAGATGCAACAAATGTGTGGACAACTAACACACCAAATTATCTAAATGACAGTAGAGGTTTGAGGCTGGTGACTAGCAGAAAAGGAAGGAAGGGGTAGGCAGCCAGATCAAGAAGGCATCCAAGATCAAGAGCAACAGGTGTCCAATTCAAATAAAAATGAATCTGCATGAGATGCATATTGACTTAGAATACCACAAATTAACATTATCTACTTTGTATTGTATTTTTATTTATTTTGCCAAACATTTCCTAATTACATTTTAATCTTGTCCAGACTGCACTGAGAATTTTGCAAATGCATTTCAGCTGTGGGCTAGGGATTTCATACCTCTGGCCTAGAGACATCCTGGGATGGATTGAGATGAGAGGGGTTAATAGTAGACTTGTGATATTGTTGATATAGGGAACATCCAGATAAGGAAATTCCATTTACCACTTCAGTCAACATCTTCTCTGAAACTTGTAGTCTGAGTTCTACCTGGAACATCAAGGTGTTGTCACTTGTCCACACAGCCAAAATGTGTCTGAAGCAGGACTGGAACCCAGGTTCTTCCTGGATTCAAAGTTAGTCTAATATCTACTATTTGTTCTGAGTTGGGCAAAGTACAGTTTATCTTCCCAGAGCAATAAAAAAGCACTGAGTGCAATGAGAGACAGGGGTGAAAGGGCAGATTAATTATTAGAGCTAGAATGTGGGGATCAGGAGTTAAATTTCTCCAACTTCTTCTTCAAGAGACTGGAGGAGTAGAGAAAACAATGACATGCCCTCTTAGAACTTGCAGAAATTGGGATAAACATGTATAAAACCACAAGATTTCTTTTTTTATTCTCTTTTTCTTTTAGTTTCAGAAGTTGCTAGATGAAAAGTTTAGCATAGTGCCTCTGTGAATTGGTCTGATTTTCATAAACTTGTCCTTATAAGTGAATTGGGTTTTTTTAAGAAAGTTGGCAATAATTCGTTGTGATATTTAATAATCAAAGCAAAAAAAGCATTTTAAACTGGGCACAAAGGTTAACCTGAGTGTTTTCATAAATTCCCAGAATCCCATGAACAGAAACTAACTTTAGGGTGGGGATTGGTTATACTGTATTAATGTCATGAAATGATTGTACCTAGTCAAGTAAGTTTGCACAAATTAATTTTTTTCTTTTACCCAATGCCCCCTAGTAGCAAGGGAATTGTTAAGAACGTGAGGATACTAGGCAGTAGCAATGACATAGTTACAAAGTGAAGTAAGGTTCATAAATTGCATTCTTTAGAACAACGCTGCGAAGCAGTCAATACAAGTGTTATTATCATTCCCATTTTATAGATGAGGACTCGGGCTCAGAAAAGCTAGTTGGCTTATCCAAGATCACAGAGCTATTAAGTGCCCATACCCATACTCTAGCCCAAGTCATAGGATCAAAGAACTAGTTATGCATTCCAACCCCCTGATATTATAAAGAAACTCAGGCCCAAATAGGTTAAGTGACTTGCAGGTGGTAAGTAACAGAGCTGCAGTTTTGACCCAAGCCATCTGTATCTAGATACAGCAAATTTTCCATTTTACCACATTGTCTTTTGATTCAATGTTCTTTGATCTATTAAGCTGCACTTTACATCAGAAATATGAACTTCTAAAACCTAAGATAATATAAACTAGGTTCATACACAGGTCACAACAATTAACAAGAAGTCAATAAAAATAAGAAATGAAATGCACTGGTGTAACAACAATGCTGCTCGCCACTACTGTGGCTGTGTAAGGCCAATAACACCAGCACACAGCAGGGCTGCTAGCACATATTCTTGGATCTGTTTTTCTAAGGAAAGCAACTTTAAGGGGTTAACAATCTTACTTTAATTAAACATACATATATCATTCACTTAGTTCAGGGGAAAAAAAGTCAGCACTCTGAACTTCAGAGAAAATACCAACAGAAATTACAAGCAGAAATTCTAAACAGAGAAGAATAACACAAATCAGCAGATAGAGCTTCTAGCTATCTGTCCAAGACATTATATATGTAGTTACCAGATACAGAAGCACCAAAATCTGGGTTTTTCAAAGTGGGGGTGGTGGGGGGACTCCAATGGCTACCCAGAGTCTCATCTGGTCAAATCACAGGACACTCTTCCAGTGAGTGAGCCCCCAAAACAAAATGCTAACCTCAGAGTATATCTATACACTTCTTCAGGGTCAGAGGGCATCACAACCATGTGACTCAAACTCGGTGACTTAGGTTTTCTTGTGACTTAAGCAGGTCATCAAAGACTCTTGATTCAATCAAAGGCAAGACTCAATCAAAGGCACTTGACTGCCTTAGTACTGAGAAGAACTAGAACAAGTTTCCAAGTAAGGTCCTCTTTCATCTTAACTCAAGGTTGACTTCCAAGTCCCATGGCTCTTCCTCTGTAGGTTGACTGCTCCCGACTCCAGCTTGGATTCACACATAGGCAGCTCTTCACTCCTGCACTAGGTCTCAGCTCACAGGAACTGCTCTACTCCAAGCTCCTGCCCCACAACAAGCTCCTGGGGTTCCTGCCCACAACTTCTGTTTCTGGGAAAATGAAGCTTAACAGGGCAGCAACACACACTACCAACACCACCATCTCAATTTACCTCCAAAGTCCAGATGCTCTGTGTTAACAGCTCAGTTCACTTTAATAGCTCTTAAAAGGGGCTTAAGCTAAGCGTCCTTCCCATGGGCAGATCTCTGCCCTACAGCTCTACTCACCTTCAAAGTTCAGGGGCTCCTTCAGCAAGTCCCTGCCATCAAAAGTCTCCTTGCTCTCGGACATCTCCTCACTGCTCTAGAGATCTCCTCCAAGCTCTTTTAGGTTTCCTCTTAGCTCAACACTCACAGCTCATTCTTCTTCTTCATTTCATTTCATTTCATCTCTTCTCTTCTCTTCTCTTCTCTTCTCTTCTCTTCTCTTAACACTAACAGCTCTCTCATTGTCTTCTCTTCAATACCCTCAAGATGTCTGCTTCTCTCACACTCTGGGCTCTCCTTACATACAGTTCTAGCCAGCATCTGCCTAGAACTCAGGTTTCTGATTGGCTGAATTCATGCACATCTGATTGGCTAGAACTCAACACACATACAAATCTCTGATTGGCTAAAACTCAATGAACATTCAATCCAGCAAAAATCCCACTTTGTTTGCCGTTACATTTGGTGGAAAATATTCAATCAAACAGAATTAGTATAGCTTTTGTTTTCCCCAAGAAGAACATTTTAGTACCAATTAGAATCTAGACACCATTAAGAGAAAGTTAAATCTAGAGAAATAGTAGAACCTAAGGCATCTAGGTGGCACTCTCAATAAAGTGTCCGACTTTTACTCAAGATGACCAGTGTTCAAATCCTGCCTCAGATACATGGTAGCAATGTAACCCTGGGCAAGTCACTTAACCTCATTCAAGTACTTCTCAGTGTTGCTGCAAGGATCAGATGAGGTAAAATATGCTAAGTGCTTGCAAACCTTGAAATCTTATATAAATTCTACTTTGCTGTTGTTATTGCTCCCAGAAACATCTATTTACTCAATTTCAGCAAGGATTTCTGGGAAAGGGATAGTCATATTTTATAGGATTTCACAAAGCAATAGTAATAATTATTTTGCATGATCTTTAAGATAATGCTAAAATTAAAGACAATCATGTAGACATGGTAAATTGAGGAAACCTTCTCAACTGAATGGAAAAATTACTATCTCCAAATGAGATGCATTTTAGAACTGAGTCTATAAGCCTTGGCCAAGAGTCAAGGATCCAGAATTTCTCATAAAATTGTAACTTCCAGAAGCAAAGGATGAATTCATTTTCTACAATTTAACAGATTGAAAAGGCTGTTACATATTTCAGGTGCTACTCCTCCCCCTACCGTGCCCCTCCCCCAGCTCACAAGCATCACTTCAATCTTATCTGGATGGTACCTGATCCAGCTACTTTCTTCCACATCCTATATTCTGCCAGTCTGTGAAATTCAAGAATCAACATCCCAGATCTGATAAAAAGAGATGTGAAGCTTACTATCAACCATGTAGTGATGGTACCACAGACTTAATTACCTCACTATCTTTCTGATTAGCCTCATATAACACTAAGATAGGAAAAAAAGATAGGGAAAGATGAGGAAAGGTTGGGCAGAAGAATAAAAACAATTCAAGGCTATGAGAAGCTGTACCCTATAAGTCAGAAGGAAGTCAGGCCATCATAACAGAAACAGCAACATGAATTTACTACCTTGAATGACTGGGCATTTTGTAGAATATCTTGGACATATATTGAAAATATATTCCATAGCAATCTAGTCTGAATCTAATTAAAGAAGTTTCTTTTGCATTGACAGAGCTCAACATTTAAAATGTTCTACTACAACTGTGTAAATGGAAAGAACATCAACCACAACAAAAAGAATGTTGTATAATGATGATGATCAAGTTTGACCCAAAAGAAGAGAGGTAAAAAATGAATCTTCCTTCCTTCTTTGGAGAGACAGGGTGTAGAAAATTGAATATACTGTGAAATTCGGTTAAGATGCCAGTTAATTTTGCTGAACTGCTTTGTTTTCTCTACTTTTTATTACAAGGAAGGGTTTTCTGGGGAGGGAGTAGAAGGAAAAGCTATATATCTAGAAGCAAAAGTAATATGAAAGCAAAAAAATATCCTTTTTAAAATTTCAATAGGTTATGCTCAAAGCCATAGCTAGCATGGGGCAAAAGGGGATTTATCCCTGGGTGCTAATATATGGAAGGGGCACATTTCCACAGCAGGTTCCAGTAGTTTTATTTCATTTGATTAAAATAGGTGGCAGTTCAGTACAAAATTGATGATTCTCAAATTACCATAAAGGAGAGACCTATCAAAATCCATGTGCTTAAGAAACACTTGGGATATCAGAGGCTAGACTGGCCACCGGATGTTTGTTCTCTTTTAATATCATTGTATTGTGGAAGTTCATCTTATGTAAGACAAAATGTTCTGCCAGAGGACAGAACTGGCAAAAGGGAGAGGAAGCTGCAGAGAGGGGAGATTTTAATTCAAATAAAGAAAAATTTGCTAACAATTAGTGCTGTCCAAAAATGAAGCAAGCCTCCTTGGAAGGTAGTGGGCTCCCCATGACCGAAGATCTTCAAGTGAAGACTGGATGACAACTTCTGAGGGTTTTGTGAAAGAGATTCCTTCATGGGAATGGGCATAACTCTCTTCCAACTTTGAGATTCTGTGATTCTGAATAACAGCTAGAATACTTTGAGTGGTTAAAGCTTGTTCTTTATCTATTCCTGATAAATCAATCAACAAGTATTTCTTAAGCATCTGCTATTTGAGAGGCCCTATCCTAGGTGCTAGAGGCAGCAGTAGATAAGAGCAATGGGCCTGGAGTCAGGAAGACCTAAGTTCAATTCCAGCCTCAGAACTCACTAACTGTGTGACCATGGGCAAGTTACTTAACCTCCATTTGCCTTAAATCACTGGAGAAGGAAATTACAAAGCACCCCAGCATCTCTGCCAAGAAAACCATACCATACAGGGTCATGAAGAGTCAGACATGACTGAACAGTAACAAAAATCTTGGGTGCTGGGGACTCAAAGACAAAAATGAGAGTCCCTTCCCTCAGAGAGTTTACATTCTATCATGGAAACAATATACACACCTATAAAGCAGGTACAAAGTATAGACAAAGTAAATGAGTTGCATAATGCAAATAATGAGCTATACCAGTTTTAATGGAACTTCACTTCTTAGGATTAATTTTCTATCAAGAGAACCCTAACACACCTGATTGTTTCAAGATGGAAAAAATATATATGGCAAATTAAAAAGGGAAAGGAATCTGATGGATTCTATAATATCATATACGAAGGAGGCTCTGAATAGACCCTTGAAGTTACAATTCTCTTGTCCAAGTAGTATCCACTCCCAGATGGTCTTGTGGAAGGAAGTCCCAGTAGTCCTGCAGAAACGATCTCATTGTAATTTAGTCTGTAAGGATAGCAACTGGTATACTGATCATAGCAAAGTAATGCTTAAGTAAGGTTCAATTAAAGAGCTATTCAAAACTGCTGTGAGTAGTGGTTCAATCAAGCAAGAGACATAAGACGTCAGGCTTAGTACAATAATAATTCTCAGAAAAGAAGTCAAAAATAGGACCTCCTAGAATTCATTTCCAAATCTCACAAAGAAATACACAATGAGAACAGAATCTAATTCACTAGAGTGAAAATATAAATTTGAAATTCAGCTGGACACATGAGTAGATAGAGAAGAACAAACTGGAATAGGTGTGCATTCAGGGAATTTTATTTTTTTAAAGAACATTTAAATAACAATTAATTTAAAATAATTGATTTTAAATAATAATTTTAAAATAATTTAACATAGCAATTATTTTAAAATAATAAGGGACATCATCTTTATTCATCACACAAACCAAGGGACATTAAAACTCAACTAAGCTTTGAAAAATAACAGCTAAACCTTACTTTTAAAATGAGTGAAACAGTACTTCTTTTTTCTAAGATTAGGGAATGCTTGGGCATACTCAGCTCATGCTGTACACATCCCTATATAGACACACAACATCACTGTAACCCAACTCTACATATATCTTTCCAAAATTATTAGAGCTAACAAATTCTATTTAACTACCAAAATCAGTGTTTATTGCACCCATTTACCTCCACCCCTCCCAACTCCTTTTTCACCATTATGGTTTCCCTCCACATGCTCCCCATGTCCACAAATAAGAAGGGTAAGAAAACAAGTACTTATCAAATACCTATTATGTGCCAGGCGCTTGTTAAGCACTTTTACAAATATCTAATTTGATCCTCACAACAACCCTGGGAGATGGATACTGTTATATTCCCCATTTTACAATTAAGAAAACTGAGGCAAACAGAGGTCGAGTCACTTGTCCCAGAAGCTAGTGAGCTAGTAGCTGATTCTGGATTTGAATACAGGTTTTCCAGACTCTTGGCCCAGAGCACTAGACACTGCACCACTTGATACCACAAATAACAACCAAACCTAAATCTCTAAATTAGTATTCCATTAAAACTGAATAAGGACTTGGGGAAGAAAGACACTGTCATGTCCAACTTCTTCGGTATAAATGACACATAATTCTACTGCCTGATTCTCATTGAAATTGCTCTTAATAATGCATCACAAGGAGCATCTGTAGGCAAGATACCTGGGTAATTTATAGGTATTGTACACTCCTCGCCTCCACCCCACCTGCCCTTGAAATGGTACAGGGAAAAGCAGTACAATACAGTGAAAAGCAATTTGGCAGAAGACCTCTGTTCAAATCCTAGCTCTGGCATTTACTACCAATGGGCCCCATCTATGGGCCCCATTTTCTTCCTTTGTAAAACGAGAGAATTGGACTCAATAACCTCTAAAGTTATGAACAGCAATAATAAAAGTTGACATTTCTACAGTAATATAATGGCCATGACTTCATTTACTGTTTTTGCTTGAATAAAAGAGTTTACTTGTTCTTTATTATTTATGATGGTCTTTTATACAAACAGCATTTAGTTGGGAAGGGGCTAAGCTGGTGGGTATAAGCTGAGGGCTACCCTGTCACCTTCACAGTTAGGGAAGTAGCTTTCCTTCTGAATCCCTTAGAACACATGCCTCAACTAGAAGTATTTGGAGGTGGCACATAGATATAATTCTAGGCCAACACTTCTCTTGGAGACTAGAGAAGAAATTGTCCAACCTTGGTGATCTTAGAGACCGCCTGCCCTTCCACTAACAACAGGTAAGCTGCTGACAGTATTGGCATGGTCCTTCTACTGTTCCCTACAAAGGAAGAAAGGTAGATTTCATGGAAAAGGGGTGGTCCAGATCAGATCTCACCTAATATCTAGCCTTGCTACTCATAAGTTGTGTGTGTTTGTTCATGTATGACAATCCCACATGGAAACGTGTATGCATAGTTATATATACATAAACATACACATATATCTATGTATGTATATGTGTGTACGAATATATGTATACATGTGTATATTATAATATATGTGTGTATACATATACATATTGTGGAGAGTGCTGGGCCTGGAATCAGGAAAACTCAACTTCATGAGTTTAAATCTGGCCTCAGAAACTTACTGTGTAGCTGACCCTGGGCAAGGCACTCAACCCCCTTCACCTTGGTTCCTCATCTATAACATGACGTGGAGAAGGAAATGGAAAATCACTCTAGTATCTTTGCCAAGAAAACCCCAAATGGGATCGGGAAGAACCAGACACCCCTGAAACAACTCAATAACAATATCTAGGTATGTATGTATGTGTGTATATGTGTATGTATGTATTGTGTAGGTAGGTATATGTGTATAACATATATGTGTATA
Source organism: Trichosurus vulpecula (assembly GCF_011100635.1). Taxonomy (NCBI): domain Eukaryota; kingdom Metazoa; phylum Chordata; class Mammalia; order Diprotodontia; family Phalangeridae; genus Trichosurus; species Trichosurus vulpecula. The sequence continues at coordinate 141,955,679 of NC_050573.1, forward strand.
TGGATAAACATGTATAATGTATGTGTGTATATGTATGTGTGCATATTATATATACATACGTGTATATATACAGACAAATCTTATGAGTGCTCTAAAGTTTTTAAAGCACTTTCACTAGATCTCCAAGTGGGAATGAGCCTCAACTGCTATTTGCTAAACTATATTTTTTCCCCAAACTATACTGTAAGCTTCATTTTCCCCATTTCACAAACCTACCAATCTCTCAAGCTTGGCTCTGTGGTTTCCTCCCTTCTTTGCAGAGGTCATGAGGTGGGAGACTATGTCTGTAGAACATTGCATGTACTGTCAGCCTTGATTGATGTGTTGGTTAGTTTTGCTGGGATTTTTGTGACATTGCTTTTCCTGGCTCTCCTACCTGCCAGCTAACCCTTCTCAGTCTCTTTTCCTGAATCATTATTCATATCCTGATCCTAAATGTGGGTATGCCCCCAAAGTTCTATCCCACCCTCTTCCCTCTTTGCATTTTTCAGTGATGTCCCATGAGTTCAACGATCATCTCTATGCAGATAAATGAGAGAGAGAGAGACAGAGAGAGACAAAGAGAGAGAAAGAGGAAGGGAGAGGGAAAGAGAGAGAGGGAGACAGAGACAGAGAGACAGTGACAGAGACAGAGAAACAGAGAATCTTTCAGGCTTAAGTGGGCAGCTCTGATCTATCAGCAGGAAGCACAAGCTGTATCTGCCCAAGCCCAGCCTTTAGCCTTCCAAGTTGGCATGACTCCTGTACCTGAAGAAGGATCAGTATCTGATAGGTTCTTGAACTTCCATTTATGCCCAATGTTCTACCCTACTTCAAGCAAGGTTTGATGGGCAGGTCCCTTCCTGGCTGTGGTTGGCATAGGACTATTTGAAATATGATATACCATTTCCCTGGACTTTTAGAGGCCATGGGATACAACATGATGTCTGTTAGTATGCCCAGATCTATGGTATATGCACTTGGGCCAAGGACCCTATTGAGAAACCAGCAGATTTGATTCCCTACTAAATCCTCCTTATCACTGGGAGGTAAAGACACTAAACTTTGTGTTAAAGATGCCCTCATCACAGAGACTGGATGAGAGTCAGTAGAACACAGTGGGAAGGATGCCAAATTTGTAATCAGAGGGACAAGGTTAGAATCCCAGCTCTGCAGCTTACTACCTGTATGGTCCTATACGAGTCATTTACCGTCATAAAACCTATATTCACCTCTATGCAACTTCCACCCATTCCTTGTGGTTCTGGCCTCTTGGGCCAAACAGAAAAAGTCTAATCCTTCCTATATATGACATCTCTTCAAATACTTAAATATAGCTTTCATGTTCCCCTGAATCATCTTTTCTCCAAGTCAAACATGTCCACTTTCTTCAACTGGTCCTTCTAGGGCATGAATTCAAGGTCCTTCCCACCCTGGTTAATCTAATCCGGGCACTCTAGTTTATCAGTGGTTTTCAACTGCTATACCCAGAACTATACACAGTACCCCAGAAGAGATCCAGTGCGGTCCGCATATAGTGGGATTATCACTTGTCTATTCCTGGAAGTCTTGCTACTCTTAATGAGGCCCAAGATAAAATAAGCTTTCTAGGAAACCAGAAACCACTCTTCATTTTGAGCTTTCACTCCACTAAAATCCCCAGACCATGCCTCCCTCATTTTGTACTTGTGAAACTAATTTTTTTGCAACCAACTGACAGTCTTCACATTTCTGTCTATTGAATTTCATCTTATTAGATTCAGACCAATGTTCTAACTTGCTAAGATCCCTTTGGATCTTGATGAATCCTTCTAGATTTTTTCAGATCATTTTGGAACCTATCATCTAGGATGTTAGCTATCCTTCCTAGCTTGATATCATCTACAAACTTGATGAGGATACCATCTATGTCTTTAAACCATTGACAAAACCCTTTTTTGTTTTTTGGAGGGGGGAATGCAGGGCAATTGGGGTTAAGTGACTTGCCCAAAGTCACACAGCTAGTAAGTGCATCAAGTGTCTGAGGCCAAATTTTAACTCAGGTCCTCCTGACTCCAGGGACAGTGCTCTACTTACTGTGCCACCTAGCTGCCCCCATAGACAAAACTCTTAAACAGCTCATGACCAAGGGAAGATCTCTGGGACAATGCACTGGAAATCTTACAGAGGTAACATTGAGCTATTAAATATAGCTTTCATGTTCCCCTGAACATGAACTTTTCTTTGAGTCTGATCATCCTACCACTTCCCAGTCTATCTGATCCTTTTATCATCTAATTCATTCTCTCCATCTTCCCCACAAGAATAGTATGAGATATTTGATCAAAAGCTTTGTTAACATTTAGGTAAATTATACCCACAGCATTGCCCTCATCTACTAGTTAAGCAATTCTGTCAGAAAAGAAAATTAAGTTAGTCTGGTATGACTTCCTCTTGATGAAGCCATGCTGTGTCTTTGTAATCATCATTTCCCTTTCTAGACATTCACCAACCATATGTTTGATGATCCATTCTAGAATTCTCATAGGAATTAAAGTCAAGCCCATTGGTCTAAAGCTTGCACAGTATATTCTCTTCCCTTTTGAAAAAATAGAGACATTTGCCCTTCTTCAATCTTATAGTACCTCTCTCATTTCCCATGAGCTTTCAAATATCACTGCAAGTGACTCTAGAATCACATTTCAATCAATAAGTATTTCTTAAGCACCTACTATATGCCAGGCACCAGGGATATAAAAAGAGGCAAAAGCCTGTCCCTGCCTTCAAGAAGCTCACAGTCTAATGGGAGAAACAACATGCAAACAAATATAGACAAAGTAAGCCGTATACCAGATAAGTAGGAGATAATTAACTGAAGAAGGGCACTGGAATTAAGATGGATTGGTGAAGGCTTCCTGTAGAAAGTGAGATTTTAGTTGGGGCTTAAAGGAAGCCAGGGAGTTCAGTAGATGCAGCAGAGAAGGAAGAGAGTTCCAGGAATCAGAGCAGCCAGAAAAAATGCCAAGATAGGATGTCTTATTCATGCAAGAGTCAAGAGGCCAGTGTCATTGGATCATAGAGTATGGGTGTGGGGTAAGGTATAAGGATTCTTTCAGTACCCAAGGTTATAGTTCATCTGGGACAGGTGACAAATATTCATCAAAGGCATCTAGAAATTCTCTACCTCTTTATTTATCTTGGGTATCAGCAACCTGTTAGCCATTTTTGGTTTTGTTATTTCTAGTGTGATCATCTTCCTTTTGAGAAAACAGAAACAAAATGTGAATTAAGTAACTCAGACTTCTCTGTTGTCAGTTATCATTATCCCATTCATTTCAAGCAAAAGTCCTATCCTTTCTTGGATCCTTCTTCTCCTAAGATACCAAACAAAAACAAAAACAAAAGAACCCCTAGCTTACTTCACCAGCTTTATTCATTTCGATTTTTAGCACTCCTGATACTATTTTTATATTAATTAATTTGTCCCCTATGGTAGATCTTCTATTCCATGTCTGTAGTCATCACTCCCATATCATCTGATGGGTTTCCTCATTTTTTCATTACTCATTAATTAGGGTATAGAATTATGGAAACAGTTTGTTGAATCGATCAAGTTTGTTGTGTCTGACTCTTTTGTGACCCCATTTGTGGTTTTCTCAGCAAAACTACTAGAATGATTTGCCATATGCTTCCCCACCTCACGTTACAACTGAGGAACTGAGGCAAACAAGGTTAAGTAACTTGACAGGGTCACACAGCTAGTAAGTGTCTGAGGCCAGATATGAACTCATGAAGATGAGTCTTCCTCATTCCAAGCCCAGTGCTCTATCTACTGTGCCCCTTAGCTGCCCCAAGGCTTTGGTTAGAGAACATCTTGATAAAGATGCATGATCACAGAGAACCAGCATGGTCTCAGCAAGAATAGTTCATACCAGACCTAACATTATGTCCTTCTTTCCCTCCCACAGGGATACTAGGTTGGTAGATCAAGAGAATATTATAGATACAACATACCCAGATTTCATTAAAGCATCTAAAAATACTCTTCCATTGTCCTTGTGGAAAAGATGGATAGACACATGCTAGAGCAGTGATGTCAAACTCAAACGGAAATGAATTCCACCTACGTAGCTTATTGACTTAGAAAACCACAAATTAACATTATTTATGTTGTATTGTATTTTTATTTATTTTATTAAGCATTTCCCCATTACATTTTAATTTGGTTATGAAGGCACTGGGCCATGAGTCAAACTCTGGGAGAGAGTACGACTGGGCAGATTCCTAAATGCAGCTAGATCCTGATTAGTGTCAACAATGAAATGTTGGGATGTATCTAAATTCAAACTATTTAAAATCACAATTATGTAAAATATGCCCATTAGTCCCATCCTAATGGAAATAAGTAGTCCAAATTCAAATAATGGAACTATTTCGCATGATTCATTTTTCAAACTAATTGGGACCTGACTGTGGTTGAATTACTGGGCCCAAATAATAATAGCTATTAATTGCTAACATTCACATAGTGCTTACTATGTGCTAGGCACTGTGCTAAATACTTTAAAGTTATTATCTTATTTGATCTTCACAACAAACCTGACAGGTGAGTGCTATTAATATCCCCATTTTACAGATGAGAAAGCTGAGGCAAACAGAGGTTAATGGATTTGCTCAGGGTCATCCAGTTTGTAAGTGTCTGAGGCTAGATGTGAACTCAGATCTTCCTGACTTGAGATCTAGCACTCTATCTACTATGCCACTTAGCTGCCCCACTGGTAGGTACATTAATAGAGTAGTCATTAACGAGTTGATGTCAGCTGACAGGCTGGTCTCCAGTGGCATGCCCCGCCAAATCTATGCTTGACCCTGTTCCGTCTTAAATTTTAATAATGACTTGGATAAAGATAACGATTACAAGCTTATTGAATTTGCCATAGATTAAAAACCATAAGGAACAGCTAACATGGATAAGATTCAAGATCCAAAAATATATTGACAGGATAAAATAGTGAGCTAAAAATATAAGAAGATGAAATGCAATAGGAATAAATGTAAATGCTTACATTTGGGTTGGGAAAAAAACAACTGTGATAGATGAGGAAGGGATGGCTTGATAGCAATGTGAAAAAGAGCTGAAGGTTTTAGTGGACTGAAGATTCAACACAAATCTACATGTGACATGATAGCAATAAAAAATACCACAATCTTAGGTATCAATGAAAGTGTAATACTGTCCAGGACTAGAGTGGTGATAACATAGCTATACTCTTCCCTGGTCAGCCTGTGCTGGAGTGGAGTATACTTTTTAGAAATGTCATTTCAAGCTAGATTTTGATCAAAAGAGGACAACCAGGATAGTGAGAGTATTTTCTTTTTGTTGTTCAGTTATTTCAGTCACATACAACTCTTTGTGACCCCCATTTGGAGTTTCTTGACAGAGATCCTGGAGTGGTTTATCATTTCCTTCTCCAGTTAATTTTACAAATAAGGAAACTGAGGCAAACTGAGGTGAGTGACTGGCACAGAGTCACAGTACTAGTAAGTGTCTAAGGTCAGATTTGAACTCAGGAAGATGTCTTCCTGACTCCAGGCCTGGCACTATATCACTGTACCACATAATAGTACGATGAGAATATTAGCCATCAGTAATTGAAGAAAATACAGATGGTTAGCTTGGAAAAAGGGCTTCATGGGAACATAATAGTTCTCTCCAAGTATTTAAAAGGTTAGGGATTAGACTTTTTTTGTTTGGCTTCAGAGGACAAATTAGGAACATGGGATGGAAATTGCAGATTTAGGTTTAATATAAGCAAAAAAATAAACAGAGCTATCCAAAAGTAGAATGAGATGCCTTTGGGAGGTAGTGAAATTCCCCCACACTAAAGGTCTTCAGCTTAAAGATGAATGACCACACAGTGATACAACAGGGACTAGATAGCTCCTAAGTTCCTTTCCACTGCCGAGATTCTGGGAAAACTTTTTTCAAACTTCCTCTAGAATTTCCCCATTTACCACTTGGCTGCTTCCTTTGCTATTAGAACCAAGATATACTTTCAAGTAGGGTTTAAAATTACCACCACTTTCCATCATCCACAACTGGAAGTAATAAAATCTGGTTTTTTATACAAACATTTTGTGCCCATTCTTACACAAAATATTTCAGTGGAAACCACACAATTTGTACTTTGTTGAAAGGTTATGACTTTCATCAATCTCTGGTAATATGTGCTTTATACTGCAACTATTCCATGTAGGTGTGCAGTTGGCTGGCATCTTAGCATTTCAAAATTCAAACTTTTTGCTTCTAATGTGACTGATCTAAAAACAAAGAAAAAATCTTTGAATTATTACACTTCAAATGAAAGCTTTGGAGTAAAAATCAGCTGTCTGATTGTATTACAATATTTTATTTATAAATTGAGATCATTAGCTCTCAACCAGTGTTTTCTTCAAGTCTATACTAAAAATACAGCAGGTTTTGATAAATGAAAGGTAACCTCCTTTTATAAAAGTCAGATATGCAAATGTAACATGGCAATTTATAAAGTTGAATATTAATGAAAGTTAAGGAAAATAAACACATTTGGTGAAAACTGACAATAAACTCTAGAATTTTGTGCAAATAAATGGTGCAGCTCCTTTCTTCTGAGGCACAGAGGATTTCTCCATTTTGTAGTCAAGGCTCAGGGACATCCCTACTCAGAAACCTATGTGGCTTTATGGCTTTTTAAAGTAGAGCTCCTAATAATTGACTCTGATCACAAATCAAGATAGCTAATGTACAAAGAGTTGATTGCATATTTTGTGCCCTAGAATGTCTTAATAGCCAACAAGGGAAATGCAGTATGCTTATCAGCTTAAAAGAAAAAAAATTTTAAGGCTTCGAATTTTTTTCTTTATGTAAGAATTAAAAGATCTTTATCTACCAATAGCTCTCTTTTACCTAAAGACCAAAGTTAAAACTCTTTTGCTGGCATCCAGTGCCTTTTACAATCTGACATCTCCCTACTTTCCTAGCCTTCTTTCCTATGCCTCTTCTCTATGCTAGGCTTCACTAGCCTAGCACTGTCTGTGTTAGATGCCCCAGATTTCCCATCTCCCCACCTTTATTCAGGTTGTTTCCTATTCTGTGAATACACTGTCCCCCACCTTTTGCATCCATGTTTATTCTTTAAATTCCTATGCAAAGGATTCCTCCTATAGGAAGTCTTTTCTTCCCTACCCTGAGCAGAATTTTGCTTGTCTATATATGTGCTATATTCCTTTTCTTTACCATAAGCTCCATGAGGGGAAGGATTATATCTTAATTAAATGTTTATGCAATAGTCAAAAAATGTATTGTGGTTGTTGATTTTGGTGGAGGAATGGATCACGTTGAGATCCTTAATGCTCATGTGAAAAAAGCTGCCTTTTATCTCTAGGCTCAGACAAACTCCTTTCTCCTGACTGGTGCACCTCCCTTTTCTGGAGTCTTCTGCGTCTAGAACTTTCTGTGCTATAAACCTTCACGCCCTGTGCAACATCAACACAACTCTGCCATTGATATCAGAGATAAGAAACCATTCAGACTCACTTGCATAAGATCCCATCTCATAACACCCATCATACTTCCTGGTTCTATCATTATTCTGCACAGTTCAATTGCCCTAAGCCACCCTAGCAGAGGCAGTTAGCAGTTAAGTGGATACATCACTGGGTCTGGAGTCAGGACGGACCTTCATTCAAATCTAGCCTCAGACACTTACTAACTATGTGGCCTGAAGAAATCCATTTAACCTATATTTTCCTCAATTTCCTCAACTACAAAATGGGGATAATAATAGCACCTACTTCCCAGGGCTGTTGTGAGAATAAAATGAAATAATATTTGTAAAAAAATCCTGGCATGTAGTAGATGCTCTACAAATGATTATCCTCTTCCCTATGGTAAGGATTGTCTTTATATGAACGTTGTGTCTGCCTAATGCTGGTAGTCTTGCCTCCCGCTCTCTCTGTCTCTCTCTCTGTCTCTCTGTCTCTCTCTCTCTCTGTCTCTCTCTCTCTGTCTCTCTGTCTCTCTCTGTCTCTCTCTCTCTCTCTCTCTCTCTCTCTCTCTCTCTCTCTCTCTCTCTGTGTGTGTGTGTTTATGTGTGTGTCTGTGTGTCTGTGTCTGTGTATGTGTATGTGTGTGTCTGTGTGTCTGTGTCTGTGTATGTGTGTCTGTGTCTGTGTCTGTGTCTGTATCTGTATGTGTTTAGGAGTGGGATGAGGAGGGGATGGAGGAATGGTTGGCGTGTTACCCTTACTTTAAGAATGTTTAACTTCTTTCAAGGCTAAACTCAAAAGACTTGTGGACAGTGTTTCCTTCCCCTTGGTAGTTAATGGTACTCTGTTCTCAGATGATATTGAATGTATTTAACTATTTGAATGTTATAAACCCCAATAGTGCAAAAAGTAAATTACTTGAGGGTTGTCACTGTTCTTCCCTTTGTCATTCACTAGGTAGGCACTTAATAAATGTTTGTTTCTATGGCCACCAGAGCACGTTAGATTTTAGGCAAGTTGTCTATTCCTCTCAGTCAAGACCCTAAAGGCAACTAGATGTCCCTTGACCACTGTCTTTGCTGCCTGCAATAAGGCTTAGCTGGGTTCTTAAGTCAGTCTAAGGTAAGAGTTCTTAAACTCTTTGTGAGTGTGATGGACCCCTTTGGCAATCTGGTAAAGCCAGAGTCCTCCTTGACAGGCTGATCCTTCACCTGGAAGATGATCATCTTCCTGAGAGCCAGTGTGGCTTCAGAAAGGGCTGAGGAATGGTCAGTATGGTGTTTGTTGCCCAACAACTCCAGGAGAAATGCCAGGAGCAGAACAGAGGTCTGTACACATTTGTAGACCTGATCAAGGCCTTTGATACTGTCAGTTCCAGGCTTTTGGAAAATTATACCAAAATTTGGATGCTCAGAGAAGTTCATCAGTATTGTAAGTTAACTTCATGACAGCAGGCTTGCCTAGGTTCTGGATAACAGACAATGCTTTCACACTTTCCCAGTAACCAATGGAGTGAAATAAGGCTCTGTTTGCTCCTGTGCTTTTTAGCATGTTTTCAGCCATGTTGTCAAATGCTTTCAATGAGGATGAACATAGCATCAAGGTCAACTGCCACTCTGATGGTAAATTCTTCAGCTTGAAAAGGCTACAAGCCAAGACCAAAGGGGAGGTAGTCTTAGTACATGATTTTTTTGTTTGCAGACGACTGTGTACTCAATGCAGCCTCCTGAGCCAAGATACAGGAAAGTATGTGTTACTTTTGGCCTAACAATCAACACCAAGAAAATACAGGTGCTCCATCAGCCACCACCACACCACCCATACTCAAAACCATCAGTTACAACAAATGGAGAAGGTTGGAATACTGCTACATTCCTTGCCAGGGATGTACGCATTGATGATGAGGTTGACACACAAATTTCCAGAGCTAGCTCAGTGTTTGGGAGGCTCCAAAGGAAAGCATGGGAGAGAAGAGGCATTAGACTGACTACCAAGGTCTACAGAGCTGTTGCGCTAACCACATTGTTGTATGCCTGTGAAACTTGGACAGTCTACCAGTGCCATGCCAGGAAACTGAATCACTTCCATTTGAATTGTCTAAGGAAGATTCTGAAGATCACCTGACAGGTTAAGGTACCAGACACTGAGGTCCTTTCTCGAGCTAAACTGCCAAGCATTCAAACTCTGCTGCAGAGAGTAACTCTGATGGGCTAGCCACATTATTCAAATGCCAAACATACACTTACCTAAAAGATTATTTTATGGAGAACTCACACAGGGCAAGCATTCACATGGTGGTTAGAATAAGTGATACAAGGACACTCCCAAGGCCTCTCTTAAGAACTTTGGAATTGATTGTGTGACATAGGAGACACTGGCACAGGATTGCCCAGCATGGCATGCCATCATCAGAGAAGGTGCTATGCTCTATAAGTAAAGCAGAATTGAAGTAGCTCAAAAGAAATACGAGATGCACAAATTTAGAGAATCCACCCTACATGTTCACATGGACTATTTGTTCCCTGTACCCTGTGGTAGAGCATTCTGAGTTTGTATTCATCTGATCAGTCACAGCCAGACATACTGTAACTTGATTCTAACGTAGTGATGTCATTTTAGTCCTCTTCAAGAATGAAGGACAACAACCAACCAATGAACCCTTTCTCAGAAAATTGTTTTTAAATACATAAAATAAAAATTATTTTTAAAAATGTTTTTAAATATATAAAATAAAACAGGGCAACTAGGTAGTGTAGTGGATAGAGCACTGGGCTTGGAATCAGGAAGAGATGAGTTCAAATACAGCCTCAGACACTTACTAGCTGTGTGACACTGGGCAAATCACTTGCCTCTGTTTGCCTCAGTTTCCTCATCTGCAAATTGAGCTGAAGAAGGAAATGGCAAACCACTCCAGTATCTTTGTCAAGAAAACCCCAAATGAAATCATGAAGAATCTGAAGTGACTAAATAGTAACAACAAACTACATAGGATTACAAAGACAACCAATTGCAATGAAACAGTTATTTTTAAAAAACATTAAGAATCCTTTATACAGTTCCTTGATACAATATCTGCTAATCAAATCAAATCATCTCTTTCACCTTCTTGCTATTTCCCACATCACTTCACAGTTGCCAATCAATGTCTTTATACATGGGTCATTATCTTACTAAAAAGTTAAATTGGATTAGGCAAAAGGGTAATAAAATAAAAGAGTACCTCAGAAATGGCAAACATTGCAGGCCACCACCCCTCAGATTGGGATCTCACTCATGCTAATTCCCAACTTCAGTGTGAAAGAAATTATGATTTAGGTGCTTAATAGAAACCTCCCAAATCCCACTGGTACAGGAGGTACCATTCATTCAGTCACAGAGTCCATACTCATCACTGAAATTCTTGTTCATTCCAACAGCCACAGGACTGGATAGAACATCACTTCTTATTGTGCTCATTCTCATTGGCTTCTCTGCTAGTGAATATGCAACTCAGTCCTGCTCACTTCAGTGCAGGAGGGGCCACTCCTGGCCTTTCCAGTGCTCTGAGAAAAGGACTTGGTGATGGTGGTCTACCCTTAAGTTAGAGCTGCTGGGCCCAAAGAGGTTGGGGTATGTCAAGAATGGTATTCACACAATAAACAGAAGTTGACTATTGCAGTATACACTAATCTTAAAACATCGCACTGTAAAAATTACTTTAATAAACAAGCATTCATTAAGGCTTACTATGTATTAAGAGCTGGGAATAGAAGAATAGTGTCTGCCCTAAAGGAGTTTACATTCTAATAGAGGAGATAACATGTAAATAGCTAGGTACAAACAAAATATATACAGACTAGAAGCGAGATGATCTGAGAGGGGGAAACAGTAGCACCTGGAGAGATCAGGAAAGCCCTCCTGCAGTAGGTAAGATTAGAGCTGAATTGAAAGAATTCAGAGAAATTAAATATGTCCCACTTCCAAAGTCTTCTGGGAAATATGATTAGTGAGGATAGGAGGAATTGCACACGTCATCCAGATACAAGTCTGTTACAGCAAATTTAGTTTAATTTGATGTCATTCCTGGCCCCAGCTGGGGCAGAATATTCCCCTATTGAAGGAGATGAGACCCCACCTATCTCTCACAGTGATTAGGCAAAGAAACTAAATAGATGAAATTGAGAACACCAAGGCTGAGAAGCAGCTTTTTCATGAGCTCTTCAATGAATCCTCTTCCTCTTCTTGTCTAGTCTGGAGACCATTGTGCCTGAAGTCCAGTGAACACTCTTTATATCCTTCCCTAGTTGCCTCTGCCTACCTGTCTGTGCTCACATAGATTGTTGTCCCCCAAAGCCTCAAACTTTCCCTTGTGTGTCAGATCAAGACCTCTGTCTTTTGACATCACAGGTTGGTTTAATCCTCAGCTGTCACAGTTACCTGTTGTCTATAATTTTTTTAAAGATCATCTTTTGTCAATTCAGAATGAGGATCTCTTCAACACAAACCATCTCATCTACACAATCCTTTACCCTCTTATCAATGTACATACTTAACTTGCAGATGCCATTTTTGTCTCATGTATTAGTGTGCATGTTTCCATCCATACCCTCAAGATAAACAATGGAGTGGCCTGTGATTTCAGCTTCCACCTTGTTCTGGTCCCTGTGGCTATGATGTGGCCCTGGCAGAGAAAGTCAATGAATCACCATTTGGGTTCTCTTTTCATTAATCTTCAGCGCTTCGGACAAGCACCATTCTAAATAATTAAAAGGAATTTGAAGGGGCTAAAAAGTAAATGGTAGGCTTTTTCAATGCTGATACTTGCAGAATTCCATCAGTGTCAGCTGAACTAGCAACAGCAGAGGAGAAAGGTGAATCATGAAATTTCAAGAAACTTTTTAGGAAATGATCTGATTAATTAAAAAGGGTAGATGGCAAGGAAAAACCCAGGCAATTGTCTGGGACATTTTCGAGTCACTAAATTATTCCTCCTATTTTCTTGGAGCTTTATCATTAGGCAGCAACTTGTATATAATGAAAAAACAAAGAAAATATGATTATATGATTTTATAATGCAGTACGAAATAGTTTCATAGGAATGGAATAAGAAAACTGGAAGGAAAGTAGAAGACAAGATAAAGCTTCCTTTCCTTCATATTTACCTTTTAAAAATCTAAAAATTAGCTAGCACACTTCAGCAGTGCCAAGAGCTCCTTACATTTTCACTTCCTGCCTCCTGCCTCAGCTCCCAGACTCCCCAAACCATACCTATTCCATGTCCTCTCTGATATATGTTTGATGTCTACGGACCTGACAGGATACAATACCACTACCTGAGCTTTGAGGGATGACCTTGGACTATGTGATCATATGCCTCCCTTGACCAACCTCTACCCATCCATCAATGAGATACTTAGATGTATTCCTCAACGATAAGCATATTCCCACTCCCTAATACTCTACTCAACCTAGGGATGCTGAAGCTCTGGGTATCTATGAACAAACCCACCACCCCAACCCCAGCTATCTGCTTCCTTGTTTTTGGTGAATGGTTTTGATGAATGACTTTAATCCACTTCAACCCTCCCCCTGAAATTTCCCATACCAGAACTGCTAGTCTCATCTCCCATGCTTTGTAGATTAACAAACCTTTCATCATCCCATCCTCTGGCATTCCGTGAGTCTTGGAACTTCCCTGATGATCCATTACTTCCCTTATTACACTTTCCAGTACTGACTATGTTTTCTCTCATACGCACATCTCACTGGTTACGGTGAAAGAGTCAGAATATTCCATCGCTACTTACAGATTCTTGCTCTATCACCATCTCTCAACAACCTCTCCTTTTCCAAGGCTCAAGCCATCCAAATTTATCACCCAATCCAGAACCTTATGGCAGTTATCTACAAACCTCCAGGATATTTGATCTCCTTCCTTGATGAGCTTAGTAACTAGCTCACTGTCTCCCTGTCTACCTCAACTCAGGCCCTCCTACAAGAGAACATTAATAAACATATGGATGTTTCCTCAAGTAGCCTAACTTTTCAATTTCCTCAGTATATTCAATTTCCATGACCTACTCCTCCATTCCACATAAGCTACACACAGGTAAAAGTCATGTCCTTGATCTCACCATCCCCTGCTGCCATGTTCATGAAATCAAATCCCATTTTTCTCTAAGTCTTAGAACTCCTAACCCAATTACTTTTCAACATCATGACCTCCAACCATCCCTCCACCCCTCAGTATTTTTTCAGGCCATCTATCATCCCTGTCCTGACTACAGTTTTATCTCTTCCCACTCTTGATCCTTTGGTGAACAAGTTAAACTCTAAATGATTCTCTATCCTTGAATCCTTTGCTTCTTTGTCCTATTGATCATATTTTGCCAAATTGTAACCATGGAATATTCCTACCACCTGTCTCATTCATTCCCATGCCCATGCTGATTAACAGGGCCAGAAGAAGTCACCAAACCATGCTGAATGGTCCACTACAAATTTATGTTATCTAATGTCAGCTAGCCCTCCCTACAGCAAGGCCTGAGTTGGGGTAGACAGGCAAACAACAGGCCAGGCACCAAACTCATTGAAGAAGGACAGAGAATGCAGCAAGGTAATTCTTGCTGTACAGACCCAAGGACATCAAATACTTCAACAACAAGACAATTGGCAAGAAAAAAAAGAAAAAGAAATGCAAGACAGTTCATGCAGATTCTGGAATTTTTGCCAATTGATCTAATGACACCCTTCTAAACAATGAACAGTAGTGATAGAAACTATATCTATCCCCACAGAATCCTCTAACATAGTGTTTCTTTGGACTATCCCCATCGGTTAATGCACACTCCTAGGGTAAGTAAGTCCTCTGAGGGATGACATTTTTTAGTAGGTAAAAAAGGCCATTTTTGCCACATTTCTTACCTAGTCTTAACCACTGGATGGTTTTTTCCTCAGACAAACTGAGACCTGGGAAAGACCTGTGCTAAAAGGCCATCTCCAGTCATGCTAATCTATGTCTTGCCACTATATCCAGATGGCTCCGGAGGAGAGAGTGAGGCTAGTGACTTTGCACAACTTTGCCTCACTTAAATCCAATTCACTTGCAAGTCGACATCACCTTCCTGAGGTCATTGGTCCTCTTTGAGAAGGAAGGACAAACAACAACAACAGTGGCACTCCCTACGAACTGTCTGTCTCACTCCAATTAAGTGATATAGCATACTGAGCCTAGAGTCAGGAAAACCTAGGTTTAAATCTAACCGCAGAACTTATTAGTATCTAGTCAATTGTCTTGTCATTGAAATATTTGAGGCACTGGAACCCATAATTCTAGTCTCTCATAAAGAAGTGGCCCTTCTCTTTGCCAAGGCCAATCCTCTACTTACACTTTTATCCTAACCCCTCCTATCTTCTCCAGCAGATTGTCCATACTATTATCCCCAATCTTTCTTTAATCTTCACTCTCTCCCTATGTACCCCTTTCCTGATGCCTATAAACACTCCTGTGTCTTCCCATTCTTAAAAAAGCCCTCACTTAAGATCACCATCCTCACTAGCTATTGTGCTGTAGCTTTCCTGGTCTCAGTTTGACTACTCTAAAAAGCCACCTGTACCACATGCCTTCACTTCTTCTCTCACTTTCTTCTTAACCTTCTGTAATCTGGCTTCTGATTCAACTGAATTTAAATGAAACTGCTCTCTCTAAAGATACCAATGATCTTTTAATTGATAAATATAATGGTCTCTTCTTAATCCTCACTCCTTCTTGATCTTTTTTGTAGCCTTTGGCATTGTCAATCATCTTCTTTCCTGAATATTCCCTCTTCTCTAGGTTTACATGACATTGCTTCCTCTTAGTTCTCCTCCTACCAGTTTTGACTGTTCCTCATTCTTCACTGATTCTCCATCCAGGTCACACACTACCTCATTTGTCTATATCATCAGTTTCCATAGGCTAAGTTATCATCTCTATGCTGATAATTCCCATATCTATATATCCAGCTCTTGTCTTTCTCTTGAGTTCTAATCCTGAACCACTGACCGCCTATTGGACACTGGGATCTGGATTTCCCATAGACAGCTAAAACTCAACATGTCCAAAACAGAACCTACTATTCCTTCCCTCAAGCCCTCCGTTCTTCCAAACTTTTCCTGTGAAGGACACCACCACATAGCTACGCAGGTTTGCAACCGTGGTGTTAGTTTCAACTACTTGCTCTTACCCTAAATATCCAGTCATTTGCTCATTTTTGCCATTTTTGCCTTCACTACACCTTTCAAATAAATTCCCTTCCCTTCACTTACACAGCCACTACCCTAGTTCAGGTCCTCATCATCACTCACCTAGACTCTTGCAATAATCTTCAAATTGTTGTTCCTACCTCAAGTATCTCCCCACTACAATCCATCCTCTATACAGTTGCCAAAATGATTTTCCTAAAATATATTTTTAACCATGTAACCCCCTTAGTCACATACCAATGCTTCCTCTTACCCCCAGTATAAAATATGAAGTCATTCAATTGATATTTAAATCTCATCATGATGTAGCCTCTTCCTACATTTCCAGTGTTCTCATACTTTATGCCTTTCCACATACCCTCCAATCCAGACATACTAGACAACTTGCTGTTCCTTCCATGTGACTCTCCAACTCCCACATCCATGACTGTCATCCATGCCTAGAAGGTTCTCCCTCCTCATATCCACCTCTTAGAATGCTTGGCTTCTTTCAACATTAAACTTAAATGACACCTTTTGAATAAGGCCATTCCTGGTCTCCATTCTCTGCCCCTCCCCCAGACTTCTATTCCAAGGTAACCTTCCATCCACTCTTTATATATCTTGTACTTACCTATTTATTTACATGTATTCTTCAGAATTAAAGGGTAAGGACTATTCTTCCACCTTTACTTCTATCCACAGTACCTAGTACAGAGTCTGGCCCATAGTAAATGCTTTTAAAAAAGTGATTGCTCATCTCTTACTGCATTCTTTCCCAGTGTAGACTTTCCACAGTCCCCATAAGATGAAGAAAGGCTTGTACTCATGAAGTGTATCCCGAGTTTTCTTACCCATCGGGAACAGGAACTGCAGTTCAGGCTTGTCCTTGGTGGCTAAGGACAATATCTTGAAGAAAATCTTAAGCAAGAATATCTGACTTTTAAGACAAACCTCTATTCATGATGAAGAGGGGATGCTGCTCTGCCTCTTCCAGGACTCTATCTGGGCTGGTTGCCTACAGGGAGGAACACAAAAGTAGAGTGAAAATTCCAAATCTACACTTCCCATCTTGCACCTGCATTTTGCGATTGCCTCAAATTCAAACTCATTGTCATTGCCAAGAGATAATGCATAAGATCATCAGAATTGGAGTCACAAAAACCCACATTTGAACCCCACCCCAGACATTTATAGCACAAATGATCTAACCCCTCTCATTCTCAGATAATGGAGATAATACTAAAAACCACCTTCTAGAGTTGCTGTGAGGATAAAATGTGATAGTATATGAAAATCATTTTGCAAACCTTAAAGATATTATTATTATTATCACTCAATTCAACATACCTCTTTTTAAAACACCTGTTCTATGCAAGAACGCTGTGACTGATGCTGGAGAAAATACAAGGATAAATAAGACTGTGCTCTCCTGTGGCCAAGCAGCTTCTAGTAGGGAGGCTGCAGTCTTATGCAATCTAGTACTTGCCTCTATAGGATTATTGTGAGCACAACAGTCAAGAGAGTTGCTGCATGCCAAAAGGCTTTTCAAGCAGCAAAGTCCTATATAAATGGGAATTCTGCTTATTAACATTTAAAACTTCCTTCAGTCTGAGGTCCAGTTTCACAAGGGGCAGGAGACCTTCCGAAAAAGAAAGCTTCTTGAGCAAACTTGGGGCTGATTGGAATTCTGCATCTAATCCCAGGATTTACAACATTTTTTATTAGAAGTCACTCAATTTTAATGTAATGGGCCCCACCTAGCAATAAATACAAATGACTTATTAATATTTTTGAATTTTGAATAATGCAAAGTGGCATCAGGATCCGGTTGTTAAAGAGGCCCCTGAGAGGATAAGTAAGCATTTGTTGGGGGGATAATTACAGTAGAGAAAAACCATTTCATCCATCAGGTCACTCTTTCAAGTCCATTTTGTAATAATAAATATTGCATAGGGAGTCCAATGGCATTCAAGATCTACTTTTCTATAGTCGATAAAAAAGAGATACATTTCCCTTGTGGAATAAACATGTGCCTATCCTGTATTGAGTGGCAAGTATGAGCTGCTTGCTTTTTATCAGCCTAAAAGCATAATGCAAATCAATCAACACACATTTATCAAACACTCGCTATACGCAATGCACTGTGTTTTGTCCTGAGAATACGAAAAAGTGTGATCCTATCATATTATATGTCTCCTTTCCTTATCAGCTACACTCCTTGACAAAGCTGTCTATGCTGGCCACCTCTATTTCCTCTTCTCTCACTCTTTTCTAAACCCTCTGACCTCAGGGAAATGAACAGTTAAATAATAACAATAATAGCACCCTAAACTTGTGTGGCACTTGTGACAATTTTCAAAGTGTTTTCACATACATTCTTTCATTGCATAATATCACAAATTTAGAGCCAGAAGGGACCTCAGAGGCCACTGAGACCAATTCTCCATACATACAAGACAGTAAGTGCCAAGGGAATGAATGGGTGGATGAACGGATGGCCCTAAACTGTTTCTCCTGGCTACACCCGTAAGTCTGGCTAGGGGCTATGTCCAAGGGCCCAAGGAGTGGATTTCCTTGTCAATGGGATGCCCTGGACTTGGTGGGGCACTCTATAGGTATAAGGTTTCTGTATGTGAGTGACCAAAGGAAAACCATGGAGCATAAGAGGTAAAAGGGCAATGAACAGGCAGGTGCCATCAGAGTTCTGGAAGTATAGGGTGACCCAAGAATATATCTACTAGGTAAATATCCCAAGGAGATCAAAGGAAAAGGATCCATACGTACAAAAATATTTATAGCAACACTTTTTGTGGTATCAAAGAATTGAAAACTGGGGGTGCCTATCAATTGGGGAATGGATGAACAAATTATGGTATATGAATGTGATGGAATACTATTATCCTGTAAGAAATGATGAAGTGGGGGCAGCTAGGTGGCACAGTAGATAGAACACCAGTCCTGGGGTCAGGAGGATCTGAGTTCAAATCTGACCTCAGACAACACTTAATGGTTGTGTGACTCCAGATAAGTCAATTTACCCCAATTGCCAGAAAGATAGAAAAAAAGAAAGAAAGAAAGAAAGAAAGAAAGAAAGAAAGAAAGAAAGAAAGAAAGAAAGAAAGAAAGAAAGAAAGGAAGGAAGGAAGGAAGGAAGGAAGGAAGGAAGGAAGGAAGGAAGGAAGGAAAGAAGAAAAGAAGGAAGAAATGAAGGGGATTATTTCAGAAAAACCTGGGAAGATCTATATGAACTGATGCAAAGAACCAGGAGAATAATCTACGCAGTAACAGCCATATTGTAAGGAAAATCGACTGCGATAAATTTAGTAATTCTGATCAATACAACAATCCACAACTCCAAAGGATTCATGATGTAAAATGCTATCCACCTCCCGATAGAGAACTGAAAGAGAAGGAGTTGAACAAACTATGAAGTAAGTAACTCACTAAATTAGAACAGGAATGGGAATTCAAAATGAGCCCAGAGCAAAGTTGGAGCTCAAGTAGAACAGGCCAAAAATTAAGCATATTCATTTTGGGCATAAGCAAGGGAGGCAATGTACCTGGACCCTCAAATCTAGGTAGAAATCAAGCTGTAAAGTCATCCAAACATGTCCAAAACAAGAACTCACTATCTTTACCTCCCACATTCCTCCTCCAAACTTCCCCGTTACTGCCTCCCAGGGAAGTGAGAGAGACAGAGAGAGAATAAACATTTATTAACACCTACTATGTGCCAAGCACTTTAGAGATATGATCTCATTTGATTTTTACAACAACCCTGAGATGTAGGTGCTATTATTATCTCCATGTTACAGTTGACAAAACAGGCAGAGGTTAAATGACTTTCCCAGGCTCACACAGGTCATATGTATCTGTGGTTAGGTTCAAATCCAGGTCTTCCTGACTCTAAGCCTACTACACTATGTCACTTAGCTCCCAGTCACTCAGGCCCACAATTTTGCAATCTTTCTCTTAAGCCTCGCTTTCTCTCTCCCATGACTTAGCCACTATGACCCTGGTAACAGAGCAGTAGCATTTCTCACAGAGACTCTTGCATTAGCTTTCTAAATGATCTTTCTAAATGGTCAAGTCTCTCCCCACTATAATCTATCCTCCACTCACTCATCTGCCAAGGTGGTTTTTTTTCTAAAGCCCAGGTCTCACTATATCATCACTCCCTGATCAATGAGCTCCAATGTTTCCCTATTTCCTCCAGGATCAATTATAAATCCTCTTTTGGCATGCCTTGAAAAATCATCACAACTTGACCCCTTTTCAATCTTCATACACTTGACTCCCATCCACACACTTTCTGATCCTGCAAGACCTGCCGTCTTGCTCTTCCTCGCACAACACTCCATCTCCCTCTCTGTCTTTGCACTCATTCACCCCGATGCCCAGAATGCCCTCTTCTCTTTTTTGCCTTTGCTTGGCTCCCTTCAAGATTCAGCTCAAAGTAAACCTTTCGCAGATGGCCTTTCCTAGACTCTCCTCCTCCCCCAGTGCTATCCCTTTTTAGAATGCCTCCTGTCTATTCTATACAAATCTTTTATTAGTTATTTACATGTTGTCTCTTCCATTAGAATGGGAATTCCTTGAAGTTGGGGACTGTGTTGCTGTTTTTTTTTAATTTTCTTTGTATCCCCAGACCTTAGCACACCATCAGGGACACGTAAGTAATTAATAGATGCTTTTTGATTGGCTGATTAATAATATTGCTAGTTCCACAGATGCAAACATTGCTCTGCTACCAAAAACATCTGGGAGGAGGGAAAGAGGGAGAATAGGAGAGGGTGGTAAGGCATGAAGCAGTCTGGCTGAAGTGTCTTAGGGCTCTGTGCTGTAGGTCCAGGACTGACAAAGGTGGTCAGCAGCAGGAATGGCCAAATTCAATCTATAATGAGCTAGTGGCCAAGTGTAGGTCTCTGCAACAGAGGCGAGATAGACACCATGTTTTCAATACTGATTCTAAAAAGCAGTAAGGTGTGTGCCTGTAACTGAGGGAAGCAGCCAGCCATAGGTAAATAAAAAGATATGAGGGCAAAGGCAGAATCAACAGTCTAGGACAAAAGTAAGAGCAAAACCAATAGCAAAGGAAGGGTCTGAGCACCCGCAAAACAAGCAAAAGAAACAGAAAAAAAAAGAAAAAGAAAAACCAGCCCAAACTTTTGCCTTAAGTTCACTCTCAGTGAACTGGGAGTGTTTGCCAGTTATTAAGCTAGAATGCCTGATAGTTCTATAAGGGGGAGCTCTGGTACATCTCTTCCCTCCTGCTGAATGGAAAGAAGGTCTGATAGGGAAAGTGCTGGACAGAGATCAGTTGGCAATGGCTTCCAATTTCAGTGAAACTATACTGTGATGTCCTTTCTTTCTCTAAGATCACTTCGAAATTAACCAACATCTGATCCCTAGCCCAAGTCACTGGGCTGGTAATCCTCTTTTCTTCTTCCTAAAATTGAAATCTTCTTTTGACTAGGTACTCAGGAAGGTCTAATTGATTAGGTTGGGTTGAAAGCAAACAAAACATATCCCCTTAACCAAAAACAGACTTGGTTTGGGGGGAAATTTGATTAAACCAAAATGTGGTTGGAGTTTTATTAGGTCCTAAGCAACTAATAATTTGAATACTTTAAAACAATACGTGGAATAAATAAAATTTGATGGAGGAAAGACAATTTAATTGTGCTTCTTTGATTTAACATCTGACATAGGGCAATTTTGACTGGAGAAGGAAACTCTATAAAAGCATTTCTTTCCCCCAGGGAAAGACCCATCCCCAAAGGTTTAAACTTTTTCTGGTCTCCAATATGTCTGCTATCATGAAACTATCAAAGGGAATGGTGGCTAAGTGTAACAATAAAAAGCCCCTACTAAGTCCACTATGCCTACTCCATTCTCCACTAAGGGGGCTCTCTGCTCTGGATCTATGCATGTGATACGAACCATGTTCAGTCCCAAGGGGCCTCTTCTCTGATAAGAGGAGGGCTGCGCTCTCTTTTCTCACATTCTTGGGCTTGTTAAACCTTCATCCCAGAACAGCAGAGAAAATTATTTAAAGCTTAGGTTGTGGTTTTTGTTAAGGGTCTCCCCAAAAGAGGGATTTTTTTAATTTAATTTATTTATTTAACATATTTAGTTTTCAGCATTGGTTTTCACAAGAGTTTGAATTATAAATTTTCTCCCCATTTCTACCCTCCCCCCCACTCCAAGATGGCATATATTCTGGTTGCCCTGTTCCCCAGTCAGCCCTCCCTTCTGTCACCCCACTCCCCTCCCATCCCCTTTTCCCTTCCTTTTTTGTAGGGCAAGATAAATTTCTACTCCCCATTGCCTGTGTATCTTATTTTCTAGTTGCATGCAAAAACTTTTTTTTGTTTTTGAACATCTAGTTTTTAAAAACTTTGAGTTCCAAATTCTCCCCCCTCCTCCCTTCCCACCCATCCTTCCCAAGAAGTCAAGCAATTCAACATAGGCCACATGTGTATCATTATGTATAACCCTTTCACAATACTCATGTTGTGAAAGACTAACTATATTTTGCTCCTTCCCAACCCATCCCCCTTTATTGAATTTTCTCCCTTGACCCTGTCCCCTTTTGAAAGTGTTTGTTTTTGATTACCTCCACCCGCATCTGCCCTTCCCTCCATCATCCCCCCCCCTTTTTTATCTTCTTCCCTAAAACAGGGATATTAAAAAGGTATTTAGTGTACAATATAAATCAGAAAGGAGCCAGGTATTTATTTCCTGAGCATAAAAGGATATGCTAACAGCCACAAAAGACTCATGGTGTATATTAAGAGAACAACTCAAAATATGATTTAATAACTTAACTCATAACCACTATTATACTCTCTCCCGAGGCTGATACCTAAACCTCATCGGGACATAACGCAGTTGACAAAACTACTAATTAGACATTTTGCATTTCACCTCAGCTCAGCACTGTGCAAGCAGTTCTCAGTTCACATCTGTTAGTAAAGTGGGCCATCCTCGCCCAGAGTGCTAGTTGCTGTTGATACCTCATCTTGCTAACCCTAACCCACCATCTTTCTTTCTTTTGGGGCCAGAGGGAGGCAAGGCAATTGGGGTTAAGCAACTTGCCTAGGATCACACAGCTAGTAAGTGTCAAATGTCTAAGGCCAGATTTGAGCTTAGGTCCTTCTGACTTCAGGGCTGGTGCTCTACCTACTGCCCCACCTTGCTGCCCCCCACCATCTTTCTTATCTAGTTTTTCTTATTCAAATTCTTACTGTCTTTTTGAACAAAGTGCTTTACTCTACTGTTCCTTATTTTTGTGCCCCCCTCTTTTTTTGCTTTTCCAAAGGGATATTTACTTCAAAGATACAGCAAAAACAAACTGACAAACACTTCACCTAACACTTCTTGGGGACACACTCTTAGCTCAATTTTTATATCACATTTTTTATATCACATGTGTCCCACTTGGTTCATGGCCAGATGTAGTAGGACTGCTAGACAAGTCCCTGTCTCATGGACCGAAGTCATTCCTTGCTCCTTGAAGCATCAGTTCTGAGCTAACTGCAAGTCTGGCTTGAACTCTAATTCCTGGATACCTGTAGCTCATTCTCCCAACCTCCAGATTAAGGGCAAAAGAACACAGAGGTCAATGACCAAGGCTATCTTATAGGACCATATGGTCTCCAAAGGGAGAAGATCCCAAGGTCTCTCTTCTTTCAGCATTTTTTCTCATCAGAAACTGTGATCACAAACAAATAGCTGAAAGAAATGAAGGAAAAGCCTATTTTAAGCCCTTTGCAATCATTAAGTCAACAAGATGTTAAGGACCTGCTATGTGGCAGGCACTGTGCTAAGCACTGCAGATACAAAAAAAAAGCAAAAATTATTGTTCCTGCCTTCAAGGTGAGTATATTCTAGTAGAAGATTCAACACGTGGATAACTAAGTAGATACAAGATACCTACAGAGTACCTCTGGTCAGTTAACGTTCTCTTTAAGGTACAACCAACATTAAATTATGCCCCTGTCCCATATTTAGCTGACCAAGCTTTCTGAACTCTCCTCTAGATTTCACTAGTTCCAGTAAGGCCTTTCATCTTTCCCCTTCCCCCAGAGTCACACTTCTCCATCCATCTTCAGACTACTATAAGGACCTCATGTAGTCCATGTTCAATCCATCCTAGATCACAACAAACATTCTAGCATTTAGTTAGAATTTAGTTAAATTAACTAAATTTCTAAAGTAGCATTTTAGCATTTCTAAACCTAATTTATATTATAATTACTCCTGCCTCATACAGACAGAGGTGCTCTCAATTCCACAAAGATCCTGAATGAGGTGTTTTTTGTTATTGTTGTTTGTTTGTTTTTTAGCACCACTCCACCTTGGTACAATGGAAAGAGCAGAGGACTTGCATTCATATCCCAGCTCTGCCACTATCTAGCTGTATGATTTAAAGACGATCACTTAACCTCTCTGGGCCTCAATTTTCTTATCTGTAATATAGGCAGATTGGACTAAATTACCTCTAACATCTCTTCCAATTCTAAATGTGTGATCCTTCATACAGAAATTGCTTTGTCAAGTCAAGTCAAGTCAACAAGTGCTTATTAAATGCCTACTATATGCCAGGGCAGCTAGGTGGCATAGTGGATAAAGCACTGGACTTGGAATCAGGAAGACTCATCTTCCTGAGTTCAAATCTAGCCTCAGACACTTACTAGCTGTGTGACCCTGGCCAAGTCACTTAATCACTTAACTTGGTCACCTCAGTTCCTGTAAAATGGGCTGGAAAAGGAAATGGCAAACCACTCTAGTGTCTTTGCCAATATAACCCCCAAATGGGGTCACAAAGAGTCAGACATGACTGAAAAATGACTGAACTATGTGCCAGGCACTATGTTAAGTGCTGGATCATTTTTCAACTTGACAAGATCAAGGCCCTAGAAAGAGACACAGGATAAAGAAAGAAAGGAAGAAGGGGTAAGGGAAGAAGGTACATATATAAAAGGGGTCAGAGATAAACTCCCTCTGCTCCAGTTTTTCCTAGGGCTAGTCCTATTACATACTGTCTATTCATGGTTACTTTGAGTGTCCTGTCAGGATCCATTCTCTTTATTTCTACTTCAGAGAAGTAATTACTCCCTCCTTGCTGTCAAATTGGCAAACAGGCTTTGTGTAATATTTCAATACTGGTGATTTTGTCTTACCATTTAATGTAAATATGATTTGAAGATTGTCCTGATTTAGTGGAACATAAAGTCAAATAGTAATGTCTTTGGAAGGTCCAGATTTTGCTGATATTCAATGTTGGGCAATACAACTCTTCTGTTGCTGCTCAATTTGGTCAAGATCTTGATGAGACAATCCATAACCCTAACCATGTGTCAGTCTGCTAAAGGACTGGTCTTGATTAAGCTTCCCTTTGTCAATTAGCCCATTAGTGAAAATTCTTTGTTAATTTAGTGATTAGTAGGCGGTAGAACGCTGCCTCATTAGCAAAATTCAGTAACAACATATAACCGTGTATTATAATTTTAAAAAACAACTGGCTCTCAGAAGGCTTTCCCAGGGGAGGAGGGTAAGCCGGTGCTTCAATTTCCATGTTTTGGGGGCCTCTGGGCAGTCACTAGTCCTATGATAGTAGTGTTCTAGAAGAAGCCTTCTGTACTGGGGAAAAGTTAGAGGGGAAGTATGTGTGTGGAAGGGGTAATCTCTGGAAGGAACTATGACAGTCTCCTCATGGAGGATTCCTGATGTAGCAACTCCCTTCAACAATTCAGGCTTCAATCTGTGGCTTAGTAGATCAATATTAGGGTCTGAGGCCCAGGGAAGTTAAGAGGTTTGCCCAAAGTCATAGAGCGAGTAAGTAACATGCAAGATTTGAAGTCTTTGCTTCCTAACCTTCAATCCAGCAATTCCACCCAGGATGCAATGCTAAAGAAGTAAATAAACGTTGGTATGTTCTAGTATGTTCTTTGGGAACTTGATCTTGGGATATAGCATTTGCCAGACAATTATACTCAGCCTGTTAAGTCAAATGGGTTTCCTAGAAGATATATTTATATACTGTTATGGTAATTAGAGTGAGATTTTTTTTTTTTACTGTTTTCTCTTTTGGAATGCTGAGGTAATCAAATACCTTTGATGAGTTTTGCCTTTCAAATGTAATGGCAAGCAAAGTGGATGTTTTGTTGTCTTTGTTTTGGAGTGCTTCTTAGCACTAAGGAATCTTTGATTGAATAGGGAGTCTTTCGTGACCTGCTCACGTCAAGGGAAGGCCTAGTCCATGTGGGTTTGAATTGCATGGTTGTGATGCCCTTTGACCCTGAACAGGGTGTATAAACTCAGAGGTTAGTGTTTTGCCTTTGGGGTCACACTCATTGAAAGAGTGTTGGTTACAAGACTCTGGGGAGCCGTTGAAACAGCACCCCCAGCTTTGAAAACCTAGATGTTGGTGCTTCTCTCTGGTAACTATGTATGTATCGTGATTTGCTCAGACGGATGAAACCCTTTCTGTTGATCTGTTTGTAATTTCTGTTTGTATTTGCTCTGAAGTTCAAGGTGCTGGCTTTCCCCCCTGAACTAAGTGAATGGTATATGTATGTTTAATTAAAGTAAGATTGTTAACCCCTTAAAGTTGCTTTCCTTAGAAATGCAAATCAAAGGACTTGTGTGAGCAACCCTCCTGTATGCTGTTGTTTTTGGTCTTGCATCCCCACAACAGCTGCTAACAGCATTGTTGTTACATATACATAGATATATCTATAGATATATTGATACACACATACATACATGTATTACACTTTATACACATGTATACATGTATGTATATGTGTGTATATATGTGTATATATACACATATATACATATATACGTATATATATATGGATAGAGGGTTTGAGGCTCTTTTGTCTATTTAAAGGATCCTCTAGTTAAGACCAATTACATAGACCTTTTTATACATTGATGGAGAATAAAGAATGGATCAGTCCAGGCACTGTAAAATAATATGATAGACTTCGAAATTTAATTGAACTTGCTTAGGAGGTAGTTCTGTTGATAGTATCTGTTGCTTTGTGAGGCTGATAAATACAGGCATCACTGTCAATGTGATCATTGGAATCTGTTATGGATTTTTGGACCTATTATCTCTTGCGGCAGGCTTCCTCTGCTCCAGATGTACCCCTTTCTTTGTTTCCTTTTCCCTACCCACTGCTCTTTTCTGAAAATTGATATATTATTTGATTCCTAGAAACATCTATGCTGGAAAATTTCAAGTTTCTTGCTGCATTCAAAGCAAGTACTGCTAAACAAGACTCTGTTCATCTCTATAAAATTCCCATGGTTCCTGTCTGCTTAAATTCTGCTCTGGTGTGCCTCCTGTCAGTCTTTAAACAAGAGGACTAGATCTGAAATCTCAGGATCAGGGTTCAAATCCTAGCTCTGATGCTGATAAGACCTTCTGCATGTCACTTAACCTTTCTAGACCTCAATTTCTTCATCTATAAAGTGAGACATTGGTTTAGATGTCCTTGAAAGTCCATTTTGATTCTAAATCCATGACCCTAATCTTTTTTTCTTGCAGAGCTACAATGCACTGGATAAAGACCTTCTCTTGCCAGCATTCACTGTCTGGTCTGTTTTTATTATGAAGCTTTCTCTAAATCCTAAGGCTGTTGGGTGGTACTGCCCAAAGAGCACTGACTTTATATTCAGAGTAGCTATAGTCAAATCCTACTTCTGATGCTTACTAGGCAGCAAAGTGGCTCAGTGCAAAGATTGCTTAACTTGGAGTCAGGAAGTTCAAAACCCACCTTGGACAGTTCCTAGCTGTGTGACTGAGCAGCTCCCATTGCATCCAGGGCCATCTCAATTTGTTCTGATCTATGTCTGGCCACTGGACCTAGATGAGTCCAGAGGAGAAAGTGAGGTTAGTGACTTTGCACAGCCCTCCCTCACTTAAATCTAATTCACTTGCATGTCATGGCATCACCTCCCTGATGTCATTGGTCCTCTTCAAGAGCGAAGGACAAACAACAACAACAAACAACTCTAGGCAAGTCATTTAACCTCCTTCAGCCTCAGTTTCCTTATTTGTAAAATAGGAGTAGTAGTAGCACATACCTCGAAGGGTTGTTGTGAGACTCAAATGAGGTAATACATGAAAAGCATTTAATAAACCTTAAAACCCCACATGAAGCCCTAGATAATATCACTATGTCTGTGACTTTTCACTTAAACTTCCTGAGACTCACTTTCCTCATCTGAAAAATTAGGGGCTTGGATTAGATGGTCTCTAAGGTCCTCTCTAGTTCACCTCTATGATGATCTGTGATATATTGGGACAAGGAACAGCTTGGAAACCAGAAAAGTATGTTAGCCAACCTAATGTGAATGAAGTCCATTGAGAGAAGCAGGGAAGGGAGATCCTCTCTTATGTCAAAGTTTCAGGCAGTGAATTTGAGAAAATCATAGAACCTGAGAACTAGAAGAAATTTTAAAGTATATCTAAGCCAACCTTCTTGCTTTAGAAATAAAAGAACTAAAACTCAGAGAGGACAGGTGGTTTGTCGAAGGTTACACAGCTAGTTGATGGCAAACAGTGCTAGGTTCTGCAAACAGATACTATCACCCTAAGGAAGAAAGCAGGGATTTTATATTCTGACCTCTCTTACACAGTGGTTTGCTCACAACAGATTCTCAAAAAAACGTTGTTGACATAAGCCATAGCCCTAAGGAGATGTTGTTTACCTTATGGTGAAGACTAAGGATGGGGTAGCTATGTGGGGAGTTCTTGAAAGCAGCTTCTAATGAAGTAACTAGCTATGCCAGCAAAATTCATGCATGGGAAGAGCAAATTGAGTGCCCCAATAGAGAAAGAAGCCAATTAGAAAGTCAAGGACACCAACTGTGAGATATAACAAGTATATATCTTTTGTCAGCAAAGAGGGGAAGGAAAAATGGCTTTGGTGGCTTCAATTTGAAATCTTAATAAACTTATAAGGGAATAAGCTCCATCTTTCCCTAGGATATGTCCTCAGCTAATTACATGGTCTCCACAAGCTAAAATCTTCAATCAAAATGGTTCCTGGAAGTGGGAGGCATTCCACATTGAAAAAGGAAGAGTGAGACTATTTCTTATTTGAATTTAGCCAATGATGTCAAAATTACACAAATAAAAAGAACTCATCTTCACTTCAATTAATCCAATGACCCTCACTGGGATTTCATTGAGCACTGTGCTTAAGTATAGAAAATCATCAGGAGGGCCATGAATGCATTTGCATTCAAATCTGTCCAAAGTCTACATAAATAGGCACTCTCCAACATTGTTTTCTCTTCATGTGGGAGAAGGATTAGACATTTTGCTCAGCCCAGGAGACAAAACTAGGAGAAATAGCAGGAAGTTTCAGAAAGGCAGGTTTAGACTTAATGCAAGGAAAAAGCTTCCTAACAATTACAGTTAAATGTATTTCTCTTCCTAATTTATCTATTACTAGCAAAGATACCGTCATCTTCCCAGTCATCCAAGCTCATAACCTAGGTGTCATCTTTGACTCTTCATTCTCTTACTTTCCATATCTAATCTATTGCCAACTCTTGATTCTACTTTTGAAGCATCTCTCATGTATGTCCCCTTGTCTCCTCTGATATTGCCTCCGCCCTGATAAAAGCCCTGCTATTTTGATGGAATACTATTGTGCTATAAGAAATGATGAGCCGAAAAGGACCCATATGTACAAAAATATTTATAGCAGCTCTCTTAGTGATGGTCAAAAACTGGAAATTGAGGGGTTGACCATCAGTTGGGGAATGGCTGAACAAGTTGTGGTATATGAAAGTAATGGAATACTATTGTGCTATAAGAAATGATGAACAGACAGACTTCAGAAAAAACCTGGAAAGACTTATATGAACTGATGCTGAGTGAAGTGAGCAGAACCAGGAGAACATTGTACATAGTAACAGCCACAGCGTGCAATGAATGATTTTGATAGACTTAACCCTTCTTAGCAATGCAAGGATCTAAAACAATTCCAAAGGGCTTATGAGGGAAAATGCCATCCACATCCAGAGAAAGAACTATGGTGTCTGAATGCAGAGTGAAGCAGACTATTTTCTTTTTTTATTTGCTTGTTTTGTTTTTTTCTTTCTCACAGTTTCTCCCATCCGTTATAATTCTTCTATACAACATGACATATGTTTAATAGGAATGTGTATGTAGAGCCTATATCAGATTTCAGGCCATCTTTGGGAGGAATTAGAGGGAGGGGGAGAAAATTTAGAACTTATGGAAGTGAATGTTGAAAATGAAAAATAAATAAATTAACTAATAAAAAACAAACAAAAAAGAAATGATGAGCTCAATGATTTTAGAAAAATATGGAAAGACTTACATGAAACAATGAAGAATGAAATGAGCAGAACCAAGAGAACAGTGTTATATCAATAAGGCAAGATTCATGACCTCGGGGATGACCATGAACATGCCTGAATGGTTCGGAATGGCAAAGTATGAAAAACTCTCCATGTAGGAGGCAGGGAAAGTATAATATTTATTTAACTCCAGAGGATCAAATCTGAGAACCAATACCCCCAATTCCATATGGTAGCAATTATGTTCCAAAACCAGTAAGCCCACCTCAATGCAGTAAAAAGGAAATTGTAACACAGTATTACAGCAAGGAACCAAGTCATCCTGTAACCTTCACCCCTGCTAGGGCCTTCCTGTAAACAATCACTCATGTATCCTAACTCTCTTCTCAGCACTCTCTTCTGAAGCTCTGCCAATGCTGGTTGTCTCAATGTCTGTTCTTCAATTGCCCTCTTGAAATTTGCTGCCTCAATGTCTTCCTCTCAGTTCTGCTTCCCTTCAATTCTGTTTCTCTTCAGTTCTGCACTCTCCTTTTATGTAGTCCTAGTCAGCATCTGATTGGCTGGAACACAGGTCTCTGATTGGCTGAATTTATGATTGACTGTAACTCAGTGCACAAAGCATTGGCTCTGGTCTTAGTAACTCCCCTTAGGGTCCTGAGGGCTTCATGCCCACATGGGTTTAATAGCACATAGTAAGTAGGGGCCTAAGGCCTACTTACAAAGATATAATCAAGTTTTCCTACCTAGGCACGTCTGAGACCTATTGAATGGGTGGGGAAGATCTTTGATAATATGCAAGCGTATATATTAACAGCAATATTGTTTTGAGAACAACTTTGAGTGAATAAGTTATTTCGACATATGAAACATATGTCATATGACATATGAAAAAATATGCTATCTGTATCAGAGAAAGCATTGATAAATAAAAGAATATATAGAATAATTTTACATATACATATATGAAACATACACATACTACATATACAAAAATACACACACATATATACATATATACATACACCCACCTATTTGTGTCTACATGTAGCCATCTCTAGGGTGGGGAGGGGAAGGGAAGAAAAAAAATTCACATGATAATTTTGTTGTATATTTGAAAGGAATAGCAAGTTGTACATAGTAGATCTGCAGTTTAATGTGCAATTATCTTTTTATTGTACTATGTTATGGAAGTGCTTGTTTAATCCATAAATTAAAATAAATTTTTAAAAAAGAACCCCGCCCCCCCATCTCACTCTTGCACTACTTTCTATAATCTATGGATTGGCTTCCTTGTTTCAGGTCTCCACCCCCTTGTCAAATGGATATTTTTTAAGTACAGATCTAATCTTCCTATTTAATAAATGACAGTGGCTCCCTATCACGTCCAGGAATCAAATAAAAATCCTCCATTTGACATTCAAAGCCTTTCATAAACCTGCCCCTCCCCCCATCTTTCCAGTTTTGTTTTGCCTTGCTCCCTTCTATGGACTCTTTGATTCACTAATATTGACTTCCTTGCTGTTCCTCATACAAGACACTCCATCACCTGACTCCAGGCATTTTCTCTGGCTGTTCTTTCCTTCTCATCTCTACCTCCTAGCTTTCCTAGCTTCCCTCAAGTCAGAGATAAAGCCCCATTTTCTACAAGACCCAACTCTTTATCATAGTGCCTTCCCTCTGAGACTATACCCAATTTATCCCACACATAACCTGTTTCTACATGGCTTTTTGTATGTTGTTCCCTCTAGTAGACTGTGAGCTCCTTTGGTGCAAGGACTGTCCTTTACTTTTCTTTTTATTCCCCAGCATTTAGCATCAAGTCTGGCACACAGTAGGTGTATAATGAATACTGGTTGACTTGACTGAATATCTGAAAGTGGAATGGAGTGCCTTTGAAGCTAGCATATTTGCCCTTACTAGAAGTTTCACGGAGGAAGAATGAATCTTACCTGGAGCCCATGGACCCATAATAGGTAGATTTCAGGGAGTCAATGAATTTGTTTGCTTAATATTTGGATTCTTCTATTCAATAGAATTGATTTTCTTTAGCAGTCCTACATATTTTGTTTTGTGTATTTACGAATGTGATTTTAAGGAGTCCACAAGCTTTACCAGCCTGCCAAAGGGGTCAATGAAACAAGAAAGATTGAAGACACCTGCAGTAGAGACTAGAAAACCATTTGTTGGTGATGTTGCCCAGGTGATTTGTAGTGAGGTAAAATTAACAAAATCACAGAGTTTTGAGTTGGAAGGAGCCTCAAAGCTCTTAGAATCTAACTCATACCTGAAAAGAATCTACTCTTCACCCTAACTGGCATGTGGTCTTCCAGCCTTTGCTTAAAAACCCTCACATGAGAAGTAACCGTTTACTTTCTAAGTTGGCTCACTCCACTTTTGGATAATTCTTGTTGTGAGGAAGGGCTTCCTTACATCCTGGCCTAAATTGGCTCATTTCAATTCCATTCATCAAACATTTGCTAACTACCTACTCCCTATGCTAGATACTGAGGATAGGAAAGTATGAAAACAAAAGTAAATGGACTCTGCCCTCAAGGAGCTTATATCTCCTGGGAATGAAGTCAGGATGTGTCTACTCAGACGTGAATAACACATGATATTTAGAGATAACCTAGCAACTGGGGGATCAGGTGGGTCTTCATGGGAAGGTGAACCTGAGCTGAACCCTGAAGGAAGAAATGACTCCCATCCTTCTCAGAGTCCCTAGGATAATGGTAACACAGAGATTCAGATGCTCTTGGATATGTGGCACCAGGAAGCATGTAGCTTGGGTGTCCCTGAAGCCTTTTTAATCATAGAGTTATAGAACTAGAGAACTCTAGAGGTGGAAGGAATCTTATTGATCACCTATTACAGATGAAGAAACTGAGGCCTGGTAAGATAAAAAGACTTCCTCAATGTCACAGGCCTAGTTAAGTGGCAGTGGCAAAACTAGAACCCTGGATTCTAGGTTCCTAGACCATCACTGTTTTGACCACACAACAGTGCCCTATTGGAGAACCTAGCCCAGACCGAAAATGAAGTAAAACAAAACAGAATAACAACTGAATATTCAATTCAATTCAGCAAATATTTGTTAAACCTCCACTGTGAGAAGCTCTAGGGCTACAAAAATAAAAAATGACATAGTCTTTGACCCATCATTGAGTTTACAATGAAGTAAGGGGCATAAAGAAGCATACAAATAACTTTCATAGGAGCATAGATTTTGAATATGGGACATAGAACAATTCATACTAAGAGGAAGAAGAGATTCATCATGGATTTAAGAAATATATTGGTCCTGACTTTACTGGTTTCTTACTCTTTTTAGCACTTCTCCGTATTAATGATTCTCTTCTCACTGATTTGCAACTGCTTCTAGAAACTAACTGTGACATGATTTTAGAGGCCAAGAAAATTAGAGGAATGGGAATGGGGTGATAAAGAAACTATGTCTTAAAGTGACTACAAGACCTGGTGAAATTTCTCTTGAAGGGAAGGTGGCTATGCATGTGATATATATGTATAATTCTGCTCTATGGATTCAGATATGCTACAGGTCTAATTATAATCTCCAAAACATGATGATATATTGAAAAGCTTTATGAGAATATTATTCTGTAATTCAATTCAATAAATATGTATTGAATGCCTATTGTACCGGAAGCACTGTGCTTGCTGTTGAGGAAGATATAAGGATAAATAAGACAGAGAGACAGAGGCAGAGGCAGAGAGACAGCAAGAGAGAGAGAGAGAGAGAGAGAGAGAGAGAGAGAGCACTCCAACATAGGTTCACTGTTAAATCAAAGGCTACTTGTTCAAGATTTCCCCTTTGTGTGAGCCACTCCTTTGTAGCTGAAGCTCACTCAGGATGAAATAAAAATCAGTTTGTCTTTATATGGTGACAAACCCATTATAAATTCTATACAGAAAAAGAATGTTTAAAGAAGGTAGGAAGAAGCCAAGGTAAGCAATTCCAGTCTACCAAGCATCAATGAGTCAGGAGAAGAAGAGAAAGTAGAGGAGATAAATTCACCAGTCGCCAGGAACATCAGGAAGCTGCAAAATTCTGTCCAGGCAGATGATTCATTAAGCAAGTGAGTGAGTCAGACAAGTATCCAACTGTTCACAATTATATTCGCTTTGATACAGCAGCATCCTTCAGGTGCAATCTGCTAGTCACTGGACCTTCCACTGGCAAATAGTTCTGACTTCCTGGTACCTCCTCTCTACAGGACTCAAAAGTTTTCAGTCTCTCTCCTTCTCCCCATCTCATGCAGATTCCTTCTCCCTGATCCTTTAGTCTCTCCTTCCAACTGAGGAAAACTCTACTTAACCATTGCCAATGAGGGGATGAAGAGGCTTGGAATAAAGTCCTTGCTCCTGTAACACCCACTGACTCTACTTGCCTGAGTGGCTATATTTAATTTCAAAAGTGCCTGTCCCTTGGAGGCAAAAACTCTCCTATAAAGAAAAACACCCTGTGGAAACTAAGAATCTAGGGACAGGCATTCCTTTTCTTTATTGAGAGAGAGCAACTGAGGGTTTCTTGCTAGTCTCACCACTGATTGAGTGAAGACCCTCTCTCCCGCACTAAGTGAAATGAATTTTAAGCCTATGGACTCTAAGTTAAAAAAGAAATAGTAGAGACCAGTTCTCTTCTAGGAAAAAGATAGCACTTTAATTGAGACATTAAGCTTAAGCCAGAAGCTGGTAACAAAGAAACCCTCTCAATGACTAGCAACAACCATGATCACAGTAGAGACTCTCCTGGCAAAGACAACATACCCTGAAGTGATAAAAAAGACCAGAAGAGGCAGGCATGATGCTGTTGCCAGAAGACAATGATGGTAGCCTTACAGTGTGGGATGTGGGAATTCCCACATATATCCTGGTCACACATGTTCTCCTCTGCACTTTCACCTCTCCATGCATGTGTATTAGCCACACTGGACAGCACATCCTGCTGATGGTGTGCCTATATATGAAAGAGTACACTCCAGGTGTATTGAGGAAATTCCTTAGTATCCTATTTCATTAAATACCTTTGCTTTGAACTACTATGTCCTCTAACTGATTACCAAAAGAAAAACATCACGTGAGGACCAGTGAGCTACAGCTTTTAAGTGGATGCAAACTCACAGAGTACCTCAAACCCATCTGGGGTAGTTTCTTCTGGGGGCCTCAAATGCAAAGAGGAAAGCAGTAAACCAGATGTTATGATATAAGATAAAACAAAGCACCTAAGAAGAGACTGGAATACAGCAAGAGGGGGTGGAGCCAAGATGGCAGCTTGAAAGCAGGGGACTTGCCTAAAGCTCTCCCCCCAGGATGCTCAAACACCTATAAAAATGGCTCTGAACAAATTCTAGAACTGCATAACCCACAAAATAACAGAGGGAAGCAGGGCTCCAGCCCAGGACCTCCTGGATGGGTCGCTGGGTAAGGTCTATTGCAACGTGCTGGGAGTGGAGTGGGAGCACGAGCCATACCAGACTGGGAGTAGGGCGGAACAGGCCCTAGCATCCTGAATCAGTGAGCTGTGGCAGGTACCAGACCTTCTCAACCCACGAACACCAAAGATAACAGAGAGGTTAGTGGGAAAAGCTGCAGGGACAGAGTGAAAGGAGTTCTTGGTTCGGCCACCACCCCAGGGGCAGTGGACAGGGTGCAGCTACAAAACTAAAGCTGCAGTTGCTTCTGGCCCCAGGCCTACCTGGTGGGAGGAATTAAGGGGTGGATCTGTGCAGGAGTACAGGGCCAGCTTAGATCTGAGTCCGGTCCAGGTTGGCGGTTCTTGGGGAAGGAGGAGAGCTAGTATGGCAGAGCTGGCTATGTAGCTCTGAAAACAACAGCGCAGCCCCTCAAGCTTGGTACAAAGTACTCTTTACTCTACAAGCAGTCATACCATGACGAAAAACTCAAGGGCCAAGTAGTTGGCTGGAAACATGGCAGTGAAAATGGACTCAGATTCAGACTCAGACTCTGGAATCTTTCTTTGGTGACAAAGAAGACCAAAACATACAGCCAGAAGAAGTCAACAAAGTCAAAGAGCCTACATCAAAAGCCTCCAAGAAAAACATGAACTGGTCCCAGGCCATGGAAGAGCTCAAAAAGGATTTGGAAAAGCAAGTTAGAGAAGTAGAGGAAAAATTAGGAAGAGAAATGAGAGTGATGCAAGAAAACCATGAAAAATAAGTCAATTATTTGCTAAAGGAGACCCCCCAAAAATACTGAAGAAAATAACACCTTAAAAGATAGACTAACTCAAATGGCAAAAGAGCTCCAAAAAGCCAACGAGGAGAAGAATGCCTTGAAAGGCAGAATTAGCCAAATGGAAAAGGAGGTCCAAAGGACCACTGAAGAAAATACTACCTTAAAAATTAGATTGGAGCAAGTGGAAGCTAGTGACTTTATGAGAAATCAAAATATTATCAAACAGAACCAAAGGAATGAAAAAATGGAAGCCAATGTGAACTATCTCATTGGAAAAACCATGGTCCTGAAAAATAGATCTAGGAGACATAATTTAAAAATTATTGGACTACCCAAAAGCCATGATCAAAAAAAAGAGCCTAGATATCATCTTTCAAGAAATTATCAAGGAGAACTGCCCTGATATTCTAGAGCCAGAGGGTAAAATAGAAATTGAAAGAATCCACCAATTGTCTCCTCAAAAAGATCCCAAAAAGAAAACTCCTAAGAATATTGTCACCAAATTCCAGAGCTCCCAGATCAAGGAGAAAATACTGCAAGCAGCCAGAAAGAAACAATTTGAGTATTGTGGAAACACAATCAGGATAACACAACATCTAGCAGCTTCTACATTAAGGGATCAAAGGGCTTGGAATATGATATTCCGGAGGTCAATGGAGCTAGGATTAAAACCAAGAATCACCTACCCAGCAAAACTGAGTATCATGCTCCAAGGCAAAATATGGATTTTCAATAAAATAGAGAACTTTCAAGCTTTCTCAGTGAAAAGACCAGAGCTGAATAGAAAATCTGACTTTCAAACACAAGAATCAAGAGAAGCATGAAAAGGTAAACAAGAAAAAGAAATCACAAGGGACTTACTAAAGTTGAACTGTTTTGTTTACATTCCTACATGCAAAGATGATGTGTATAATTCATGAGACCTCAGTATTAGGGTAGTTGAAGGGAATATGCATATATATACATATACATATACATATACATATACATATACATATACATATACATATACATATACATATACATATGTATATGTATGTATAGACAGAGGGCACAGGGTGAGTTGAATATGAAGGGATGATATCTTAAAAAATGAAATCAAATTAAGGGATGAGAGAGGAATGTATTGAGAGAGGGAGGAAGGGAGAGATAGAATAGGGTAAATTATCTCACATAAAGGTGGCAAAAAAAACCAATTCTGTAGGAAGGGAAGAGGGGGCAGGTGAGGGGGAATAAGTGAATTTTGCTCTCAAAGGATTTGACCTGAGGAGGGAATAACATACACACTCAATTGGGTATCTTACCCCACAGGAAAGAAGGAGAAAGGAGATAAAAAAGGGGGGATGATAGAAGGGAGGGCAGATAGGGAGAGGAGGTAATCAAAAGCAAACACTTTTGAAAAGGGACAGGGTCAAGGGAGAAAACTGAATAAAGGGGGATAGGATAGGAAGGAACAAAATATAGTTAGTCTTTCACAACATGAGTATTGTGGAAGGGTTTTGCATAATGAAACACATGTGGCCTATGTGGAATTGCTTGCCTTCTTAGGGAGTGTGAGTGGGGAGGGAAGAGGGGAGAGAATTTGAAACTCAAAGTTTTAAAATCAGATGTTCAAAAAAAAGTTTTTGCATGCAACTAGGAAATAAGATATACAGGCAATGGGGCATAGAAATCTATCTTGCCCTACAAGAAAGTAAGGGAAAAGGGGATGGGGGGGGAGTGGGGTGACAGAAGAGAGGACTGATTGGGGAATGGGGCAATCAGAATATATGCCATCTTGAAGTGGGGGGAGGGTAGAAACGGGGAGAAAATTTGTAATTCAAACTCTTGTGAAAATCAAAGCTGAAAACTAAAAATATTAAATAAATTTTAAAAAAAGAAATACATTAAGAGTTCAAGAAAAGGAGTTATCACTATGGCTGGAGGCAAGCTAGGTGGCACAGTGGGTAGAGCATGGGCCCTGGGGTCAGGAAGACCTGAGTTCAAATCCTGCCTCTGACACTTAGTAATTAGTTAATTAGTTATTAGTTAATAAGTAATCATTTAACTGAATCACTTAACTGCTGTTTGCCTCAGTTTTCTCAACTGTAAAATGAGAATCATAATAGCACCTATTTCCCAAGGATGTTGTGAAGATCAAATATCTGTAAAATTCTTAGTGCAGTACCTGACACACAATAGGCACTTAATAAATGCTTGTTCATACATATACACACATCAGGGAATCAGCAAAGATTTCATGAAGGTGGCATTTAAACTGGGCCTTGGAAGATTTCAACTAGCAGAAATATGAGTGGAGAGTATTGCAAGAGCAGACAAATGACATAATGTGAGCTCCAGTAAAATGTAAGATACTTGAGGGTAGGAATTGTTTCCTACTTGTTTTTATAGACTCTGTGCTCAATAAAGTACTCTACATGGTCAGCACTAAAATGTTTGCTAAATTGAATTGAGTCAAATTGAACAATGTGAACAAAGATAAAGAAGGGAAAATATAGGATGTGGAGAGTAGTTTGGTTTGGAGTGAGGTAGTTGTAGAGAATATTAGAAAGAATAGTACATGTGTTCATGAAGGGCACATGAGGTAGGGATGGAAATGCAAATTGGAATCAACACTGCAGAGGTTTTTGCATGACAAACTTGCTACCATTTATACAATACTAAACAATAACTTCTCTCGAGAGTCCCTTGAAAATGGTCAATTTGTTTCACTAATTTATAAAAGCTCAAAATGCCCAACGGAGTTAGAACAAATTCACACTCTCTTGGTGTTAGTAAATTAGCAGGCATGCAATTGGTCTTACTCAAACAAAGACTCTGGGCACAGAAGTGTATGGAGAATTATTTTTGTTACCCCTTAAAAAACCCAGCCTCATAGAAACATAGAATCCTAGAAGTTGAAAGGCCTTCTGGAACTATCTATATTCATCCAGACTTCACTTGAAGAAGTCCAGTGATAGGAATCTCATGATCACCCAACAAAGTTCATAAACTGGAAGGGACTTCATGCTTATTAGGGGTAAAATCTGCCTCTCTTATCCATCGTTCTATTCTTGCCTTCTAGAACCAATCAGAACAAGCCTGATCTCTCTTCTGTATAAGAGGCATCCATATATTTGAAGACTGACTGCTCTCATGTTCCCTCCCATCCACCTCTCTTCTTGCCTTAAGTCTTGTCTTCTCTATATTAGGTAACTCCCAACACATAGAAACATTCTGGCAGATACTTCAAAACCTCAAGAGTCCATGACTTTATGAAGATGAGTACTCCCTCTACTAATTAATACACATTGCAGCACAGCTAGAATTTAGTAGAAAATCTTTGAAACAGTTATACCTAAAAAAATTCATCACCCAGTGGCCAAGCTGATGATGAGCCTCTCCTCAGACATTTATAGTCTCTTCCTGTGCCCACACTCAAAGCTCTTCCTGCTTACTTTGTATTCCACAGGCACAGGCTCCAAAGACCAAGGATCATGGCCATGCCACAATGAGTGAGGCATATTAAAATGTTGTTAATGTTGTCATTATTATAACTTGGGCTTGCACAGGCCGCGCGAAAACCTGGTGAGCCAGCTAATTATGTAGGAACTAGATAGATTAACTTTTAGATAGATAGACTTTTAAGGAGCCGATTGACATAGCAAATAGAATGCTGAATTTGGAGTCAGAAAAACCAGAGTTCAAATTCTGACTCAGACACTGACTTGCTATATGTGACCCTGGGCAAGACATTTAATCCCTCCAAGGCTCATTTTCTTGTCTGTAACATGAGGTTAATAATGGCACATTCCTCACAAAATTGTTTTAAGGATCCAGTGAGATAACATATATAAAATGCTTTGCAAACATTAAATCACTACTATAAATGTGCTAGCTATTATTATTAAGTGGAGAATTCAACTTTGTAATTAAGAATTTTTCTTAAAAAATAAATCATTCAGAAAGGCAAAATATTTTAAATTTTCATTTCCGTAACCTACATATATACATATATATATACATATATACATATATATACATATATACATATATATACATATATACATATATATATATATATATATATATATATATATATATATATATATATATATATATATATATACACAAGACAGAGAGATGCAGATTGCTGAGGATGGAGCAGGAGGAAGGAAGTAAAACATTCATCACGAGCACTAACAACTTTTATAAATAATAACAGCCAGATAGCTATAGCTGGGTGGCGCAGTGGATAGAGTGCTAGAGTCAGGAAGACATCTTCCAGAGTTCAAATCTGGCCTCAGACACTTGCCATCTATGTAGTCCTGGGCAGGTCACTTAACCCTGTTTGCCTCAGTTCCTCATCTATAAAATGAGCTGGAGAAGGAAATGACAAACTGCTCTAGTATCTTTGCCAAGAAAACCCTAAAATGGGGCTACCTTTGGACCTTGAAAAATATTTAAGAAAAAAATTCCCTTCCCCTCTCATCCATCCCACATACATTACTCAATACTTCCTTGAATTTCATCCCATCATATCTCTGTCTTCATTTATATCAAAGTTTGTATTTTTCCCCCTGAATCATTTGTCACTTAATTTTCAGGGCAGTGTAACACCAGCCCAGGAAGTGTTTCTGAAGCAGGGAAAACCCATTTAATCATACCTCAAAAGAGGCAGTTAGCAGGAAGAGGTATAGAAGGCAATATTCAGATTCTCATGTAGCTTTTTAATCTGTTCTTCAAAATTCAGAAAGTAATTACGAATCCACAACCTCAAAAAAAAAAAAAACCTTGCCATCTGATGCAAGCATTTACTGCAGAGAAGAAATTTGTCAAGGTTAAGCTTGCATTGCCTGGCTAGGGAAGATAGGTCCTGGGGATAACAAAGAAGCAGCTGGATTCTCATTTATTTATTTATTTTCTAAATGGAATGCATTTTATGTCATTGTAAATCTGGCCGCTTTTCCCTGAAATGTTGCTACACAAATCCATTTTCCAGGTGTGATAGCTTCAGAGAGATGTGCGTTCCCTAGAGAAATGATTATTTCCTGTCCTTTTCCTGGCAATAGGGACTCAGTCACGACCTGCCTTTGCCTAGGCCAACCTTTGCTTAATTGCTTTCTTTCCCCCACATAAGTGCATGCTATTTTTATCATTGTGTACATAGAATTAAGAATGTCAAAGGGGATAGAAGAGTCTAGTGAAAGAAAGCTATGAACTTGGGATTCTAAAAACATTTATTTTCATCACTGATGTGTGACCTTGGGCAAATAAATTACCAGGGCACCTGGTGGGGAAGACTATTAGGAGAAGGTGGAAACTGATCTGAGAATTGAAAATAATAGAAAAATTTTCAAAGACCTCGATGAAAAGGTTGCACATTCCAGGAGCCAAAGGGATGCCTGAATGCATAGAAGTAGAAGACAGGATATTGAGTTTGAGAAGCACTTAGTAGTTTGTCTTTGGTGGACTATAAGCTATAGGGAGGAGAGTAACATGAAATAAGACTAGAAAAGTAAGATGAGTTTAGACTGTGGTGGTGTTTAAATGCCACCCTAATAAGTTTGTATTTTAATCCTATGAAGAAATAAGGAGACGCTTAAGGATTTTGAGCAGGGAAGTGATATGATCAGACGTATGCATAAGAAGATAATTTTGGCAGCTATATGAATAATAAATTGGAGAAGGAAAAAAAGAACCTTGTGAACTATTGTAAATTTTCAGAGAGTTGATGAGGGATTGAACTAGATCGAAGTCAACATAAATGGAAAGAAAGGGGTGAATGTCATGGAATTAGAATTGATGAGTCTTGGGAAGTAATTGGATAAGGGAAAGTCAGTGGTAAGGGATTTTTTGGGTCATGTAGCCAACAAGTTGGAAGACTGGAAGTTTGTCTGAACCTGGTGCTTTCTCAAATCTCTCCAAAATAAGAATAATGCACAAGAGATAAAGCTGTC
Organism: Trichosurus vulpecula; assembly: GCF_011100635.1. Classification (NCBI taxonomy): domain Eukaryota; kingdom Metazoa; phylum Chordata; class Mammalia; order Diprotodontia; family Phalangeridae; genus Trichosurus; species Trichosurus vulpecula. Next base: position 141,997,882 of record NC_050573.1, read on the forward strand.
AACAGCTAAAGCACCAAGACCCTAATGAAGGAACAATCTGATAAATTATCAGCAGAGAAAGTTTATCTCATATCCATAATTCATTAACTGAGCATGCTTCTCACCCCTCACCACCCTTCATGCTCTGGCAGTGCCAAACCACAAGACTCTTAGGTATATGCTAGGGGATCCATTCAAATATCTCCTTGTTGCTGCTGTAGTCTCTGCTGGTATGCCTCCTACCCCTATCCTTATATGGCAACGTTATATGGCGACCATCAACTCTACCCCCAACTCTTTTTTTTTACAGTAACAGCAATATTGTTTTTTTTTTTAATTATTTATTTTTAGTTTTCAACATTCCTGGGGTAGCAGCACATACATGCTACTGCCTAGCACATAGTAGACACTTGATAAACACTTATTGAGTGAATAACTGACTAACTCTGCAGGAGTATTCATCAAGGAACAGAATGAGCCAGGGCAGGGCACTAATATATAGGTTGAGTTACACCAGGCCTGAAGAAATGGGAATAAGTATCCAACTGAGGCCAGTTCTATCTGCTCTCAAAAGAGAATGAGTCAGAAAGTGAGTGACACAGTAATATGAGGGGGGAAAGACTGAAATTACCAAAGATCTCAAGAGGAAGGAAACTCAGTGAAAAACTTTGAGCACAAGCAGAGAAACCAATAGAGAAGATGTTAATAACAGAAGTGAAGATGGCATCCAGGACATCTAAGCAATTTCAAACTTCTCTGAATAAATTGTTGTTGTGTTTGTCCTTTGTTTTCAAAGAGGACCATGACATCAGGGAAATGATGACTATTGAAAGACAAAGGAAAATTAATCAATTTCAATAATTCAACTCTGTGGATTACCAAGAGAGCATGAAACCACACCAAGATGTTCCCAAATGGTTTAGGAGAGAAATAAGAATCATGAAAACAGAATTTATGGCCTAGATAGTAGAAATAGTTAGAAAAGAAAATTCGCTATCCATGGTGGCAAGTCACAGCAAACAAACAAAAGAGTGAACAGTTGATTAGGAATGAAAATACATAGAAGTAAAAGAAAATGTGGAAGAAGGGAAACAAAAAGCATAATGTTAAAAGAAAACAGGATCCCTTTACAAGCAAAATACATTGCTCTCAAAAATAAGATGCATAGAGACAACTTAAGGATTTTAGATCTTTAAGAAAAATAAAAGTCAAAAGATTAGAACACCATAATTCAAGACGTAACAGAAGAAAAGTTCCCAGAAAGTCTGAACATAGAAAACAAAGTGCCAAACAAAAGAATCTGCAGATTGCCTCCAGAAAGAAAAAAAAAAAAGATCCTATGCTGCTGATTCTGAGACATATTCTGAGACAATTCCATTGACAAATAATAAATTCTGCAAATTATCAGGAGAGAGACCTTCAATTATAATGGAAAGGAAATTTGAATAAGAAAAGGCTTTTCTGCACTCACCAGAAACCACAGATAGGAATGGAATAATGTATTCTGAAGAGTAAATGGCTCAAGATGTAATGCCTGTGACAAATAAGTTCAATAAAAGAGATGTATTTGAAGTATTCCTACATATACACCAATAAAAAAAAGGAAAAACAGATTATTTGTTTTGCAAATACTTCAGTCAACACAAGAAATGTAAACAAATACAATAAGCAAGGAAGGCACAGATAAGAAAAATTAACTACCCTCGGGGCTAACGGGGGTGGGGTGGGCTTGAAAGTCACTTATGAGTTTAAAACAACAACTTAATTTACTCAGTATTTTAATTTACAGATGACCACTGGGGTGTGGCCAAGTTTCCTTGGCCTGACCAAACAGTTCTTTTGCAACATCACTATAGTTTGAAGGACTTTTCAGCCTAAGAGAATGATTCAGATCTTATTGTTTGTCTCAAGAGAGGTAGGGTTGAATTAAACAATCAACCCATCTTTATATTTGTAATCAGCAAACAATAAGCATTCTGGTGCCTTATACTTTCTATGTCCATTGGTTAATTTTTAGATTGTAAAAATGTGGTCCACTGTTGAATAATGCTTACAGAAAGCCCGCCTGCTAATGCCCTCACTGAGAATGCCCTTCATTCCAGTGGGTTTTTCCATGCTTTAGTATCCTTCTCTCCTTCAGATATCTTGTCTACTGCACCTTCAACGTCCTCACAATTGTTATCACCTCCAACACAGACATTCATGCTTTATAGTATTATAAACCTCTTGCCGTATCCAACACCTATTGCTCTTAAATAAGATTTCTAAATAATTGAAGTGTTCATGATATATGGGCGTGAGGTTTCTGCGTAATCTATAGATTATTGGTCTCTCTCATTTATTGTTTTCCTGAACTATACATTCCTATATATTTCTCCTCACCCTCACCTTTTCCTACCCTTGCATTGAAGTCATCAAGTATCAGAATGTGTGTTGATTTGCTTTGGAAAGCCCTTCTTTGGAGGATTTTCATACCAGTTCATCCTCGGTAACCAAGGGTGGTACACAAGCTGCAATTATTTTCCTGATGGCCTTTTTACAGTACTAAATATTAAAATGTTGTTAATGTTGTCATTATTATAACTTGGGCTTGCACAGGCCGCGCGAAAACCTGGTGAGCCAGCTAATTATGTAGGAACTAGATAGATTAAGCAGAGTCTCTGCCATCCTGGTGGGTTTGCTCTTTATTCTTAAATGGAATTGAGGGAAGCCAAGAAAGTAGCTGCAGAGAAGATGCCGTGCAGTCATGTCAGAGGGTCAAGCGGTCAGTCAGCAAGTATTTGTTGAATGATAACACTCTAAGGCTTAGTTCTGGATCATTTGAACATGAGCAGAGTTATTCTATGTAGAATTATTATTATTCTACGTAGAAATAAAAGTATTATTCTATGTAGAAATTATTCTATATAGAAGTAAAAGTAGGCCATATGTGACTATGAGCTATCTTATGTTTTTATCATTGAGGATAAAAAATTAATGGCCAACTACCTGCACTTAGTCCTGAGAGTAAATACAGTCTAATAATAATAACAACTACCATTTATATAGCTGTTTTTAATTATTTATATTAGTTAAATATTTAATTTATTTAAAACAATTAATTGAATATTTAATTAATATATTCTAACATTTAGTACTGTAAAATGTACACACTACTATGCGCCAAGCACTAGGCTAAGGACTTTATAAATATTATCTCATTTGAGCTTCACAACAACCTTGGAAGTTATATTTTTTTTTTATTATTCCCATTTTACAGATGAAAAAACTGAACCAAACAGAAGTTAAGTGATTCACCCAAGATCACACAGCTAACACAGTACTTAAATCCTTTCCAGCTTACACACCATTGTTTATACTCTGCCTTCTAGTACCCCAGGTTACCAGCAATCTACAATAAGGCATCAGAGTAGGACTTTTGTGGAAGCATTACTAGAAGATAAATTTTTAAAATTTTAAATGTATAATTTCTATAATCTGTGCAAGGCCAGCATATTATATGTATATGTATGTATACATGTACAAAAGTATATATGTATGTATCGATGGATGGAAGTACACAGTGGGTAGTCTAGTTGCCTGTCTTGCCTCGGAGGTCATAACCTTCCATCTGTTACAAATGGCTAGAAAGGTCCAGCTACACCACCCATCATCATGTTTTTCTTATTGAGAGAAAGAAAACTCATAATCTAATCTTAATAGATTGTGAGCTCCTTGTGGGCATGTCTTTTGCTTCTTTTTGTATCCCTAGTTCTTAGCACAATGTCTGGCACATAGTGGACTCTTAATAAATGTTTATCGATTGATTGGAAGGAGATCTGGAGCTATGATTTCATCACAGGGTAAGGAATTCCCAATAAGGAAATACCAACAATGCCAACGATTAGCACCTGTTGCTGACATACATGCAAACTTTTAAGGAATGATTCAGATTCTTTTTTTCAGTTTTATCGATATCTCTTAAAAAATCATTTTTTATTAGTCCTCTTGCTTGCAATCAGGAAGATATGAGTTCAAATCTCACCTCAAATATTTGTTGTATAAGTCTGGGCATTTTACTTACCCTCTCTAGCCCTCAGTTTCCTGAGCTAAAAAAAAAAAAAGATTAAAATGTATATGATCCTATGATTCCTCCTTTGTTGCAGAAATATTAGGCAAAACTCATCTGACAGAGATTGAGTCAGACAGCAGATGCAACATTCCGTGCCTGTAACCACCTCTCTACCAGGAAGAAGGAAGTTTGTTTAACCATCTGTTCTCTCGGACCAAGATTAGGTATTCTGTAACTTCAATAACCTCTCCTCCAGAGATTATAGATATGGTTACTGTATCTTTAGGAGGCTTTAAAATGTTGAGGCAGTTTATTCTGAGAGGAGTGAATCTAATGCAAAACTCTTAAGGATGCTAGCTTAAGAGAACCCGGAGAAGTCAGAGAGAAAGAGGAAAGAGAAACCTTCTTTCATGATGGAGCTATTCTAACCTTTATCTTTTGGAGAAGATGAAAAGGGTACTTGAAGAGATATTAATTGGATCCTGAGGGAACTGAATGATGAGACTGTTTCCAAAAGTATTACAAAGCCATCTGCAGTTGCGTGGATGGTTTGAGGTGACTAGCTATGATTCTTCTCACAGCTAAACAAACATTGTAAATAAATATATATGCCCTATTATTACTATTTTTTATGTTATTTGAAATTACATAGCTAGTAACTAAGCTCAGGTTGTACGGAGCTTTAATATAGATAGATGAGCACCTGCTTATGTGAAAATTGGTTCCTCTTATTTAGCAAATATTAACTAAATAATTTATTAAATAATTCAAATTTTATTGGACAGGAAAAGACTTATTATTGATGTGGGAATTATCATTTAGTTAGCAGTCTATGTTTATTCAGATCATCATCACAATTAAGATCAGAATTTGTAAAAAAAAAAAAAAGAAAGAAAAAGAAAAGAAAAAAGAAAGAATAATAAAAAAGATGTGGAGTAAAATTAAAAAATTAAATTCTATATGATCTAAGTGACTTATTGAAAATAAAAAATTGCAAATAGACAATAGAACTGATATTGACACTAACTATAAATTTCATTCAGATATGTAATGAGTATAAATTAATTTCCACACCAAGGAAAGCCTAGATAAAGAACCTAGAAAGCACTTCCATTTTGCAAGTCAGATATTTGCTAAGGTACTATTTTTCATACTTACCATGCTCTCCAGTTCTCAGCGTTCTCCTAGGCTATCACTGTTGCCCTGACTTCCCTTTCCTCCCTTCCCAGTCTTAGTTCTACGGTTAACTAGATCAACTTTATACCATCCTCTACTCTCTAATTCCTTGCCCCCTTAACCTGTCACTGCTGCTAATGCCTTGCCAAACTCCAACTACTGATTACTCCTACTGTCAGCCTAGTCCACTCTCTCACAAGAGCTGCTGAATGGTAGGAGAGGAAGTCATACAACCATGTTATTATAAAGTTCACTGCAAATTGATGTCATCTAATCTCAACTAGGACCTCACTGCCCTAAGACAAATATTCCCCTAACTGACCCAAGTATCACATTCTCAACAGTTGTTGTTACTAAGCTTCTTTTTTGTTGTTATTGAGTTGTTTTAGTCATATCCAACCCCATTTGGGGTTTTCTTGGAAGACATATTGGAGTGGTTTGCCATTTCCTTCTCCAATTAATTTTATAGATGAGAAAACTGAGGCAAATCAGGTTAAATGACTTGCCCAGGGTCGCATAACTAGCAAGTGTCCAAGGCTGCATTTGAACTCGGGTCTTCCTGACTCCAGGCTTGGCACTCTATCTACTGTGCCACCTAGCCGCCCTACTAAACTTCTTACCTCTCCTCAAGCTTTCCACTAGACCCTAACCCCTTACCTCTTGGGAGATTTAACCTTATATTTTACTAAAGAGAGAGGAGAGAGAGAGAAAGGGAGAGAGAGAGAGAGAGAGAGCACATATTCCATGAGTTCTCTCTTCTCCTCTTTGATTTCAAAATGTTTTGAAGTCTTACTCCATTCCCTCCTCCTTTACTGTAGTCTCTGACTAAGAAAATCAAGGAAAATCTCTATAGTTTATGTTCTTTGATTTATTGAGTGGGCTATTGAGCTCAATTGTTTCTGATTCTTGATTATCTAGTCTATTCCACTAATATACTTTTAAAACTTTTTAACCAGTACTAGCTTTGATGACTACTGCTTTTGTAATATAGTTTAAAATCTTGCAATGCTTAACTTCCTTCATTCTTATTTTCTCCTCAAATTTCATTTTGAGTAATTTGTTTTTGTTATTTTCTGTAGTTCTAAAAAATAACTTCTTAATAGTTGGCATAGCACTAAATCATTACATTAATTTTACATGGGATCATCACTTATGTTACATTGATGTGTTCCAACCTTAAACAACGAAAATAGATCTAATGTTACAGTCTCATTTCTGTGGAGTGTTGTCGTTGTATTTCTATGTCCTGGGGGCATCTAACAAATATACTCAGGAAAACCTAAGTTCAAATCCAGCCTCAGACAGGCTGTATGACCCCAGGCAAGTCACTTAATCATTGTTTGCCTCAGTTTCCTTAACTGTAAAATAGGGGTAATTATAGCACCTACTTCTCTGGTGTTATAAACATACTCACATTGTCTAGGAATAAACAATACTCATTGGGAAGCCAGGAAGGTTTTAATTGTATTTTACATTTATTTGTTCTGAATAAATGGGTACATCCCTTAACAGAGTACAGAAAGAGTACAAGGACTCAGACTAATGCCAGTCCTTTTATTGACTCCCAATTCAAATCTACCTGGCCCTTCATTGGTCAGATGAAACCCCCTGACTGCCCACGTCATGCCCTCCTCACATGGCTCATCAAGCACGCATACAGGCCTCTAACCTTTCACCCAACCAGAATCCACCTAGATCACAGCCCTGATTAGAACCAGTCCCCTCACTTACATTCTGCTAAAGCTGCGGGGGAGGGGGGAAGATACTTTCAACTCTGTGGAAACAAAACTGCTCCCACCATTTCTCACACCTGGGTTGTCGTGAGGATCAAACTCTTAGGACAGTGCCTGGCACATAGTAAGCACTATGTGAATGCTAGCTATTTTCATTATTATTATTATTAAATGGCTTATTTTATCATTTCTCATAGAACAATAATACTTCATTACACTCATGTACCACAATTTGTTTAGCTATTCCCAAATAGGTGGGCACACCTTAGTTTCCATTTTTTGGCTGACATAAAAAGATCTGTTATGGATATTTTGGTACATATAGGTCTTCTTATTCTTTTTTTGATTTCTTTGGGGTATAGGCCTAGTAGTAAAATAATTGGGCCAAAAAGCATATACAGTTTAGTAACTTTTGAGGCATGGCTCCAAGTTACTTTAGAATGTCTGAACCAAATCACAACTCTACTAACATGTTAGCATACTCATTTTCCAACTGCCCCTCCAACATTTGTTATTTTCTTCTTTTGTCATCTTTACCAATCTGAAATTGCTTTATTTTACATTTCTCTAACTACTAGTGATTTAGAGCATTTTAATGTGGCTCCTCGAGTTTCTTCCTTTGAAAGCTACCTGTTCATATTCTTTGACCATTTATCTACTGGAGAATGATTCTTAGTTGTATATATTTGAATCTGTTCCTTACATATCTTGGGCATGAGACCTTTATCAGGAGAAACTTGCTCCAAAGCTTCTTTTTCCCAGTCACCTGTTTCTTTCTGGTTTTAACTATGTTAAATTTGTTTGTGCAAAAAACTCAAAATTGTCTTTTATTTTATGTGGTCCTCTTTATCCATTGTTAATTCAAGAATTCATCTCCTATCCCTAGATGTGAAAGTTAGTTTCTTCTGAGATTCTCCAATTTGTTCATATCCTCTTTTATATCTAGATCAAGTATACATTTGAAATTTATCTTGATATATAGTGTGAGGTTTGGGTTTAAACCTAACTTCTACCAGAATACTATCCAGTTTTTCCATAAATTTTTGAGTCTTTCCCCCAGGAACTGGGGTCTTTGGGCTTATCAAATGATATGTGAGTGTGTTTGCAACAGTATGTTGTATAACTAATCTGTTCCACTGATCCTCTCTTTTAATTAAAGAATACCAAGTTGTTTTAATGATTACTACTTCAGAGAGTGAGTGGTTTGAAATTTGTTACTTATAGACTCCCTTCCTTCCCTCTTTCTTTATTATTATTTCTGAGATTTCTAGCCTTGTGTTCTTCCCTATGAATTTCATTTTTTCTACCTTTTTTCTATCTTCTTCTATCCCTTTGATAGTTTTATTGTTACAGCACTGAATAAGTAAATTCATTTAGGTAGTATTATCATTTTATTATATTGGCCTGACCTACCCATGAGCAATTAATGTTTCTCCAATTGTTTAGTTCTGTATTTTTGTGCCTATCTATCCTTTTTAATTTTTAAAATATGAATTGCCTTCTAATGTTGAACTATACTTGAATCCTTGTCAAAATTAATCTTGGTCATAGTGAATAATTTTAGGGATATATAGTTATAATCTACTTTTTAAGATTTTGTTTAAAATTTTTGCATCAATATTAAATAAATTCATCTTTTTCTGCTTTATTCCTCATAATTCTGACTATTGGGACCATACTTGTCTCAAAAAAGCAATGTATAGAGTGCCTTCTTTCTCACTCTTTGGGATACTATTTATAACATAGACATTAATTGACTTTTAAACATTTGGTAGAAATTACTTACATATCCATCTGAAACATATTTTCAATCAATAAATATTTGCTAAGGGCCTACTATGTACAAGGCATTGTACTAAGCACTAGGAATACAAAAAGAAGCAAAAGACAGTTTCTGCCCTCAAGAAGCTTGCAATCTAATGGAGGAGATAACTTGCAAATATGTACAAAGTAGGCTATATATAGGATAGATAGGAAATAATTTTAAAAGGAAGGCCATTGAATTAAAAGGGGTTGTAGAAGGTTGGATTTTAATTGGAACTTAAAAGAAGCTGGGGAGGTCAGTGGTCAGAACAAAGTAGGGAGAGCATTTCAAGCCCAGGGGACAGCTAGAAAAAATGTCCAAAGCTGAGAGATGGAATATCTTGTTCTTGGAATAGCAAAGAGGTCAGTGTTACTGGATGGAAGAGTACATGTTAGGAAGTAAGACATAAAAAAAACCTGGAAAGGTAGGAAAGGGCTAGGTTATAAAGGACTTTGGATGCCATTTTATATTTGTCCCTAGAGGCAATAGGAAGTCCCTGGAATTTCTTGAGTTGGGGGATGGGAGTGGTCTGGAAGAGAATCCAGAAAAAGAGACAGAGAAGGAGCCATCAAATAGTTAGGAGGAAAACCAAGAGAGAGTGGTATCTCAAAAACTTAGAGAGAAGAGAGTATCAGGGAGGAGTGATCACTAGTGTCAAAAGCTACAGAGAAGTGAAGGAGAATGGAGACTGAGAAAAAAATCATTGTATTTGGCAACTAAGAGATCATTAGGAATTTTGGAAAGAGTAGTTTTGGTGAAAAGATAAAGCCAGTTTTTCCCTCCTCATCTTGCTGCTGCCCCTTTGGTAGTGTGCAGGTTTTTTCTATTTCTCTTTCTGATATTAGGTTGTTTAAAGTCTAGTTTACTTTGTTTTGTTAATTTGTGTATTTTAGATATTTCTTTCCTGCATTTGATTGTTTTGTGTAGATGCCATGTACCACTGAGAAAAAGGTACATTCCTTTCTATCGTCATTCATTTTTCTCTAGAGGTCTACCATATCTAACTTTTCTAAAATTCTATTCACCTTGTGTGAGGTAAATAAAATGTGAAGACTTCACAGGGAAGATATGTATAAATATATATCTATATCTATACTAAGAAATGTTTAAAAATTAAGAAATAGGGAAATAGGGAAGTGAAAAAAATTCCGAGGCCATGAGAGTCTGATAGCTCAGCCTCTGGGAAAGTTTACCCTGAAACCTTTTGTTCTTTCTTCTGGTTCTGGTTTAAAGATTTGCTCAGCAAGAATAGGATCACTTTGACCTGCTTTCCTTTACTGTAAAAGTACTGTGAAAGAATGGAGAGGGTCTCCCCTCCCCTTATCCTACTCTCCTTCTTCAGATTTATAGATGTCAACCTCAGTTGTAATCATTAACTAAGGGAATGGGAATTGGAGTTTCTGTGCCTCGATTTGCCGGTTCTTTGTTTAGCTTTCATGCTCAGATTGTAAGCCCACCTCCCAGCCAATGGTGAGAAGGGTCAGAGGTGGGCAGGAATTGTCTTGTGTTAGGTATCATTATTGGTGCTTTGCCTTTTGTAAAGTGCCTCCCTTGCTAGATCTGTTCTGGCAGAGGACGCCTTATTCTCGAGAATTGAATAAATTTTTTTTCTGTTCCCACCCTGAGATGGCTCCTTATTATAAATTAACTTTTTAATTGGTGAGGGTCTTTCATCCCACACTCCCTCCTTAGCTTCTTTCTTGTTTATTTTGTGGTTAGATTCATCTAATTTGAGAGGGGTAAGCTAAAGTCTCCCACTAGTATAGTTTTAGTGTCTATTTCCTCCTGTAACTCATTTAACTTCTCCTTTAAAAATTTGGATGCTCCATCAACTGGAAAATGGCTCAACAAGTTGTGGTATATGGTTGTAATAGAATATTATTATTCTATAAGAAATGAAAAGCAGGAGGATTTCAGAAAAACCTGGAAAGACTTATGTGAACTGATGCAGAGTGAAGTAAACAGAACCAGGAGAACATTGTCCACAGTAACAGCAATATTGTTCAATGAAAAATTGTGAATAACTTAGCTATTCTCAGCAATACAATGATCCAAGACAATCCCAAAAGACTAATGACAAAGCATACTATCCACCACCAGAGAAAAAACTGATATTGTTTGAATACAGACTGAAGAATGCTATTTTTCACTATGTTTCACTCATTTTTTCTTTTTTTTAATTTATTTAACATATTTAGGTTTCAGCATTGATTTTCACAAGAGTTTGAATTACAAATTTTCTCCCCATTTCTACCCTCCCCCCCCCACTCCAAGATGGCATATATTCTGGTTGCCCTGTTCCCCAGTCAGCCCTCCCCTCTGTCATCCCACTCCCCTCCCATCCCCTTTTCCCTTCCTTTCTTGTAGGGCAAGATAAATTTCTATGCCCCATTGCCTGTGTATCTTATTTTTTAGTTGCATGCAAAACCATTTTTTTTTGTTTTTGAACATCTGTTTTTAAAACTTTGAGTTCCAAATTCTCTCCCCTCTTCCCTTCCCACCCACCCTCCCTAAGAAGTCAAGCAATTCAACATAGTCCACATGTGTATCATTATGTATAATCCTTCCACAATACTCATTTTGTGAAAGACTAATTATATTTTGCTCCTTCCCAACCCATCCCCCTTTATTGAATTTTCTCCCTTGACCCTGTCCCCTTTCAAAAGTATTTGTTTTTGACTACCTCCACCCCCATCAGCCCTCCCCTCCATCATCCCCCCCTTTTTTTATCTTATTCCCTCTTCTTTCCTGTGGGGTAAGATTCCCAATTGAGTATGTATGGTATTCCCTCCTTAGGCCAAATCTGATGAGAGCAAGGTTCACTCATTCCCCCCTCACCCGCCCTTTCCCCTCCTCCCACAGAACTGCTTCCTCTTGCCACCTTTATTCGAGATAATCCACCCCATTCTATCTCTCCTTATCTCCCTCTCTCAATATATTCCTCTCTCATCCCTTAATTTGATTTTATTTCTTTTAGATTTCTTCCCTTCATCTTCAACTCACCCTGTGTCCATGCTCTCTCTCTCCCTCCCTCCCTCTCTCCCTCTCTTTCTCTCTCTATATATACATATATATATATATACATAGATATATACATACACATTCACCCATATATATATACATAAACATATATATATATATATATATATATATATATATGCATATTCCCTTCAGCTACCCTAATACTGAGGTCTCATGAATCATACTTGTCATCTTTCCATGTAGGAATGTCAACAAAACAGTTCACCTTTAGTAAGTCCCTTGCAATTTCTTTTTCTTGTTCTTTTTCTTGATTACCTTTTCATGCTTCTCTTGATTCTGGTGTTTGAAAGTCAAATTTTCTATTCAGTTCTGGTCTTTTCACTGAGAAAGCTTGAAAGTCCTCTATTTTATTGAAGATCCATATTTTGCCTTGGAGCATGATACTCAGTGTTGCTGGGTAGGTGATTCTAGGTTTTAATCCTAGCTCCATTGACCTCCGGAATATCGTATTCTAAGCCCTTCGATCTTTTAATGGAGAGGCTGCCAGATCTTGGGTTATTCTGATTGGGTTTCCACAATACTCAAATTGTTTTTTTCTGGCTGCTTGCGGTATTTTCTCCTTGATCTGGGAGTTCTGGAATTTGGTGACAATATTCCAGGGAGATTTCTTTTTGGGATCTATTTGAGGAGGCGATCGATGGATTCTTTCAATTTCTATTTTGCCCCGTGGCTCTAGAATATCAGGGCAGTTCTCCTTCATAATTTCTTGAAAGACGATATCTAGGCTCTTTTTTTGATCATCGCTTTCAGGTAGTCCAATAATTTTTAAATTATCTCTCCTGGATCTATTTTCCAGGTCAGTGGTTTTTCCAATGAGATATTTCACATTGTCTTCCATTTTTTCATTCCTTTGGTTCTGGTTTATAATATCTTGATTTCTCATAAAGTCACTAGCTTCCACTTGCTCCAATCTAATTTTTAAAGTAGTATTTTCTTCAGAGGTCTTTTGGACCTCCTTTTCCATTTGGGTAATTCTGCCTTTCAAGGCATTCTTCTCCTCATTGGCTTTTTGGAGCTCTTTTGCCATTTGAGTTAGTCTGTTTTTTAAGGTGTTGTTTTCTTCAGTGTATTTTTCAGTCTTTTTTTGGGTCTCCTTTAGCAAGTCATTGACTTGTTTTTCATGGTTTTCTCTCATCCTTCTCATTTCTCTTCCCAATTTTTCCTCTACTTCTCTAACTTGCTTTTCCAAATCCTTTTTGAGCTCTTCCATGGCCTGGGACCAGTTCATGTTTTTCTTGGAGGCTTTTGGTGTAGGCTCTTGCACTTTGTTGACTTCTTTAGGCTGTATGTTTTGGTCTTCTTTGTCAGCGAAGAAAGAATGCAAAGTCTGAGGCTGAATCTGGGTGTGTTTTTGCTGCCTGGCCATATTCCCAGCCAACCAACTTGACCCTTGAGTTTTTCAGTGGGGTATGACTGCTTGTAGACTAGAGAGTTCTATGTTCCACGTTTGGGGGGGGGAGGTGCTGGCTCTGCCACACCAGCACTGCTCCTTCCCCAAGAACCCCCAACCCGGACTGGGCTTAGATCTTCAGCAGGCTGTGCACTCCTGCTCTGATCTGCCACTTAATTCCTCCCACCAGGTGGGCCTGGGGCCGGAAGCAACAACAGCTGTAGCTGCCCCACCTCTGCTGCGCGGGGGGCTGGAAGCCGAACCTTGAACTCCTTCTACTCCCGCAGCTTTTCCCACTAACTTTCTCTGCAGTCTTTGGTGTTTGTGGGTTGAGAAGCCTGGTAACTGCCGCAGCTCACCAATTCAGGGCGCTAGGGGCCCCTCCACCTGACTCCTGGTCTCTTTGGTCCACGCAGCTCAGGCTGGGCTCTGCTCCACTCCATTCCCAGCTCCCAGCTCCGTGTGGGATAGACCTCACCCAGAGACCATCCAGGCTGTCCTGGGCTGGAGCCCTGCTTCCCTCTGCTGTTTTGTGGGTTCTGCTGTTCTAGAATTGGTTCAGAGCCATTTTTTATAGGTTTTTGGAGGGACTCAGTAGGGAGCTCACGCTAGTCCCTGCTTACCAGCCGCCATCTTGGCTCCGCCCCCCTCATTTTTTTCTTTCATTTGAGTCTTCTTGTACAAAATGACTAATATGGAAATATTTTACATAATTACACATACATAACATATATCTGATTTCTTACTATCTAAGGGAGGGGGGAGGGGAGAGAGGGATAGAATTTGGAACTCAAAACTTCAAATAAAAATTTTTAAAAATTTTTGGATACTATATCATTTGGTGTATATATGTTTAGTATTGATATTACTTCATTGCCTATGGTGCCTTTTAGCAAGATGTGGTTTTCTCCCTTATGTCTTTAAATTAGATCTGTTTTTGCTTTTGCTCTGCCTGAGATCATGATTATAATCTCTGATTTTTTTTTATTTCAACTGAAGCATAATAGATTCTATCCTTCTCCAGCCTCTTTTACTACATGTGTGTTTCTCTACTTCAAATGTATTCAAATGTATATTCTCTGTTTCAAATGTATTCAAATGTAATCCTACAACATATTGTAGGATTCTGGTTTTTAATACACTCTGCTATCTGCTTCCATTTTATGGGTGAGTTCATCCTATTCACATTCTCAGTTGTGACTACTCTGTATTTCCCTCCATCCTATCACCACCCACGTTTATCTTTCTCTGTCTCTGTCTCTTTCTCTGTCACTGTCTCTCTCTGCTTCTGACCACTGCCTCCCTCAATCTGCCCCCTCTTCTATCAGTCCCCTCCTCCTTGCTTCTCTCCCTCCTCCCCTACCTCTCTATAGGGTAAGACAGATTTCTATACCCAACTGAGTATATATGTTACTCCCTCTTTGAGCCAATTTCAATGAGGGTCAGGTTCAAGGAATGCCCAACCTCTTCCCCACCTTTCCCTCCACTGTAATAGGGTCTTTTGCATCTCTTAATGTGAGATAATTTATCCCATTAAACCTCTCCCTTCCCTATTCTCCCAACGCAATCTTCTTTATCATGCTTTAATTTTGTTTTATATCATCCCCTCAAAGTTAACTTATACCCCCACCCTCTGTTTATGTATACTCCTTCTAACTGCCCTAATAGTGATAAAGTTCTTAAAGTACAAGAATCATTTTTCTGTGTAGGTATGTAAACAGTTTAATCTTATTGAATCCCTTATGTTTTCTCTTTCCTATTTACCTTTCTATGCTTCTCTTGAGTCTTGTATTTGAAAACTGAATTTTTTGTTCAGTGCTGGTCTTTTCATGGGGAATGCTTGAAAGTCTTCTATTTTATTGAATATTCTTTTTTGGTCCTGATGGAGTATGCTCAGGTTGGCTGGGTAGGTGAATCTTGATTTTAACTCTAGCTCCTTTGCCTGCCAGAATATCATATTCCAAGCCCTCTGATACTTTAATGTTGAAGCCGCTAAATCCTGTGTAATCCTGACTGTGGCTCCACAATGATTGAATTGTTTCTTTCTGGATGCTTGCAGAATTTTTTCCTTCATCTGGGAGCACTGGAATTTGGTTATAATATTTCTGGAAATTTGCATTTTGGGAGATGATCAGTAGATACTTTCAATTTCTATTTTACCCTCTGGTTCTAGGATGTCAGGGAAGTTTTGCTTGATAATTTCTTGAAATATGATGTCCAGGCACTTTTTTTTTATCCTGGCTTTCAGGTAATCCAATAATTCTTAAATTATCTCTCCTGGATCTATTTTCCAGGTCAGTTGTTTTTCCTATTGAGATCTATTTTTTTCATTCTTTTGATTTTGTTTGATTGATTCTTGATGTCTCATGGAATCAGCTTCTCAATTCTAATTTTTAAGGAATTCCTTTAGTTTTTGTACTTCCTCTTCTATGTGGCCAATTCTACATTTCAAGGAGTTTGTTTTTCCCCACAGTGGATTTCTGTTCTTCGTTTTCCATTTGGCCAATTCTGTCTTTTAAGGAATTGTTTTCTTTAGTGAGTTTTTGTACATCTTTTCTCATATTTTTTGTGCTTCCTTTATCAAGCTATTGATTCTTTTTCTTTTCCCAATTTGCCTTCTGCCTCTTTATTTGATTTTTAAAATCTTTTTTTGACCTCTTCTGGGAGTTCTTTTTGGGCCTGAGACAAATTGGCCTTTTTCTTTGATGATTCACATGTAGAGGTTTTGACATTGTTTCACTCTTCTGAGTTTGTGTTTTGATCTTCCAGATTACTATAGTAATGTTCTATGGTCAGGTTCTTTTTCTAAATGTTTTTTCCTCATTTTTCCAGTCTATTTTGTAATTCTTAAAGTTGAGCTCTGCTCCTGGGGTAGATGGGGCATTGTCCCAACGTTTTGTTCCTGGGACCAAGGGCCTGGTAGCTGGCCTGCTGTGCCAGGGTCACCAGGCCTGGACACTTGCCTGCTGCTCTAGGGGCTCAGGGTCTCACAGCTGGCCAGCTGTGCCACTGGCCTGCTGTGCCTGGGCCACATGGCCTTGATCACTGATCTTTGCTGGGGATTGGGGCCTCCCACTGGCTTGCCAGGACACCCCCTGAAATGGGCTGCACTCCCCTATTACCCAAATGAGACCAACACTTACTACCAACTTTCTAAGTTGTCTTGGGCTGGAAAATTGTGTCATTCTCTCTTTTTGTTGATTCTGCTGCTCCAGAATTAGTTTTAAGGCATTATTTTATAATTGTTTAGAAGTGAATTTTGGATTGTTCAAGTGAGTTCTTGCCTTATTCTTGGTTCTGCCCAGCCTCCATGATCAACTTTTGTAAAAACTACTATTGATATTGAGGAATATGTGTATTCCTTCACATTCTCATCCAAAAGGAGGCAAAGGTATTTCAGATATAATTTTCCATCATTTCATCATTACCTACAATTTTCTTCTTATTAATAAATTTAATTTATCCAATTCTACAAGAAGAATATTAAAGTATCATATAATCATTGTGTTACTATCAATGCTTTTTTTCCTTTGTAATTTGACTAGCATTCCCTTAGAGAATTTGGAAAATATGTCATTTGGTGGACACATAGTTAATAATTATATTATTTGCCTATGGTATTTTTAACCACAATTTATTTTACTTGTCTCTCCTGACATTATGAGTATTGATTGTTGCCTAATTTGAAATCATGATTTCCACTCCTGCTTTTGGGGAGTTACCTAATGTTGTTTGTTGTCTTCTTGTTCAGAACATAAACTCTTTGAGGACAGGGACTGTCATGCTTAGCATAGTGTCCAGTTCATATTGTACTTAATAAATGTTTTATCTATCCACATGGATAGTAAGTTGTTGGATTTTGTTTTGTTGTCCACTCTTACAGTGTTGTTTTTAGGATGTTCATTCATCTACATTTAGAGATATTTCTTGTATTTGTTTTTTTCTTTCATTAAATTCTATTTTTAATCCCTCAAATTTCTTTTTTTTTTTGGAGGGGGGACGTCAGGGCAATTGGGCTTAAGTGACTTGCCCAAGGTCACACAGCTAGTAAGTGTGTCAAGTGTCTGAGATCCGATTTGAATTCAGGTCCTCCTGACTCCAGGGTTGGTGCTCTACTCACTCTGCCACCTAGCCACCCCTCCTCAATTTCTTTTAATTTAGCACACAGTCCCCTGTGGTTGGTTTTATGTGTGTCTACTTTTATTAGTGATCTCCATTTATTATTTTTGGTTTTGTATTTTGTTTCTTCTTTTCTTTGCTAGTCTAGAATAGATAATCATGATAAAGTCATCCCTCTTTCCCAACTTTTATCTCTTCTTAAATGGAATGTCATTCCTAGTTCCTGTTTTCAAGAAATATTAATTTCACTTGCTGATCTTCTATGATATCCTAAGATCTAGTAAATTATTTATGGATTTGGTTCTCATGCATTTCTTCTTTGTTCTATGACATTCATACAAAATGTGGCTTCTGGCACTCAAACTTTGCTCCTTTGCCTAGTTGGTCCAACTCTTATTTGCCTTCAAATCCCATGCCCCTCTTCCTCGTTTACCTGTAAGTAGAGTATGCTATGCTTCTAGTTTCCTCTCCACCATTGAGATCAAACTCCTGCTTCCACCTCTGTGTCTTATGTCCCCATGACTATTCCCTTCTCTTTCAAAGCTTATAGAACAGGGTGCTATAATGAAAATACATACACACACATCACCCCTCTTCCTCCTTTTTCTTCTCTTTCTCCTGTCATTAGCCCCAGAAAAGCAGTAGTATATTCCCTGATTTTCTCTTCCCTCTCCTCACCTAAGATGCAATCTATGCTATATCTCCCTTACCCACTTCCCAATATTGATTTACTAACAAAGAAATGTATTTTTACTCAGTTCAAAAACTATTCACTCAATTATTCTTTCTTGTACTTTTTTGCCCACTTTAGATCCTTTTTACTTCTCATTCTTTTGCTCACAACTATTCTTACTTAGTTCACTTGATACTCAAACCATGTGAAGACATTTTTTTTAAAACACTTAGCCTTGCCTTGGTGTAGTAACAATTTGGATTTGAAGATCTTTCCCACCAGTTGATAGGCCATGTGATCTGCTTACATCACAGGAAGCCTAGGACACATGTGGTGGGAGGAGCTTCCTGACAGGAAAAGGAAGTTATGTCTCAGAAAACGCTGAGAGAGAGAGAGAGAGAGATGTAATAGCTGCTAATGGCCACCTTCATGATTGTTAGAACTGAACAGGCTGACTTAGCTGTACTGTGAGTTTGTGTTTGGGAAGACCCCAGCAGGGGGTTGGAGAGGTTTTGGGATGGCCAGGCTCCAGGCTGTGATATGGTGTTTTAAGTTCCTTGCTGTTATGATAAAGTGGGCTGACTGGCTGTAGGAGCTGAACATTTGGTTATGGGATGTGATTTTCTGGTGTCTGAGTAAATGTTATACTTCTTTTACCTTTATGGAGAGTCTCTCGTACTTTGCGATACAGAACTACTTTGGCATATTCACAATTATCATTGATGTTGCGTTTATTGCCTTATTGCCAGATGAAAGCCCTTATTTCATTACACAAGAGATTGTTTCAAAATTTCTAACTTTATTTATCTATTACCTATTTCTTTTGATTATTGAGTTTGTATGTCAAAAAGACCAATTCACCTATGGTTTCTTTCAAAGGAATGATTTGAATTCCTTTTGACCAGAGTCCACTTTTTTTTTTCCATTGATAAGCTTGGCTTTGCAGTATATTATTAATCTCCTTTGCATATTTAGAACACTTCCCAGTCCCTCACCTTATTCATTTCCCATGACCTACTCTTCCACCCTGCTTAAGCTACACACAGGTGATATCCTTCATCTTGCTTCACCCACAAGTGTTTCACTTCCATTTTCAAAGACTTTGAAATTACTTTATTGATCATAATCTTTTAGCATTCTACATTTCCCTCAGCCTTCCCTAATCCTATTGTCTTCACAATGACCTCCAATCCATCTGCCCTTCAGTTCATTTCTGGGCCATCACTCCAACACTGACTACAATTGTTCCCCTTTACTCATCTTGAGCCCCAGGGTGAACCAATTCAACTCTACACTATCCTCTACTCTCAATTTCCTTGAACTCTTAGTCTATCTTTGACCTTGTCTGGTCAAACTTAAGCCTTGGAGTACTCCCACCATCCACTGCCTTTGTTCCTATTGGCATGTTGATGAAAGAAGCATGAGAAAATCATAAAATGGTGTTGACTGGGTCCACAAACAAATTATTTTACATAATCTCAACTGGGCCCTTCACTATGGAAAAAAAAAATCCTTTTATATTTCCTTAATAGAGTCACATTCATCATGGTGACTTTTCCAAATCTCCACTTCCTTCCTCAAACCTCTTCTGTCTCCCTCTCCCCACATCCTCTCAAATGAGAATCTTGATTTAAATTTCACTGAAAAAAGTGAACTTCTTCACTAAAGTCTCTCCTCCCATCCTCTTTATCTTATATCACTCAGATACGTCCCCTACTACCTCCTCCTTCATGCCTCCTGTCTCACATGAAGACGTGGCCCTCTTGCTAAGGTAAACACTTCTACATGCATGTTAGGTCATTCTCTCCTGTTCTCCCTCTATCATTTCTACTATCTGATCTTCTGTGTTTCCATATCTACTAGTTATGTCCTTACTGTGTACAAACTTGTTCATGTCTTTCCATCCTTAAAAAATCCTCACTTGATCCATTCATTCCCACTAGCTGTCATCCTACATCTCACCTCTCCTTTGTGCCTAAGCTCCTTGAGAAAGTCATCTACAATCAATAACTCTATTTCCTTTCTCTTCTTAACACTCTGTAATCTGGCTTCTGACCTCATCATTCAACTGAAACTGCTTTCTTTGAATGTGGGAAAATTGGAACATTAATGCATTGTTGGAGTTGTGAACTGATCCAAACATTCTGGAGAGCAATTTGGAGCTGTGGTCACAGGGCTATAAAATCGTGCATACCCATACACTACTAGGTCTGCATCCCAAAGAGATCATTGAAAAGGGAAAAGGACCCACATGTACAAAAATATTTATAGCAACTCTTTTTTTTGTGTTGGCAAAAAATTGGAAATTGAGGAGATGCCCATCAATTGGGGAATGGCTGAACAAGTTGTGGTATATGAATGTAATGGAATACCACTGTGTTGTAAGAAATGATGAGCAGACAGATTTCAGAAAGACCTGGAAAGGTTTACATGAACTGATGCTGAGTGAAGTGAGCAGAACCAGGACAACAGTGGACAACAGTAATGGCAACATTGTGCAATGATCAACTTTGATACACTTGGCTCTTCTCAGCAATACAATGCTAAGACAATTCCAAAAATACTCATGATGGAAAATACTACCCAGATCCAGAGAAAGAACAATGGCCTTTGAATGCAGATTGAAGCATACTATTTCTCCCATTTTGTTGTTGTTCTCTTTTGTTCTGATTCTTCTTTTACAACATGACTAATGTGGAAATATGCTTAATATGATTGTACATGTATAACCTATATCAGATTGCTTGCTATCTTGGGGAGGGAGGGAGAGAGAAAAAGTTTGGAACTCAAAATCTTATAAAAGCAAATGTTAAAAATTTTCTTTACCTGTAATTGGAAAAAAAAATACTATTAAAGAAACTGCTCTCTCCTAAGTTACCAATGATATCTTAATTGTTAATTCTAATAATCTTTTTTTTTAAATACTTATTCTTCTATACCTATCTATAACCTTGACATTGATGATTACCCTCTTCTCTTGAAAGTGTTGGTGTGGAGACTCTGGGTAGCCAGTAAGGGAACCTCCCCTCCCCCCAGCTTTGAAAACCCAGATGTTGGTGCTTCTCTCTGGTAACTATGTATGCATAGCTTTGGTCAGACAGCTAGAAGCCTGTCTGTTGATTTGTGTTATTTGCTCTGTTTACATTTTCTCTGTAATTTCTGTTTGTATTTGCTCTGAAGTTCAGGGTGCTGAACTTCCCCTCAACTAAGTGAATGATATATGTATGTTTGATTAAAGTGAAGTTGTAAACCCCTTTAAGTTACTTTCCTTAGAAAAGCAGATCAAAGACCTGTGCTAGCAGCCCTTCTGTGTGCTGGCATTACTGGCCTTCCATAGCCACAGTAGCAGCAAATCTATTGCCAAGTCCTATCAATCCTACTTTTAAGACCTCTCCTGTATATGCCACCTTCTCTCCTCTGACCTTACATCGTCACCTAACACCTCAATTATTGCAGTAGTATGCTGGTTGGCCTACCTGCCTCAACTCTCTCCCTCAGCTTTCAAAGTGATCTTCCTAAATGTACAGGTCTGACCATAATACATCCCTCCCCTCACACTCAATAAAATCCAGGGGCTTCTTCTCCAGAATCAAATACAAAATCCTCTGCCTGGCTTTGAAAGCCCTTCATGACATGGCCTCCTCCAAATTTGCGAGTCCTTTTTTTTACCTTTTGCTTTCCAAATACTCTTCATTGGTTTTGTTGCGCTCCAGCTCCCAACTCTAGGCATTTTCACCAGCTGTCTCCCATGCTTGAATTCCCCCCTCCTCATCTCCACCAATTGAGCTAATCTAGCACTGCTTACAGCTGTCTCCTTGTAATTTCCGGGGGCTTCTAAAATTATTGTAAAGATTTCCTCTTTTCTGGGGGCCTTCAGGATCATTTTCTTCCTTCATAGCCGTTTGCAACAATACTAATTTTGTGGTTTTTTTTTTCCACAACTAATAGTCTATTGGCTTTTCTGTGATGCCTTTTCTGCAACTAGCCTTCACATTCTAAGGCTGATTATGTTGACAGGATCAAATCAGGCCTGCCGTTGTTAGTTCTTTTGTTCTCCTGCTTCCTTAACTTTTGTGCTAGATGTGATACACTGTATTTCCGGGCAGAGCCAAAACCTTATGGCGTATAAAGCTGTCTTTCTCACAGATCTTGGAGCACGCTTGGGTCTTAATAGGTGCACGAGGATGGCCCATCATTTTGAAGAAGTTGGGTGGAGTTCATAGAATAGGGCTTAGGCTGAGCCTAGGGACAAGTTAATGCAGGGATGGTTCTCAAATCCCAAACTCTATGCTCTGGGCCAGTCTCGGATCAGGAAACATTCAGGGAAAGCTTTGCCCTACATTGAAGCTAAGGAGCTGGGGCTAATAGACAAGTTTCCGTCTCATCCTAATTACTTTTTTTCTGTAGTAAACAATTACCACGAAGGGACTGCTCTGCTTTTTCTCTTCTTGTGGTTGCCATCTTTGTTAGGTTAGTTTATTTTCAGCTGATTTGAGGTGGCAAGGAGAGAATTTTAAAGTGAGTCACTCCAGCATATTGTCCTCTCCAGTACAGAAATATTTTCTTTTCAAAAACAGGAACAATGAGTCTCAATCTGAAGGCTAAGTATTATTTTATTCAGAATGAAAAGGCGCTATAGTTTTACATTCTACATGGAATGAATCTAAATTAACAATATATTTTGCAAAGGAACTTCCTCATTTATTTCCTTTCAGAACTGAAGGAAGATTTAAGTACATTTTCGTCGTTCACTTCGAGTATTTGAGGCTAAAAAACCTTACATTTATTTTTTATGTACCATGATTTTTATATGCAATTAAAGCAAAAAGATTTTTTTTTAAATAAACCCTAAAAGCTTAAAAATGTGTTGATGTAACAATTAAAGTTTGTTCCTACATTCCTTCATAATCTCGATTCAAGGGAACTTAGTGTCTAGTACAATTCCTCACATTTAGGGGACATTAAATAAATGCTTGTTGGATCAGCCTGAAAGAGTAAACTGTTACAAAGCAGCGTTTTGGTTAACAAGTCTTTTGGGGAATTGATTCATCAATGATGTCATAGGTGCTTAAAGAAAAATCTCAGGCACAGAATTTCCTATACCTGTAAACATGACAAAATTATCCCTGTTCAGTTAATGGTAAAACAGGTGAAATCTAGAGTTTGTCTTCATCCTCAGCCCTTTTACCCCCAGAAGAGACATATCCAGCTATTTCTGGCATCCACTACCTTCCTGTTGTCATTATTCTACCCATCAAAACAAGGATGAATCTGTCTACCTTCATTTGTACGTTGAGCGATGAATTTATTTTACTGTAATGTGCGAAGTTTTAGTTGGTTTGTGGCCTCAACCAGAATCTGCATTTTAAGCCTTTTTATCTCTAATTGTACAAATGAGTTTATCCAATTAGAAAATTTCAGAAATCAGTAAGCATGTAAATTGAGGGTGGGGGAAAGGACACTGAAATTACACTATTCCAGACCGATTCTAAGGTAACCCAGGTGAGCCTTATTTAGTACTTTAGGGATGACTTGGAGGCATCAAAATAATCTCTCCATCCCCAGAAAGGATCTTGTTCCCAGGAGAAGGATTAGAAAAGTCAGGTTTCGGCTAACCTAAGTTTATTCCAGATCACTTCTGGGGAGAGGGGTCTCTTGTCCCATGTTATGGGTTTCCTCTAGGTTTTGGAACCCTCTAACCCACACCAAATGTTGACATCATACTCTTGCTTACTTCCCTGAATAGAGGTGGGCCCAGTAAATAAGCCTCGTCCTTCTCTGTCTAAAGACAGGTGTCATATTTTACATTTTCTAGAACATCTGACTTTATTTTAAATAATAAATCCCTTTATTCACATTCTACCACACACAGAATGCGAACATGAAGAGATTACTTCTTGTATTATTTCTAGCTCTGCTAACAGTTTTGAACAAAATGAGTCCATGTCATATTTTCTTTATTAAAGATGTTATGTTGTATGGCTACAGATTCATATTAATCCACACAACACATAAGGAATAATCTGAGATCATTTTATGTTTCCTTATCTTCAGCTTCCATTTATTTGAATGATCTCTAGACTTGATTTTGACATCAAGGGACCTCAATTATCTCAAGTGATATTGGGAAATTCTCAAAAAAATTTTAAATTAGTTTTTAAAAATGAATGACGTTCAGCATCTTCAGGAGCAATGGCTTCCTAAAAATTGCACAAATGATAAGGTGCCTAAACTCTGAAAGATTAGTACTCACTATTCTATTACATTACAGACCAGTTGTGATGTGTCAGGGAGAATTCTCAAACTGACAAAAACCACAGGCTTAGTCCTTGGGGGGTGACTTGGAGGCATCAAAATAATCTCTGATTGATGTCTTCTAAAAGAACAGATAAAAACCTTATCAATCATGTTTATAAAATACCACTTCTATGTAAAACATTTGACAGTACTAAGTGCTTATGTCTCATGAACTGAAATGTAATTTTCAATTAGTGCTCAAGACAAAACAGACTATTAATAGCCTTATGAAGATTTCTGATGATCTTGGCTATCCATTTTCTCCTTTAACTGTCTCCTTAAATGGTTAAATTTCATTATAACAAAAATTGTCTAATTCCTATCACTAACACACGTACCTCAACCTCAAAAAATGTAGCAGGGACACCCCAAAGATGGCATTACATAAGGGAAAATACAAGGTGTCATTTATCCTGTTCAAAAAATAAAAGTGAATAAGGATCAAAACAGACCAGAGGTTGGATGGCGTTACACTTCACGGTTTCATTATTTAACAGAATGCTGTTCTGAACAGCATCCTGGATTCTTCTTCCCTCTCAGGAATACTAGAAGCCTCTAAACAATATTCCATTCACTTAAACATCTGGTTTACATCATCATAGTCCCAGTTTTGTCCTGACAACTTGGCTTGTTAGGTGTTTTTTCTGCACTGAATTTCAACAGGTTGTGCTCAGTGAAGTTTTTATTTTAACATGTAAAGTGGTGCTCTCAATTCTAAATTAGGAAATTGCTCATGTCCTTAATTAATGAGTCAGGTTCTGTTGTGCACAATGCACTGTGAGACATCACTATGGAAACCACAGGTTGTTGCAAGTGGTGATGCCAATGACTCAGTAGGTGACATTTTCTTGCAAATCAATAATAAACCAGTGCCTTAACATGATGCTGGTCAAGAACTATGCTAATGATTGTTTTATCTTTTAGGTAGTACATAAAACGAATATTAGCTAGCCATTTTTCAGTATTAATATTTATTGAGTTTTGCAGGATTGTATGTACTATCTATGGACTTATGAAAGAATGTACAAAGTTTTATCAAAAAGACATGTTCTGTCTTCAAATAACTTTTAAGTTAAGATGACTCTGGGAACACATACCAAAAAAAAAATATATATATATATATATATATATATATATATATAAAATATATATATATATATATGTAAAAGAAGTTTACAGAGGTGCTTTTCCAAATCTAAGAATGAGATGGCTTGATATAATAGGAAAGGCAGTAGACTGGGATTCTGAAGAACTGGGTTCTGGTCTTGGTTCTGTTACTTTATGACCCGGGCAGGTCACTTCACACCTCTCAACATCCCCATGTATAATATGAGGACACTGAGGGCGATGATTGTTAAAAAGTCTCTTTCAGCTCCAAGATTATGCGATTCTCTAAAATAAAGGAGAAAAAAACCCAATGTCAATGCTAATTTTATAAAACTTCTTTGAATTAGTCACAAATGGACAAGTAGCATAGGATAGAAGGATTTCGATTATTTCAACCATTTCAGCAAAACTGGTTATGTCCTGAAATCTATCTTGCTAGTCCTATCCTTGCCAATTCCATTCCCATATCTCCAGATACCTATTAAAAAATGATAGTGGAATTATCTTTCAATCTCTGGCTCAAAATCTTTAGAATAGTATCCATCATTCTCCCACCATAGCTAGTTCCTCTTCTCAGTGGCACTACCTATGTGCCCAATAAACCAAGATGTAAATCTTTGAGTCAATTTTTATAGACACAAGTTTTATTAATTCTTCTCCATTCCTATTGTACCCAACTAATTCAGGCCTTCATGGATTCACACTTAGCTTACTCTAAAAGCCCATCTTACTGACCTGCCCAGCTCATTCCCTCCTTCTTATCCTTCTGTTGCCAAACACAGCTTTCATCTGGTATTCCATTGTTCAAATCTGACCAGTGGTCTTCCATTTCCTACTATTATTAAACTTAGAATCCTGGCTTTCAGGGTCTTCAATGTTCTCCAATAGATATTTTCATGGCCATAAAACTCTGTAATAGCAATTTAGATTTGAATATCTTTCCCACCCATTAAAGGGCCATGTGACCTGCTTACATCACAGGAAGCGGTGGGAGGAGCTTCCTGACAGAGTGAGAGAGAGAGAGAAAGGGGGAGAGAGGGAGAGGGAGGGAAGGAGGGAGGGAGGGAGAGGGAGAGAGAGAGAGAGAGAGAGAGAGAGAGAGAGAGAGGGAAAGGGAGGGAGGGTGGGGGATGGTAATGGCTGCTAATGGCCATCACGATTGTTAGAGCTGGAGACTGACTTAGCTGTACTGTGAGTTTTTTGGGAAGACCCCAGCAGCAGGGGGTCAGAGAGGTTATGGGATGGCAAGGCTCCATGTTGTGATATTATGTATCGAATGCTTTGCTGCTCTGATAGATTGGGTAGATGGCTTGTGGGATCTGGTTCTCTGGCGTCTGAATAAATGGTTTACCTCTCCTACTTTCTATATGGAGAATCTCATATACTCTGCGATACAGAACCACATGGGCATTTTGACAATTATCATCTATATTGTTATTACTGCCTTACTGATACAACTTGAAAGCAAGGTTCAGAGAAAAAAAATATGCCACTGGGCTTACTGGTTAGGTATAAAACTAAAGAATGTGAGTATAATAAAATGTCATTTCAAAGGCTCTGCTCCAACAAGGTATCTCACATGCAACTGTTAAGGTCCTAAAAAAAAATTCAGTGACAGATGTGACATCAGAAATACCTTTGTTCTACAATCCTCTGATCATTAGTATCATGTAAGGCATAAGAAAAAGAGACTATGCTGTCCTGGACATTGAAACAGAGGATGTTCAGAGCACTACAAATGGAAGAGGTTCCTAAACTTATTTGGCCTACCGCTCACTTTTCAAAAAAAAAAAAAAAATTTACTCAGTGCTCCCCTGGAAATCTACTTTCTTTAACTCTTTTTTTGTTGTTTTTTAAAATTTGCATCATTAAAAAAAATACCACCTCACTGGATTGTTCCAGCCCACCCCAGGGGGTGGAGACCTATGTCAGGTGAGGCTCTCCAGACACTCCAGTTTGCAGACATTATGCTGAATATGTCAAGCTCTGGAACATTTCTCAGCTCACTAAATGAGACTGCTTATTGCTCAAAAGAGTTTGGCCTAACACAGAAGAATCAAGTATATGAAGAATACCTATTTTCCAAACTTGTACAATAGGATGGACAGTCTACTGAACTGCTCCATTATATTTCTGGAGAGACAGTGTAGGAAAGGAGGGGTAAGGGAATAAGCATTTACAGAATGCCTACTATATGCCAGGCACTGTGCTAAGTGTTTTACAAATATTATCTGATCCTCACACAAAAACTCAATGAGGTAAGTGCTGTTATTATCCCCACTGTACAACTGAGGAAACTGAGGCAAAAAGCAGTTAATTAACTTGCTCAGGGTTACCAAGCCAGTATGTACTGAGACTAAATTTGATTTCAGGTCTTAATAACTTCAGTGCTTTATCCACTGTGCCACCTGTTTGCCTCAAAAGGATTCAAAGAGTGTTCAGATTTGAGGAGGAAAAAGAGGAAGGACTGAAATGCTTTGGGAAATATGCCTAGTATTTTCAGGAAGAAGCCCTGGGTTGTTGAAACAAAACCCCCTTTTCTTAACACCAATACTCTTCTGTTGATACTATGGCTGCAAAAAACTGCAGGCTGAAACATATTACCAATGGCAAACAACATGTAAGACAGTAGTGTAAAATCTTAAAAAAAAAAAGAGGTAACTAGCAAAGGGGACACCTGTCATACAGCAAAAATGAGGTGTAACAGACAGCCAGTCTACACATTAAATAGATTTCAAGTTAACAGCTAAGAGATCTAAGATCTAGCAAAAGGTCTCCAGCATATTGGGTAGACTTCCTACGGAGGACAAATGAAAAGGAATGGAAAAGAATTCAACAGGATGAGGAGCAGGTAAGTTGTAGTCCACAACGTGGAAGAGAGTACTCCTATCACTGAGAGCACATATTCGCTAAAATATTTAAGCATTACTCAATGTTGGCCTTCAGTTCTAGTCTGGCCAATAATAAGTAGTAGTGATAGCAACAACAAGAGCAATCATATAGCACTTTAAAATATCTCATTTTATACTCACAAACCTGGGAGGCAGATGTCACTATTACTCCTACAACTGAGGCAGATAGAGGTTAAGTGACTTGCCCAGGGTCACATAGTGTCTGAGGCTGGATCTGAACTCAGGCCTTGCTGAATTCAGGTCCCCCTCACATCCTACGTTCATTTCTTCCTCAGTGCTTCTTAATATGCTATGGCTCTCTTCTTGAATACTCTCTTTTCCTTTCCACCTGTCTAAAATGTTCCCCATTGTCCAAGGTCCTAAAATATGGAACTTAAAATTATAAAAAATTTCAATGGAACTGATGGAAAAAAAAGGACTTAACGACATCAATGAGTATAAGTTAACCGAAACTGATCAAGCATTTAAATGCTAACTTTGACGTATCAATTAAAAATACTATTAGGTTAATAATATTGAAGACTGCAAAAAGGCAAATGCCTATATCAAGTGTTATAAACGAGTATTTAAAAACATTCTAAAACTTACAAACTAGTGTTATAAGCACTAGTCTCATGAAAAGAATCATCATTAATTATCAAACCAAAATGAAAAAATAGCATAAGTTTGGTTTAAACCACACTCAAAAGAAGACATATACACTATGTAAAATATATAGATTAATACAAGACTAGGAGAAAAGTAACAATTTTTCATATTTTCTATCTCTGAGAACAAAGTTCCCTTGCAAACACTGTACTCCTTTAGTTATTCAAAGACAAAGACTGGGATGAAATACTGGTTACACAGCAAGCTGTTTTTAGAGGAACTTTTAGGGCTACTCAAAAAAAAACATACACCAAATTAAGGCGATTAAAAAACCATTTCTAAGGGAAGCCCTCTTACATGTAATTAAGGTTTTTCTGCTTTTAAGCAGAGCCTGTAACATTATTTTTAGAACCTATCACACTACACATAACAAATAATTACATACCAAAAATCAGCAGACCTCTCAAATGTTATTTCACAACAGCCACTATGTGCTTCTTTTTCTCAGGCACAAATGGTATAGATCCAGGTTTGCTATGTTTGATACGATTCATTTCCCTAGGAAAAAAGAAAATATACAAAATGTACATGAGATTATAAGAAAATTAATCTAACCCATATATAATTTTAAGAAACATTCTTTCACTGGAAAGTCACCCTGACTAAAAAAAAAAATCACAAACCAGAACAGAACAAAGTAGTCAACATTTTAATATACTACTCTGCTAAACATTAGGACTTATTATTTGTAAATAGAAATGCCCCAATCTGAAGATGTTATATACTTTAAAATCTCTACCCCCAAGTCCCCATAGCAACACAATCTATTAATGTGATTCTTTTAGGTATCTCAGTCTAAAAAGATAGCATGCCATGTGAACCTTGTACTTTTAGCAACTGAAAGAATTACAAACAACTTTTTCCAGGAAAAAGGCCTGCTCTGATCAGGTGATCCAAAACTGGGATGAACACAGCTGTACTTCAGCTTATCTCAAACACCACAAAGATATAGAAAAAGAGCTGCATCTTTAGGTTGAAAGATTTCCTCTCTCTTAATTGTAAAAATCCTTTGTACATTCTTACTAAGAAAAATGCCTCAAATCCAATTAGATTACAAAGGATTTATTATTTTCCATTTGTAGAGGTTAGAAGTTTGAATAACATGAGCAGAAGCAACAGATTCTTTGTGAAATAATTCACTCTGAATTTCTTCACCAACTTCTAACTCAGGCATGCATTCTTAGGAACTGTGAATTTTTTCATAACTCTGAGTTTAGAATGACTGGACTTTTCCTTTCTTTCCAAACCAAATGAAGCACTAATGTGTAACAGGACATAAACTGACCACCTGAAAGACAATTGTGGCAGTATGTGCCACTTCCTACTCTTGTTTTGTTTTATTTAATAAGGGAGGGGAAAGGATGCCAGCAGTACGTTGTCTAACATACTTCCTCTGACGAGCTTCTTTCATGATGCGCTGCTCCTTAATTTGGCTATAGATGGTCTTAGGTAAATGACGATGTCGGGCTATTCGACTTATCTTTGGATGGTATTTGAACTTCTCCTTCAACTTCTGGTTATAATTGAAGGCTGCCTTCTCTCGTGAGGTAAGCTTTAAAAAAATCATGAAGACAAGAGCAGTTAAAGTTGTTAGGTTTATTTTATGATACTGATAGCCAAGACTCGTCTTTTACTAAAAAAAAAAAACAAACAGAAACAAAAACAAAAAACCCAAAAAATTCTTTATAAATTACATCTCAAATCAACAGTACAACTGTCTTTGTGCTCCTGAAGGAGATCTGCTATAAACTGTATTTCTTGAAACCGAAATCATTCCTCCATTAATTCACATGAATTTCAGAAAAATGCTCCTAAAAAAATTGGGAGCCCAATATAATTTAAAACAGGCAAAAATGCTTAACATTGCAGTTAGATTTTTAAAATTAGGTATCAAACATTAATAGATCACTCAATAAGTTAAGTATCATGCTAAAAATACAATATTCTATAAGCTAATTACCTTAAGAGACTAAATTGATCTTAATGTTTCTTTGGTCAAAAATAATAAACATTTAGTAAAACAGAAGCCAAATCAGCAATAGGAAAATTGGAAAATGAATGGGGTCTCTTACCACACCCAATTTTTCAGAAGCATTCGCTTTCCAGAGACGAATATTCATTTCATCAGATCCACACAAAATGTATTTGTTGTCAGATGTCCATTTCACAGAGATAACATGCTGCATTCTCTTGGTGTGATATACTTCTCTATTAAAAAAAAAATTCATCAAAACCTTTAGAACTCTATGGATCTTTAAAACACTACTTTTCAAGTATCAGAGAGTTTCTTTAAATCTTTAAGGAATATAAGTTATCCAAGGTCACAGTACCCTAAATCTCATACATGAGCTCACAGAATAAGTCATAAGGTGGAACAAGTAAGAGCACATAGTTGGAGAATTTAGAACAGAAAAAAAGAATTATACTTATTACGAACAAAATATTATCAATCCTTTTTTTTGTTACATTAAAAAAATTAATGGGAATGCAATGGGTGGTCTCAGGTAGTTTCCTGAATTCAGTAATGTTTCCTAATTTGTGTTATGAAATATTTGATTCTATCAAATTGGCTTAAAATTGAAGTGTGTTGTTGATTTACATGTGTGGAAAAAAGGTGAGAGTCACAAAAGCACCTAGTAGAGACTGAGGTAAGATTTACTCAGTAAATGAAGTTAAATATCATACCTATTTGGAAATGTTGTGAAACACATGACTTTGAAAAGCTCACAGAAAATACTATATTGGGAAGTGTCATAAACAGCATTAAGAGGAAAATTAAAACAAATCCAAAAGAATTAGAAAAGGGCAACTCTAAAGGGAGGAGGTAAAAGGGAAGGAAGAGAGAAGAAATCTAAAGAGAAAATGATCTAAGACTAAAAGTACAAAATGGAAAGAGAATAAATAAGAATTAATCCATGTGAAAGGAAAACAAGGGTATTGAAGATTCATGTCCAAACTAAAATAAACTTCGTTCTAAGTCCTCCCAAACATAACCACAAACTTGTTACTTTATAGCCTCAAAAAAACAGAGAGGCAGGAAGGAAGAGTGGAAAAAAGTACTTGACACCAGGAAAGATCTGGGTTCAAACTTCAAGTCTGGTGCTGACACTGGGCAAGTCATTTTGATGGGATGCTAATGGTGGACCCCTAAAAGGCCCTGAACTTTCCCAAATTTCAGGAACCCAGATCTCTGGTGTTCCACTGAAGCATCCACTCATCTCAGTCAATAATCCTTTTAACTGTCCTTTCCTTGTGGCCTTCACTGTCTGCACCTGGCCTACCCCAGGTTACTTGCCACTACTCCGTAATTCCATCCAGATTTTCCTACAGTCTTTCTGTATAACATATCAATCTTGCCGACTAAATTGTGCAGATTCTTAAACCTGGCCCACTTGTGATGGTGTCACAAATAAGCTCGCTACTTGGACTGGAAGGCTTGAGTGGTCAAATTCTTTCAAGGCAGACCCTTGCCCTTGTGTTTTGGGGTCCCAAGCACCCCTATACTACAACAATATCATTTCTGAGCCTCAGTTCCCTCATCTGTGAAATGGGAACAGCTTTATCTTTTGAAGCTCAAATGAAATAAATATGTATTTGTAACCCAAAAGTAAATTATTTGTCAGCTCCAATGAAATCAGTTCCAGGTTTCTGAGTATAAAAAACTTACATATAAAAAATCCAAGGAAATTCCCATTATCACAAAGAGAAAGACTAGAAGTGCCCTAAGAAGACCACCTGGATACAAATAGCTACTGAATTCCAAGACAAGCTGTCCCTTTCTTGTTCTTCAGCTTCTTCAAGGTTCATCCCCATCCAAGAAAGGCACTAAGGCACTTTACCACAATAGCAATAAGACATAAGGTTTAAATGGCAGGAAATTAAGCCAGTCTCTAAAAATAATATAAATTACTTGTATATAATGGTGCTGCTAGTCCAGATTTCCTTGATTTAGTGAGCTCCAGAGGAGGAAATTCCCTCTCCCAAGGCAGGTCAACAGCTGGTCTATAATTTACATACTTGGAGACTGTCTGGGGCACTAAGAGAGCAAATGACTTGCTCAGGGTCACAAAGTCCCTAAGTGCCAAGAGGAAGGACTTGAACACTGCTCTGTACTGTCAAATACAACTTTCTGATTAGTAAGTACACCAACTTAAACTACTCTTTTATGATACATAATTTCAAAATTCTTAATCCACATGTTTCTTATGCTTGAACATCTACTAATTCAACAAACTACGTACTATGGGAAAGGCACAAGATTGAAAGTATTGTAAAGTTCATAAAAGTATTAGAATGCATCCTCATAAAGGGGATTTAAAAATTAAATAATCTTAACAGGTTTTCGATATCCAGTCAAAACAAAGTTAATTGCCTTTGTGAAAAATGAGATTCAGAGCTTTCCCCAGCCTCCTTTTTCCAAAGTCCTCACTTGAAGTTCAGTTTTTCTTCAGAAGGTCATTACTGATAATTAGACTCCCCTTATCCTGGTCAGTCCCCACCCAAGCTCACTAGTAATTTAATCTAAGGTAGGGAAGCCCATTGTATTCTACTCAAACTTGGGTGGAGACAGATTCTTTTTGTCTAGATAGCCCAAGGCTGGGAGTGGTCTGGTATGGCTGAAAGTGATCTGGTATAGATATATTTCCTCGGTCCAGAGGAAATGGGGTGACATCAGCTCCTGTTGAAAAGATATAAATCGTGTACCCTAACTCCCAAATGAGCCGAGTTCCAGACTGGCTCTGGTAGGGAGTCCAGTTCTAGACTGGCTCCCATGCATGCTTATTGCCAGCTTTGAGAGAACTAAACATGGATACAACCTAAATCCAGTTTGTCTTTCTTACACCAAATTATGCAGGTTGAAACCTGGTAAGAATTTATTGAGCTAGTTGTTTGCTTAGTAAAACTGAATGAAATCCAAATAGAACACTGTTTTGAAGTACTGAGTCTATGTAGCATTTAAAAGCATTTATTTACTCACGGTTTATCTCAAAAATCTAGTTCCTCTAATAAAGATTTCATGTTTTCCAAAGAAAAGCTTATTTACTAATTTGGTTATTTTTCAAAAGCTATTACCACAGGATATAATAGATTTCTGGGGGTTGAAAGAGACTTGTGAGATCCAGAGGTATGAAATCCATGGCCTTTTAGCATGCCTGTTTTTGATATGTTTTTAAGGACAGCACATACTACTTTGATTAGCAAAATGGTTCAGATGTCCCTGGGATATTATATAAGAAAAGTTAGTTTAAAAAATTGCTTTTTCCATGAACAGTTGTTCAAACAACTTTCCCCTACGCAATTCTAAATGGGATTTTAAAAACATCAAGGTTTTGGATTGACAACAAAAGCAACAGAAACAATCAAGATTGTTAAAGGGAATAAAACACAGAAGGAAGCAACTCTTTTTTGGTTTGCTTTTATATATGCATTATGGGGAAAATGTAATCACTTTTTTATGCAATATATATAATTTTCACCCTGTCCTATTAAAGTTCAAGGCGTTCTATGGTTCTTCATGACTCAGTTCAAACTTTCCCCCCCACATACATACATATGTGTCCATTTGCATACAGATGTACACACACACACACACACACACACACACACACACACCCCTCCCAGGTCCAGAAAAGTGATTTCTCCAAAGTCACTATCCATGAGTAATAGGATCATCTCAATAGGAAGCTATGGAAATAGGAAGCTTGGGTACAAGCAGATATATATAAGATGGACAAAGCTAATGAGGAAATATCCTTTACCACTGATGCCAATAAGAATTTAGACTATTTAAGATTATTGTTTATGAGGTCTTCAAAAGTATCAGGGTACAAAATAAAAAACTGGTCTAACATTGAAAAAATGATTTTAAAAGGAAAATTTCTCCTATATCAAACTGAAAAGCTTTTGAGAGCACAAACAGTGCTAGGATGAGGAGAGTTACTGATCGGGGGAAAAAATCTTCGTATCAAATGTCTCTGATGTCTGATATTCAAGATATTTAAGAAATTAATACAAATATTCAAGACTAAGAACCATTCCACAATGGATAATCAAAGGATTCTGTGAACAAAGATTTATAGGTAAGATAGCTGCCTGAATGGAAGATGACTACCTAGCTCCCCAACACCTACCCTAGAGAAAACTGAAGTTCACACCAGACTGAATAAAAACCAATGACAAATTGGAGTGACTTCTTTCATCACAGAACTGCATAAACAGCCAACCAACCCCCTAGCAATAGGAAAGGGAATCACTGGCAAAGTCAGCACTAGCCTGGAAAAGTCTCCCAGCATGACTAGAGAAGGGCCAAAGACATGTCTAGTCTGCAAAATTTTCTGTCTTGAAGCATCAAGAAGGGAAGGCATCTCCAAAATATCA
The DNA here is from genome assembly GCF_011100635.1 of Trichosurus vulpecula. Lineage (NCBI taxonomy): Eukaryota > Metazoa > Chordata > Mammalia > Diprotodontia > Phalangeridae > Trichosurus > Trichosurus vulpecula. The sequence continues at coordinate 142,033,191 of NC_050573.1, forward strand.
GAGAGGAACAACAGTGATGTCCCAAGCACCCTGTCTTCAAACACCATTAACGGCTCTTAAAATTCAGTGCTCAAAGACCCAACTGCATAAAGAAAAAGGAAGTCAACATAGGACTCAGGTGGAGAACCAGCAGGTCAAAAAAGTACAACTGCTGAACCTGGCACAAAGTCCCACTTCAGGAATTTAAGCTGGAGAAGTGAGTAAACCAAAGAAGACACCAATCAGCACCTAAACTTAAAAGTCTCTAAAACTAGGGAAGAACAAGTTCCTGCCAAATAACCTCTTTAAGTCCTCTATAGCCCTAAAGGAGCTCTGAAAAATGTGTTCTCTTTAGGAAGTTTTTTTTAATCCCTCCTGGCAAAATCAAATGAAAAAAACATGAGAGGCACAAGATTTCAACTCTTTTGTTGATGTTAACCACTTCCATTTCCTCCAAATTTGGTCATTAGGCTGTCTCCTGTGCTTTTAGTACTAAATAAACAAAATATTTTATAAAAATTTTTTTTGAGAAAAAAGGATCATTTAGAGATCTGTTAATAGTGAGAGTAATTATAAAATACCTACCCACACATGTCAGAAGTAGCTTCTAAACTACAATGTTAAGAAAGAACTTATTTATCTAGGATCTTCATAATTAAATTGAATGAAAAGGCTTATTATGCAGTGATGCTTTAAAACCAATTTGGGGTTTAAAAAAAAACTCTGGATAGCAAACCAAACATTCATGCCACCAAATCATATATTCTATTTAATGAAGAGAGGAGTCTGGCAGAGATTCTTAGATCACCTTTGGAACTGGCGCATGCAACAGAAAAAAGAGATAATAGGACAGTATATTTACAGCTCAAAGTACATGAAATGATCACATGCTGAAAATGAGCTAAACATAACTACTAGAAATAAAAACATGATAAAGGTCCTCCTGACAGAAGAACAAGCATTTTCATTGACAGCCACTTACCTGCTATGAATTCTGTCTAGAGGGAAGATGCGAATGGATTTGTCAAAACTAGCAGACACAAATTCTTTCCCAGTAGGTGAGTAATCCACATCAAGGACTGCAGATACATGATCCACATGTACCTTCACAGGTTCGTCAAGAGAACGCATATCAAATGTATATAAGCTGTAAAAGATCCAAATAAACTTCATACAAGGTTTCCTATTCCTATTAAGTAATTTCTAAAAAGATCTACATACACTACCTCTTAAGTGTCATTATTTAACTACCTTTACTTATATTCTACATGTTGATATGATAATCTGTTAGGGTTTTTTTTTTTTTAACAGATGGGAGGGATAATAGGGAGAGAAAGGGGGGAAAAAGTATTGTTTTTCCAAAATTCATATTACTAGAAAATATTCGCCTACCAACGCTGGTAAAATATTATCTTCTTAGAATCTCTAAGGGTTGGAAGTAACTTCAGGGCCCCATCTAGTGCAACCCACACTGACCTTCTCTATCACCAACATAAATGGTCCTTCTTCCAATTTCTGCTCAAAAGCCTCTAGTAAAAAGGAACACACTCCAATTTAGGAGGGTTCTAATCACCAGTCTAATTTGTTTCTTTGGAACATCTACCCATTGCCTCTGGTTCTGTCTTCTGGGGCCAAGCTCAACTACTATAGTATCTCCTTTATAAGTCCTTCAAATACTTGAAGAGTGCTATCATGTCTATGACGGCTAAAGTCTTGTTTAAGTTCAACATCCAGTTCCCTCAGAGTCCTTTAGACTCTCTCTCTAGCTTATGGATGACCTTAAAACCTGTCACTCAGAACAGAGTGATAGTAGGACTATCCCTCCTCTCCATGTGACCTAGGATGGGAATAACTCTTGGTCTGATATATCACACTCAAATTTATAATGAGTTTGCAGTCCACTACAATCTCCAAACTTTTTCACTTAAAATATCTATCTGAGTCACTGAGACTTCACAACCACCAGTAGTACCAAACCCCTGGAGTCAGATACCTAAGTACGAATGAAACAATCCCTACTTGCAAGGAGTTCAAATTTCTAGGAGTCGGGGGAACTAGGGATCCAGAGATCCCAGAAGCTAGAAAAAGAAACGGCCTATGTTGCTGGGGCCTCAGAGCATACTTAATATGCTGGAGACAAACAAGATCATCAGTTGTTTTTTTTTTAACTGATTCTGATGCACAAAATATTTCCTTTCTTCTTTGATCTTTGAAAGACTACACCATGCTGCATCATCATCGTGCATCAATCTGCATTCAGATTCTGTAGATCTTTCTCTGGATGTGGATAGCATTTTCCATCATTAGTCTTTTGGAATTGTCTTAGATCCTTGCATTGCTCAGAAGAGCTAAGCCTACCAAAGTTGGTCACCAAACAATGTTGCTGTTACTGTGTACACTGTTCTCCTGGTTCTGTTCACTTCACTCAGCATCAGTTATGTAAGTCTTTGCAGGTTTTTCTAAAGTCTGCCTGCTCATCATTTCTTATAGCACAACAGTATTCCATTACTTTCATATACCACAACTTGTTCAGCCATTCCTCCATTGATGGGCACTCCCTCCTTTTCTAATTCTTTGCCACCACAGAAAGAGCTGCTATAAATATTTTTGTATACGTGGGTCCTTTTCCCTTTTATGATCCCTTTGGGATACAGACCTAATAATGGTACTGCTAGACCAAAGGGTACACACAGTTTTATAGCCCTTTGACCACAGCTCCAAATTGCTCTCCAAAATGTTTGGATCAGTTCACAACTGCACCAACAATGCATTAGTATTCCAATTTTCCCACATCTCCAACATTTGTCATTTTCCAGTTTTATCATATTAGCCAATCTGATAGGTGTGAGGTGGCACCTCAAAATTGTTTTAATATGCATTTCTCTAATCATTAGTGATTTAGAGCATTTTTTCCCATATAGTTTTAATTTCTTCATCTGAAAACTGTTCTTATCCCACAAAGTGATTGACAAAGACAAAAGTCTGACTATGTCATCCCCCAACTCAATAAATTCTAATGGTTCCCTATTACCTCTAGGATAAAAGATAATCTTGTTTGGCATTTAAAGCCCTCCACAATCTGGCCCCTCCCTACCCTTCCAAGTCTCCTCATGCTTTATTCTCTTCTACATACTCTACAAACCAGAGACTGGGCTTTTTTGTTGTTTCTGTTTTTTTATGTATGACACTCTAACTCTAAATTATGTACTTTTCACTGGCTGGCCTCCATACCTGAAATACTCTCTCTTCTCACCTCTACCCTCTGGCTTCCTTAGAGATTCAGATCAAATCACTCCTCCTTCTAAAGGCCTTTCCCTTTCCCAGTTCCAGTCCCTAGCGGGAAGGGAGTTCCACTCCCAGTGCCCTTCCTCAAATATTATCTTCCATTTACACCCTGTATCTCTTGCATGTACAGAGTTACTTACATGGTGCTTCCTCCAAGCACCTTGAGGACTGTTTTTTTTTACCTTCTTTGCAATCCCAGTGATTAGTACAGTGCCTGGCACATAGAAATCACTAATAAATGCTTACTGAATGATTCAAGTGTTACCCTCCAGACAAGGAAAATAAATGTGGTGCTTTGAAAAACAAAGATTATTGCCAAAGGAACAGATCAGTAACACTCCATGGTAAGGTTTAAGAAATCTGGCCAGCAATTAATTCTTTTACTGCCTTTGATGAGATCAATGGTGCTTAATTTTAAGCATCAATTGAGGCTACAATTGCTTAACAAATTTGGTTTCATACTGTTGAGTTAGCCTTACTCATTCTGAAATTGTTCAGTTTAACCATAACTCAGAAGATATTCAAAACATTCTGACAAACTTGTAGTATTTAGCTAGTTAGAACCTTGACTAAGTGTCTCTGATGCTTCAGGAGAACACATATTTTATTTCCATCTTTCTACATTTGGTTAAAACAACTAGGGTCTATATTTACAAAGTATGTCAAATTAAAAGACGCAAAATTTTTAGGATTGCAAATGTCCAACGGACAGAACAAAGTGCTGAAAAGGACATCCAATCTAGTATGTAGGTTTCACTCATTCATGAGAATGTGTTAAGACATTGCAGGATGAAACTATAAGTAAGACGTGGTCCACACACAGAAGGAACTTGTAATCCAGGAGGACCTTAGACAAGCCATTTATCCTTTCCTCATCTATAAATAGGGAGGACAATATTTCCTTTATCTACTTTATAAAGTGTTCTTTAAGAGAAAAGGAATTATACGTGGAAAGTACTTGGAGAATATAAACAAATATAGATAATATTGCCATTATTTATAACCCAACATATGGCACTTACAATTCAATAAACACATTATTTAGAACTATTAAAGCAGATATGGTTCCATAAAAATTGTATATGCAAAGCTAATTTTCTTTGTACTTTTACAATTTTCTATCTTCTGACCAAATTTCCACCAGCCCTTCCACACTTAACTATCTTGAGAAGTCTCTTTTCAACACAACTTAATTGTAAATGCCACAGTTCTTTATGCTAATTATTAGTCTACATCAAAACTTCAGAATAACCAATTTTAGAAATCACTTTTCTAATAAGCTTTTTTCTCAGATCCAGCCAAAACGGACTACTAATTGATCCCTAATTTCCATACAACTGTCCATGATCTCTCCAGTCTCTACCATTTGGAATGTACTGTTCTCTTCTTCTTTACTTAACATACTTCCAACAAAATCCAATTTATGTCACCTCTTCATTAGACCTTATTCTGATGTTTCCTGTCTCCCTCCTCTCCAACCAAAGTTTCTTCACCTTGCTGCCCACACCAGAGACCATGCCTTGGAGGAATCTCCTGGTACTCCAGGTCACTGCCTGTTCCAGACCACTATTTCTGGAAACCTACAGCTATTAAGTGCTTCTTAAACTGTGGGTTATGACCCTATATGGGGTCATGAAAAATCTGGCAACAGTAAAAGGTTTCTGATCATGCAAGGGGTAAAATTAATTCAAAATCAAATGCATAATGTATCCAAGGTATTTTGCTTGCACAGAGCAACTTCACTGAACCTTGGTTCTGAACACAAAACATGAGTACTTTGCACTGTGCATGCCCCCTGGCCACACAATGCCAACCCTGCCAATGAGTAGAAAGTTTCAGAAGCCCTGCTTTTACTTCACCTCCTCCAAACCTCACTTCCCTCCCCCTCAATTTCTGGAACTATGATCAAAGCAAATCTGCTATTCTTTCAGAACCAAAACGCCCCCTCCCAGAACACCAATCTTGCATGTGCTGTTCCCACTATCAGAATCTGAGCTCTTTCAAGGCAGGACTGTTTTTGCTTTTGAATTTGTCCCCGGTGCTTGACAAACTGCTCAGTACACAGTAAGTAAGTGCTCGACAAATGCTTTTTCATTCTTCCTCCAACCAGCTAGGAAGAATCCTCCCTGGTAAGTTCTAGTACCTGTCAATATGTTAAATAAGAGGATAAACCTATAAACTTCATATATCCTGACCTTGTATCATAAATATCTGTGTTTATCTCATTCCCTATTTGATGGTAAATGCCTTGAGGGCAATAACGGCATCCTTTCATGTTTATACACCCAGTCCCTAACAAGATGCTTCATAAAAGGTGGGCATTTAATATGTGTTCTTTCAATTGAACTAGAGCTTAGCCATTTCAGTGATATAACTATAAACATTTCTTAAAAACTGAACTGGTGGTCACCTTGTTTATGTATAAGGGTTTATAGAACCTAAGACCTTCAATCAACAAACATCAATTGGGGAAAGGCTAAATAAATCTGTGGTACATGAATGGAATGGAGTATTATTATGCTCTAAGAAATAACAAATATGATGAATACAGAGAAGTATGAAAAGATTTATACGATCTAATGCAGAGTGAAGCAGAGCCAGGAAAACAACATACACAATGAAAGCAATGCAAATGGAAAAACAACTGCAAAACAATCAAAAGTGAATGCTGAAAAATTACAAAGATGAAGAATGGCCCCAGAGCTATGAAGACACCTTCACTCCAGTCCTCCATAGACGAGGGCTACAACTAAAGCGCTAACTATATTTCAGATTTTTAAAAACTATTAAAGACATTGACATTTTTTGCTGATTTTTGTCCTTCCTTTTTTTTTCCGTAAATTTTTTTTTTGGAATATAGATCATCTGGGAGGAGGAGGAGTGAGGGATGTTGGGAGAAACTGTGATGATACAGGAAACAAAAGCAGCAATAACAATTTTAAAAAAACATCTTCAATCAATGATGAACATATTTTTTAAAAATTAAGTAGATTACACTATGATAGCATTTAAATATAATTAATCAATTGATGGGAATAACAATACTTAAGAATAAAGAGCTACTCACTTATAATCTTCATTTGCTGCAGTGAAAATAAAAGCTTCCATTGGGTTCCAACAAATTGTATTTGTTCTCATATCCAAGATGACCTAAGAAGGAAATACACACACTGACCTGTACCATGAACAGCAAGTAATTACTTTTAAAATCAACATGGTGCCTATTCAGAAATCTCTGGTTGTTGATTTAGCCTCGGGACTTGTGCTTTTATACCATAAATACTGAGTTAGGGAGAAGGTCCATCCACTCTTTTTTTCTGTCTCTTAAGAACAACAGAGAAAGGGAAACAGCTTTGACCTTTCTCCTGACTTCCAGCTTCCCATCTCCAACTGGCTTTTAAATAACTCAGATGTCCTATAGACGTAGGGGCAGGAAGTGAAACAGCAACAGCCAAGAAACCAAAGGAATACAAAAGATCCCTGTCCACACTAGAAATGCCTCAGACAGAACATTTAAGCATATTCAGGGTTTCCACTACTAATGTCTAGAAGCAAATACTTACAAGCTTGCATTTACAATACTTGGGAAAAGGAAAGGAGAGATATGGGACCTTATTGTAAAGGTGAAACATAGCTGTAGAAATAAATTGTTGTTGGGTGGCTTTCTCTTTGTATCCATTAATGCATTTGACTTATCCTTTGAACATTTTGTGTTTGACCATGCTGTGGAGATACTCAAGGCTTGGGAACATATTACAAAGCTCAGAATGTGATAAAAGGGCATTGGGCACACCCTGACAAATTCACACTAGCACAATAAGCTAGCAAAGAGAATCTGGGCCAAGGCAAGGCTTATTAAGAATAAGGTAATTCTATTTACCTTCCTTCCAACCCGTCATGTGTCAAAATGAAATTGAATGAATTCTTTATAGTTTGATTCATACCTACCCTCCTCTTAGCCCTGTCAGAGAAGCCTCAAGTGCAGATCTCTCTGCCCTCTACTTGCCTGGAAACTACCAAATGTGACTATGTCACCTCTAGGTGAACTCAGACCCATTATTCTATGAGGTATTAAATATGGATGGAAACTGTTTTATTTTAATCAATTTAAAGGGATAGTGTCTTATTTAAAGAGGTTATTGATTTAAAGGAGCAGAGGGAAAGAGAGAGATTCTGAAAAGGAAATTTAAGACTCCCTTCCACAATATTCATTTTGAGAGTTTAGGAACACAAACTAAACACTTCTAGCTTCTCTCAAAGGGTCATCAGGGATCTAGGTAGAATGACACTCTCATTCCCCAGTGGCTAGTAAAGAATATGGTAGGCATATATTAAGCAATTAATCAATACTTGCTGATTGACTGAAACAGTGAATAGAACTATAGACTTGTAACCAGGAGACTTGAATAGCTGGATGTGGTCACAGGCAAAGCACACAATTTTTAAGGAGCTATTTTCTCACTGAAAAAAGAAGATAACAGTTCTTATGCAACCTACCTTACATCATAATCATTCCATCTCTCTTTGCAATCATAAACCTTCTTCTTCATTTTCCTAGTGACCACCAATCACTCTACCATTTCCACTGTCACACTAATATTTAATCTGTCTACTGGCTCTTTACTTACCAGCTAAAAATGCTTAGGTCTTCCCTATCTTCAAAAACCCCTTAATCTATCCATTCCTGCTAGCTTTCATTCTACATCTTGCCTCCCTCTCATGGCTAAATCCCTTGAGAAGGCCATTTAAAATCAATGCCTCCACTTCCTTTCCTCTCATTCTCTTTTGAGCTCTCTACAGTCTGGCTTCTTACTTCATTATTCAATTGAAACTGCTTTTTCCAAAATTACCAAGGACCTCTTTTTTTTTCTTAAATAAAAACTTTTTTTTTTTTTTTAATATTTTGGGGGGGGCGGAGCCAAGATGGCCGCATGAAGGCAGCGTCTTACTGGAGCTCTCTCACAAGGTCTGTCAGATTCCCATAAAAAAGTGAATTTGGGCAGATTTGAGAGAGTCAGAAACCGCGAGCAGTCTGCGTGGGGCAAATTTCCGAGCCGGGAGAGTCTGAAAGGCCGGAGGAACGAACCTGCAGGCTCCGAGAGTGCTCGGTGCGGAGCGGCTCCAGACCAAGGCGGAAGTGGCTGGCCGGGAAATCCACGTGGGAGACGGGCTGGGAGAAAGCTGGGCGCCCGAAACCGGCAGAGATCCCCAGGACTCCCAACACAGGACGGCAGTCTGTGGGAGCGACGAGAGGCTGCGCAACGCCACCAGCCGGAAAACACCCAGTCCTGACGCTTGCAAAACCCAGGAACTCGGCTTCTTGAACTTCCGGAAGACTCAATGGCCAGGTAAATGGCTCTAATCCCTCCCCCCCTCACCCAGAGAATTCCTCGGGGAAAAAAAATAAAAGAGAACTGAAACAGAGGAGAGAATAGTGGGGCCTCACAGGACAAATACTAGAAGCAGGGGTCAACGCCAGGAGCCCAGACGTAACCTTGCTCCCCCAGGGGAAGTGCCAGACATCAGCTCAAACAACAAACAGCTGAGACCATTGCTGAAAAGCAAGTGCTGGAGAGCACCCACAGGGAGTGAGACGCCAGGGAGCCAGACCCCCACACCTCAGGAAACTGAAGGTTTAATTCTAGACTCACAACCCCCAGAATAAGAAAGCTGGGACAGAGAGCCCAAAGATAGAAATTCGTTGTAACGCCAGGAAAAGGGAAAACAACAAACAAGAAAAAGAATACAAAAAAACCGAGGACAATAGATTCTTTTTATGGAGACAGGCAGGATCAAAATATCAATATGGAGGAGGACGGCATTGACACGGTAGATACATCAGATACCTCAAAAGCTAATATGAACTGGTCTCCAGCCCAAAAAGCACTGCTGAAAGAGCTAAAGGAGGATTTTAAAACCAAATTAGGGAGGTAAAAGAAAACATGGAAAAAATGGAAAAGTCCCTAAAGAATAAGATTGGCGAAATGGCTACGGAGATACAGAATCTAAAGAGAGAAAATGACACCTGAGAGGTGAAATCAACCAATTGAAAATGGAGGCTCAAAGCAAAATGTAAACACTAACTCATTTAAAATTAGACTTGAGCAAGTGGAAGCTAATGAATCTATGAGGCATCAAGAAGTAATAAAACAAAACGTAAAGAATGAAAAAATAGAAAAAAATGTGAAATATCTGATTGGCAAAACAACTGACCTGGAAAATAGATCCAGGAGAGACAATTAGAGAGTTATTGGTCTACCGGAAATCCACGATGAAAAAAGGAGCCTTGACAGTATATTCGAAGAAATTATCAAAGACAACTGCCCAGAGGTCCTAGAACCAGAGGGCAAATAGTCATTGAAAGAATTCACTGATCACCCCCTGAAAGAGATCCCAAACTGAAAACACCAAGAAATATTATAGCCAAATTTCAGAGCTATAAACTCAAGGAGAAAATACTGCAAGCAGCCAAAAAGAAGCAATTCAAATATCGTGGAACTACAGTCAGGATCACGCAGGATCTCTCAGCTTCCACATTAAAAGACAGGAGAAATTGGAATATGATATTCCGAAGGGCAAAGGAGCTGGGACTACAACCAAGGATCAACTACCCAGCAAAACTAAGCATAATTTTCCAGGCAAGGCGATGGACATTCAATGAAATAAGGGAATTCCAGACCTTCTTGATGAAAAGGCCAGAACTCAATGGAAAATTTGATCTCCAATACAAAACTCAAGAGAGACATAAAAAGGTAACCAGGGGGAAAAACCCCACAAACCTCATTAACCAATAAGCTTAGGTTGTTTACATCTTTAAGTGGGATTATATCATCTTATGTATGTTTTTTATGTGTATATATATACATATACATATACATATACATATACATATATATATATATACACACACACACACACACACACACATATATAAGTCATTCTTGTGAATGGTACAACTATTATGACAAATGAAAGGGATATACATAGGTTGTGAATGCCTGTATAAATTAACCGATGTAAAGATATAAAATATAAATAAGAGATATAAAGGGAGGGCTATGAGGGAAGTGGTAAGGAGGTAGTAGAAAAGGGTAAATTACACCAAAGGAAGTGGCAAAAAAACATATTATAGTAGAGGGAAAGAAGGGAGGGAGAAGAGCAGTATTTGAAATTTACTGTCATCTGATCTAGTCCATAATCCTACAATATGCTGTTTACAAGAAACGCATCTGAAACAGGGGGATACACATAGGGTTAAGGTAAAAGGCTGGAGTAAAATATATTGTGCTTCAGCTAAAGTAAAAAAGCAGGTGTAGCAATCCTAATCTCAGACAAAGCAAAAGTAAAGATAGATCTAATTAAAAGAGATAAGGAAGGACATTATATCCTGCTAAAAGGCACCATAAACAATGAAGCAATATCATTGCTTAACATATATGCACCAAGTGGTAAGGCATACAATTTCTTAGAGGAGAGGTTAAGGGAGTTACAGGAAGAAATAGACAGCAAAACTATAATATTGGGAGACCTCAACCTCCCCCTTTCTGAACTTGATAAATCTAACCTCAAAATAAATAAGAAAAAAGTTAAGGAGGTAAACAGAATTTTAGAAAAGGCACATATGATAGACCTCTGGAGAAAACTGAATGGGGATAAAAAGGAATATACTTTCTTCTCAAAAGTACATGGCACATACTCAAAAATTGACCATGTACTAGGGCATAAAAACCTCACATCCAGTGCAGAAAAGCAGAAGTAGTCAATGCATCCTTTACAGATCATGATGCAATAAGAATCATTTTAATAAAGTACCATGGAAAAATAAGCTAAAAACTAATTGGAAACTAAATAATTTAATTCTAAAGAGTGAGTGGGCCAAAGAACAAATCAGAGAAACAATTAATAATTTCATTCAAGAGAATGACAATAATGAAACAACATACCAAAACTTATGGGATGCAGCAAAAGCAGTTCTTAGGGGGAGTTTTATATCTCTAAATGCCTACATGAATAAAATAGGGAAAGAGGAGATCAATGATCTGGGCATACAGCTGAAAAAGCTAGAAAAAGAGCAAATTGAAAACCCCCAATTAAATACCCAAATTAGAAATACTGAAAATCAAAGGAGAGATTAATAAAATTGAAACCAAGAAAACTATTGAATTAATAAATAAAACAAAGAGCTGGTTTTATGAAAAAACCAATAAAATTGACAAACCTTTGGCCAATTTGATTAAAAAAAAGAAAGAAGAAAATCAAATTACCAGTATAAAAAATGAAAAGGGTGAGGTCACCTCTAATGAAGAGGAAATCAAAACAATAATTAGGAATTATTTTGCCCAACTGTATGCCCATAAATTTGACAACCTTAGAGATATGGATGAATATCTACAAAAACATAAACTGCCCAGACTAACAGAGAAGGCAGTGAAATTTCTTAATGACCCCATATCAGAAAAAGAAATTGAGCAGGCCATCAACGAACTCCCTAGGAAAAAATCTCCAGGGCCAGATGGTTTTACATGTGAATTCTATCAAACATTTAAAGAACAACTAATTCCAATACTTTGTAGACTATTTGGGAAAATAGGTGAAGAAGGAGTCCTACCAAATTCTTTTTATGACACAAATATGGTACTATACCCAAACCAGGTAGAGTTAAAACAGAGAAAGAAAATTATAGACCAATTTCTCTAATGAATATTGATGCAAAAATTTTAAATAAAATAGCAAAAAGATTGCAGCAACTCATTACGAGAATAATACACTATGACCAGGTAGGATTTATTCCAGGAATGCAAGGCTGGTTCAATATTAGGAAAACTATTAGCATAATTGACCATATCAACAACAAAACTAGCAGAAACCATATGATCATCTCAATAGACGCAGAAAAAGCCTTTGACAAAGTACAACACCCATTCCTATTAAAAACACTAGAAAACATAGGAATAAGTGGAACCTTCCTCAAAATTATAAATAACATCTACCTAAAACCATCGACAAGCATTATTCGTAATGGGGATAAACTAGATGCATTCCCAATAAGATCAGGGGTGAAACAAGGATGTCCATTATCACCCCTATTATTCAATTTGGTACTGGAAGCATTAGCTGTAGCAATAAGAGAGAAAAAGAAATTGAAGGAATTAGAATAGGAAAGAAGAAGAAACTAAATTATCACTTTTTGCAGATGATATGATGGTTTATCTAGAGAATCCTAGAGAATCAAGTAAAAAACTACTTGAAATAATAAACAACTTTAGCAAAGTTGCAGGATATAAAATAAACCCACATAAATCCTCAGCATTCCTATACATTACTGACAAAGCCCAACAGCAAGAGATAGAAAGAGAAATTCCATTCAAAGTTACTGAAGGCACTATAAATATTTGGGAGTCTATTTGCCAAGACAAACCCAGGGCCTATATGAACATAACTATGAAACACTTTTCACGCGAATAAAATCAGATCTAAATAAATGGAGAAATATCAGTTGCTCATGGTTAGGCCAAGCTAATATAATAAAAATGACAATTCTACCTAAATTAATCTATGTATTCAGTGCCATACCAATCGAACTACCAAAAAATTTTTTTACTGAGCTGGACAAAATAATAACAAAATTCATTTGGAAAAACAAGAGGTCTAGAGTATCTAGGATATCAATGAAAAGGACATGCTAGAGATGGTGGCTTAGCCACACCAGATATTAAAACTGTACTACACAGCAGCAGTCATCAAAACTGCCTGGTACTGGTTAAGAAACAGGGGTGTGGATCAGTGGAATAGGATAGGTACACAAATAGGTGAAATCAACAAGTTTAGCAATCTACTCTTTGATAAACCCAAGAGGCCAGTTTCTGGGCTAATAATTCACTATTTCACAAAAACTGTTGGGAAAATTGGAAAATGGTAGGGCAAAAACTGGGCATAGACCAATATCTTACACCATATACCAAAATAAAGTCAAAATGGGTTCATGATTTAGGAGTAAAAGTTGATACTCTAAGTAATTTGGGAAAGCAAGGAATAGTTTACTTATCAGATTTGTGGAAAAGTAAAGAATTCATGACCCAACAAGAGATAGAGAGCATTACAAAATGCAAAATGGATAATTTTGATTATGTCAAATTGAAATGTTTTTGTACAAAAAAAGCCAATGCAACAAGAATTAGGAGGGAAGCAGAAAATTGGGAGAAAATCTTTGCAACTAGTATCTCTGATAAAGGCCTCATCTCTAAAATATACAGGGAGCTAAGCCAAATATATAGGAATACAAGCCATTCCCCAATTGAGAAATGGTCAAAGGATATGAACAGGCAGTTTTCAGAGGAAGAAATTAAAGCTATCTACAGGCATATGGAAAAATGCTCTGGATCGCTGCTGATTAGAGAAATGCAAATCAAAACAACTCTTAGATACCACATCTCTCCTGTCAGATTGGCTAAAATAACAAATCAGTAGAATGATAAATGCTGGAAAGGATGTGGGGAAATTGGAACATTGTTGCATTGCTGGTGGAGTTGTGAGCTGATCCAGCCATTTGGAGGGCGGTTTGGAACTATGCCCAAAGGGCTATAGAAATGTTCATACCCTTTGACCCAGCAATACCACTTCTAGGGTTGTATCCCAAAGAAATCACGCAAGCGGGAAAAGGACCCATATGTACAAGGATATTTATAGCGGCTCTCTTTGTGGTAGCCAAGAATTGGAAATCAAAGGGATGCCCATCAATTGGGGAATGGCTGAACAAACTGTGGTACATGAAGGTAATGGAATACTATAGTGCCATAAGAAATGGGGATGATGCAGACTTCATAACAACCTGGAAAAACCTACACGACATAATGCTGAGTGAACAGAGCAGAGCCAGGAGAACGTTGTGCACAGCCACAGATATATGGATTCCGTGAGGACCAACCCTGACAAACTGCGCTTTTCTCAGCAACCTAAGGGGCAAGGACAACTCCAGGGGACTCATGATGGAGAATGCTATCTTCATCGAGACAAAGAACTGCGAAGTTTGAATACAGACTGAGGCACACTACATGCTCGCCTTTTCTGCTTCTCTTTTGTTTTTGTTTTTGGGGTTTTTTTTTTTTTTTGGTTCTGTTTCTTCTTTCTCATGATTCATTCCATTGGTCAAAATTCTTCCTCACGACTTGACTAGTGCATAAATTAATTCAATGCGAAGTTATACATGACAGTTATATGAGACTTCATGCCGTCTTGGGGAGGGAGGGGGGAGGGAGGGGAGAAAAACTGGAACTCAAACTATGTAGAACCGTGCATGGTAAACTAAAATAAATAAGAAATTTATAAAAAAAATATTTTGAGTTTCAAATTCTCTCCCTCTCTCCAACCCCTCCCTTGTCCACTGAGAATGCAAGTGAATATGATATCAATACACGTGAAATCACACAAAACATATTTCACTTAGTCACCAATCATCTCTTAATTGCCAAATCTGATGGCTTTTCCTAGTCCTCTTCCTCCTTGACCTTACTGCAGGCTATGACACTTTAAATCTCTCATCTCTTTCAAACACTCTTTTCCTTGATATTCTCTTCTCTCTAGGTTTTTTTTAACACTGCTCTCTCTCAGGTTTCCTCCTACCTGTCTGACTGCCCCTTCTAATATTTAATCTTTATCCAGGTGACACTCATTAACTTTGGGTGTGCCACTAGCTAGGCTTTGTCCTGGGCCCTCTTTGTTTTCCCCTCCCTCTATATGACTTCATTTTGTAATCTCCTCAGCTTCCCACGGATTCAATTAACTCTATGCAGAGGATTCTCAGATCTACCTCAGCCAGCCTTGACCTTTCTCCTGACTTTCAGTCTCCCATCTCCAAGTGGCTTTAAATAACTCACATCCTAGAGACATACTAAACTCAACATGCCCCAAACTAATCTCATCATTTTTCTCCCTTTCGAGCCCTCTCCTCTTTCTAATTTCCTTACTTCTATTGAGGGTAGCACCATTGTTATCCTCTAGTCATCCAGGCTTCCAAACTAATATCATCCTCCTCTAGGCCTCACCCTCTTGGTGCCTCCATATCCAATCTATTGCCATGTCCTGTGATTCTGCTGACATCTCTATTATACTGCACCCTGTTTTCTTTTGACAGTGCCACCATCCTCTTACAAGCCTTCATCACCTCACACCTACCTATTGTGAAAACTTTCTGGTTGGTCTCTTTGCCTCAAGTCTCTCCCTACTCTAGTCCATCCTCCACTTAGCTATCAAAACGATGCTCCTAAAAGCCAAAGTCAGAGCATGTCATACCTTCATTCGATAAACTACAATGGCTCCTTAACAGCTCTGATATAAAATATAAAGTCCTATTTTCCTCTTAAAGCCCGTCATAACCTTGCCCCCTCCTACTTTTCCAGTCTTCTTACACTTTATTTACCTTCACATATTCTTTGATCCAGTGACATTGCCCTCCTTGCTGTTCCTTGCACAAGATATTCCACATCCTGATTCCAGGCATTTTCAGTGGCTGTCCCCCAGGCCTCCAATTCTCTTTCATCTCCACATCCTGGTCTCACTGGCTTTCTTCAAGGCCCAGCTAAAATCTCACCTTCTATGAGAAGGGTTTTGCAATTCCTCCAATGTTAATGCCTTCCCTCTGTGGTTTATCCCAAATTTATCTTGAAATATCTTGTTTCTAAAGAGTTGTCTGCATATTGCCTTCCCCTATTATTAGACTGTGAACTCCTTGAGAGTAGGAATTGTATTTGCCTTTCTTTGTACCCAAAGCACTTAGCATCATATCTCACACAAAGTAGATGTTAATAAATGCATACTGACTGGACTTGAAAGGAATTTATATTGCAAGAATGAGGAGGTGGGGAGTGTTGGAGAAAGGGCAACCTAATATTGAAAAGACACTGGAATGCTAAGCTACAGAGTTTGGATTTAATCCTGTAAGCAATGGGAATCCCTGAAGGATTCTGAGCAGGTCAACACTTTCTTCTACCCTATCATTGTCCTCCCCTGGCACATGCCAAAATGCAGATTTGCCATGGCCTTCAAATACATATTTTTCATCTGATTACAAATGCTTTAAATGTGGTAAAAAATGTAACTGCATACAGTTCTGACAAAGTTTCTTTCTTTAGAATGATTTAAACTCAAAATTCTGAAGGAAAAAAACTGCTTCTTTTCTTATCATTGTGACCTAAATAGAGAAAAACATTAACAAATGCAAAGGAGGAGAGAAAATAGAAACTCACCTTCTTCAAAGGAGTGGCTTGCCTCATATCATATAGCACTATATTTCTGTCAGAAGCACAACTTCCCAAGATATTAGTCTAAAAATAAGTGTAATAATAACATGTTCAAAAGTAGTTTGGTAGCAAACACTGCAAATTAGATAATTCTAAAACCTACTTAAAACTATTTTTTATTATTATTAACAGTTATTTGCATAAAGGATGTTCACAGTGTCCCAAAAATTTTAGTGCAATTTTAAGCTTTGATAGTTAACATACTGAAGTTTAAGACTCCACTAAGACTTCTGGGACACTTTGAACATTCTTCTAGATAATAAACATCATACATTTCAGTGTATGCTTTTAACTCATTCTGTGAGAATGAATATGGATCCAACACTCCCTTAATGCCATCTCCTGGTGCCTTTCTTTCTTACTTTCGTTGTCTACGGTCCGAGGATCTCACAACTCTTCACTTTTGTCTACTACTAACAACTTACGTAAGGTCTAACGCCTCACATAAACTCGAGAATTTTTTAACATAGGAACATTATTTTCTCAGTTTGCTAAACATAAGATACAGAGACAACAATGTCCAAGAAGAATCACTCAAGATGAAAAGGCTGGGAAAGGTTGCAGTATACGATGGAAGAAAAAAATACTGAAGAAACTAAGGATCTTTCATGTTAACAATCTAGGAAAGATAGGGAAAACATGCACACCATTTGCTTTCAATGCCACTATGTCATTCTCAAAGTTTAATAAACCTACCACGGAACAAAAAGGAATTTTATTGACAAATGCTGAGTCTTAAAAAATAGGTTCTCAAGCTCGTAATTAGTAACTGTTGCTTTAGAACTGGCCAATGGATCTACCAGGAAAATTTACCAGGAAGAAGAAAAAATATATATGCCTATCCCTTAGGACACAGGGAAATAGGTATTTATTATTGCTTATTGTAGTAACAATGCCAGTCACCTTAAATTTTTACATTAGTTCATTTTGAAACATTATTCTCATAACAATTCTTGAGATAGGTAAGGCATTTATCATTGAAAGATGAAAAAACAATTTTGGATTAGAAATTCAAGATGAAGATTCAGAGAACACTGACATCAAAACTTTACAAAAAGCTCTCCCCAAATAGCTTAAAATAATAAGCTATATTTGAAAACAGACTATTCAGAGCATAAAATTAAAAAGAATATTACCTCAACTGGGTTAAATTTAACACTGCTTATACTGTCAAGACCCCAAGTCATTGAACAAATAGGACTGGTTCTTTGTTCATCCCAGATGTCCACCTGCTGCCCACATGTAGCAAAAACATCTTTTTTCCAATGATGATCAATTCCAGTATACACTGTCTTTAAAAGCAAATAGGCTGTTACAGGAATAATCTTTATGACTTCAAATTTACATAGCAATATTTTCAGCATATTTACCAAGTCTTCTATGTTTAAAAAAAAGTCCATTACAACAATAGAAACTCTTAATGAATCACTGACACAAAGAAAAAAGTAATCCAAATTAGTGATATTTGTATTATATACATACAAAGGTTTTGTATTATGATATTTGCATTATATTGCATACATGTACAAGTTTTGAAGTCAACAGGGGGAGAAGTTTCATTTCATCTCATTGTAAATAGTCTTTTAAGTATCACCAAGGTATCAAGATTCCTAAATCTACTAATAAAACAGGAAAGTATTAAGGAATTTTCATTACACCACATTTATCTCATAAAAATAAGGATTTTTGGTGCTGACATACACTTACATGTTGTTCCCTAACCTACATCAAGCTTAAGATGGAGGAGGAGGAAGGAACACATATTTTATTTTGTTTTGTTAAACTGGTAAGCTCAGAAATTTGAGAATACTAATTTGGAAACTGAATTCAGACAAAGGCTAGGCTCAAATTTACCTTTAAAATATATGAATAAATGGTTTAAGCTAACTATTGTGAAGGAGACTTCTGAGGAAACATTTAGTCAACTTTAAAACACAATATTATTTTGCCACCTATCTGTATTTAACCAAGTCACATTCTTTCCTATTCATTAAGGTATTCTTCCATTTTATTACTATAAAAATAACTCTATTTGACACAGGAATATATAATATTAAATGTTAATATACACTTACACTTGAAAATCAAGTAAAGGTATTTTATGAAAGCAATGTTTTACCACCAATAAATATTCCTATCATTATCATCATCATCACCATCACCATCATCATCTTCTTCTTCTTCTCTCATATTCATTTTTTTTCTCAAAATGTGGCAGAACTCCAGCATATGCCAAGGATAGTAGCAAATACCAGATGATAAAAACCCATAGTCTAAAGATCCATTTCAGTATTATAATTAAAAAAAAAAAAACCACTGGTTTTAATGGTGTGTTATAATGGCATTTAATACTAGAAGAACCAAAATTTAAGAGTACTTGGAAGGAACAACCTGTGTCAACTGGCACAGTGCGTATTTTCTTTATTCGTAAAGCAAAGAAAAGAGATCTAGGGTGAAAACTTTTATTTCAAAGCAAAATTACAATATTTTGGGTCAATCAATACACCTGGTCCTTCCAGTATTAACCTGAAATATGAAACAGTAAAAATTTTAATAAATGAAACAGATTTTGGTACCTTTCCTAATATTGTATGTAAAGGTTCCTCCTCTTCTCCATACTCTGGTCCATCCATTTTCCACTGCTTCACAGTCTTGTCATCACCAACCTACAAATGATTTAAAGGATTCTAAGTTATAAAGACTAAAAATACAGCATGTGCCTCAATTTTAACTGAAACCTCTTTCAAGCTACTCTCCAGAAAGGTAGTTTGACACAGTAAACAGAAGGCTGACTTGGGAGTTGGGTAGACCTAAGTCTTACTAGATACATACTAGCAGTGTGGCTACACACAAGTCATTTAAGGTCTGTTCTCAACACCTTAGACAGCTTTACATAGTTACACAGTTGTTGGTATGCACTGCTAGAGTTAGTTTTAACACCAGGAGTTCCCTATACTAATGAAATGAAAGGTCTGGACCAGGGAGAAAAAAATACTGGGGAGACATTCTAACATTCAACATTAAGTCTCTGCTTCCAGCAGGGCCGTCCAACCTTAGGTATTTATTGAAACAACAGACAATATATTTTCATTTGCCATTTTAGTGAGAGCTCTTGGGTAGCTCAGCTTCATTTACTAAAGCATTTATGTAAATTTCTATGCTTGTAGGAGGGCCACACAAATTGCACTGTGGGCCACATTTTGGACAGCCCCAAATTAGGGCTCCTTGAAAACTTACACTAAATTTTTTTGGAGGAACCAGTGTACATTAAACAGCAATAGCAGAACCTTGAAGGCTAAATGTAGGCAGAAAGGACTCAGACCCATAGCTGCTAAGGAAGTTGCAAGAAGGAGAATAATAAAGATCTAGCAGGCTGGGATGAAGAGGGACAAAGCAGACCTAATAGAATAGTCTATTCCTACTACATAGCAGGAATTACAAACTACTAAGATTTCCATAGCCCCCAGATGTCTCCTGCTCCTGGTGCATCAGGGTACATACACAAGGCTCTTCTTTAGAGAAGTGCAGAAGAATAGGCAAAATGATAAAAATTAAGCACAAATTCAGAATGTCTAAAGCATGGCATGGTTGATAAAGTAAGGGACTTGGAGCTAAGAGACCTGAATTTGAATCTCATCCCAGATATTTAGTAGCTTTGTGACCCTGAGTAAGTCACAACCTCTTAGAGTCTGTTAAAATGAAGAGGATACTTGTAAAATCTACCTCAAAGTTTGTTGTGAAAGTGATTTGCAAACTTTAAAGCGCGATATGTAAGCTATTATTAGCTACTAAATGATACTCAGAGAATAGCAGGCTTATACAGTATATCTTGAAATCCACAAAAGGTAAACACCTTTCCTTGTTGGGAAATTCCTTTATAAATACTATTTTGCTCAGAAAGAAAGAAGGCTTCTAGACAGCAGGAACCATTTCATTTTTGTCATTCTATCCCCCCAGCTCTTAGCAGAGTCCCTGGCATATAGAAGATGATTTCCCTAATCCAGCTCACCATTTCACCAACTTTATTCCCAGCTCAACTCACTCTCCTCCCTCCCTACTCCCCCCCAAAGGCTTCTCTTTATATTTTATCTTCTCTTTTAGAATATAAGCTCTTACTTAAAGGATAGGGAATATCTTGTTTGCTTATATTTGTTTCTATCTATTGAGCTATCTCTCTAGAAGCTAAAAGCAATTCACTTTTCCCATTATATGATTAAAATTAGAATGTACTTTGTTCATTTCTATGTACTCGGCTCTTCTGGTTCTGTTTTTCAATTTGCATTATTTCCTAAATTTTTTTATATGCTCACACTTCATTTTAATTGCATTATAGTATTTCACTACAATAACACCCCACAAGTCATTACCCATCACCCTACTGTTGAGGTTTAGGTTGCCTCCATCTTCAAACCGAAAGCTTTTTTTGCCCTTGCCTAGTATACTAGATCAGGCTGCTGCTGCTACTGTGCTTTACAGTTTGTGTTTTCAATCCCAACAGCCCTGGTAAACAGACAGGGCAGATATTATTGTTAGCCCTACTGAATGATGCCTTATAAGAGACATGGATTCTCTCAGCTAATAATAAATAAGGAGAAATCATGTTATAAATTATTTGTATTTTTTCAGTTTTTCTCCCAACATTCTTTTCTTCTCTAAGAACCAAAAGCCACAAAATGATTATTTATCATTTATTTATATATGCTTTTCCTCCTGAATTTTAGCATATTTATTGTGTTCATTTTTTGAAAACTCTAAGACTAAATTATTATTAGCACGTTAAACAGAAACACTGGCTAAGAAACTCATCCACTTTAGTCAGTTTCACACTCGTGTGCCACGGGCTGAAAAAGCATTGCCTTACCGTAAAAAAAGAAGTTCCACAGTAGTGGGTACACATTCCTCGTACAAAACCTTCATGTGCTTGCAACGTACGTATACATTCTCGTTTGGTCAAATTCCAAATTCTCACCTATGACAAACCACATCAAGACATTTCCATTGAATATAAATGTTCAGGCAAAGAAGAACTACATTCCAGGAAAAGTAAAGTCAATTGCAAGTAGAATGGGTCACTACTAATCTGTAGAAATAAAGTCCTTTACATCTTGATAATTAATAAAATAGGGCACGAAAAAACATTAAATTAGGAACAAAAGAGCATAGCCTGTGACAAACAGGAACTTTTAAAGAACTATTTTTAGAATAATATTTTTATTAACTTTCCAAGTCACACTTGCCTCTCCATCACAGGCTCCAGAAAGCACAGTAGACAAGCTCTTTGGATGTTTTGCCATGCAATTTACTCCATCTCTGTGGCCATCCAGGGAAGCAAGGAATGGTTTTGCAAATACTCGCTCCAGTTTGACAGCATTCAGAGCTCTTGTATATTCTCGTGGAACTTCAAAAGGATGCAATGCAGGATCATAGTTTCTTGGAACTGAAATGAGAACAATGACCATTAATGTCCATTACGTTCTTTTATAGAGAAAATTTCATCTACTATTTCCTGCCATGTTCCCCATTCGCTCATTTACTTTTCAACAAATTCTTCTTAAGGGTCTACTGTATGCCCAACACTACGCTAAATGCTGTGGGTAAAAGGTTAAGTGGTATTTGCCCTCAAGGAACTAACTGTAAAACTGAAATGTTTCATAAGATAAGTAAAACAATTCAACTTTGTCAATGCAGACACCTTCTCTTCAACTGAATCATTTGGGAGAGTTGTCTAGTACAGGGGCCTGTAAAACAAACACAGGCTAGAGCTAAATCTCACCGGCAGCCTGTTTTGGCCACCTGTTTTTGTACAGAGCCAAGAATGAGTTTTATATGTTTAAATAAAGTTTATTTATTCATTCATTTATACACACACACGTGTATATATATATATATATACACACACACATATACACACACACACACACACACACACACACACACACATATATATATCTATATCATTTTAAGTCCATGGGCCCTAGACAAACAGTGGGTAAATTCCATTTGGCCCTCACACAACAGTTTGGCACCTCTAACCATCTAAATAGGTCATCTCTCTACTCCTAACACCTACTACCTCCATGACTTTGTGGGGGCCTCATGCCTGAATTGCACTCCACCTTGACCTCTAACTAAAGAGTCCTTATCAGATTTGGCTTAAGGAGGGAACAACATACACAACTCAACTGGGCATCTTACCTCACAGAAAAGTATGGGGGAAGGGGATGGGGGCGGGGATGATGATAGGAGGAAAGGCAGAATGGAGGAGGAGGTAATCAAAAGCAAACACTTTTGAAAAGGGACAGGGTCAAGGGAGAAAACTAAATAAAGGGGGACAGGATAGAATGGAGTGAAATATAGTTAGTCTTTCACAACATGACTATTATCCAAGTGTTTTGCATAATGATACATGTGTAACCTATATTGAATTGCTTGCCTTCTCAAGGAGGGTGGGTGGGGAGGGAAGAGGGGAGAGAATTTGGAACTCAAAGTTCTGAAAGCAAATGTTAAAAAAAAAAAGTTGTTTTTACAGGCAACTGGGAAATAAGATATACAGGCAATGGGGTACAGAAATCTATCTTGCCCTACAAGAAAGTAAGGGGAAGGGGGCAGGGGAGTAGGGTGATAGAAGGGAGGGCAGACTGAGGAAAGGGGCAATAGATTGATGTTTAAAAAAAAGATCTGGTGTAAACCTATTCTTGCAACTTTTCAGATCTGTGTGTTGCCTATTTAAGACATCAATTTTACTGATGGTGCTGTAAAGTTGAAATGATTTTCTGGCCACAGTTAATTGGATACTATTTCTCAAGTTATTTTGTTTCTGACTAATGTTGACTTGATGCTAGGTGGAATTCAAGAAAAGGCATTACCTTATTCAATAAAGAAATATTTTGTTAAAAAAAGTCCTTCCCGTTTTAAGCTGCAGTGCAAGCCCCCATCTTCACTAAGACTTTCCTGATTTCCCCAACAATATGCCTTCTCTCCCAAACTAACTATGCAAACTAGTATTTATCTACTTCATATATATTTGTGTGTATATTATGGATATAGGCATACATACATACACACACACATACAAATGCACGCATAGATATAATTACACGTAACAAATGTATATCATGTATATATTATAAATCCCAAATGGGGTCATGAAGAGACAGACATGACAACAACAAAAATGTTTTTTACAAGGCACAAGTGAAAAAGAGAAGTATTCCAGGAAAGTGACATCCCCTGCAAGAATGCTGCACATAGGACACTTAGTATGTCCTTGGGCTTAACATCTGTTGATCTGACGTAGCCCACTAATTCTATTTTCATAAAGCTTGCGATTCTCAAATATACCTGTCAATAAAAGAGTAGAAAAGTGTGGACAAATGAAGGGCCCATCTAAATTCTAAACATTAGTTTCAAACTCTTCCCACCACATGGTCACCTGAACTGACAGCAAAATAGACAGCAGAACAGATGGCTTAGAAGTGGAGGAAGAAGAGAAAAAACAGGGAAAAGTAATAAGCCTGTACATTTCTTGAACTGGATGGATCCCTAGAATAAACTACTTTAGCTTTTAAGGGCTGTTCCATTCCTCAACCATCCAAATGGTTAGGTCTTCAACTTGAGGCCAATCAGGCATGATGACAATTCCCCACGACTCAGTGTAAACATACAGGATATTAAGTCAGAATACCCAGTGTGGAAGCCTGAGCTCTCAGCCATTACTAGTTCTGAGCCTTGGGCAAACTATTCCTTTCTCTGGGCATAAACTGTAAGTCCCCCGAGGGCAGGGACAGTCTTATTTTTGTCCTGGCATGCCCCAGCGCCTGGCATTGTTCCTGGCACACACCTTAATATGTCTGCTAAACAAAGGGACCTCGGCTTCCTCATTAGTTGGTAGGTGGTGAAGTCGTCTGTGTTGGACCTGGAGTCAGGAAGACCCGAGTTCAAATCCGGCCTCGGTCATTTAATAGCTTTTTTTTTGACCCTGGACAGCCCACTTAACATCTTTCTGCCTTAGTCTCTTCGCCTGTAAAATGGGCAAAATAACAGCGCCCCCCTCCCAAGGTGGTTGCAACAAGAGGTATTTGTAACGTCCTCAGCAAACCATACAGCTTTATATAAATGCTACTGTTATCTCTAAGGGTTCTTCCAATCCAGCGTTCTGCGCTTCTGATTTAACACGTGCACGACGTTCTTCAGCAAGTTGGTGAAATAAACTAATTTGTGAACTTCACAAGTCCTCCCGCCACTGGAGAGTTAGCCTCCCCCGTACCGAGGGTGGAAACCGTCCAGCGAGCGCCCCACGTGTCCTCCCACTCGAGACAACGAACCCGAGCGCAGGACGCGGGAACCGAGGATAAGAAACAAGGCCCGGCTCGAGTCACCCACTTCTGGTGGGGGGACCCTGCCACCCTCCTCCGAGGGGCCCGACCGAGCTCCGTGTGCGAAGAGGCGGCCGTAGGGGCTGTTCGGTCCAACCTCTCCCACTGCCTACAGCCCGCTCACCTCTCTGCAGGTCCAGCTTGGTTTTCCCGGACATAATGGTCCGGGTTCCGGCTCAACATTTTCACCTTCATCTTGCCGGCGCGGCCACTCCGACCAAGCTCCCCCGCGCTCACGACTTCCGCTTTCCCCTCGGATCGTCGCCGCTACTTCCGCTCACGTGAGCGAAGCCGGGAGGAAGCCCTCTTCAATCATCCTCTCATCCCAGGCCCCGCCCACGACCCGGCGGTTTGTAGTTTCTCCTCTCCGGAAAGCGGAGGCGGGGCTTGGAAGGAGGTGGGATCGCCTGTGCGAGCCTCCCTACCGCGGCTGCGTGCCGTGCGCCTCCGGCCACCTCGCGCGCCTGCCCCCTCCCCCCACCGAAGAGCACGCTCATTCGGCGGCTTCCGCCGCGCCCCCTCGCACCACGCCCCCGCCCTCGGCTCCCGGAGTTATCTCCCGGCGCCCGCGCGCAGGTGGTGCCCGACCCCGGCCCGCGGCTGTTCCGCCGATCCAGGCGGCGACGGCCGCTACAGTGGCGGCCCGCGGCGTCTCGTCCCAGTTCCGCGGCTCTGGGCGCAGTGGTGCCCGCGGCTCCCGACATCATGACGGCCCAGAGCCAGTCGACGGCGGGGTCATCGCCTTTTTACACAGTCTTCCGTCACGTGCGGTACGAGAACCTGGTGGCGGGCGTGAGCGGCGGCGTCCTCTCCAACCTGGCGCTGCATCCGCTCGACCTGGTGAAGATCCGCTTCGCGGGTAAGAGGGCGCCCATCCCGGCGGAGGCGGAGGCGGCTCGCGCACCCCAGGGGCTGGGGCACGGAGCTGGCGGGCAGCAGGGGAGGGGGGAGGGGGCGGACCGGGAGCCCGCCCTGGGGGGTCCTCCATCGCCGTGGGACCCTGTCCGTGGGGTTGCCGGCGTGGGACCCTCCTTCGAGGGCCGCTTCCGAGTGCGGCGTCCTCCCCCTGCACCACGCGCGGGGGACCTTGCAGTCGCTGCCACTGGGACGGTTACCCGGAGGCAAGCACATGACAGGCCACCCAACGACAGCAGCCTCAGGGGCTGGGGCCGGGGAGGAGCACACCGGCGTGTGGGCCGGATGTTTAGGGGTGGGATGGAGAGTAAATGGTTTTCTTTTTATCTGCATCTTTGCCTTAGGAGCTGCCCCCTCTTGAATAGGCAAATATAGTTACCTGAGTAATTGATGCACAGAGATTTCATGACTTTTACTAGCTGTGGCAGTACTTGAACCCTGGTTCAGGCTGACTGTCAACAAGCATTTATTAAGCGCCTATGTGCCCAGGACTGGGGATACACAGTAACCCACTGTCAAGGAACTCATTGCCTAGCTCCCTTTCTTGAAGGAATACATCGTCAGAGGCCACAGTAGATTTTTTGCAAAGTTTGAGTGTTCTATTAGCGTTTTGTGTTTAACAGGTTATGAGCTATAATAGTCTATGTCCCGGGTAGGGAACCTGCGGTCTCGAGGCCACACGTGGCCCTCTAGGTCCTCAAGTGTCGCTCTTTGAAAAGGGATTTGTTCTGTGAAGTTTGGATTCCGTCAAAGGGCTGCTGCTGAGGACCTAGAGGGCTACACGTGTGTGGCCTCGTGGCTGCAGGTTCCCTACCCCAGGTACATAGTGGAGTTCAAATCCCATTCCCTGATGAATCAGCCTTTCCTAGTCCCCTCAATACCAGTGCTGATCTCCAAATGTTCCTGTACATACCTTGCATCTCCAGAAGTTGTTTGCCTGTTGTCTCCACCTGTAGCGGGAGGATCTGTACATCTGGCACTGCCAATTTGTAAGCACTTACTAAGAGCCCACCAAGCAATGGGTCAAAAGACTGGCCCTGCCCTCAAGGAGCTCAGAATCTATTGGGGGAGATAGCAAACCAAATCTCTCTGTTTAGCATATTGCCTGGCACATAAGACATTTAATAAGTGCTTCATTTGATGTCTACTCACTGGATGAGCATTTAACCTCTTTGGCTTCCTTCTCTGTCAAATGAAGGTCATGATATCTGTACTATCTACCTTAGGATCAACCAAAATGTTTGAACGTTCAGGAAAGTCTGCTTGGACAACGGAGCTTTAAATTTGTTAATTTTCTATTGTATAAAATTTAATTGCATACAGATCAGGTTTGTCTCACTATTAGATCTGGAAAGTAATCTGATTATTTAGAGAATTTCATTCTTTCCTTGGGGATAATTGAAGGATTCCACATGATGTACAGTAGTATTCAATATATAGTATGAGATTTTGAGTCAGAGGGCTTGGGTTCAAACTATGACTCTCCTACTCATTTCTGTGTGTCTCTGGGCACAAGTCACTCTGCCTCCTTGTTCTCATAGGTAAAATATGCCAGTTTGACTAAAATCTGAGATCTAAATCTATGTTTCTACCAAGATGTGGGAAGCGTAGTACAAATAGCATTCTGGACTGTTACAAGTCTTTTCAGGAGCTTCCAATCTATATGACTATAGGAAAGCCCTATCTCAGACCCTCATAGGGATATAGTTGCACACCTTACCATTAATGGTTGTTGTGAGGAAAACTCAAACCTCAAAGCACTAGATAATGAATTTATGAAGTAGTGTGAAGTAATATCTCTTCCTTAATGTTTACTGACTTCGGCGAAGTTCAGTTTTGTCATCTGTGAAGTGGTGACAGTAATACTTATAGTACCTATCCTCATTCATTTTCCCTGAGGAGCAAGTGAAACTATGTAAACCATCTTTTAGACGAGGAGTGCTAGCCTTATTCTTTGTAGCTCTGTATTACAGCCCCATAACATTCATTGTGGAAGGTACAGAATCATAGTTCAGCTCAGTATTAGAAAGACTTTTCTAAGACTTAAGTGAGTCCAAAAATCAGTGAGCTGCCTTCTGAAGTAGTAATTGTCCCTGGCAATGTTCAAATAGGGACAGAATGACAGTCTGAAAGGAAGAGAGAGAATATTAAGTATTTAATAGCACCATATGCCAGACAATATACTAACGGTTGGAGTTACAAATACAAGCAAGCAAGACACATTTCCTGCTTTCAAAGAACTTCCTTTCTAGTGGGGGAAGATTGTACACGAAGGGAAAAAAGAGTGTCGTGTGAAATTATCTGGAAGTACCATGAAAGCCTTGTTTCCATCAAAATAAGCTTAAAATACATCTAACATCCTTTTGGCTGTCTCTTTCATTGTGGAGGAGGAGGAGGAGGAAGATGAAATAGGAGTAATGACCAGAGTAAAAGCAGTTAGTCAACAGTGAGCAAGCATGTACAAGCTTTCACTCTGGCTGATAGTCACTTGTACCAAGTGCCTGGGATTCACACAAAGGCAAAAAAAAACGTGATGCCTGCCCTTAAGAAGTTCACATTCTAATCAAGGAGACAGCATACCAAGACTATGAATATACAAGAAAATGTACAGAAAGATGGGTATCTCAGAAGGCCATGGAGGAGGAGACAGTGGGAGGACCAGAAAAGGCCTTCTGCAGAAGATTCTGATTGTCCTGAGCATGAAGTCAGTGGCTGACCTAAGGAGGGAGAGCACTCCAGGCATGGTTAAATAGGCAGTGAAAATGCACAGAATCAAAGGACAAGAAATGGAAGAACTGCAAGGAAGGCGGGTGTTGCTGGATTTATCGTCTCAGAAGACTGAGCCAGGTGGTAAATGACTTTAAATGCCAAGTAGAGTTTTCTATTTAGAGATTTGAAGCAAGGACACCAATCTGTCACAATATACTGTGTGTATACATACATGTGTATGTATGGTTTTTTTCCAGGCATGTGGTAAAGTTTGCACTATGGTGGTAGCCATCGATGAGAGTAGGACTGGAAATTTAGATCTTGGAATTAGCAGCATGGAGTTGAAAATGGAAACCTTGAGAGCTGATATGTTCACCAAGCAAGATATTATGGAACAACAGTTCTCAAACTGGGGTCCTTGAATTTTTAAAAAATACATTTTGGTAACTTGAATATAATTGCTTTCCTTCATAATTCCATGCATTTACAAATAATTTGAGAAGATCTATGACACAAAAAGGGTTAAGAATCCTTGACACTCTTCTTAGTTATTAGTACCCTTTTCCTCCTCACGTTGTCTTGTATTTCTTTAAATCGTTCAGAAAGGCAAACTATCTTAATTTCATTTCCGTAACCTACGTGTGTGTGTGTGTATGTATCACACACATGCAAGGCAGAGACATGCTGATTGCTGAAGATGGAACAGGAGGAAGGAAGTAAAACATTCATCACGAGCACTAATAACTTTTATAAATAATAACAGCCAGATAGCTATAGCTGGGTGGTGCAGTGGATAGAGTGCTAGAGTCAGAAGAAATCTTCCTGAGTTCAAATCTGGCCTCAGACACTTGCCATCTGTGTAGTCCTGGGCAGGTCACTTAACCCCATTTGCCTCAGTTCCTCATCTGTAAAATGAGCTGGAGAAGGAAATGGCAAACCAGTTCAGTATCCCTGCCAAGAAAACCCCAAATGGGGTTGCAAAAAGTCAGGACACAACTGAAATGACCAAACAGTAACCTATAATAGTACTTCATGGACATGACTCTGAGTATAGTGTAGAGTAAAATATTATAGTAGAGAATAACATTGTCTACAAAGAGGGTGAAAATTACCTATAATTATGAGAATTTTGGTACATAACTTTTCAAAAAAGTAAATATGGAGATCTTTGGACTAGAGCCATAATTAGTTGGACTTTGACAAGCCAGGTGCTTCTTAGCTCCACTTGGGGAGTATTACAGTGATATGAGCTTCATGTTGAAAAAAATGAAGGAGAGAAAATAGGTAGTTTACTGGATCAAAAGACTTATGCAAGGGGAAGAGGATCTAAAACTTAAAGAGCTGAGTGAGAGGAAAATTGAATAATTCATTTAAAGGAGTAGCTAAACTGTACTATGGGCAGATTAGTTATAAAAGGAATTGACTTTGCCTTTCAGCTATTAATGATTTGTCTCTAATCTCCACTGGGAGGGAGGGGTGGGCAGGGAGGGGAGGAACCTGCTTTATTTATTAAACAGAATTTAGAGATATAAAACTGGTTGGAAAATTTGGAGTTTGTAGATTTAAAAAAACCTTTGGAATTTTTTTTGTAACTAAAACACAGTTGTTGTTTTTTATAATATAAAATGTCAGATTCAAAAAAGAAATCTGATTTTCCCTTTTGTTTCAACAATCTGGCTAGCAGCCTCTGTGGGGGGTGTAAGATCAACAACAGCCAGCTCACAGAACGCTACAAAAGCCCAGATTCTTTTGATCTGCTTTACTAAGGAAAGCAACATTAAGGGGTTAACAAGCTTACTTTAATTCAGCATACAGATACCATTCACTTAGTTCAGGGGAAAAAGCCAGCACCCTGAACTTCAGAGCAAATACAGACAAATTACAAATATCGACAGACAAATTACAAACATCGACAGACAGGCTTAGTTCAGCCAGGAAGCTCATAACAAGGGCTGGCCCAGAGTCATTCTCACCACCATGGCTGTGGGTCAGAGCTCCAAAAAAGAGGAAGACAACCCTGGTTTATATCTTTTTCAGGGTCAAGGGTGAGTCACACATGCAACTCACCCACGTGACCTAAAATCATCACAAAGATTCAACTTAAACCAATGTGGTCTAAAAGCCTCTGATGTCACTCAAACCCATGTAAACTAGGCTTTCCTATGAGGCAAGGAGGTCATCAGGGACTCCTAATTTAATCAAGGAAATAAAGGCCAAACTCTTCAAGGGCACTTGGTTGAACTGAGTGCTAAGAGCCTGTGTGGGACAACAGACCACTGGCTCAAATAAAAAAACAGAGGTATCTCGGTTTTCTCAAGGTAGAAACAAAACAGAAGCTTTATTTGATCAAGTCTCGCAAGAATTGAGCATCTCCTCTCCCACTACCAGGGCGGAGATGGTAGTGAAGAGAGGCAAGGGGAAGAAGGCAAGCAAGGGGATATATATCCTTGTACAAACAATTCTAAGAAATCCCACCCCAGAGGCTGGACCTCTGTCCCCATTTGCGGGGACAGGTGGCCTCACAATCTAACCAAGAATAAGTTTTACCCCAATACCAGCACAGAAACTACAGAATTACCTTATAAGGAAACTTTAATGTTAAGATGGTGGTTTGTGAGTAGGCTAGGGAGGGGGAGAGGGGAATACCACCTGATTTCCCCGAAATCATATGATTTACAGGAAAACGAAACTTAGGCTTAGTAAGGTCCATCCTAACTAAATTTGTACTATTTGAGTATCACCTTGCCTGAGTTATTCATAGGGAAGCTTTCACAATCTTGTATTCCATTCACAGCTGAGGTGACATCTACAAATCTAAAGAAGGGGGAGTAAGACATTCCTAAAGGCTAAATAATCAGATTCCCACAGACTCAAATGTATCCCATTTCCCTTTTCTCTAAATATTGATTCTCAAACATTAATAATACATATGTATATATATATACATATACCCTGTGAAGTGTTCACACTCTATTCCTCACTACCTCACACAAGCCCATTTTGATTGCCAGCATACCTTTATATGTATATATACATTTATTACTCAACATTTTGTCATTCACTGTTTAAGAGAATTGATTTTTTTGTTTTGTTTTTCATTCGAAGGTGATTTTTTTACATAATTTTAGAGTTAAAATGGATCTCAGAGACCAATTAGTCCAACCCATACCTGAAAAAGAAATGCTTTTTACAACATACACAAGTGATTACAACTTTTGCTCATAAGCATTCTCCACTGAAGGAGAATCCACATCCTCCTTAGGCAGCACATTACACTTCAAATAACTGTTAGGAAATTTTCATTACAATGTTTTACATGACTGCACATTGCTTACTATCTCAAGGAGGGGGTAGGGAGGGAAGGATAAAATTTGGAACTCAAAACTTTAAAAATTTACATTGTTGGGAGAAAAATAAAATGTATATTAAAAAAGAAAGAAATTTTCCTTACATGAGGTCTGAATTTGCCCCTTTGAAACGTCTACCCATTACTTTAATAACATGATGTAGTATGTAGAGAGTTGCCTTGGAATCAAGAAGATTTTGGTTCAAATCTAGCATCTAATACATCATCAAAGTATCAACTGTGCCAGATGTTATGCCAGACCTTTGAATACAAATAAAAAGAATGCAAAAATATTTTTCCAGGCCAGAAAAATAGTTTGGAACCAGGATACAAAGGCTTTAAAAACTAGAGGCAGTGGGGAGGCAATGGACTTTATTGAGTAGATTGTACAATATGGTCTGGTCAACAATTAAAGAAAGATAATGTAATTTCTGTAGCATTTTGAGTGCATCAAAAAAAAGTGCTATGTGGACCTGAAATTGTTGCTTACATAAAGGATTTTATCTTTAGAATTTTTTCCTTACACAAAAAAAAGATGTGTACAATGTCAGCATTTATGTGTCCTGTTTACCATCAATGAGAATCTTAACCTTGAGACCTCAGTTTTCTTATTTGTAAAATGAAGGGGTTGGTTTAGATGACCTTTGATGGCCTTCCAGGTCCTTGACTGTACAGAGAAGATGGAAAGGGAAGGGAATAAATATTTGTAAAGTACCTACTATTCACCAGGCACTGTACTAAGCACTTTATCAATATCTCATTTGGAAAGGAATAGGTAGAATTCAATTTTAACTAATTTTTTATATTCTTTATTGTGTAGTGAATGACGGACTGGAACTGAGACCAAAATAAAGGAATAGTACATTGTTTGACCACTATTTGGAAAGTTGATGGACTACGAGGCCTTTATCAAGGAGTAACTCCAAATGTGTGGGGTGCAGGTTTATCTTGGGGACTCTACTTTTTCTTGTAAGTATGTCAATAGAGGTCTTAAGATATCCTCTGAGAGAGTATGGATTTTTTAAAATATATTACCCTTCCTTTTACAGCGTAGTGTTGACAAAGCTAAATAACCAGCCTCATCTGCTTGTTGATATTTGTGTATAGGACTTGAAAAGGTGCTATGCAGCAGCCTTCATTGTCTCTGGTTATAATATATCTGTAGTACAAGAGAGCTTTACATTAAAGAGAAGGCTCTTTTAATGTAGATTTACTATCCAGTTTTCCCTTATAAAAAACTAATTGTCCAGTGTCCACTAGAAGTAAACTTTTCTTCTAATGTCCACATGTTGCTCTTTCATGGTTCATATTTACTTCTGACAATGGGTATTTATGTACAGGGCAAAGAAATGAATATTACTTACCTTGGTTTTGCCATTATGTAACAATTTTGGTTACCCATTTGTGGGAAGGTATGGAACTTGAATCTAACACTTAAAATGAAAATGTTTTTGTTGTTTGTGGATTATAGTCACATGTAGTATCCATGGTTATCAATCATTTGTTGGGGAGGAGTTGTTGGTTCTGGAGTTCTCCAAGAATACAAAATTCCACATTGTGAACCTGGAAAGGTGGAGAGGTCAGAGGTGAATGTTGACTCTTACATAACCTTAAAAAAACATACAACAAAGCTACATGAGAACTATGGGTGAAAGAGAGAGCTCAGGTGGCTAAGAAGACAGAAATGATGTAACAAGAGGACCACAGCATCTTCTTTGCTTTCTAACATTTGACCAACTTCACTTCTTAGTTCTTTTTGGTCTACTTCAAAACTTATTCTGTCTCTACCGTTTGGAAATAACTGGCAATTCTTTTGAACACAGGGAGAACAAAACACATATGACTGTAACGTTGTCATGTTCTCATGCTGTCCATGAGCCAAAAGAGACCTTAGAAATCATCTAATCCAGTTGGTTCATTTGGTAGCTATAACTGAGACCCAGAGAACTTAAGAACTTGATAGGGGTCATATGTGGGGCAGATTTCTGCTATTAAACCCAGTTCTCCAAATCTACTGTACCATACATACCTTCTCAACATTCTCTGCCATAAACGCATAGGAACATAATAGCACGACCTTGTCACATAACCATATGTTATGGGAAAGAGCCTGAGTTGATATAGTTTGCAAACCGTCCGTGCATGCCCATGCTATATGATTCTTGTCTCTGATTCCTGTACGTCTGCCGTGAGAGGAGGGGACCCACTGTGCTAGAAATCTTCTAGGTCTTTTGACATTGCATGAATACTAATGAAACATAGCAGTTATCCCTCATTCTCACTATTTGACTCATCCATCTTTTTACCCAGTTAGGTATTTCTCTGACACATTTTATACTGCTTTGCTCACATAATTCCTCATTTGCCATCTATTCCAATCTTCTCATAGCCCCCTTGTATCTTCTCCATTGCTTCTTGGGTGATCCTTAAGTTCACTTCTTTAGGGACTGCAGTATTCAACCAGTTAATCAACGAGCATTTATTGAACACCAGCTGTGTGCAGGGCATTATATTTTATGACTCACAGCCATACAGCATCATCAGTAGCATTTTGGTATTTTAAAAATCAGCCTTTGCTTTAAGGAGAAGCTTAGGCTTATTAAAAGAATGCTAAATAAATAAAATAATTTCTGAAAAGTACATTATTTGCCCATCTGTAGTATTTGTCCAAAGTATATTTATTGATGAATGGATATGGTTATCATTCAGTTCTGTGTGATAATCTAGACAACAGACAGTCTTCATTTGTTTTTTGTTGGTTCTCCCCCTCATCCCCACCCCTGGGTGGATAGGCTAAACTATTGAGTTCCTATACATCTTACTTAGAAGGCTCTGCGTTGTTCTGGGGATTGATGTAAAATGACAGTTGCAAACATGAGCTTTTACACCACCTCAGAAATCTTTCCCTATGTGGACTCTATGACAACACATTTGGCAAACACATCTTCTTGGTTTATGTGACAATATTTGAACAAAGTTAAATTTGTGTTACATTTTTTCGGGGTTCTTATATGGTTTCAGCATCTGCATGGGAAACACTTTAGGAGTAGAACCTTTAAAGCAAACTCTTTTTTTTTTTTTTGTAATCAGCAAACAGGTGAGATCTTGTTTTCTTTATATCTTTCAGTCTTTTAGAGGATTATAAACATGTGATCTACTATAAAACATTTTTTTTTGCAGAAGGCTCCTTTTTTCCTTCTCATAACTTCATCACAAATGCACTCTTTGAGTGACATTGAGACAGTAAAACATGTAACAGTAACTTTGAGAGACAGTAATAAACATGTAAGTTAAAGCAATTCTGAGCTATTTTGCCTTTCACCCTGCACATTGACAAAGATGACAAAAGATGGAAATAGTAAATGTAGTAAATAGTAAAAATGAAGAAATACATGTACACAGGCAGTTGGTGGAACTGTAAATTGGTCCATATTTTTTGACTCAAATATTCCATTGCTTGGTATATATCCTAGGGAGGTCAAAGGCAAAGAAAGATCCTGTATATACCAAAATATTCATAACAGAAAATGGCTGGAAACAAAGTGGGTGCTAAACAATTAGGTAATGGCTACATAAATTGTAATAGAGAAAAGCAGTAGAATATCATTGTACATTGATGAATCCATCAAGAATTTTTAAATATATGCTATAGGTAAGGTGCTGGAGCAACAAAGACAAAAACGATGCAGTGTCTGCCATTGAGGAGCTTACATTCTATAGAAACAAAGATGAGGAATTCGGAAAAACATGGGGCAATTTATATGAATTGATGCAGAATGAAGTAAGCTGATACAAGGAGGTAGTATACATGACTACAGCAATTTAAGTGGGAAAAAACCCAATAGAACAAAATGGAATGCTGTGTAATTATAATGATTCAGTTTGGCCAGGAAAAAGAGTTGAGAAATATACTTTCCTCACTGGAGAAGTAAGGGACCTGTCAGACTCAGTTGACATGTTAGTTGGTTTTGTTGAACTACTTTTTTTTTTTGTAATCTTTCTTATAAGGACAAGGCTTGCTAGAGAGGGAAGGGGGAAATTATATGTTTGGAAATAAATGTGTAAAAATTAAAAGCATCAACAGAACAAAAATGAATAATTTTCTAGAGGGAAAAAAGTAGGCATATGGCTTAGTAGTAAATTATGTAATAGGATCTATACCTTTTGTACTCTCCCCTTAAGGGTACAATTCTTGAGAATTCTTAACACTAAAAATAGTGTCACTTGCTGATCAGACTTCATTTATGTATACTTGGTCTGGTCCAACTGTTCTCTTCAGTGCCATTTCATTTCCTCATATAGGACATCTGTATGAGATGTTTAAGTGCATATGTGATGGCTCCACTAATTTTGATGATGAAACAAGTTTGTAATGACATCTTTACAGATGTTTTTCATTTTTGCCTGTTGTCCTCAGTTCCATATTTCTCTTAATAGTCAAGAATTTCTTGTGAAGTAGATTGATTTTCCTGTTTTAAAAAAGGCTCCATGGAGTGTTTGTTAGGTGATGGTAATCCCTTCCCATTTGGTACTTTGCCCTCAGTTAAAGCATGTATTCACAAAGCAATAGTGTTACCTGGGTTATTGTCAGCAGTCCATACACCTTCATCTGAGGGGCAAATGTTGGCTGTTCCTTCCCCTTTTTAAGTCTCCCAACAAAATCATAATAGTTTTCTGTAGCCCAACTGGATAGAGTGAAATTTTATGTTACCTCTATACCCTCCTTCTTTGGATAGCATTCTTCCTGGACTTCTTAAGGGTATTATGTTCAGTTAAATTACTTTTCCTGATGACTCAGAGTCATGATTATGAACGTTGGCTGTTGGGCTGTAATACAATGATGTTCTCATGGCCTGTTGAGGTGAATGGAGTGGGACTCTTTGTCCACTTGTTCATCATCCCAGATTGCTATGCTTTCCCCGCCCCCCTGTTTTTGTTTTTGTTTTTTTAAGTACTCATTTCTATCTTTAAATTTCTCATCTGTTCCCTTACTGTCATCTATTGCTTCTTCTTAGTGTCAGTGCCCCTTCCTCCCTTTCTAACTGATGATCAGGCTTCTTAGAGTTATAAATAAAATAAAGGTAAATTATAAGTGAATCCCTGAGGGACTCTCCATTGAGTAAAGTTCATATAATTTGTGACATCTTTTTTGCCTACTTTCTTGGCTGCGTTTCAAGTAGTTGACATTGTTAGTTAAGTGGCTTTCGGATAAGTATTATTAAAATAAAAAAAAGTTATTTCTCAAATTTGTTTTTTTTTCTTTTTTGCAACAGTGCACTAGACTTGAGTTGGGAGACTCGGTCCTAGTCTCTGATCTGTTTTATCTGTGTTATTTTGGGCAAATCGCTTTACCACCCTGGACCTCATATTCCTCATCTGTGAAATGAAATGGTTGGACTAGATGACCTCTAAGGTGTCTTGCTATTAGTAAAGACATTTCAATAATAGAATTAGTTTTTCACAAAGATTACCCAATGAAAAGTCTCTTATTTTCATCAGGGAAGGGAATTAAGCATTTATATAGAACCTACTATGTTCCAGGCACTATACTAAGTCGTTTTGCAAAAACAATCTCCTTTTGATCCTCACAACAACCTTGGGATGTAAATGTTATTATCCACATTTTCTAGTTGTGAAAACTGTGGCAAAACAAAGTGACTTGCCCAGGGCTCTTTCTAGACTAGAGGTTCTTAACGTTTTTGTGTCATAGACTTATATGGAGACTTCAGAATAATATTTTTAAATGCATAAAATAAAACACATAGGACTACAAAGAAAACCAATTATAGTGAAATAGTTATGAAAAACAAATTCATAGACCCTCCCATATAAGAGCCCCTGTTCTAGACCATTCTGTCACCACCATCACTAGCCACTCTCCCTCTCTCCTTCCTTTTCCTATTACTGTAGAGTACAATACCAACCTCTCACCTCCTCAGACTCACAACCTAGCTGTCATCCTCAACTTCTCACTATCCCTCACCCTCCATATCCAGTCTGTTGCCAAGGCATGTTGATTTCACCTTTGCAACACATCTTAAATATGCCCCCTTCTCTCCTCAGACCACCACCACTCTGGTACAGGCCTTCATCACCTTATGCCTAGACTATTGCAACAGCTGCTGGTGGGTCTGCCTGCCTCAACTCTCTTCCCACTCCAATCCATTCCTCATTCAGTCACCAAAGTAATTTTCCTAAAGTGAACATCTAGCTATGTCAACTCCTACTCAGTAAACCCCATTGGCTCTCTTTCACCTCCAGGACCAAATACAAAATCCTGTTTGGTGTTAAAAGCTCTTCATAACCAGACTCCCTCTTGCCCCTACACATATCTTTCCATTCCTTACACCCCACTCCCTGCCACATATTCTTCAGTCCAGTGACACTGGCTGCCTTGCTGTTCTACAAACAAGGCACTCCATCTCTTTTATTTAAATAATACTTTGTTTAAGTTTTGAGGTCCAGATTCTATTCCTCCCCTGAGGATTAAACAGTCTGATATGGGTTATACATCTGTAATCATGTAAAGTATTTCCATATTAGTCATTTTAACACTCCATCTCTTGATTCCAGGCATTTTCTCTGGCTGTCCTCTATGCCTGGAATTCTCTCCCTCCTCATCTCTGCCTAATGGCTTTCTTTTAAGTCCCAACTAATATCTCAGCTTCTACATAAAGCATTTCCCAACTCCTCTTAGTTTTTTAGTGCCTGCCCCTCTATTAATTATTTCCTGTTTTTTCATTGTATTTTATATTTATGTAGCTTATCTGTACATATTTACTTCTTCTAACTCTGCTTCCCCGTTAGATTGTGAGCTCCTCAAAGGCATTTCTTTTGCCTCTTTTGTATTCCCAGCACTTAGCATAGTGTCTGATGCATAGCTGATGTTTAATAAATGTTTATTGACTGATTGTTTTGAGTCTAGAACGTGAATATCTACCATCTCCACATCCTTCTCAACGGCACTACTGATTTCTAGATATTTCTTAACTTCTTTAATGACTTTAGTACTGGCCGACATTTTAAATTTCATGCTATCATTTTCACTATTTGCACTGTTTACACATCTGGCGCATTGGACTCATAGTACCTCAGCTTTCTCAGCAGTAAGGTTACATGGTTACTTCCAGAACTACTCCACCTCCAACTTCTCAAATTCTTGAATTCGTTCTCCTTCACTATTCTATTTTGTTCATATCTTTTGAGGTGATTCTTTGTCTTAATCATGACCTCTGGTCTCTATTCTTCTAATTATGGAATCATAGAAATTTAAAGCTAGAAGTACCTCAATATAATCTATTTCAGCCTCTTCATTTTTACAAGT
The DNA here is from genome assembly GCF_011100635.1 of Trichosurus vulpecula. Lineage (NCBI taxonomy): Eukaryota > Metazoa > Chordata > Mammalia > Diprotodontia > Phalangeridae > Trichosurus > Trichosurus vulpecula. The sequence continues at coordinate 142,072,419 of NC_050573.1, forward strand.
GAGGAAACTGAGGTTCTGAGAAGTGAATGATTAAAAGTCCTTCAGTCTCCTTCTGGTTTCATTGCTTCTATTGTAGACCCATGATTAGCTATGTCAGCCTACTCGCTATGGTGCTTTATCAGGAACTTTAAATCCCTTAATATTTTCCCACTAAGCCAGGTGTAAAACTGGAGTCATTCACATCTGCTTTCATTCCAGAATTACCAAAAGTTAGTTATATGGAGAAAGCCATTAAAGTCTGCAACTATCTCCATTACAGAATTATACTCTAACCTAATCTGGGCCTTGACTGCCACTCAACAGTTTTTTTTTTAATTATTAATCTTTTGATGATTTCTTACCACATTCCCCACAGTAGCTATTCAGGTACCTTACTCTAAACATCTCCTCTTGTTCACCTAACTTCTGTTAATGTCAACACAATAATTCTCCAAGTCAGTCGGACTGAAAACTTTTAAGTTTAAGCAGTTTAAGAAGTGCTGAAGGGGTCGGGAGTGGATAAAGCTTAAGAAGCCCTGGTTTAGTTAACTTGAAATCAGAAAATCTCAGTGTTCATGTCCTGGTCTCCTACTTGATAACTGGTGTAACTGTGAGAAAGTCACTTAGCCTCTTCGAGAGTATTTCCTTATCTGTAAAATGGGAGTAATAGTGTTTCACAGTGTTGTTGTGAGGGATGTGCTTTGTACATTGGCGTCATGAGTTATTGTGTAAGCAGTTGGTTCCCAAGGGCTTTGGGTTCTTTCTTTACAATATGTTTTCTTTATCATCCTTTCCTTTCTGTTGCCAGAATCACAAAATTTGAGAATTAAAAGCAATCTCTGCAGCTATTCAGTCCATCCTGCAACAAAAAGGATTACCCTTTGCAACATACCTGATACGTAGCCATCCAGAGATCTCTATTAAGAAAGAACCCAGAACCTACTGAGGCAGCTCATTTCATTTTCTGATGGTTTTAATTGTTGAGGAATTTATCTCTGGTTTTAGGTTCTTAATCTCTTAGCATCAAGAACATGAGCTTATTTAAACTTTGTGTTTATCCCTCACATCCTCTGTCAGAGTACCTTGCATGCAATAAACGTTTGTTGAATGAATGTTCTCCTTCTAAAAATCCGCTTGTTTTTGCCTGGTTTTTTTCCTGTCATCAGATCATTGATCAAATATATGCTTAGATAAAATCTAGTACATGCTCCCACCTTGAAGGAAGTATTGCTATTACTAAATACAGAATGAAATTATACTTCAGAACTGTTTTTTGCTTTCCTGATGCAGCTTCTCAGTGCCATGCTTTGGAGAAAACTCTTCTGTGAAAGCCCCATGTTTTTTGTTTATATTATAGTTCAGCTTTAAATATTACAGGGTGTCCCTAAAGCCTGGACACATAGAACAGTTGACGGCAATGTGGATTTATTGCATCAGGTTCACGTGAATCTTGCAAAGCACATCAACCTTTGCATCACAAATGATGGAAATTTTATTAAAAATGTTATTTGTTAATATTCCAATTAAATTAGATGTTGAACATTTCATTCATTTAATTTCTTGAAAATATGCGTTTTTGCCTATGCGTCCAGACTTTAGGAACACCCTGTATAATTAATGTAAGCAACATATTTTCAAATAACTCAAAACACTAATATGTAGTTTGTTTTTTCTCATCTTCTCTGAAATCTCTTGTTTAATTCTTTTAGCTACAATGCCATTAAATCGTATAAGACAGAGGGGAGAACAGAACGGCTAGAGGCAACAGAATACCTTGTTTCAGCTGCTGAAGCTGGTAAGAAAATGTGTAATCTGTAAAAATCCGGTCAGATGTATAAAAACTGCAGTGTTGTTTTATCATACCTTCTTTGTAGTAACTATTTTCCATTCAGTTGTATTAATTGGCTGAAACTATGGGGAATTCTTGGGATGACTTTTTACTCTGGATACATTTGAAATAATTTATTTTCAATATCTCAGCAAAGTTGTAGATCCATTAGTAATAGGAAACAAGTGGTGGTATAGTCTGCAGAAGGAAAAAAAATAAGGTTTTGGTTTCCCAGTTATTTCATTTAGGGCATTGTTTGATAGACTGGCAAATGTATGTTTTGTAGAACAAAAATGTGAAGTGTGACTTATTCCCTTATAGCATCTGGTTCAGTGCTTAACATACTATGGGATTAATATATATTGATTGACTACTTATAAAACCCAGAAAATATGTAGCTATTAAAGAAATTATAGAATTATTTTATAGTTTTACATATTTGTAAAGTCATTACAATTTCGTGGTAATTTGTTACTTTCTGTTTATCTTATTTTTATGGAGTGAACTGTGATTGAGAACTTGGTTTTGTTATTGGGGTATTTAAGTGTAGGGGAAGAGCATGGGTTTATGTTGCTATAAATAGTTTGCTTTATCCATCTATATCTGTTTTGCTCTGTACAGTGCCTAATACACAACTACTTGAAATAAGGCATTTATTCTTTTTATGGTGGAGATGATGCTGAAATGACTGACTTAAAGGAGCAAAGTGCCCTGAGTATGAATTTATAAAATCATTTCAGATGATCCCCAAATTACAAATGGGTTATGTTCCAAAATTAATTCATAGTCACTTCTTTAGAACTCAAAAGATATTTCCCATATTTTCCTATGTATTTCCCATAGAAACAATGTGATACATGGAAATTAAATTCCCATATTAGACCACAAAAGTATTTTACCCGTAGTGAGCATTACTATTGTATTTTTTTAAGTTCGATAGCTTTTTTGATAGGTAGTATAGCAGCCTAATCATTTAAAATATTCCTGTGAGAAAAGTGTTCCAGTCTCCACAACAGAAAAAGGCAGTGTAGAAGCCCAGCAAATATAACCCTCCCTTTCCCTTCTCTTCCTCCCTTTCCTTCTTCCCTCCTCCCCAACCCCCAATCAAAGCATCTGAATAAGAGGATGAAAGGAATTGGGAAAGTAAGTCCTAGGAACCAGTGGAAAGGAGAAAGCAATGAAGAAACCAGCTTCATTAAGTACCTTCATTATTTACCTACTTTGGGACCAGATTCCCACTCCATGTTAAGCTCTTGAAAATATACCCAAGGAGTGAGATGTGATCCCCTTTTAGGCCCACTCCAAGGAGTGCTGTAACCAATAGACCCCACTGTCCACAATAAAATCCTGCCATCTCCCCAGAATGCTACTTCTCTCCTATCCTTTTGCAGCTGAGGCCACTGGGTCTACCAAAAGATGAGAGCACAGTGATTTAGGTCACTTCTTTATCTCTTGGTTTCAAGGAGAGGTCATCTTTGTCTCCCAACAATACTTTTAAATATTTATGACATTCATTAGTCAAGAAGTATATGTGTAATTAAACTTCTCTATTTTAGGAGCCTTGACACTGTGTATTACAAACCCATTATGGGTAACAAAGACTCGACTTATGTTACAGTATGATGTTGTCAGTGCTTCACAGAGGCAGTACAAAGGAATGATGGATGCACTTGTAAAGATATATAAATTTGAAGGTGTACGTGGATTGTACAAGGTACTTTTTATTTGGTTGTCTTAAATAATTATGATAGATAATTATATCTGTTGTTATTTACACAGTTAGTTGCCACATAAATTTTCATTCACCTTTTAGGTTCAGATTCTGAAAGATTCTGGCACTCAGTTCTAAAAAGAAACAAGCCTATGAGCAAGTAATTTTAATGAAAGTTTTAATTAAGATAATCCACAGTACCAGTTTTGTATCTCTTTAGGCAATTTATATTTACTGCCATATGATGCATTGCTGTGACATGGATGAGATGGGGATAGAATTGTTCACAATTTTGTAGGCATCTTATTTTGATATGTAGGTAATTTGGTATGTATTTAATGCTTAAGCTTTAAACCATTCTGGTGGTTAGAAGAATATTTTACTCACTTTACGGATCAAGTTATAAGAGAAGCAAGTATCTTTCATTTCAGATTTTACAGTTTACAATTGTAAGTAAATGTGTAAAAAGAGATTAGCTGTGTCAGATCGGTAATGCACATGACGGCAACAAATGTCACCTCCAAACTCAATACAAACACTATGGTCTGTATTTTCTGTTAATTACAATTCATATTTAACTAGCCTATCTTGATTAGACCTTTAGCCTCTTAAAGGCTGTGTGCAAGATAAGCAAAATTTATTGCCAGATATCTACAGATAAACTCAGAAATAATTACAATGACTCCTTTATAGTTTTGGATGAAAGAGCATACCACATTGGAAATGTTGCATTATAGGTATCATTCTTGTTATTACTATGTAACCTTGGAAAGGACACTTCACATCTTGGACTTCAGTTTTCTCATCTATAAATTGAAGAGTTTGCAGTAGACCTCTGAGGCTCATATATATGAGCTCTGGATCAATGATGATCCTATAATTCAATCCAGTCCTGAAATTTTCCTATTATACTGCTTTCGGTAATATATGGTTACTTACCATGTGCAAGAAATTGATTAGGGTCTTTAATTATTTAATTCATTATATTCCTTTCCTGTCTTCCCTTTCTGTACCCCAGGCATTGTCAGCCTGCTGGCCAAATTTGGCCTGCTGCCTGTTTTTATACAGCCCCAGCTAAGAATGGAATAAAATTTATTGTGTTTTAAAATGTAAACATCTCTGTAGTGTGTCAGTCTTACACTACCCATTCCCTTTATCTCAGAAAGCAGAAAGAGCATCACATTCATAATGGATCTGTGATTTTATTTCATTGTTGTATTTCTTCAACAGTGTAGATAGAGCAAAACTCATCCGTGTCTTAAGATTTTATGTGATTCTTATCCATGTCCTCCCATATATCCTTCATGAGGAGAATCTACCCCTCATGTTCTAGCTTTCCTGCAGATCTCTTAACATTATTTACATGTTCATCAACATTACCACAGAGAGCAGCCACAGTGGGAATGGGCAAGTTAGCCAAAGGAATCTTATGATGGGTCAGAGACAGATTCCTCCTTATAGGCCACCTCAGCAAGGCCTGACACAGCAGTGCCCAGGCCAGAAAAACTGCATCTGCAGCAGCATGCGTGTGGCCATTGTGCCATCCTTCTTTCTCAATCAGGAATTAGATGATCTTGTGCACTGCCTCTTACATGTAGTTAATTGTTGTTGATACCCACCCTAGGTGACCTAAAATTTTAGTATTCCATGATTTGTAGTCATATAACCTCACTGGAAGAATAAGGATAAGGACTAGACCTGTGATTTCATTGGTATAATGAACTCCCCATAAGGAAATTCCCTTTACCAGTGCAAGTTGTCACCTTGTTAATCTTACAGAATTACCTAGAACATTGAGTAGTTGAGTGACTTGGCTGGGCTTACACAGCCAGTATAAATCAGAGTCAGAATTTGAACCTAGATCTTTTAGCTCTTAAGTCCAGTTTCTATCCACTACACTGTGCCTTTTCACTGGCAGAAAAAAAATTTAATGTGCTAAAAGAATATTGAGGTTAAACAAGTCTGTCTTAGTTTCAGGGAGACAATTTTTAAATAAAATTGAGTATAAGTTGGACTAAATGACCTCTAAAGTCCTTTCTAAGGTTAATATTGTCTAATTCCTTTCAACAGCATGTTCCTAAGCATATTCAAAGAGTCATCTTTTTTTCTTTTTTTTTTAGCCAATATATTGGCTTAGTGTATAGAGAGTTAGGTTTGAAGTCAGAAAAACCTCCAGATATATACATTTGGATGGACAGCCTCTAGAACTGATCTGTTAAAAAAAAATACACACATATACACACACCCCCATACATATATACATATATATGCACACATATCTCTTGGACAAACAGAACAGGTTGGACTGTGCCCAAAATTGAATAGGAGGGCCAAATCTCATTTGGACATTTTTTAGTATTTTTAATGACTTTTTCTTGGAACAAAGCTCCAACTTCCTTATTTATTTGTTTGTTTGTTTGTTTATTATTTTAAGTTTTCAGCATTGATTTTCACAAGAGTTTGAATTACATATTTTCTCCCATTACTACCCTCCCCCCACTCCAAGATGGCACATATTCTGGTTGCCCCATTCCCCAGTCAGCCCTCCCTTCTGTCACCCCACTTCCCCCCATCACCTTTTCCCTTACTTTCTTCTAGGACAAGATAGATTTCTATGCCCCATTGCCTGTATATCTTATTTCCTATTTGCATGCAAAAACTTTTTTTTTTTGAACATCTGCTTTTAAAACTTTGAGTTCCAAATTCTCTCCCCTCTTCCCTCCCCACCCACCCTCCCTAAGAAGGCAAGCAATTCCACATAGGCCACATGCGTATCATTATGTAAAACCCTTCCACAATACTCAAGTTGTGAAAGACTAACTATATTTTGCTCCTTCCTATCCTATCCACCTTTATTGAATTTTCTCCCTTGACCCTGTCCCTTTTCAAAAGTGTTTGTTTTGATTACTTCCTCCCCCCATCTGCCCTCCCTTCTATTGTCCCCCCTTTTTTATCTCCTTCCTCCTTCTTTCCTGTGGGGTAAGATACCCAATTGATTGTGTATGGTATTCCCTCCTCAGGTCAAATCCTTTGAGAGCAAAATCCACTCATTCCCCCTCACCTGCCCCCTCTTCCCTTCCTACAGAACTGCTTTTTCTTGCCACTTTTATGTGAGATAATTTACCCCATTCTATCTCTCCCTTTCTCCCTCTCTCATGCTGTAATTCGATTTTTTTTTTAGATATCATCCCTTCATATTCAGCTCACCCTGTGCCTCTGTCTCTCTATATGTGTATATTCCCTTCAGCTACCCTAATACTGAGGTCTCATGAATTATACACATCATCTTTCCATGTAGGAATGTAAACAAAACAGTTCAACTTTAGTAAGTCCCTTATGATTTCTCTTTCTTGTTTACCTCATGCTTCTCTTGATTCTTGTGTTTGAAAGTCAGATTTTATTTAGCTCTGGTCTTTCACTGAGAAAGCTTGAAAGTCCTCTATTTTATTGAAAGTCCATATTTTGCCTTGGAGCATGATACTCAGTTTTGCTGGGTAAGTGATTCTTGATTTTAATCCTAGCTCCATTGACCTCTGGAATGTCATATTCAATCCCTTAAATGTAGAAGCTGCTAGATCTGTGTTATCCTGATTATGTTTCCACAATACTCAAATTGTTTCTTTCTGACTACTTGCAGTATTTTCTCTTTGACCTGGGAATTCTGGAATTTGGTGACATATTCCTAGGAGTTTTCTTTTGGGATCTTTTAGGAGGCAATCAGTGGATTCTTTCAATTCTGTTTTATAACCCTCTGGTTCTAGAATATCAGGGCAGTTTTCCTTGGTAATTTCTTGAAAGATGATATCTAGCTCTTTTTGTGATCATGGCTTTCAGGTAGTCCAGTAATTTTTAATATCTCTCCTGGATCTATTTTCCAGGTCAGTGGTTTTTCCAGTGAGATATTTCACATTGTTTTTTCAATTTTTCATTCCGTTGGTTCTGTTTATGATATCTTGATTTCTCATAATTCCACTTGCCCAGTCGAATTTTTTTATTTTTTATTTTTTGCTTTTGGTAGGGCAATTGGGGGTTAAGTGACTTGCCCAAGGTCACACAGCTAGTACATGTGTCCAAGTGTCTGAGGCCGGATTTGAACTCAGATCCTCCTGACTCCAGGGCCGGTGCTCTACTCACTGCCCACCTAGCTGCCCTGCCAGTCGAATTTTTAAGGTAGTATTTCTTCAGTGGTCTTTTTGGACCTCTTTTTTCCATTTGGCTAATCCTGCCTTTCAAGGCATTTTGGAGCTCTTTTGCCATTTGAGTTAGTCTATTTTTCAAGGTGTTATTTTCTTCAGTTTTTGGGGGGATCTCCTTTAGCCAGTCCTTGGACTTGTTTTTCATGGTTTTCTCGCATCACTCTCATTTCCCTTCCCAATTTTTCCTCTCTTCCCATGGCCTGAGACCAGTTCATGTTTTTCTTGGAGGCTTTTGATGTAGGCTCTTTGACTTGTTGACATCTTCTGGCTGTATGTTTTGGTCTTCCTTTGCTACCAAAGAAAGATTCCAAAGTCTGAGTCTGAAACTGAGTCCATTTTTCGCTGCCTGGCAGTGTTCCCAGCCAACTTACTTGGCCCTTGAGTTTTCGTCAGGGTATGACTGCTTGTAGAGTAAAGAGTACTTTTGTCCAAGCTTGAGAGTTTGTGCTGTTGATTTCAGAGCTACAGAGCAAGCACTACTCCTCCCCCAAGAACTGCCAACCCAGACTGGACTCAGATCTAAGCTGGCTCTGCACTCCGGCTCGGATCCGATGCCCCTTAATTCCTCCCACCAGGTGGGCCTGGGGCCAGAAGCAACTGCAGCTGCAGTTCTGTAGCTGTACCCCCTCCACTGCCCCCAGGTCAGCGGCCAAACTGCAAACTCCTTTCACTCTGTCCCAGCAGCTTTTCCCACTAACCTTCTCTGTTGTCTTTGGTGTTTGTGGGTTGAGAAGTCTGGTAACTGCCACAGCTCACTGATTCAGGATGCTACAGCCTGTTCTGCCAGGCTCCCGATGTGGTGGTCCGCATGGGCCATGCTGAGCCTCTGCTCTGCTCCACTCCCAGGTCCGTGTGATCCACCTTACCCAGTGACCATCCAGGCTGTCCTGGGCTGGAGCCCTGCTTCCCTCTGCTATTTTATGGGTTCTGCAGTTCTAGAATTGGTTCAGAGCCATTTTTAATAGGTGTTGGAGGGACCTGGTGGGGAGCTCATGCAAGCCCTGCTTTCCAGCCCGAAACTCCAACATCTAGCTGATATTTTTCTAGTGATAGCACATGGCTGCCTCCTGGTACGCTACAGTTTCTAAAGAATTTAACTGTAGATTGACCCAGAGCAATGGAGAAACGTGTAGTAGGTAGGAGTAGACTTCAGGTATTATTAGTGAAGAATTGCACGCAAGAAAGGGCATAAATGATGATGCCAGAGATGAATGACTGCTGGAGCTGGGAATTGGACCAAGTTTTTGGAACAGAATTTGAAATTGAAGGGAAATTTTACCAGCTGTTTATACCCTTTGACCTAGCAAGCTTATTACTACTTGATGTACCGCAAGAAGGTCAAAGTCAGAAAGGCCCTATATATACCCGAATATGAGTAGTACCCTATTTATTAAGGGAGAGAAACAAAGTAGGTATATATGAGTTGGGGAATGACTTAGTTGTGATTTACATAAATATAATGAAATGTTGTTGTGCCTTAAAAAGCAAATAGAAACGTTGAGAGAAGTATGAAAAGGCTCCTATGAATTATGCGGAACAATTCAGAACAATGAGAATAATATGAATATTGATTAGAGTAATGTAACTGAAAGAAACACTGTGAGGCAGCTAGATTCAAAGGCGAAAAAACCAATTTTGGTTCCAGAAGACTCATGATGGAACTTCATTCTTCTCAGTAGAGGGATAGGGGACTAGAGGTACTGAATATTTCATTTGCTTTCAGAGGCATTTGCTGTAGTAATTAATTTTGCTTTATTGTTTTTGTTTGTGACAAAGGTGGGTGAAGAGGTGTGAGGGTGCAAAATATAGGAAGGAAGGTGGGCCAGTTATGCACTAAGGATAAGAGATAATAGACAATCTGCATTCTTCACTGGTATGCATTTAATGTCAGGAACACACAGCATCAGAAGGTATGGATAGTTTGTATTCTGCACCATGGAAAGTGTTGTCCCACCTTAATGAAAAGGCAGGTTCATTGAAATATTCGACTTTTAAGTACACATCTGGGCCTGGTTTTCTGCCATCTGAGGATCCACCCAGCTAAGTTTAGAATGACTTATCACCTAAAGTTTAGTCATAAAAAGTGGTGACACAGTACAGTGTAATGTGCCCTGGTTTTTGAATAAGAGGACCTGGGTTCAGATCTCATCCATTGCTTTGCCAGTGTGACCTATCTGTATCCTCCCTTGGCTTCAGAGTCATCATCTGTGAAATGAGGGGGTTGGACCAGTGGCCTCTAAAATCTTTTCTAGCTCTAGAACATGATTCTGTGATGAATTTTTTTTTAACCATAGTAACTCTAAGATTTCGGAGTGTTTAAGTACATACTAAATAAAACATCAATATTAAGAAGAGATAGAAATTTATTTATTATTTCAAATTAGATATTATAGTTTTGTTTGTTTTGTTTTTTTTAAAAACATGGTTATTTTCTAGGGATTTGTGCCTGGGCTTATTGGAACGTCACATGGAGCACTTCAGTTCATGGCATATGAACTGCTGAAATTGAAGTACAATACACATATCAATAGATTACCAGATGCACAGTTGGTAAGAAATTCTTGAAAAAGATGGCCTAATTTACCTTTATAGAAAATGTATAAATTGAATTGGCTTTGTCAACATAATCATCAAATGTGCTAGAAATTTAAGTCATACTAACCTTTCGGTGTCAATTTTCAATACTTAAAAATTGATTTTTTTCTCCTTCTTTGCCAGTTTGTCATTTACATTATGCCACAACTTGTGTTCTAATTGGAAAGTAAGCATTTGGAAATCTTTTAAAACACCATCTGCAGTTGATGAGAACATGGATATATTTAACAAATTTGAAAGTTTGCCATTAAGCATGTTTTAAGTACTTGTTGATTTGTTTTAGCTTAGCATTACTATATCATTTAAGAGGCCTTAAAAGTAAACTTATCTTGAGAATTCTGGGAAGATGGTGGAGTAGGTCAGAAAATTCCAAGCTCAAGATTTTCCCCCACAAAAGAAATAAAATAGCACCTTAGGGCTAACAAAGTGCAGGTAAAAATATATAGAATAAGGGCACAACAGGGGTCTTCCTGGGATAATAGGAGAAGATTCAAAGAAAAATCCCAGGACAAGGTTTGGTCCTTGTGAAGAGTAAACACCTGCAGACAAGGGCCTGCTTTAACAACAAACAGCAAGCCCTGGGTATAGCTGAGTTGAGAGGCTGCTTTGGCCCTAGCCATAGGAACCTTTACCCCTGGGACAGTGAGAGGAGTTGGTGTCTGAGCCTAGGACAATCAGGGAACTTCTGCAGACAAGGAACACCATACCCAGCTGTGCTACAGAGAGCAGAGGGGGCCAGAAGGAAAGAGCACATGCCTGGTGAGTTCAGGAGCAGTGGGGCAGGATGCCTTGGCTGTGAACACTTAGAGGAGGCTGGAGGTTTGGCTTTGGTTTTAAGCTAGAGGGGAGAACTGAGATCTGGGGCAAGAGGCACCATCTCCCATACCCCAAAGCTAGAAGTGATTACAAAACTTAAGCTATTACTACAAAAAAATGCACGGGCAAAGGAGAAAGAATCCAACCATAGAAAGTTACTATGAGAATAGAGAAGACCAGGGTTCATCTTCAGAGAAGAATATTGAAGCAAAGAAACCCTCTTCTACCCCAAAGAGTAACATCAAATGGTCACCTGCCCAAAAAGAATTCATAGAAGAACTTTAAAAAGACTTTAAAAATCAAATGAGAGAGATGGAAGAAAAACTAAAAAAAAAAAAATAAGAACAAGAAAAGCGAGATTATGGAAAGAAAGTCAACCAGTTAGAAAAGGAGATCCAGAATCTTAAGGAAGAAAATGATATCTTAAAAATTAGAATTGGGCAAGGCAAAGCCAGTGAAGTTATAAGAGATGAAGAAATAATTAAAATATGAAGAATGAAAAAATAGAAGAGAAAGTGAAACACAAGAAAAACAACTGATCTGCAGAACAGATCAAGAAGAGAAAATATAATCATTGGATTACCTGAAAGTTATGATAAAAAAAAGAATCTTGATACTATAATACAAGAAATAATTAAAGAAAATTGTCCTGAAGCATTAGAACAAGGAGGGAAAATAGGAATAGAAAAAATCCATCGAAACCACTTGAAAGAGATCCTATGAGGAAAACTCAAAGGAATGTTATAGTCAGATCCCGAAACCCTCAGCTCAAGGATAAAATAGTAAAAACAACAAGAAAAAAATCAATTTCATTATGATGATGCCACAGTTAGAATCACACAAGACCTAGAAGCAGAGACACTAAAGGACTAACACTATATATCAAAGAGCCAAAGAACTGGAGCTCTAGCCAAAAGTATCATACCCAGCAAAGTTAAGCATAATTCTGAATGGAAAAAAAAATGGACATTTGATTAACTGTCAGACTTTCAAGACTGTTTAAAAAAAAAAAACTCTGAACTTAATAGAAGATTTGACATACAAGAGCCAAGTATGTACTAAAGACTTATTACAAGGGATTCAATAATGATGTAACATTTACTTTTCATACATGTAAAATGTATATATATCTAAGATTGTCATTAGTAATTGGGTAGTCAGTAAGAAGTATTGGGGTGGACCTGAGAAATGATATGACTTCAAAAAATAAAACCATTTAGGAATAGCTAAAAAGAGTATTTTATACAAATGAGATGCAAGAGGAAGAATAGATGTAGAGGAATTAGATGGGGGAGAGGGGCTGGTAGTTCTGGTAACCTACTTTCATCAGGAATGGTTTTTAAGAGGGAACAATACATATATATCTAGAAGAGTATACAAATCTTTTAAATTCAGAAGAAATAAAATGGTAAGGGGATAGGGAGGGGGCAGAGGACAAGGGAGGGATCTCTGGAGGGGAGGAAATAGGTTAAGAGGGGTACAGAAAGATGTTTAGATCAATGGGAATGGAAGGATAAGGGAGAGGGGAGAGTAAGGGAATAGGTTATAGGGGCTACAGAAGAGTGTTTAGATTTATGGGAATGGGAGGAAAGGGGAGGGATCCTTGGAGGGGGATAGGCTAAGTAATGGAAGGGTAAGGTAGTGGGTAGAAGTAAAGTAGAGGAGTCAGGAGGGATAGGAAACAAGAGATATGCACAAACATAAAAACAAAGATCAATTTGTTAGAGAAGTGTGTGTCTATATATGTATGTATATATCTATATACTGATATATCCCCACTTAATTGTAGCCTAGGGTGGGGAGAAGTGTGAAAAAAGAATAAAGTAAAAAATGCACAGCAGAGAACAAAAGAAAACAAGGAAGCAAAGAAAAGAAGGACATCTCTTAATACAATCTGTAGTATTTATTATACAGGCTTTCTTGAAATGAAATTTATCATTATATACTTTGAATTCTTTTTTCCTTTTCTTTGTATTTAAGTTCCAATGTTTAAGTTTATGATACTTTCTTTTCTTTATTCTGGATTTCTGTTCTGCTGTTTGAGTCTAAAATAAAATTTAAAAATAGACCTTATAAGCTCAAGGTAGAAATTTTGTGCAATTTTAAAAATATCTAGAAAAGACATAACTATCTTGTGTTATTGTTTTAGAGCACAGTAGAATATATCAGTTGCAGCAATGTCAAAAATATTTGCTGTGGCAGCAACATACCCATATCAAGTAGTGAGAGCCCGACTTCAAGATCAACACAATTTTTACAACGGTGTACTTGATGTGATCAAGAGAACATGGAGGTAAGGTAGCAGCAGCTGAACGTGTCATATAGTCTAATTGATTATAATGCTGTAGCAGTGAACCCACCTGTGGGTGACCTTGGATTTTGCTTTTTATATGGAGTAAGAATCTTTTCTATAAAACATTCTGAGAAAGCCCCAACTCCGTGATCGACTTTTGTAGATACTTTTATCTCAATGTAATACATGTTTTCTACTGGAAACTCAATACCACAAACAAATATATTGTTATTCTGTGCACGTATAGCTGAATTGGAAGTGGTGGAGATCCCCACCTTTCTCGTTTTTTTTCAAGCCTTTTCCAGGAGCTGAGTATTAATGTGTGATAAATCTACTTCCATTCAATTCAGTACCTCAAGGATTTGACTTTGTGGGTGGGCAAATTTCTTCCATGAAAGATTGATAGAGGTGTCAAAAATAGTCCAAAATGTAATTGGGAAATATTTAACAAAGTAAATAAAAATACAGTAGAACACTGATAATGTTAATTTTTGGCTTTCCAAGGCAATATCTACAGTCACCACTGAGCTTAGAGTTGACTCGGGCACAGACAGGTTAACTCTTGCCCGTGGTCACACAGGCAGTAAGTGCTAGACAGGATTTGAATCCAGGTCTTCTGACTCCCAAGTCCAGAATTGCAGCCTTCAGTCAATTTTAAGGAAGTTTAAGCACCTACTGTGTGCTAGGCATTGTGAATGCAAAAACAAGAATGAAATAGCCCCTGCCCCATAAACAGTCTATAGTACAGCAGGGGGAGACAATATGTACATGTATAGCAAGATTTTAAAAAAAGTACAAGATGATGGCTGGGGTTGGGGGTAACGGGAGGGGTAATGTCTGAACAGCTCAGAATGGCCATTGTTTTTCTTAGTAATGAGGCACGGTCCTCAGCTCCAAAGCTGCAAGAGAGCTCAATTAGGAGGAATAGCTGCTGCAGTAAGTGGGAGAGACAATTAGGGAGAAACAAAAGGATTGCTGTACTCTGCAGTAAGGTCCCAGTTCAGGTCAACTAACGTAAACTTGCAGTGAACACATATGCAGCATGTTGCCTTACTTTATTGAACTCTTTGCGGCAACATGTGAGTAAAAGCAGAAGAGGTGGATGGTGGATTAATGCAGAGTTAGCGTTAGGAAAGTTTATGTGATGCCAGAGCTAAGACGCCTGTGGTAGGAGAGTACAGGAAAATTTAGTGTTGAACTGATTGTCTAATGAGTTGAGATTGGGAAGGGAGAAAAGTGAAGGCAGAGCAGGGGTTATAGTTTAGGATCCAGTAAGGAGGAGGAGGAGATGAAATAATAGGTAGCAGTCTGTCATAAAAGTGAAGTATGATCAGGGGTGATGGCATAATCCAGGATTTGACCTCTCTTTCCTGCACACTGCCTCTTTAGTTCTATTTAACAAGTATTTATGAAGAGCCTACTCTGTACCTAGTTTCTGAATTTTGTACCAATATCACATAGACTTAGGTGTCAAATTAAATTATGGATGAGTGTGATAATTGGTATATAGCACTTCTATAAGCATACACGATTTCAGTCTTAAGGAGAAAGTTTTTTAGCAGCCACACTTTAAGATGAAATCATTTTAAAAGTGATCCTTCTCAGTCTTTATGGCCTCTTTGCCTGAACTTTTAATCAGGTCAGAAAAGGATTGTAAGCCATAGCTAAATGTATATAAACAGCTGTATGTATACAAATGTATACAAACAAAATAACTAAATGTATACAAACCACTCTGCAAAGGCTTTAAACAGCAGTGAGTTTTGTTTCCTTGTTCATCCTGGTCCATTAAGCGGAAATTTTAGATGTTCTTCCTGCCATGTTAAGTGTTTTGATTTAATTTTGTACAACATTTTCACACTAGTTATTTTGTATACTGACTTGTTTTTTTCCGCTTTCTGTAGGAAAGAAGGCATCATTGGATTTTATAAAGGAATCCTCCCTAATTTGATTAGAGTGACTCCAGCCTGTTGTATTACCTTTCTAGTGTATGAAAATGTCTCCCATTTTTTACGTAGTCTTAAAGAAGAGCAAGTTTAAAGAAGATAACACAAAAATAAGCTGCTACAAAGCAACATACTCCTTAGCTCTTGAAATACAAAACATGGAAGAAATAGTGCACAGCAACATTATTCACCATTCAAATCAACCTCGAACTATTGAAAGAATCAAAAAGCTGACGAATCTTCCCAAGTTTTCTGCTTTTGCTCTCATTTATCTATGTGACTTGGCTGCATTTGCCTAGAATAGCTGCCGTCAAAACGATATTAAAACTGACATGAAGCGTATAGCTCAGTGAGTCTGTCCATTTCATTGTTCAAATAGAAGCTGATTTTGCAACATTTGTCTAGTGGATTAGAGGGATTTGCCTTTACTGCTAAACCGAACTGTGTAGATTGGTTTTTAAATCTGCTTTTGTGCAATAGTAAGTTTTCTTCCTTGCAAGGATGCATGGTGGCATATGTGTAATAGTTCACTTTTAAAGAATCAATTTCAAACTTTAGAAGTTTTGCTGAAAAAGTACCCAAAATCAGTATATCGGAATCAGTGGACAGTGAAACAAGCATTCTTAGGCAATTTGCACTCTGGTGAGATTCCATACCTCTCTCAGGATTAAGGAGTGAGTGGAGTCTGTATCTATTGTGATAGTAATTTTCCCTACTAATTTAAAGTTTAATTCCAGATCCAAGTTTTCTGAAAACTGGCATTAAATATATTTTTGATTTTGCAAACCTCATTGTGTTCCAAGATTAAGAGTGTCTCAGTCTTTCTTTAATATATACATACCATTTAAAAGAGATGCTTACGGAGTCCCTTTGCAGATTCAGAAGTTATGTTACTTGGCAGGTTGATTATACACAAACTGGAAAACAATCTTCCCACTTACACTGATAACTTGTCTGGATGCCACTCATTGGTCAAATTCATGTTTTAGATACGAACTGTACCTATGTCCCTCATTGATTTTGTTTTTATGAGGCAATGCAGGAGCGGCTTAAATAAAAAGATACTTCCTTTTCCCTAAAATGTTGAAATAGTAATTATATTTTTATTTATCTTAAATACCTGTGACTGCTATTGCACTACCATCTGTTTCTTGTAAATAAAACATTGCAGTTTTCAAAGCCATATTTAAATGGTTCTCTGAAAATGTATCTATTTTTACATTTTGAATGGTATTATGTTTTTCAAATAAAGATGAAATCATAAATAATGTTATGTGTATTTCCTATATGGGCATTGATGCTATGCCTGGAAATGTGTTTTAAGTTTCTAATAAAATCTTTTTGTTCGTGCTTCTCAAGAACTAATAGATTATACCAAAAAAGTTCATGAGGTGCTGATGTTGACCCCTACACGTGTAATGTTGATAAAGCCAATACTGTGTTTTTACATGACAACATGAATTTTCTTCTCACTCAATAATCATTTCTCAGGTGCCTACTCTGTGGGAGGGGTTGGGCAGAGTGTTGTAGGAGATGTGAACTCCCCCCTCAGAGAACTTACAGTCAAGTCTAGGAGGGGGATGATGCAAATTACAGAATCTAAGAATTAGAAGGATATCCAGGTGTCAATTGATACAGAAGAATATTTTGTAAGTGCCTATTATATGGTAAAGATCACTATAGGAATTGAGAGGAGAAAGGAGCATTTGAGCTTTGGAACATGGTTAGGAATTGAACCAGCAAACGAGATGACTAATAAATAATGAAGAGGGGACTGGGGGTTGTGGAACTGATCGAAGCAGTGCTTTGGGAAAATTTGGTAGATAGGTGGGAAGGGGAAAGGCTGGAGGTAGGATGGCCAGTTAGAATGCTATTTCAGCCTAGGCAATAGTAAGTGATGCTTATTAGAATAAAGTTTTTAAGGCATTTTTTCATTTGGTTATCACCAAAGCCCTGGGAAGTGATAAAAATACACCCATTTTTACAGTTAACTCACATAGATACAATTGTGGACATGAGTGAGCTCAGAGGTGAAGTGACTTGTACTTAAGTAGCAAAGCCAGAATTTACTCCAATAGAGAGGGCTTTACCAGGTATTGAGCCTGAACAAAGGTCGTGGCATTAGGATGAGGGTTATGCTAGAGTCATCCACAGGACTCAGGGAGTGAGCTGGAGGGTGGTGGTTAAGAAAGTCTCAAAGATGACTTGTGCTTCTGTCCAGGGTATGGTTGGCAGTGCCACTAAGAAGTAGAAAAATCACAATTAGAAACAAGTTTGGGGATGAAGTCTAGGCAGTCCAGGTGAATCTGTCCAATAGGCAGAGGAAAATGTGGGTCTAGACAGATTAGAAGTTATTAACGGTGGAAGTTGGAGGCCCACGGTCTACCGTATGAGTATGAATTATCTGCCAAAGGAAAGCACAGGGAAAAGAGAAGAACAGAACTCAAGGCAATGCTCATACTTAGAATTTGGAAAGAGGAAGATGAACCAAAGAAAGGAAAATGATGTTTTAATGACAAGCACATGAGGGAACTATCAATGACCCTATCTTTTCAAGATCTTGAAACTGCTAGTTGCCAATCATCCCTTAGCTCTGACCTTGCTTGGAAAGTGCTGGGCTCTGCCATCTAGGAAGCAGTGTATTTGTGTCTCCTAATTGGATCACTTGCTTTATTTGCCCCCCATCTACTTAACCCCTTTGACTTCTCCTTACAAGCTTTATCGTTTTACTAAGGTTATAAAAGCTTTTACTCTGTGTTAAAGCGATCATTAAAAACACAAGACTTTAGTATCAGAGCCATAGCTACAGGTGCATCATTTGCTGAGACTTCAGTCTACTACTCCAACACAAACTGTTAAAAAACAAAAACAGGATGTGAACTTTCCTCTCAGAGAACTTAGAGTCAAGTCTACTGGAGAGATGACCCAAATCACAGAATTCAAGAATTAAAAAGATATCCAAGTGTCAACTAATAGGAAAATTGCTAAACCTTTAGTTCCTGGGTTTTAGCAGGCTACAAGCTCAATATGGTATGGTAACCAAATGAATGAATGTGATCTTGGTCTGAATTAAGAAAGGAATAGTTCCTAGGAATTAGATGATTGTCCCTCTGTACTCAGCACTCATCAGACCACAACTGAAGTATTGTGTTTAGTTCTGGGCCCCATTGTTGGAGAGCGTTCAGAGGAAGGAAACCAGAATGGTAAAGGCAGGAGTATGCCAAAACCAGCTCCTAATCAGAAAAGCCAGTTATTAAACTTTTTTTTTTAAAGCATTTATACCTGGGCCTTGAGTTCTTTTCATGTGAGAATCAGTTGAAGAAACGGGTTTAGCCTGGAGAAAAGAAAACGGGAAAATATGAAAACTATTCAATATTTATAGGGTTGTCATGTGGAGAAAGGACTAGACTTGTTCATCTCCAGAAGGTAAAATCAGGAGCGACAGGTAGAAGTTACAGAGGTAAATTTAAGCCGTATTTGTTGGGGCAGGGGAGAAGAGGGAAATAAACTTCATAACAGCTATTTACAAAAATGGTTACTTTGAGAAATGTGTTGGGTTCCCCTTCCTTAGAGGTCTTGGGACAGGTATGTTACAATGAGGATTTGTTTAAAGTATGAGTTGGTCTAGATGTCTGCCAAGATCCCAGTTCTCAAATTCTGTGGTTCTATGATTCTGTTTCTGTTGGTACGCGTGTCACTTTTGCTCTGACTCTGTTCTGATGAACATTTTTTAAAATAGATGAAGACATAATGAACATACTTCTAAAATTTGCAAATGCTAAAAGTTCTCAACAGGCTGGAATCATAGACCAAATCTAATGTAATGAAATTTTCTTTGGAAAAATAAAAAATAGTCTTGGACTTGGGCTCATAAAACCAACTGCAGAAGTACAGGACATGGCTAGGCAGCAATTAACACTTAAAAAAAAAAGATGAGTTTTAGTGACGTGTGAGTTTAACATGGGTCAACTATGTGATGTGGTAGCCAAAAAAGCAAATGTTACACTACAATGCATTAATAAAAGTACATTATCTAGAATGAATGAGTTAATACTCCTACTCTATTCTGCCTTTAATAGGTAGTTATCTTTAGTATTGTGTTCCATTCCAGAATGACAAATTATTCCTCTTGGAAATTAGGAGATAAAAATGATGAGAGGATTCAAGGCTGTGTTGATGTGGTTCAATTCAATGAGCATTTATTATGCACCAACTATGTACATTGGGGGACACAAAGATAAAATAACTCCTGCCCTTGAGCTTACATTCTATTAGGGGATACAGCTACATTAAATAAATACAAAATAGTTTCAAGAGGATAAGAGCACTAGCAACAGGAAGATTCGGGAAAAACCTATGTAGAAGGTGGAACCTGATCATCAGGGCAAAAGGCATTGAGGTAGAAGATGGTAGACAGTTTTATTGGAATGGATATTACATGATATTACAAGTACATAATATGAAATAAGAGTAGGATGGTAGGTGGAAGCCATTGGTGGAGAATAAGTTGAATAAACTGTAAATGTTTAGCTTGGAGAAGGAAAATTCAAGGTTCTTGAAGGGTGTATTTGAGAGGTATCACAAAGGGAAAAAAAAAAGTAAGAAAGAAAGAAATAATTTTTTTGGTCCCATAGGGCTGATGGGTAGAAGTTATTAAAGGGAAGCAATTTTCAGCTAGGTTAAAAGAACTTAACTAGTAAAAAGAATGAATTGCTTGAAAAGGTAATGAGTTCCCTATGAATGGAGCTTTTTAAGTAGGGATTAAATGACCTTTTTTTAAATTTTTTTATTTTGAGTATTGTAGACAGAATTCATGCTTCAGGGAGGAGCTGGACAGGAATCTTTAAGGTCCCTTTCTTACTCTAAGATCTTGAGGATACCGAATTACCTGTGTTCATTAGTTCATTATCAAAGATGTGTCTGAAGTCAACACACAGACTGCTTGCATTAGAAAATACAGTGCTTTCTAGTGGCCTGTCTGTTGACTTCAGACATGTCTTCAACAGTGAACCAATGAATGCTGGTAACTTGGATTCTTACAACAGAAGGGACCTAAAAGCTGATTCTGTCTCTGATTCTACATCCCTGAGGACCAGAGGTGAGCTGCCATCTAACCCAAATGTACCCAAAGGACCACTAGGCCTTTCCATCTGCTGTGATGCTAAACCTTCCTATGGTATTGTCTCTTCTAACAAGAGTCTAAGTTCCTTAAAAGCTAGAACTGTCTTGTTTTTTCTATTCATATCTCCAGCAAAGTTCTTGACATGTAGTAAGTACTTACCAGATGCTTCCATTCTGTCCTATACCCCTTTCTCAGAGAAAGTAGTCTCCTATTGCGCCCATTCCTCCTAGACAAAGCTCATTATAATAAAGCCTCTGTCTCTTTCCATATACATTTCTGCCCACAGTGAGATCCTTTAGTGGCAACCTTTCATTTCCCCTTCTATAGAGATCAGCTTGAATCCTTAGGACTCAGCTTTAAATACTCCAGATTTGTAGTATATAGGGTTTTTTTTTAGGTATTTAGGATGAAGTAGTATGTGGAAAAAAACCACAATCCTGGCATGTGGCCAATCACATGACCCAGAAATGACTGTCTAGTGGCTTAAAAAAAAAAAAAGCCCAGCTCAAAGCTCCCAACCGTAAGAAAGTTAAGTCAAGTTTGACAAGTCTCTCAGAGTACTCTTTGAGACGAAAAATTCAAGGAACCTGCTTTTACTCTTAACTATTATTTCTTTGAAGTGGAAATTAGTGTTCTATGCAAGACTTGAAATGTGAAGAAGCTGAAACTAGAATCAGCCCCTGAGCCTGGGCAGGGTGGCGTTCCAAGCTGCTCTGTAGGAGATGACCTGCCACTGGGTTACACTCACCCATGACTGAGTGAGCCCCACCCAATATTTTTAAAACCTAAAAAAAAAAATTATCCTATGTTTAAACCTAGAATTGTGGTTTAGTCAAAGTACTGCTGATGTGGGCCAGGGCTTCATAATTCAGGGCTTAGAAATAAACTTTGCTTAAATTGAAAGCTGATGAAGCAGCCACAAGACATTTATAGCTAGCCTTATGGGCTAAATGGGCTAAATGGGTCACAACTGGCCCATCCAGACTCCACTGGACATTGAATATCATTTTTGTTCATGAGTAACCTGAATGCTGTTTCCATCAGTGACAAGTAGAAATGAACAGGAAACTTGGCATAGGAGAAAGAAAAGCGTTAGAATCAACGATAAAGTGCTCGTGTTGTGTCATGGAGAATGACACAGGGTTACAATTTTGAAAAATCTAACATCCCTAGACTTTTAGCATGTCGTCTTTATTCTTCAACTACTTTAAAATGGCAATCATGTCGAAGGGTATGTCACTAAGTGTTTAACAATGGACTCTTTCTCCCCTCCCCCCCCAATTAAGACATCCTCTAAGTTTAATCTGCATTATTAGCATTTTGTCTGTCTATTAAATCTAAAAAATCAACACAACAGTAAATCAAGCCCTGATTTCAGAGGTGTTAAGTGTTCACACTGAAAATTTGATAGCCAGGTTGAACTGGCTCCAGCTCACCTCTGGGTCATATACTGCCCCACTCCCCCTCATCTTCTCTTCTCCAAGGCTAACCATCTCCAATTGCTTCAGCTGACCCTCAGGTGACATGGTAGTTTTCATCCCCCTCACCAATTCCAGCTGTTTCTCCAGACACACTCCTGTCTGTCTATGTCCATCCAAAAGCATGTTGATGTTTCTGGATGCCTATGCATTTTTGTTTATGGTTACTGTGAAAATGCTGTGGCGTCTACTGGGGGTGTGGGGGGGAAGGGGCCAAGAAGGGGACATGTCACATCAGTCAATAAGCACCTATTATATGCCTAAATTTTTGGTCTCAGGACCACTTTACACTCTTAAAAATTTTTGAGCATCCCAAAGAACTTTTGCATGTGTATATATTTGTGCATATATATACACACATATGTATATATAAAATATCTGTCAATATGTATATCAATATATAAATGTTTATATAAATATAGAATAGGTATATCTATTGATATATGCCATATTAGAAATTAAAACTAATCAATGTTCAAATATGTATTGATTCATTAAAAAAATGAATCCATTACATATTAATATAACATTTTATGAAAAACTAAATTTTCCTCCAAAATTAAAATTTAATAAGAAAAATGACTGTTTTATATTTTCTGCAAATCTCTTGAATAGAAGACAGCTGGATTCTCATATCTGTTTCTACTTTCAATCTATTCCAATATGTTGTTTTGTTTGAAGTATTTAATGAAAACCCACCTTCACATAAATATGTAGTAGGAAAAGGGAAGAATATTTTAAGAGCCTTTTCAGGTAATTGTGGATATTTTTCCTTGATATTACATAAAAATTGATAATTAGTGGTGTCTTAAAGGTTAGCTGCAATGTGAAATTTGAAACCATACCAGTTAATAACTAATTGAAAAAGGCAAATCGTAGTATTGTTATCAAAATAGTTTTGACCTCATGAACCCCCTAAAAATTTCTAGAGTATGTCTAGACCACACTAGCTGAGAACAAAGAAAGGTATCCAGTAGCCATTAACTCTAGACTACCTCTGTCAGCTCAGTTCTGCCAATAAGTGGTTAGCTTGGGGAAAGGAGTCATGAAAATAATTTAAAGGAGACATCAATCAAAAATTATTTTTAAAAAATTTGAAGGGCTGCCATAAGGAAGATTGATGAAATTAGATTTGCTCTGCTTTCCCTCAGAGGGCAAAATCAGAAATAATGCAGGATAGGCAGATTTCAGCTCAATGAAAGGAGAAATCTTTATACTTGGTACAGATTTGAAGAGCCAAGGTAAGACTAGTTTAGGAGAAGGAGATAACATATAGGGAGTTTGGGGAGCCTAGGTTCAGAAAGAGGGTGGAAAAATTGAAGTATAGCTTCATGATATAAGAGCCATATCTGATATAGGACATAGGTCCAAAAAGCAATCTTGCCAGCAAGGGCATATTCAGTCAAGAAAATTCAAGGTTGAGATGAGAGCACAAATTTCCAGGGGCCGCTTGTTGAGTATGTTGAAGAATCATAGCACCATAATAACTTCAGCTTTAAAACTTTTGTTGTTGCTAAGTTGTTTCAGTTGTGTCTGACTCTTTGTGACTCCATTTGAGGTCTTTTTGGCAAAGATACTGGAGTGGTTTGCCATTTCCTTCTCTAGCTCATTTTACTTATGAGGAAACTGAGGCAAACAGAGTTAAGTGACTTTCCCAGGGGCACCCAGCTGTAATGGCAAGCAGGGTGGGACTTTTTGCTGTTTTTTGTTTTAGAGTGCTTCTCAGCACTAAGGCAGTCGAGTGCCTTTGAGTCTTGCCTTTGTTTCAATCAAGAGTCTTTGAATCAGGAGTCTTTAATAATCTACTTAAGTCACAGGAAGGCCTGGGTCACATGGGTTTGAGTCACATAGTTGTGACACCCTCTGACCCTGAAGAAGTATGTATATATACTCTGAGGTTAGCATTTTGCTTGAGGCTCACTCATTGGAAGAGTGTTGGTATGGAGGCTCTGGTTAGCTATTAACCCCCTGGCTTTGAAAACCCAGATGTTGGTGCTTTTCTCTCTGGTAACTATGTATGTATAGCTTTGGTCAGGCAGCCAGAAGCCTGTCTGTTGATTCGTGTTGCTTGCTCTGTTTATAGAATTTCTGCTTGTGATTTCTGTTTGTGTTTTCTCTGAAGTTCTGACTTTTCCCCCTGAACTAAGTGAATGATATATGTATGTTTAATTAAAGTGAGATTGTAAACCCCTTAAAGTTTCTTTCCTTAGAAAAGCAGATCAAAGAATCTGTGCTAACAGTCCTCCTGTGTGCTGGTGTTATTGGCCTTACATCTCCACAGCAGCTGTTAGTAACATTGTTGTTACACCAGATAGTAAGTGTCTGAGGCTAGATCTGAACTCAGTGTGATAAGTCTTCCTGATTCCAGGCCTGGCACTCAATGCACTATGGCACCACCTAGCTGCCCCCAGATTTAGGACTAGAAGCCATTTATTCATACCCTCTCATTATATAGATGATGAAACCAAGGCACAAAGAGCTTCCATCCTCAGCTGCCTCGTCTTTTCTTTCTAGTAGTCCAAGTTCCCTTCAGTTGGTGCATCAGAACCTTCAAGCTTGTAAATCCTTATCCCTTTCATTTATTATGCTATGCTGCCTCTTCTATCCCATGATTCCCCTATAAGGTTTATAGTAAACTCCTGTTAAATAAATATTCGCTAAATTGAAATCAGTTGAGCCATGATCCTCTTTCACTCTCATTCCTTCCCTTAGCGCCAACCATCACCTGTAGATGGATGATTCTCAGGTTGTAACTCAGACTTCCAAGTTTTCTCCTTCATTCTAGACCTCTAATTTCAACTGAATCTGTCATCCAAATGTGAAACTTCAGGATCATCATTAGCTCCTCCCTCTCCCTCATTCCCTCTTCACTGCCCAACTAATTTGTTGCCAAGTCCAACCAACTCCACTTCTAAAACATCTCTCAGATCTCTCCCCTGTCACTTCTATCATCCTAGTTTAGGCCCTCACCATGTCTCACCAGGAATGTTGCAATAACCTCCTAAATGTTCTGCTTGCCTCCAGTCTCTTCCCCCTACCCAACCCTAAGCCATTACACATACTGCAGTCAGATTAATCTCCCTAAGGTATGTGTGGCAGACCTAGCTACATTGTAACCACTCTAATTCACTTCATAATTTTTATGGCTGCTACAACCCTTCTCATAATGTATAGAAGGATATTTACCATTTAGGATTTTTACTATCACCCTTCTTTGTGAATATAAATGAGATGACGTTGCTTGGTGGATAATTCATACATTATTAACAAAATCCATACATTTTAGTAGTTTTTTGGCTGACTCACCTTATAGATGCAAGACAGCTTGGTATATGAAATAATAAAGAGCCCTATGTGAATCTTCACCTGTTTACTCTGTTTATAACAGACTTTAGATTTGGGAGATTGTCTCAGGAAAGTTGGGTAAAATCATAAATTCAGACTGTGAGCAAACAACAGCACCTTTGCTCTTTGTTTGCCATAAGATTGTTTATGAATTAATTGCCACTTAAAAAATCACAGGTGAATGTTTCACAGTATAACCTCAATCCCCAAACCCACTGGTATGAGACTTCTCATTAATGGAGATAAATACCCTGCCCTGTGTAAAGGGCAGGACTCTTCAAGCTTCAAGTCACTTTGGGGTCTGTAATCAGGGCTCCCAGCTTCTTGCTTCAAGAGGGAAGATGGAAGAGGTCAATTCTACTTCAAGTTGCTGAAGGAAAAGACTCTGGGAAGACCAGAAAGGACCCAGCAGTCTCAATTACGTCCTTATCCCCAGCTTGCTACACTAGAGACTTTGGGGAGTTTCCCCTTGGGTGAGATCTAGGAATATCTCATTCTGTAGTATCTGGTATGTATTCTCCTATGGATGCTTTCTTTGATTTCTGATTTGGATAACTGGGTTTTCTTGGCTAGACATTATGTATGTTCATTGTGGAACCGGTTATCCTCCAACCAATCACGAGGCTCAAAGATCCCAAAACATAATTATTTGGGAAGAGTTGGCAGAAAATAACCTGCTTCCCCACCAATTACTCCCGGAAAATGGGGGGAAATCATGAAACATCAATAACACATAAGAGATGGGACCCCTCCTATATAAAAAAAGAGAAGCTGGCTACCACACGTACTACCCCCCAACACCCCCATCTTATGAGTTGATCTGACTTGCAGATTTGCAGTGTCCCCATCTCCAGCTTTCAAAGAAGAGACTTTGGTCACCTCTAAAAAAAAGTGCTTCAAAAGAAAAATCTCATTTGCTAGCATGGAGATGTGTTTTGCATGACTGTACATGTATGGCTTATATTGGGTTCCTTGCCTTCTTGGTGAGGGGGTGGGGACAGAGGAAGGGAGAGAATTTAGAACTCAAAAATTATAGAAAATGAATGTCGATTATTTTCGCATGTGATTGGGGAAAAACAAAATATTAAATTAAAAAAGAAAAATATCTCACTTGGTACATGAGTTTTATGTGTAGTCTTTTTTTCTATTCTCAACGTGGACATCAATATACCACAAAATCACTGATTTCGAAAGGTATTTGCTATTAAATGAGGAAAATAATCTGAAAAAGAGGGACTGATCACCTCTTCTTTCCATTTTAAGAAAAATTCAACAAAGAATGAAAAAAGAAAGAAAAAAGCACCAATTTAGACAGTTTTGATTATGTCAGTTCTCTGCTCTAAAATCTTCAGTAGCTCCTCATTTAGAGACTTTAAGGCTTTAAATTTGTTTTGTAGTAGGCTTTATTTAACAGACATGAAACAATTTTACACAACTCCAACTTTTATAAGGACTCTTATTATGTTTAGCTGCAACTTTGACAGAGCAAAAGTAGGGGAGGAGAAGAGAAGAGAAAGCCTGTCTGACAAAAATGAGGCTGTTAGTAATGAGACCTGGGGATGAGAGTTTGGGGCGGGCGTGGGGGGGTGGGGAAGCATTTGTACCAACAGCAAATTTCTCAAACTGTCTTAAACATTTGTAACACGACATTTAAAAAAAAGAAGAAAGTCTGAATATACACTACTAGATTACATCTGTCAAAAAAAGTTTAACTTATTTTTTCAAAGTACAAAATGTTTCTTAAAATAAACTGTTTAAAATGTATTCAAAAAGAGGTAGGGGATTAGGACTTGCAGAATTCATTTTGGGAGTTCTTCAATAATGATTCTGGACACTGAATTCCATCCAGTTGAGGCATCTCCTTTGGGGTAATCTGCGCAGGTGCCAACCCAGACAGCAATGTCCACCAACCCAGCGCTGATTCCTTCACACAGACCTTCCACTGGGAGACAAGGACCACAAGTTAGAACCTCCCTGAGATTCCACAACACTCAGTCAGCTTTTTGTTGTTTTTGTTGTCCTTTTAGCTAATGACAAGTCTGACACCAAATCCAAGGCTGCTTAATACAGGAATTAGCATAACTGATTGATTACAAATTCATGTAGTCAATATGGGTTCTCACAAATATTTTAAATTTTATAAATAATTTTCAGAAAATTTTTGAATTTATCACTGTTATGGAAGCAACCTGTCTATTAAAAAAACTTTATGGTAGAATTTTTAAGTTCCAGGAGAAACAGAAAAATGCCCCCAAAAATAACCCAACCAACCAATAGAAATCTATTTTATTTTTCAAAGTGAAAAAATTTGATTTCAGATGTGCCTCTTATTTTGTTGGAACACTTCCTGACAACTGACACAGCAGAAACAGAAGACAGCTTTTATGGGTTGGAGGTGGGATAGGTCAGAGCAAAATGGTTTTCTTAGTGTTCCACTTATCTCATCATTTTCTCACTAATGCAAATTTTATATGTTGCTTTCCTTTTCTGTTTGCAGTTTACAAAAACTGATTCTTGCAGAGAATCCGTGGCAGTCAGATAATTTTAAAATACAAAAGAACCATGGTAAAACTGACATTCTGACTCAGCTTGGTTCCTACTTTTTTTTAAAGGATTTTCCCTGCCCCCCACCCCCACCCCATCCTACACAGGTTGGAAGTGCAGCAGCCAATAAACCTGGTTCCATTGCTGATTAGACTAGAGATTTTAATATGTTCCATTTTTGACCTGGGCCATTTCACCTCTCCTTAGACATCCTGGTGGCTTCTGGTCCCACAGGTTCATCATATTGGTGCCAGACCTAGTTCAGACACTCAATTGACTTTGTCTTACTGCAGTTCAGAACTACTGAACTCAAGCAATCCACCAGTCCCAACCTCCCTGACAGCAAGAACTATAGATTTGCAATATCATTTCTAGCCCCCACCTCCTTTTAAAGCAATGCTTTAATGCATCTTTGAAATCATGGATGTAGCTACTCCCTCCATCAGCAATTGGTATCTATGCCTTTTCATCCTACTGAATTTCTATAAATCTTCCATAGAAAAGGCAACCAGGATGCTGAAGGTCCTTTTTTGATTTTCTGATTTTAACCTTCCATGAATACCAATTCAGCACTCAGGCTGTCCATCTGTTATCTCTTTTTCTCAGGACATGACCCACCACCCTTTCTGATGATGGTGCACCATCCTTAAGGTGCAAGTGCATTTTAATGCTATTTCTTGGGTACTGGTCATTGTTGGCAATCCAACCAAGTTATATCCACTATGTATCTTTGGATGACCTTCACTTGTAATTTTCTTGATATTGTGGCATTCCAAGATAAGGTGCAATGGAAAGGCTTCTTGGTTTGCAATCAGAGTACTTGGGTTTGAATCTAAGATTTGGCACTTACTACCTGTGTGATCTTGGGGATATTTAATGTCTCAGGATGGCTTTTAAGATCACTTCTAACTCTAAATCTGTGGTCCTATGAGAACATTGCTGTTAAAAGGATGCACTTTTGCAACAGTGACAAGTGAAAACATAACACAATTTCCCAAATGTGATTCAGTCTGATCTTCTCCTCCTATTTGATTCTGGATGCAGCTCACTTACCATCTGTGGCACCAGTCCCAGATATATAAACTAATGAACTAGATCAGTGGGCATTACCCATCCAACTGGGTCCAGTTCAAGATTCTCAACATGATACCAGGGCGACTGTGAAAAGACCTGGATCCCTAATGGGAGGATCCAAGAATATTCAAATTTCTCTACTGTCTTTAAATCACCTGGAAATTAGTCCAGAAGCTTCAATATCACTACTGGTAATAGCAAGCATTCCAGGCCTAAATTTCAGATATATGAACTTGAAATGTCATTTGACTCACTATGTACTAATAATAGCTAACATTTATATAAAATTTGTAAAGCCATTCACACCTATTATCTCATTTGATCCTTACAAAAACTCTGTGAAGGGGGGCAGCTAGGTAGCACAGTGAGTAGAGCACCAGCACCGGAGTCAGGAGGACCTGAGTTTAAATCCAGCCTCAGACACTTGACACACTTACTAGCTGTGTGACCTTGGGCAAGTCATTCAACATCAATAGCCCTGCCTTCCCCCCTCCCAAAAAAAAGCTTCTGTGAAGTAGGGGCTATTATTCCCACTTAATAGATATGGAAACTGAGGCTGAGAGGTTGAGTGGCTTGTCCAGCATCACACAGCTAGTAAGTGTCTAAGGCAGAATTCAAGCTCAAGTCTTCTTGACACCATGGCACCTTGTTGCCTCATTATAATACTCTGTCATAGGATAATAGAACGTTAATCCTGGAAGATACCTTAGACATAATTTAGTCCAATCTCTTTGTTTTCCAGGGGGGAAAGAGGTTTTGAGCAGTTAAACAATTTGTATAAGGTCATGCAACTAGTTGGCAGAGGATTGTAGCCTACACGGCACTTATACTTCCACTAAAGTCCTACTGCAATGCCTCATTGTGACCTGAATCTGACCTTGGATTCTTGAAGGCAAGCCAATAGAGCACAAACTCTGGGAGGGTTTATTGTAATGAAGGACCAGTCTAGTTACATTCAGGGTAGCACACAACAAAGGGTTGGCCATAGAATCTCATAGAAATGGGGAAGGGGTGCAATCTCTCTCCTGATATGGGGAAAGGGTATAATCTGAATTACAGAAGGGAGTACTCATAGTGATCAAAACTTGGTCCTTTTGAAGTGCTCCTTATAACTCTACCCACTCCGTAGTGGTACTGCTGCTACTGATTAGGGCTTTTGAGCACCCAGAAGAGGAGGTTCTCTCTGGGGATATATTAATTTTTATATCTACTACACAGCCCCCTTTCACTTTAAAAAGGCACAACACTCACCACGTATATCAAAATTCACATACTGAATAAGAAAACATTGGGGTTTTTAAGTTGCTTTGTTACATTTGTTATTTAGGTTTTTCTTTATGCTTTTAGAATTTGTCTTTTTTAGATCCAAGGTCCAAAGCAGAAGTCAGATGTAAAACTTTAAACTGTACCTTTTTGACTATTTACTCCAAACAACTAGTATATAAAAACATAACGGAGAAGTCATACCATCTAATAAACATACACTACAATTGTAAACACCAATAATAACATCTAACCTCAGCTTTCAGGTATACCAAGAGCTTTCTGTGCATTAACTCATTTGATCAAAAGAACATAGGAGCATAGGTTTTTCAAGTTACAAAAGATCTTAGAAAACAAGGAAGGCAGTGTCTCAAACTTGTGAATCTTTCAGTCACAAACATGCCACATCCACAGCAACCTTACATCAATTTCCAAATTGCTTTCATGCACAGAAAGCCTAAAAAAATGATAAAAAGTCTCTGCTCTAAGGAAATCATCATTCCCTTCAAACTGGGTGTAACTCTAGACTTGATTCAAGAGGAGACCAGGAAAAGTATGGATTGTAAGGGTTTTCCCTTCATGCTGGCTAGACTGCTTCTCCCCTCCCAAGGGCAGAAAAGACAATCAGGCTCTTATTACTGTATAATTATGGCCCCTGGTAATCCACTGACCAACTCTAATTGTATTATATCTTGCAGAATGCTAAAAATGATCATTTATGTTAGGTTAAAATCTCAATCAGCAACAGTTACACAAGCATTTATTAAGCACTTACTATATGCTGGGCACATGTAAGTCAAATGTAAGCCCCTTGAGGGCAGAGGCTATTTTTCCATCTTTGTTGCCCCCAGCTCTTAGAACAGTGCCTTGCACATACTAGACACAGTAAGTTGAAGTGAGTTTGTAAATTTCAGTGAGGGAGGCTTTTACTATAACAGATTATAGCCATCCATTCATCTAATGCGAGAGCAAAACTTTAAAAGTGGTTTGTTAATCACCCACATCCACAGAACAAAACAACCCAAAGAAGGTCTCACAGGACATTCTCTCACACATGTCATAGTTCTCATACCTGAAGAAGTTCGATGAATGTTAATAGTGGAATTCATTTCTGGGCTTCCTTGATCCAAATAAATTATGGCCTCGATGGGAAGTGGTCCTGAGCATTCAGCCCCATTGAATGTAAAATACCACCGCTGACAGCAGGCGCTTTTGCATTTCAGTCGAAGGGATCCACTAAAAAGTACCCTGAGAGCACTGTTAGAGCGCATCTTTGTGAATGTGCATTCCTAATGTGAAAACACAGACATGGACTTGAGACCACATCGTCCATTCTATTTCCTCCAGAACATAAATGTGCTTTCAACTCCCCCCAGCCCACATTTTAAAAGTATAACTAGCCAAATTATATATTTGTATCCCGTTAAGAGGGACAGTGTATGATAGGAAAGTAAATCTCAGTCATGCTCTAATTGTTCAAGCCTTCAGCATCAATGGGACAAAACAACCGAGCCATTAGCATTTGGATGGAGCTAAGCCAATACATATCTGTCACCTTAACTTGATTATGAATAAGAGAAAAGGCTAATTAGTTATAGGATCACAGACCTAGAACTAGAAAAGACTTTAGAGGTTACTTAGTCCAACACCTGCGTTTTAAAGATTAGGAAAATGAGTCCACATTTTGCCACATGTATCAAATAGGTATATAGATAGATATAGATGTACACATACACGTACGTGTATATACATACATACATATGCATATACCATGGGTCTGCATACACAACACCAGTGTGTATATATGAGTGTATCTGTATCATATACATGTATGTGTTTTTATAGATCTCTATATATAGATCTATCAGACTATAATATATATAATACTATTATATTATTAATTATAATACAATATATAGAGAGCAATAGACAGATCTATATAGATACATAGCAAATCCAGGTTTTGAGCCGAGATACTCTGACTCCAATGTCAATGTCCTTTCCCTTGGTATATTGCCTCTTAAGGTGAAGTAAGGGTAGCTCTTAGCTCCACTCTATTCGACCTTTGTGTATATTTGTGCGTCTTTCTGTATACAAAATAAATATTGTATTTCATTAAAATCTCTCTATTGAAGTTTTCTCCTCATCACCAAACTGGAAAAAAATCAGACATATTAAAAGATGATTTTTTTTTTAGTCCATTCACATTTTTGGTCTCAGTCACTGTGACAATATTGGAAGGAAGATTATTACATTTTTAAAAAGAAAACAATCCTGTTGCTTATTATCTACAAATCTGAACATTAACACCCAATTTTTTTGTCCTCTCAAAATCTGTCAAAGCACTAAGAACACATGAAACATTGCATGAAACTACTTAGATACTGACCAGCCCTGTTGCGAATGCTAAAAACGGAAGACACATTATCCTTAAATCCTACTCATACTACTTCCACAAACAGGGAACAAATAAAAGCACATTTTCTGTGTCAAAGTAGTAACAAAGTTGCAAAATAAAGAAGTCCGTCAATGGGTAAAACATTGTATATAGTACAATGAAACACTTAGGGAGGAAAATACACATTGTTAATAGAAACGTTGGTTGGTGTTTGCATTATAAAGTAATCTCATACATTGACTATGATTGGAGACTATATAGTCTATGCATCTCTTCTAACACTGGACTGACTGCATTATTCAATCTTCACTTTAATGACATCATTAAAAGGTTGTCTTTTAATTTTGCTCTCTCCTTTGGCCTATTTTTTTCATCCTTTAAAATTAAAGGCTATTTAATTTAGATAATCAAAATTTGAATTTTGCCAAAATCTGTCTTTTATGAGAATATGGTCCTATTAACTTGTATTCACATAGGTTCAAAAGGATATTAACTACTGTAACTATTGCAAAGAAAAATATTCTCCAAATAATTAATACTAAAAAGCTAATGCAATGGTTTTTTAGGGCAGTTAGGTGGCATAGTGGATAGATTGTTGGGCTTGGAATCAGGAAGACCTGAGTTCAAATCCAGCCTCAGATACTTACTAGCTGTGTGACCCTGGGCAAGTTACTTAATCTGTCTGCCTCAGTTTCCTCATCTGTAAAATGGGGATAATAATAATTCCTTCCTCCCAGGGCTGTTGTAAGGATCAAAAAAGGCAATAATTGTAAAGTGTTTAGCACAATGCCTGGCACATAGTAAGTGCTATATAAATGTTAGCTATTATTAAACGGTCCAAAGGTCTTTTTCTCAGTCCTCATCCTTTGATCTCTATTTGACAGTCAGTCACCACCACCATTCTTTCCTGAATCTCTGTCCTCCCTTGGTTTCTGTGACAATGTTTTCTTGGTCTTTCAAACCTTTCTGACCACTTGCCTTGGTAATTCTTCAGTTTTTCTTCTTGTTTCCAACCCCTAAGAGTGGACATCCCCAAGACTCTGTCCTAAGACCTCTTCTAACTCCCTATTCTATTCCTTGGCAATCTCATCCACATTAGCTTCAAATGGTCACCTCTACCCAATATTCCTACATCCATTCTTTACCTTCTTTATCTCCTAGGAGTCCAGTCTCATATGCCTGCTGGGTCCCTCTGCGTTCTGTGGATATTTCAAGTTTACCAAAACAGATCAATATCTCTCCTCCAAACCTGCCTCTTTGCCTGACTAAAGAGTCATCATACTCGACTCTTCCCTTTCCTTCATCCTCCATATCCAATCAGTTGCCGAGATCTGTATTTTATTCAATGCATGTATCATATCCCTCTTTTCCTTTCTGCTGCCACTGAAACCATCTTCATTTAGGCTCAGACCACCTCTCACTTAGGCTATTATTTGAGCCTTCTAACTGTCTTCCCTGCCTCATGTCTCTCTCTCCGCTCTAATCCAACCTTGACAGAGCTGCCAAAGAAATCTTCCTGATGTTCATGTCTGATCAGGTCACTTCCCTGCTGAAAAACTTTCAGTGACTTCCTATTGCCTACCCAAGAAAATGCAAATTCCTTAGGGCATTCAGGCCCTAAACAACCTTGCTATAACTCACATCTCTAGCATTTTTTTAGAGAATGTCACTTCTCCCTCATCTTGTCTTACCTTCTCTCATTTCTACTTACTTATACAGGACCTTCCCCACTCATAATGAGGACCTTCCTCCATCTCCACCTATTGAATCCTACTCTTTCTTTTTAAAAAATATTTAATTTTTTAATTTTTAGTTTATAACACTCAGTTCCACAGGTCCTTGAGTTCCAAATTTTCTTCCCCTCCCTCCTCGCCCCCCTTCCCCCAAGATGGCATGGAATCCAACATATGTTCTACATATACTTTTGCATTAAACATGTTTACACAATAGTCAAATCATAAAGAACCATGATCAATGGAGTGAGTCATGAGAAAGAAGGAACAAAACCAAAAAAAAAAGATACAAAAAAAGAGCAGATAGTTTCCTTCAATCTGCATTCAGACTCCATAGTTCTTTATCTGCATGTAGATAGCTCTTTCTGTCATGAGACCTTTGGGGCTGTCTTTGAACCTTGTATTGCTGAGAAGAGCCAAATCTGTCAAAGTTAGTCATCACAGAATCAATGTGTCTGTGGTTGTGTACAATGTTCTCATGATCCTCTGAGCTTTCCTATGCACAAAAACATATTCTAATTTGAATCATAGTTATTTGTGACTCCATTCCTTGATTAGATTTTAAATTTTTTGAGGAAAAGTTCTGCATCTTTATATCCTTAGAGCTTAACGTAGATCACTGTACATAATAACTACTATAAATAAATGTAAATTAAATTGAAAGAAACACAGAAGCTTTGGATAGGCTGCAAATTATCAACCCATTCATTAATGTTGAGTATTTAAATACATGGGCATTTATTTTAATAGACACTTTTCTGGAAATTGGATGCCAATATAAACCGCTCAGTTGCTAAAACTACAAGAATCATGTTAAACTTTTGCTCATATACAAGGTGACCACCTAATTGATCCTGCCCTAAAATTTTCTATATGTCTTACCTATATTATCTTATCTATATTCCTTACAGTGCAAAGATAAGGAGCTGAGTGATATGAATTCAGAACCCATACAAAGGTTTCTCCCAGTTCTTTGGTAACAAAATTCTGCCAGGGATTGGATTCATATCAGAGCCGATAGCCATGTATTCCTAATCAGAAACTTACTCTTAATCAAATTCTGGGTGGGGGGATGGGAGAGAGGCAGGGGGCAGGGGCAGAGAGAGAGAGAGAGAGAGAGAGAGAGAGAGAGAGAGAGAGAGAGAGAGAGTTAAAAGTTTCTCCCTGAGAAGTATCAGCACTGTACTATAGACTTGTAGGCCTAAGAGTGTTGAATTCCCCTATCCTCACACTCACATAGCCTATTTCTGAAGCAGATTTAACCACTTAGTTTGACTGGATCTTTGATCAAAATGCATTGTCCAACAGGCTGTTATTTCAAATAGAAATGTGATAAAGCAACATTGATATGAATAGTTCACAGTTACTCTTGCCTTCCTTAAAATTTGGCCAGGCTTTTATGACAATCCATTTCAAACCAAGCCCACGGGTATGTCTGAAGAATTACCCTCTACACATACCCTTAGGAGTTCCTGACTTAATGAAACTTCTACATTCACTTTTATTACTTTTTACCTAAACATTTTTAGAGTCATTTTTAGACACTAGGTAAAACAGCAGGGTGATGTGTTGCTCTGATGCCTTCTTTCATGAAATTGACTCTGAATTATGTCCTATTTTTTATACTTGGAAACTGGAGCTCAGTTTGTTTTAACTTAGATTGAAGTTTTCAGGGTGTCTGCTCTTGAATTATAAGTCTTGAGATGACTTTGGGCCAGATGTAGGAAATCTAACTAGAAATTTAACACTCAAACCCTGCAATCTTGATATATCAACTTAGAAAAATTCTGAATTTACTTACTGCGATTTTCCCAAGATCTATCCCATAGTTAAGTGCACTCCATGAACACTGTTTATAGTTGGGTGACCAGGTCTCTTCAAAGGTTTCTCTCAGACATTCGCCCTTTTCACCTTTGAATCCATCCCGACCTGGGATTCCAGGAGTACCCGGGATGCCATTGGCTCCTGGATTTCCATCTCTGCCAGGTACCCCAGCAGGCCCTTGTATGCACATTCCATTATACTAGGGAGAGAGAAAGAGAAAGGGGGGAAAACCACCACAACATAGTTTAATTATAATGCAAAGATATAGCCTGATCAGGAAAATAGCACTTGAGAATCTTTTAAATGACACTTTTGACCATATGACTCTACATAAGAAAACACTGACAAAATTTTCTAAGAATAATATGATACATGACTTTAACAAAAGTAGTATTTACTTTATGTTGGCCAACCATAATTCAGATCATCATTTTAAAAGCATAATTTTATATATTACAGTGAAGAATTTGGTACCACTATTTTAGATCACTGTACACCCCTATGATCAAAGAGGAAATACACATTTCCTTATATGTTATGATGAACCCTAAAAATTACTGCCAGCCTTTCAGTCCCCTAGGCTTGTAACATCTAAAATCCTTGATTTCTCTCTCCCTCATCCCATAGATCCAATTGGACCCCAAGTCTCACTAATTCCACCTCCAAAAGAACACCCACATTCTACTCCTCTCATTGCTGCTACCAACACCACCTCCTCCCTGTCACTAGTGTGACAACCTCTCAATTAGACTGTGTGACGTCAGTGGGGAATAAGATCTTCCCTGCCCATCAGTAGGCCTCATGTGGAGCCCATTACGGGAAGCTTGCTTGTTGTAGGAAGACTTACACACTTTTTGTTAATTTCTAATTAGGCATTGAGTCAGAAGGGTTCTGGCTTTGAGCCTATTAGCTGAGAGATGAGCTTTTGCTTTGGGGGCTCACTTACAAGAAGGATCTTGTGATTCCCTGGTCAA
This sequence comes from Trichosurus vulpecula, assembly GCF_011100635.1. Classification (NCBI taxonomy): domain Eukaryota; kingdom Metazoa; phylum Chordata; class Mammalia; order Diprotodontia; family Phalangeridae; genus Trichosurus; species Trichosurus vulpecula. The sequence goes on from NC_050573.1 coordinate 142,109,538, forward strand.
GATTCTGAGTAGTCATATGATCAGAGCTCCCTTACCTCCTAAGAGGTAAAGGCTCTCTGGATGCAAAGCTTTGATTCAGGAAGTAGAGCCCTGTCTGTTGGTCTTTATTTCTCTTCTTTGTATCTTTTCTGTTTAAAGAAGATTGTTGACCCCAGAAACATCTGTCTCTCTTAGTAAAGCAGATAAAAGAAGTAAAGCAGATAAAAGAACACTAGCAGCCATCCTGGGTATGGCAGTGTGGTTGCCATTACAGACTGCTAGCTTCCAATCTTTCCTCTCTCCAATCCTCCACATGGCAGCCAAAATAAGCTTCCTAAGGCACAAGTTTGGTCATATTACTCTTCTGCTAAAGAAACTTCAGTGGCTCCCTATTGGCTCTAAGATAATATGCAACCTCCTCAGCTTGGCATTTAAAGCCTTTCATGATGTTTCTGCTGCATGTCTTCCAAGATCTGTTCATAATACTCTTTTTGTGTAGTTCATATTGAAGTCTAACTAACCTACTGGTTATCCCTTGGACTTGGAATCTTATCTTTCACCCCCTTGCCTTTTCCAGACTGTCTCCTGGGCCAAGAATTCATTCCTTCCTCATTTCTACTTCACAGAATCCTAGGCTGCCACTAAGAATCAACTTCTGTATCAGAATGTTCTCCCTCTCCTTCTGCTCTCTCAAATAAACTCATGATATGCTTATGTATGTAAATGGTTTGATACCCTGGCAGTAGAATGTAAGCCTGTTGAAGGCAGGGACTGTTTTTTTAATTTTGTCTGTATCCCAAGCACTTATCAATGCACCTTGCAAATAACAGTTGCTTAATAATTTTTTATTAGATTGGATCTGCTTCAGTTCTCACTATTTAGAAACAAGATATAGTCAGATCACCGGGGCCAGAAATGATGGTGGGTGAGGTAGGATCATTACACGTCAGGAATTTACCAGTAAGCCTATTGTTTATCTTTCCAATGTGCTTCATCGACATTGAAAGAACCTTCTTCCACTAGAACTGAATTTCCTCATGATTTGGGACATCACTATTTTCTCAAAAAAAGACAGATTAGATAGAAAGATAGATAGATGATAGACAGACAGATAGATAGATAGATAGATAGATAGATAGATGCATTCTTATCTATTGCCAAGAAGTGTGAAAATGAATCAGTATATTAAAAGGTGTTTTGAAGACCTGGCTGAAAATTTAGCTACTGGCAAAGTATTTTAAAAGACTGAGTTCTATTTGGATTTAATTCTTATTCTAAAAATATTATTCATATTCACTGGAAAATATATAGACTATTGGGGTTTGCAGTTCAAATGGGGCAGAGGTAGAGAAACCATTATGGCTTATTTTGGTATTTTCTTTTGTATTATTATCATCACTGAAGCTTACCTCTCCTTTGTAATACCAAGCCCTATTCTTCATCCACATGATGTCTTCCAATCTCTAAATCCATTAGTTATTTCCCAGGCCATCATGCCAGCACTACCTACACTTTCCTTCTGACCCCTTGGTGAACCAGTTCAGATCTACACTGTCCTTTTCTCTCACTGATCTAGCCCTACCATGCCTCAGCCTTGGATCACTCCCATTGTTAGTCACTTTTGCTCCTAGATATGTGCTGCTAAACAAAGCTGGAGAAAATTATGAAACCATGCTTTCTGAGTCCACTAAAAATTTATGTTACAGAACCTCAACTGGGCTCTCACTGCTGAAAGGCAATTCTTTTAAATCTCCCTAATCAACTCATTATCCCACTCACCATAGCAATTCTTCCAAACCCTTTTTATCCCTCCTAAAACCAAGAGAAGCTCCCCCTCTCACAGCTGAGAACCTTATCTCATATTTTACAGAAAAAAAAAAACTGAGGTCATCCAACAAGAGCTTCTTCTTCTGTCTTCCTCCCATCTCCCTCCAGTTGCCTTCTTCTACTCTTTCCTCCCTTACCTTATCTCACAGGAAGAGGTGACTCTTTGCTTTGCCCAAACAAACTCCTCTACAAGTACAAATGATCCCATTCTATCCCTTCTTCTCCAGGAGATTGTCCCTTCTATCAGTTTCTCACTTATCTTCAATCTCTCCCCATCTACCAAATACTTCCCTACTGCCTACAAATATGTCCATATCTCTGCCATCTCCAAAAAACTTTTTGATTCATCCATTCCCACTAGCTATCATCCTATACCCTTCCTCCCTATTATGGCTAAACTCCTTGAAATCTATAATGATGCCATCACTTCCTTACCTCTCACTCTTTTCTGAACTCTCTGCAGTTTGGCTGTTTTCTGACTTCATCAATCAAACAAAACTACTCTTTCCAAAGTTACCAGTCATCTCTTAATTGCCTAATCTAATGACCCCTTCTCAACCCTCACTCTTCTTGACCTGTCTCCAGCCTCGACACTGCCAATCACCCTCTTCTCTCCAGATTTCTGAGATACCATTCTCTCCTGGTTCTCCTATCTTTCTGCTCACTCCTTAATATCCTTTGCTGGTTTTTCATTGAGGTCATGCCTTCTAACCATAGATGTCCCCCAGGCCTCTGTCCTGGGCCTTCTTCTGTTCTCTCTCTATACTGTTTCACTTGGTGATCTCACCAGCTCTCCTGGATTCAATTATCACCTGTATGTTGATGATCCTCAAATGTACTTATCCAGCCCTATTTTTTCTACTGACCTTCAATCTCAAATCTCCAACTCTTTATTGGACGTTTCAAACTGGATGACTCACAGACATCTTAAATGCACCATGTTTAAAATTGAGCTCTTTATCTTTCTCCCCAAACTTGTGTGATGGGACCACCATTTTCCCAGTCACTCAGACTTACAACTTAGATGTCACCTGAAAGTCTTCACTTTCCCTCGTGACCTGTATACAATCTGTTGCCAGAGCTAGTCAATTTTACCTTTGAAATATCTCTTGTAGTATGTGTTCCCTTCTCTCCTCTGATACTGCCACCACTCTGATGCAGGAATTCTTACCTGGACTGTTTCAATAGCTTGCTGCTTGGTCTGCTTACCACAAGTCTCTCTCTACTCCAGTCCACCCTCCACTCAGCTATCAAAGTGGTCTTTCTAAAGCACAGGTCTGACCAATGTCACCCCCCTATTCAGTGAATCCCACTGGCTCTCTATCACCTCTAGGATCAAATATAAAATCCTCTGATGTTTTCCCTAACCTTTCCAGTCCTCTTGTGCCTTACTCCCCTCTTCCCCCATATAATATGTAATCCAGTGACACTAGCTTCCTTGCTATTTCTTGCACAAGACACTTCATCTCCCAGCTTTGGGTATTTTCACTGACTGTCACTCACGCATGGAATATTCTTCCCCTTCATCTCAGCTCCCTGGATTGTTCAGCCACCTTCAAGTGTCAGCTAAAATCCCATCTTCTACAGGAATCCTTTCCCAATCCTTCTTAATTCTAGTATCTTTCCTCTATTGATTATCTACAATTTTAAACCTTTTTTTGTTAAACTTCATAGCTATGTATAATATAATTATATATTCTGTAGATTCTGTTTGTTATCATTTATAGCTATATGTGTATGTATTTATATATAGACATATGATTATGTATCCTTTCTATCCCATTTGTTTTCTTTTGTAGCTTATTTTTTGGACATAGCTGCTTGCTATTTTTCCCCCTCCTTGACAGCAAGCATTATCTTTTGCCTTTTCTTGTACCCCAGTACTTAGCACAGTGCCTGGCACATCATAGGTATTTAATAAATCTTTATTGACTGACTGATGATGAGGCTTTTCAGTTAGAGTTCTGAACGGTTAGACTTTGCTTTTTCTACATGTGACTGCTTCCTCGAGCATTTTACCTCCAACCATCATCCCTTTAAAATTAGCATTTCTGAAACATTGTGTGTTTAGTCATTTCAATTGTGCCTGACTCTTCAGGACCCATTTTTGGGGTTTTCTTCACAAAGGTACTGGAATGGTTTACCATCTCCTTCTCCAGCTCATTTTACAGATAAGGTAACTGAGGCAAATAGAGTTAAGTGACTTGCCCAGGGTCACACAGCTAGTAAGTGTCTTAGGTCAGATTTGAACTAAGGCCTTCCTGACTCCTGACTCTTGACTTCCTGACTTCAGGCCCAGTGTTCTCTCCACTGTGTCATCTAGCGGTCATTGTATTATAACCCCATTTTTTTTTATTTCCACCTAGACTCTCCCTGCAAGAATTAGGAATAATTTCCTCTTACAAAGCTTCTCAGCTGAGCATCTCTTCCTCTAAATCTGCTCCTGATCACTGACCCCTAAAAAAAAAAATCCAACAGGAACGCCACGTGACCATACCACATCCCTTACTCAAAGTCTCTTAATATCCCCATGGAATCAAGTAAAAACTTCTGTCCTCAAGTGACCTAATTCAGCTCACTCTCTGCTAGTCATCTACCTTCAGCTCCATCCAGGCCAACGCTACCCATTCCAACATTGGCTATCTTCTATATTTTCTATATGGAGCAAGGTTAGTCCTTTTCCCTGAATTCCAAAACAAAGACACCACCAGGGGGCAGACCTTGCTGAAAGCATGAAAGGAACATTTTGAAAGGTAATATACAAGGAATTTTAAAGGGTAGATTCAGTTAAAGAAAATCCTGTTTCCTGGACTGCAACTGACCTCAGATGCAGAAGAGCTTTTCTTATTTTTTTTTCCATTTTAAGAGGCTTTTAGCATTTGTTTATTACCAAAGTAGTAATATCAACAAGATACCACAACTATAAAAACAATTGTGCATATCTTATCCCCAAAGAAAACAATCAGATGGAGTCCTAGGCATTTAAAAAGTAATTGAAATCACCCTCCTACAGAAAGCAAATGAAACATCCTTATATATCCAGAAAACGAATTAGTAAGGCTAACAAAGAAAAAAATACAAATTTGGAAGTCTGGAACTGATGTTTAAAAAGGGCAGCTCCTTAAGCATTTTTATCAATCTGCTCAGCAATCTCTCTATCTCTAATCTTTATCCTATTCAACATCTACTAGGTTTTCTTTGACACCGCTCATGACTCACACTTAACCACAGCATAGCCCTTCGGGCCTACCAATTCTCCAACTTGATGACTGCATAAAATCTATGGTAATATCAAATGAATTTGGTTTGGGGGGGGCATTTACCACGAGAAGTCAAAAAATCGGTTTCTTATAAATATCTGGCAGACATTTTGAACAATCATAAGCCTACAACCATTAGCATCTCCAAAATACCCTGTGAAACTGTCTTCAAAGTTTTCTCAATCCACTTCCATAGCTCTGTCAAAGCTGTATCTCATATGCTAGATTCCTGAGCCTAGATCTGGACCCATTATGAGTTTAATTCTCTCTATGTTATTGGCCCTTATATGGTCCAATCCCATGAAATCCATATTATTGATACTCACAGGGCCCAAACAAGTAGATATTTAATCCATAACTTGGACCATATAGGCTATACCAGCTTCCATGCCAGTAGGTAATAAACAATTCATACTCAGATCCATGTGATCCACACTTGATTCCATTCAATCTACAGTTGAATCAATGCAACTTACAGGAATAGCTATTTTCTTAATCCCAAAATCCATGACAGCCCCCATTTCCTCTACCCTTAAGCCTATCTTAAAGTTTACCCATTCTCTCAGTGTTTGTGGTTATGTAGCCACTTTCAAGAGGATCTTTTTTGCTCTATTCCTGATCCCATTCCTTCTAGAGTAGAAACCATTCAATTCACAACAAGGCCCATTTTCTTCATAGTAGATCCTATTCTATCTATTACATGGCTTAGGCCAGAATCCATTCTTTTCATCCCAGCACATTTATATAATCAATTTCATGGCTCATCCATTTGATTAGTCATTGCCATTGCGACCACCCATTCCCGTCAGAAGAGTTTCTCAAAAATTGTGAGCCATTCCAATCTCATTTCAAGCAAAGTTTCTATCAAATCCTCCAGTCATTCCATAATCCATCTTACTCATTTGGTCCAGGTTTATGCCAGAGCTAAACTGACCCATGCTTTCCATGCCAATACAATTAAAGGGACCTTCCAAGTGTCTATTTCAAATTCCATGCCTTTTATTTCCATTCCTACAGGTCATATTTTGACATTCTTTTTTTTTATATATTTTGACATTCTTATGTCTTTTTTTAGATGATTCGAATCAGTGGGAATTGCTTCTGGTTCTAGTCCCATGCCAATGCTACCAATTCTACGAAAGGGTTACTACAGGTATTCCAGAACAAAAAGTCCACTTTTGGCAAGAACTTCTCAACCATTTTAACATATGTTGCTCTGTAAAACAGAAGTTGATCATTGCATATTAAATTTCAATTAGCTGTTCAAAAGTAACAGCGTCAATTCCATGACTTTTCCCATTTTAATCTTCAAAACTGTCTACTCTAAATGTCAGTCATATAGAACACTTCCTTCAATTTATCCCTGCCAATTTTATAATTCATATTTGCTACATACACTTTGCTTCCAAGTCTTTTGACCTTTAGCAGGTATTTAATCTCATTTGGGATAACAGGTGAGATATTAATTATTCCTGGGTCAACTGGTCCCATGGTCATACCAACAGTTGTAGACATCAACTTTTGCCTTGCCCTCTGGGCCTCCTCATCATCAGCATTTTCTTTGACTTTAAGGGGTACTCTACTCAGACCTAACTTGGTCAAAACTTCACTAGCTTTTTTCATGCTTTCTTCCATCTTGAATTCGACATTATAAAGAAAAACAACTTTGAAAGACTTGAGAACTCTCATCAAGACAATTACCAACAATGATTCCAGAGGACTGAAGATGAAGCATTTTATTTGCCACTTCACAGAGAGGTGATGGATTCAAGATCCAGAATGAGACATACATTATCGGGCATAGCCAATCAGGAATTTGATTTCCTTCACTATGCATATTTCTTACAAGGATTCAATTTTTCTTTTTTGCTTCAGTGACAGGGGATATGGGAGGGAAAGAAAATAAGTGTTTGTTAACTGAACTAAATTTAATTTAATTTTTGTTTGTTTTCTTTTTCTTTTTTTAAATTAGATTTTTTATTTTTAGTTTACAGCACTCAGTTCTACATGTTCTTGAGTTTCAAATTTTCTTCCCTTCCCTCCCCTCCCTCCTTCCCCCCAAGACAGCATGTAGTCTGATATAGATTTTATATAAACCTTTACATTAAACTTATTTACACAATAGTCAAGTTGTAAAGAAGAATTATGACCAATGGAATGAATGAGAAGAGAGAAGAAACAAAACCAAAAAAGAAGAGAAAAAAAAGAGAGCAAATAGTTTGCCTCAGTCTGCATTCAGACTCCACAGTTCTTTCTCTGGATGTAGCTCGCTTTTTCCATCATGAGTCCTTTGGAGCTATCTTTGAGCTTTGTATTGCTGAGAAGAGCCAAGTCTATCAAAGTTAGTCATCACAGAATCAGTATGTCTGTGATTGTGTACAATGTTCTCCTGGTTCTGCTCTTCTCACTCAGCATTATATCATGTAGGTCTTCCCAGGTTATTATGAAGTCCCTATCTTCCCCATTTCTTATAGCACAATAGTATTCCATTACATTCATATACTACAATTTATTCAGCCATTCCCCAATTGATGGGCATGTTTGTTTTCTTTTTAAAGAAGAGAATGCATGCTGGAGTGTCTAGAATAGCTTTTCCAAGCTGAAGGGATCCAACCTGTGTGACTACAACAAAAGAACCATGCATAAGAGAGGGTTTAAAGAATACCCAAATGTTAAAATTAAAAGGAACCTCAGGGGATATCTAGTCCAATCCATATCCATGCTGGGGGGAAAAGTGAATGCCAGAGGCTTCCATAATAATAGCTGGCATTTATATAAAGCTTAATATCTTACAATGTACCACCCATCATACATCTCATTTGAGCCTCTTCACAGTCCTATGAAGGAAGTATGATAAGGATGATGATCCACACATCACAGACAAAGTAGCTGAGCTCCTGGACTTTAAGTGATTTGCCATGACCACACACAGTCAATAATCAAAGGTAGGATTTGAACCTAAGTCTCTCTTAATTCAAAGTCAAAACATTCATTCCACTACTCAGCACTGCCTATCACATCTGCTTTAAAGGAAAATCAACAAAGGACAGAGATTTTAAATCTATAGCATGTAAATGGCATGCAAACACCAGACAAATTAGTAGACTTCTAGAGTTGACCGTTGGAATATTGTGAAATTTATGGATAGGGACTGGACCTGTGATTTCATTGGTTTAGAGTGAAGATATTTTCTCTACTAATGAAAGTGGGCATCTTTTCTGCAATTTATGGTTTTATAGAATCAGAGGTGTCAAACACCCTGGCAGCTTACAACATTCCCAAGTGCAGCCTGAACCAGATTAAACTATCATTGGGAAACATTTAACAAAACAAATAAAAATACAACACAACATAGATAATGTTATTTTGTGGTTTTGAGTCAATATGTGGCTCCAGGAATCCTCAAATAAGGTTAAGTGGCTCCTCTTTCTATTTGAGCTTGACACCTGGTTTGGTTCAAAGAACTGAGAGTTTAAGTGACTTACTCAGGGTCACACAGCCAGTTTGTGTCAGAAACAGAGCTCTTCCTGGCTTCAAAGCCAGCGCTTAATCCATAAGAGCATGCTGCACATAGTACACACACACACACACACACACACACACATTTAAATATGATAACATATATGCCTATATATGCTATTTCTACAGTGCTTTAAGACTTGCAAAATGCTTTTGTGTATAGTACCTTATATCCTCTCAACAGCTTTGTGAAGTAAATGTTATTATTCTCACCCATCTTACAGATGAGGAAACAAAGGCTTACAGAGTTTAAGTGACTTGCCTAATCTCACACAGTTTGCAGGCAGAATAATAATAGTTGCCATTTATATAGCTCTTTAGAACTTTTTACATATGTTATCTTATTTGATTCTTACAACTCTGTGAAGTTGTTGTTCAGTTGTTTCAGTCATGTTCAACTCTTCATGACCCCATTTGGAGTTATCTTGGCAAAGATACTGCAGTGGCTTGCCCTTTCTTCCTCCAGCTCACTTTACAGATGAGGAAACTGAGTTAAGGGATGAGCAATATAGATGAGCAAATGGTTAAGTGATTTGCCCAGGGTCACACAGCTAGTGTCTGAGGCTGTATCTGACCTCAGGTCTTCCTGACCACAGGCCTGGTACTCTATCCATTGCACAACCCAGTTGTGAAGTAGGTACTATTATTATCATCCCCACTTTACAGATGGGTAAACTGAGGCCAAGAGAGGTGCCGTGACATAGGGGCAAACAGGTAGTGCCTGGGGTAGGATTTGAACTCAGGTCTTCCTGACTCCAAATCCAGTACTATTTCCACTATCTCTTGCTATATAGTAATTATTTATTAACAAATGAGCAAATCTATTCATCATTGGAAATGTCTATTGTGTCTTCAATACTTGAAGGTTTTGTGATTTCCATGGTGTGGGCCCTCCCTGTACCCACAAGGACAACAACCCCATTCACTGTGACAGGTGGTCTTGTTGAGTTGCTATTTCCAAAAAATTTATCACTCCCTTCTTCACCTCCTTTCCCCCCACCAATGATCAACCTGGTGATGAGTCTTTGCAGTGCTCAAAGCTTTTTGTGGGTTAGTAAGATTTCCAGAGCATGGGCTCTGCTTCATTTTTCCTGTGTTTTTTTTTTTGGCCTGGCTTTTACTTTTTATCCCCGATCTGTTCTTTCATTAATGTAGGAAGCAGGCATTAGATGGGGATAAGAGAGGCTTGGAAGTCTCAGGGATAGAGAATGAGAAGGGCAGGGAGGCTTTCTTGCACTGAAATCCTTGATTTGCCCTAGTCCCTTAACTAAGAACTGGACCATGCAACTGTGTCCTTGTTTAGCTGAAACGAACCTCTCTGCCAGGAAAAAAGAATAACAATCCACAAAACCCATGTTGTCTAACTTCCTTTGTAATTTGAAGACTAGGAGAGAAGAGTCCCCATGGGTCGTCTACCGTGGGGAGTAGGAACTTCAATTTACTTCTTTTTGGTGACCACAGCAATGGTCAGGAAGAGTTCAATGCAAGGGAGGAGGGAGAAATCAGCTTTCTAAATATGAACAGGCAAATTTTTCTCTGATTTGAATAACAGCTAGTTAAATATGCAACCTTTCCAGCCGCATTGGTGCTACTGCCTGAAGTTCCCAACCCTTTTTGTTTACTAGATTTGGGGGATGGGGTGGAATGGTTAAGGGGGTTAATTGTGCTGGTCACTGGCACACTATCTCTGCCTTTAAGGAGTTTACATCCTCCTTGGTGAGAATACAACTGGATACACAGATAAGAACACAACAAAGCCAAAGTAATTTCAAGAAATAACTCCACTTGAAAGGAGTTCTTCAAGAGTGCAGGGAAGAAAAAAAAAACCTGCTTCCTTACGCCGCTTTCCTTCTAAAAGTAAACAAGATTCTAACGGCAACCAGGAGCAGAGAGAGGAAAACTGCCTTACCACACAACGTTTTCCTGACCACCAAGATCAGAGGATCCCTTGATAGCTAATTTCATATGCTCCTAAGGATGTATATCCTTAGAGATCACCTAGTCTAGTCGTTTCATTTTACAATGAGGAAACGGAGGCCCAGCTTTAAGAGACTTGTTCAGAGGTGCACAGGTACTAAGGGGCAGAGCTGGGATTTGAACACAATTCCTCGGACTCCAAATCCTCTTTAGTCTCTTCCAGTAACTAACAAAGCTTCTAGATATTTCAGGAGTAACCCATAGGGAGCGCCACCAAAGTTCTACGCTACCGTATCGTCCAGGCGTGGAACTAAGACTAGTTTCTTGATCCCCGTAAGACTAAAAATTGCAAAGGTGCTAACCTACGTGGTTAGCCAAAGTTCCTTATGCGGAGTTTCACCCTTTTCACTATGGTAATGATATCACCGCTCCAAGATTTCCCCTCTTCAAGTTATTTTCCCTCTCCAGAATCCCAAGCCCCATAGCACGTCCTTCCTTCCACGTAGACAGACATTAGACGACCCTTCCCCGCCCCTCGCCCCCCACCCCCAACCAAGCAGAGTAGGCAGGCAGACACTCACAAAGATGGGCAAGCAGGCAAGCAGACACGTACATAGATGAGGTAGGGGGCAGACAGACACACCCAACAGTACCATCTGTAGCTTTTGATCGTCTCTCCAGCCTCGGCAGCCCGAGCTCCCTCTCCTTTGCCAATACCAGCCCGTCTGCCCCACGCAGCTGGAGCCAGTCTTCATCACCTCCATCTATTCCCTAGCCTCCTGCAGTTCCAACTACCCTCTACTCCCCAACTCCCTGGGACCGCAGCCCTCCCACGGGACGGGACGGGATGGGACGGAACGGGGTGAACTGGACGGGACGGGACGGGATGAGACGGGCTCACCAGGTCCACAACCTCCCTGGGACGGAGCTGCGATTTCTGCTTTCCTTTGGGGTTCTCCATGCCGCCCAAAGGCGTGGGCCACAGCAGCAGCAGCAGGAGATGCAGGAGGCAGAGGTGCACCCGGGCAGAAGCGGAGGCAGCAGCCGGGTCGGAGGAGCGCATGGTCAAGCCGAATGAGCGGCTGAAAGACTCGGCTAAGCTCTGGCCCGCTAGGAAGAGGGGGTGGGAGGCGGCTGAATTGGTCAGTGTCTGGCCCCGGCTCTCCCTGCAGCCGCTGCTGCCTCCGGCTGCATCAATGCGCCTTTCACACGCGCGCCCTCCCTACGGACACCAGGAATTTCCATCCTGTGAGAGGCTGGGAGCCCGCCGCCCCCCGCCCCCCCGCTCCCCACTGGCCCCCAGAGCCTGGCCTCGGGGCGGGCCGAGACTGCTGGGGACTCCGCCCCTTTGGCCCAGGTCCGGGAGCCCCTTCCTGCTGCCAGAAAGCAGACAGACCCTCTGGGGAAGAGGGGAGGACAAGAGAAGATTGTAGAGGGCGTAGGTGAAACTTATGGAGAGGGTCAGACACAGTGAAGGGGCGGGGGGAAGCTGGAGATCGGTCTTCGAGCATACATTCTCACTCTCTCATTTTACAGATAAGGCGTTGAGGCCTCGGGAAGTTAAATAACTAGCCCAAACGGACACATGTATTAAGTAGCAGATTTAAACAAGTTTTCTGGCTTCGAATCCGGCGCTCTTCCCGCGCTACCTCAGCAAAGTTAGGCACCAGAGGCTGGTAAAAGGGATTGGAGCTGCGGAATAAAAAGTTGGCGCAGATGACATCCTCAGGCAGGAGAAGTAGTTTAAGAGGTAGGGAATAGCTACAGATTTAGATAATATTGTAACGGACTACCTATTGGATCTCCCACTCTGCCTCCGGGATCTCCATGGTGGGGAAGGGGAGGTGGGAAGAAAGGAGGGAAGAGGAGGAAGAGAGAGAGAGAGAGAGAGAGAGAGAGAGAGAGAGAGAGAGAGAGAGAGAGAGAGAGATGGGGTGGGCTATTTTCTTCAGAGCCTCATCTTAGGAGCCAGAAAGAGAATCTGAATTAAAGGTACAGTGAGAGTTCAAATAAGATAATATGTAAAGCATTTCGCAAATCTCGAAGCACTATATAAATTCTAATGATGACGATGATGCAAAACTGGTATGGGGCTATGCAAGCGGTGGTTAAAGTGCTAGATTAGCTGTGTGACCCTGGGCAAATCAATGAACTGCTCTCAGTCTCAGTTGCCTCATCTGTAAAATTGGGATAATGATAGCACCTACCTCCTGGGGTTCTTGTGAAGATGAAATGAAAAAGTATTTGCAAAGTGCTTTGTAAGCCCTTACGTGCTACATGAATGCTTGTTATTATTATTCATACCCTCTCAATCTGAACTGAGTTACTCATTTGTCTCCCTCTCCACTAAGGAAAGCAGTAACGTCTTGAATTTGAGCTGACCTTATTCAGAATTATTGAACACCAGCACTGGGAAGAATGAACCTTAAGGAATCATCTCACAGCTTCTTAGATTTTTTCTACTAGAAACCCCTTCTGCAGCAATATATTGTGGCAGCTATGTGGTGCAGCAGATAGAGTACTAGACTTGGAATCCAGAAGACCTGAATTCAAATTTGGCCTTACAGACTGACTACTTAAGTCATTTAACCACGATCTGTCTCAGTTTCCTTATCAGTAAAATTGAGATAATAATAGCTCTTACCTCCTAGGGTTGTTGTAACGATCAAATGAGAAAATACTTGTGAAACACTTTGCAACCTTAAGGTACTATGTGAAGGCTAACTTATTATTCTAGAATTTATGTGCAAAAAAATGGAGTGAAAGGCACTCGACATGTATGACTAGAAAAGTGAACTGACTATATAGGGAGAATGAAAGGCAACAGATGAAGTCATGGTACAATCTAAAGTGCTCTGGATTTGGAATCAGAAGGCTTGGGTTCAAATTTTAACTTTCCCTGTGTTAACTTGAGCAAATCACTTAACATGTCTGCATCTCAGTTGTTCTCATCGGTAAAATGAGAGGGTTGGATTATATATAATTTCTGAAGCCCTTCCAGTTGATGACCTTATAAATCTAACTGTAATTTATGATCCTTTCACCTTATATCTAAGATCCCTTACAGCTCTAAATCTTATTATCCCATTTGATAATTAAGTTGGCACTATCCCGTGACATTTTTTGTCTTACCTCTCACATCGTTTCCTTAATGTTCCATGTATTAATTTCTTCTCTCTTCAACTAGATTGCAAGCTTCTTGAGGGCAAGGACTGTGCCACACTTCTTTGAATCCCTCCCTAGCAAAAGCATAGTGTTCTGCATGCTGTAAGCACTAAGTAAGTATTTGTGAATTGGGCTTGACTTGACTTTATTTGACTTTTAGACACATTGCAAAACCCAAATACCACCTGTAAAATGTGGGGTTTGGATTCATTGCCCTATGGTATAATGGTTTAGGAAGAACACTGGGTTTGGAGTAAGAATATGAAGAGCTGAACACAGTTCTGCCACTTATTACCTCTAGGTCCCCGAGGAAATCATTTGGCATATCTGTGCTTCAGTTCGCTTGTCTATACAATGAAAGGATTAGACTAGAAAAAGTCCCTTCTGCCTCCAAAGATTGACAGCTACAGTAGGATACAGTAGGACAATATGTTATTGTCCTGGAGATACAAAAAGAACTACAGGAAATCTTTCAGGCTGTTTGCAGGAACTTGTTTGAGAACTTCAAAGTATAGATGAGATTGCAGGAGATAAAAAAGTATTGAGGATTCCATCTTTATCAGTAGAGGGTAATATTCTCACCAGTGAAATCAAGGATTGCTCAAAGTATCCCAGTTATGTACTTCTAAATGAGTGGAAGTTTTGTTTCCGTTTTATGGTATTGGGAGAGTGAGATTAGTCTCATATGGGGGTTGCTCAAATCCCCTTGAGCCCTGCAGCTCACTAGGCAGCTTGAGCCTTATAGAACTTCACTTCCTGCTCAGGGATCTAACTCAGAATAATGTTCATTCCAATCACCAGAAACACATGAGTCCTAATGCTGAATAGATTAAGGTTCTGGTGCTCAGCCCTACTCTGCCTTGGAAGAAGCAGCCTCCCTATCATTAGATTAGATAGCTGAAACAAATTATTATTTCTCTCTCATACAGTTATTTTAAAATTGGGGAGACTCCAGCTGTTTTCCCTGTTCTCTTTCCATCTCCAATCTCTCAAGGACAGGGCTGGTGGGAGAGAGGATTAATATTCTCCTCATATTGTTACTCTACCCAACTAGATCAGGCTTGTGTGGGGGGTATAGATTCTTTGTCTAGATTGCCCAAGGCTAGTGGCAGTCTGGGTATAGGGATAGTCTCTCTGGCCAAGAGTGATGTGATATCACTCTCAGCCCCTCACTGGAGTGAGTTCACTTCTCTTTGTAAAGTCCACCTCTCATTAACTACTAACCAGTCAGAGTTGTCTGCCACCCTCAGGAACACTCCTCTGCCAAAGGATATATAAACCATGAGCCCACCACCATATTTGTCTTTGGTCTAAAAGAGAGATGGCTAAATTACCATCCTTTTATTAATAAATGTGCTGGCATTATTAATAATATGATTAAATTACCCAGAAATTATGTCTCTCAAACTTTTTAGATGCCACGCAACTAGACAGAATATTTTCCTCCTTACGTTTTATCACTTGAGATGTACACAAGAAAGTAGGGGGCCTGTTGTTTCTAGCTGACTCTTCTAAGCTGATGTACCTTCCTTGACCTCTTTCCTGCTTTCTCTGCTGTCAAGTAGGAGGCAGCAGTGGACTATCCCAGCATTGGAAGCTGGTATTACTACATACTTTTAATATCACTTGTAAGATTTTCAAATTGCTTTTGTTACCCTGTCCAAGATACCTCCCCTCAAACCTCCATCCTTGACTCTGGGTTCATGGGAATTGTGTTTGATCCTGGGATTTCACCTCCAAAGCTGGTTCTGCCCACCTCCCTGAGTAAAACCCAAGGCAAATCTAAAACAGAGCTAAGTTATGGCTCCTGTCTAGGTTCTCCCTAAATGTGAGCTACAGGATGCCTTCCCACAAATGCATTCAGTCTGTAATATGGGTATAGAGAGAGAGTCCCAGGTCTCATCCAAGAGAAAATTCCCCAAAGTGTTTAATGTTGCAAACTGGGGATAGGGACATGGTGGAGACTGACAGCTCCTCTCCTGTCTTTCCCAGATCTTTTTCCTTCAGCACATGAAGTGGGGTTGGCCTTGTCCTCGATCTTCTTTCTTGAAGTTAGTAGCCAGAAATGCCCCAAGTGACTTGAAACTAACTCGAAGAACACTTGATAAGAACTGAAGAGGTCTCCTCTCTCCCACTCTTGCCAACTCCACCTTTCCCTTGACACTGGTTCAGGAAATAAATCTACATCAATAAGGAGAGAGTCCTATACCAATGGACTTTGGGAGTGCAATTACATTTCATTTTGTTTTCAAAATAAAGTCTCTCTTTCCCTGTTATGATCAGGACTGGAAAAATGACTCATGATTTTTTCTTGGATTTCCCAGTCAGGATTCAATCAGATATATTTTCTAGATCTTTGTGGTATAGTTGTGGAGGAGGACTTGACTGTACTGCATCCTGCCATTCCACCATCTTGACTGGTCTTCTAGTCTAGGATTTTTATCTGACAGTCAGAAGACCAGTTTGGTTGCATTAGAGCAGAGGTTCCCAAACTTATTTGGCCAACTGCCCCCTTTAAAAAAAATTACTCAGTGTCCTCCTAGAAATGTATTTTCTTTAACCCTTTAATGGCTTTTTAAAAAAAATGTGCATTATTTCCAAAAAATATATAATTTTTTTAAATGATGCATCTTAAATTGAATAAGTTATTGTAAATTCGTGGGGGTTTTCTTGCATTGAAATTTTGATGATGCAATTTGTGTCATGTAACTATACAGTACCATATTGTAAACAAGTCATTTCATGTACATATTCCTGCAAATGCATCTGGACTTCTGACGACATGTGACACACTCACCTTCCAACACTTGCTTGTTAAGACATGTTGGAGAACTTGACCACTGATCTGTTATAACTTGCATTTTGTGTGTTTATTTGAAAAATAATGTAATCACTACAACTTTAATTCTGTTATACAACAGATGAAACATGTATCAACAGTTTTTCAAAATTTTCTTATCTTCTCTTTTTTCCCTATGTTTTCATCACCCCTTTATTTTTATTCAATGTCACTCAATTGCACCCAAGGGTACTACTGCCCCCCACATCCTTCCAGTGCCCCCCCCCAGGGGGTGGTATCACCCACATTGGGAACCTGTGAAGGAGAAAAGTCAACAGCAAAGACTGAACCACAAAATCAGATCATCCTATTATTGGAAGGAATCTCTGAAGCCATTTAGTTCAGTCTATTCCTAAGCAAGCATCTCCTCTATAACAGCTGCAGCTTCCAGCCTCTACTTAAAGAAGTATAGTGGAAAGTGTTGGTTTTGGTGTCAGATGAACTGAGTTCTATGTGACTTTGGGTAAGTCACTGGGATCTCATTTCCTCATCTGTATAATGAGGTGTATTGGTAATTAAGGTGGGACTTTTTTTACTGTTTTAGAATACTAAATTAATTAAGTGTCTTTGATTGAGTCTTACTAGGTGCAAAGCTCCAGGCATACACCCTTTTGCTAAATGTAAAGCCCCAGGCCCCACATCTTTTTGCTAAGTAGGCTCTGAGCCCTCAGGGCCCTGAAGAGGATATAAAAACTCAAAGGTTAGCATTTTGTCTGGAGCTCTCACTCCTGGAGGAGTGTTGATGTGGAGACTCTGGGCAACCACTTTAAGAGCCTCCCAGCTCATGAACTGAGATGTTGATGCTTTCCTGGTAACTATGAATTGTGATTTGGTCTGTTTATATTGTCTCTGTTTGTAATTTGTTTGTATTTGCTCTGAAGTTCAGTTTGCTGACTTTTCTTCCTGAACTAAGTGAATTATATTTATATGTGTGATTAAAGTAAGATTGTTAGCCCCTTAACATTACTTTCCTTAGTAAAGCAGATCAAAAGAACTTGTGCTGACAGCTCTTGTTGCTGGTCTTGTTGGGTCTTAAACCCCACAACAGCTGCTAGCCGAATTGTTGCTACACAAGATTACATTCGGGGAGCTTTGAGGCTCCTTCCAACTCTACATACATGAGTTCTAACCTGAAGAACTCTGGTGATCTAGATGGGGAACTCACTACCTCCTGAGGTAGCGCTTTGGGATGACTCTAAATGTTAGTAAGTTGGTTTCTGTGTTGAAGAAAAATATGTCTCCTACAGCTTCTAGCTTTTCTTTTTGTTCCATCCCCTGGGTTCAAATAGAACAATCCTAATCTCCCTTCTATATAACTATTCTTCAAAATACTTCAAGACTGTTATCTGGTATTGCCTCTCCCTGACTTCTCTTTCTTCAAGTTAAATAACTTTCATCCCTTTAATGCACCTTTGTGGGTCAATGCCATCACCTTCTGGCCATCCTCCTCTGGCTGTGCTACATTTGCACAATCAGTACGGCCCAACCAAATTACGCAGGAACCTTGAATTCCAGGCTAATGAATTGAAATTTATCCTGTACACCTTTGGAAAATAGTGATGTTTTTAAATAGTGGACTGGCAAAGAAGAATTTTAAGAAGAAAAACAGGAATGACAATGAAACGCTGGATTTGGTGTATGAGACTTGGATTTGAATCCTGGCACCGCTACTATAGGAGTATCTAGGTATCTCAGTGGATAGAGCACTGGGCCTGGAATCAGGAAGACTCATCTCCCTCAGTTCAAATCTGGCCTTGGATAATTATTAGCTGTGTGACTCTGGGCAAGTCACTTAACCCTAATTGTCTCAGTTTCCTCACCTATAAAGCGAGCTGGAGAAGCAAACCACTCCAGTATCTTTGCCAAGAAAACTCTAAATGGGGTCATGAAGAGTTAGATATGACTGAACATAAGGACAATACTGCTACTATAGAAACATCATACATACCTCTTGGATAAGTCCTCCCAGCTCTGAATCTATGGTCTGTAAATTATTCCCATTACTCTAATTGCCCTGTAAAACAAAATGATACATCCTGACCCGTTATGAAAGTTTTGATTTAAAAAAAATAAGCCATCAGTAAGTGATATTCTCCCTCTTCTCATCCGGAATAGGGGACTCCAAGAGTGGAGTGTTGTATATATTATCAGATTCAGTATTCATTCACTGTCTTGGGGGGTCTTGCTTGCTTCCTGAATTATTTTGTTTTAAAGGAAAGTTTTATTTAGAGGGGAATGAAGGAAGGGCATTTCCAGAGTGACTGTAATGTAAAAGGCAAAGGCAAGAAAAAAAATCTTATAAAAACAGAACAAAATAAAAGGCAAAAAAAGAGATGACATTGTTTGACTGGGGCAGGGGGGGAGGGAAGGGAAGCCAACAAACAGTCCCCACAGCTGCACTTTTAAGTGTGTTCTGTAGCTCAGTAATGCAATTGGTGTCCTATGTAAATATGACTGATTCAATAAGGTTCATTGTAGATGAGAGAAGAGGTCTGAAGCACCTTGGCAGAAAGTGTTCATGGAAGAAATATTTACATTAGCCCATATGGTCAACAGTGGGGAAAGTTTAAATTTTTTTTTCTAAACCAGTTGCCAAAAATCTACAAAAGAACATGTGTTACCAACTACTTGACTGGTAAGGCACTCTGGTGCAGTGGAAAATGTGCAGGATTTGGAATCAGGGACCTGGGTTTACATTATGGTTCTCCCACTTACTACCTGCATGACCTTAAAGAAATCACTTAACCTCCCTGGGCTTCAGTTTCCTAATCTGCAAAGTGAGGCAGTTAGACTAAAGGGCCTCAAAGACCCCTTCCACCTCTGAATCTATGTTCCTATGAGCTTAGGGGAGTTATTTCCCGTCTCTGGGCTTGTCTCTTTCTTTGTAAAATGAGCACAGTTGGACTAGATGGCCTTAGTGGTCCCTCACAACTTGAAATCTTTGATTCAAGGGCCATGGATTGCCACATAGTGTGAGAAGCAGCTTTGGTGATTCCCTGGCTTTAGAACATGGTCTAACTCATCCCCAGGCTGAAGGCACAGGTGCAGAGTCTTGCATTCTGAAAGGAGATGTCCTATTGCTCACCTTGTCTGCCGTTCAACCTCTTTCTTGCCATATAATATCTTGTTATCCACATTGCTCAGGCAAAGATGCTAAAGCTGATGATGTTTTTCCTAGACAGTCAAGTGAATATATGTGAACTAACAGAGAGTGTAATTAATGGCAATCTGGGTTACTCTACCCTCTTTTCCACTTGTCCTCTTCCAATAGGAAAATTGAGATAGCTGACAAGACTACAACTGAACATTATGTTGTTCCCATAATCCTCAAGCTTGGTTTTCATAGTCCTCCACCTTCTGGTACCATGCCAACTTTCTAGATTTTCTCATGGTACTCCCTACCAGGAATTCCAGGTTCCAACTAGTCTCTGTTAGGAAGGGCTTCAGAGACCATCAAGTTCAATCCAAGCTTAAACAAAACTCATCTTAATTTTCTTTTTTAAAAGTCTCTTTGTGCAACAAAAATTCATCTTTCAATACCAGTATGTTCTAGGGGCGAAAATCAATGAGAATTGTAGAAAGTAGGCCTTGAAGTCGGGAAGATCTGAGTTCAAGTCCAGACTTTGATCCATACTAGCTATGAGACTCATACCACATCACTTAATTTGTCAAGGTCCCCGGAGCAATTCTCTAAGAATATTAGATACAAATCAATTGCTGATCTGCATTGCTAGAGGGAGTTATCTCACTGGGAGTTCCTGTACCAAGGAAATCATAAGTCTGATCCAGAAAATTCTGCCAGTGATGTGTTTTGACTGTAAGTCTCCATTAGATTACTTTATACTAGGCACTGTTCTAAGTACAGGGGATACAAAGAAAGGCAAAAGACAGTCCCTACCTTCAAGGAGCTCATAGTCTTCTAATGGGGAAGACAACATGCAAACAACTATGTACAAACTAGGTACAGGATAAGTAGGATTGGTTGTTGTCATTTGTTCTCAAAGAGGACCAAAACGACATCACTGTGTTTCAGTCAAGATTCAATGTGTCCAACTGTGGCCGATCAGGCCAATACGAGCTCAGAATGCTCTATCACAGATAGGGCACAAATAGTTCCTCGTGAATATTTGGGGTGGATACTCCAAACTTGCACATCCTGCATTTCCTTTGAGCTGTTTCAATTTTGCTTTGCTCATAGAGCACAGAAATAGTAGGAAATAACCAATAGAAGGAAGATTCTAGAATTAAGAGGGACCAGGAAAGGCTTCCTGTGGAAGGTAGGATTGTAAATGGAATTTGAAAGACACTGAGGAAGATTGGAGGAGGTGGAGATGAAGAGTATTCTATGTACAAGGGACTAAAGGGCCACAGAGAAACGTACAGTGGGTGCAAATAGGCTGAAGCATATTCACAATGACCAATTACACTCATGA
Source organism: Trichosurus vulpecula (assembly GCF_011100635.1). Lineage (NCBI taxonomy): Eukaryota > Metazoa > Chordata > Mammalia > Diprotodontia > Phalangeridae > Trichosurus > Trichosurus vulpecula. The sequence goes on from NC_050573.1 coordinate 142,130,477, forward strand.
CACAGGTAAAAGAAATTGCCCAACAGGACTACTTGAGTTGTCCTGCCTCTCTGCATTTCCTCCCTTTTATCCATACTCAGAATGCCTTTCCTCCCACCTCTATGACAGTTGAAATCCTATTTATCACTTAAAGCCCTCCCTACATCTCTCCCCACCAATAATGATTTTTCCTTCTGGATCCCACATAGCAAATACACTTACCACACGCTTTGTATTTCATAGCTATCTGTTTGGGTGGGTTTTGGCCATACTTGAATGCAAGCTCTATGTGGGCTTTTGAACTTTACATCTCTTCTCAGAACCTAACAGCGCTTGCAACACAGTAAAAACAAATACATTTTTGCTTTTCCTAAAGAGGAAGACGAATACCATAGGAGGACAGGGGCTCAGTAGGTGGCGCAATTACCCTCCAGCAGTCGGCCTTGTATCACCACTGTATGTGGCTGAACCTGTACTTCCATTCTTTTCCCTTGACTCCATCCAGCAAAATTCAGTTTTAAACCACTCCCCCTCTCTCCCCCACCCCATACCTAATTACCTGCTGACCCTGTTAGCTTGAGAAGCTTAAGAATCCAAAAATGATGGTTCATGCCAGGTTCCCGAACACTCAGGCAGTGAATGACCTGAAATTCTAGACCAGTGGTGTCAAACTCAAATATAGACGGGGGCCATTAAACTGTACATAAGGATCCCTGAGGGCCCATGTTGACTGAGAAAACCACATATCAACATTATCTATGTTCTATTGTATTTTTATTTATTTTGTTAAATATTTCCTAATGACATTTTAATTTGGTCTCCCCCAGCCCTGTGTTGTAAGCTGCACATGTTTTAAAATAATATAGCTAATTTATATAACACCTACTGTGTGATAGGCTTGTACTAAGTGCATTACAAGTATTATCTCACTTAATCCTCACAACAGCCCTAAGGGGTAGGCACTATTATTATTATTATTCCCATTTTACTGTTAACTGAGGCTAACACAGGTTAAAAGACTTACCCAAGGTCACACAGCTAGGAAGCATCTAAGGCTGGATTTGAACTTGAGTTTTCCAGACTCCTGCACCACCTACCTGCTTCTTCTGTAACGCAGAAAGAAGCTGGCTGGTAAATGCTTAAGTATCAACTCTCAAGGAAAAAAGTACCTACACAGGCACATGTTTAATATGCATTATTAAAGTTTTCTCTCTCACTTTCTTAAGTGTAGACAATCAACAAAAGAATAAACCAAGGCCTCCTTTGTAGTGTTTGCCTATTTCCTAGCTGTAAATGCTGACACTGAAAATTTAACAAAAGGCTCAGGAGCCTATACAAGCCAGTTCAGCATACCCCTGTCTGGTTGGTACTGAGCTCATCCACCCACTTCTGGTAGAGTCTAATTATCTAAGGGCTTCTACAGACCAGGCCTGCTGGAAATGTTGCCTTCTCAGTCATTTTGCAGAACAAATTTTGATCAGATGAGCTAATATATATGTAAATACTTTGCAAACCTTAAAGCACAAAATAAATGCTATTACTTTAATTAACAGAAAAACATAGAAATGTTTTGGTGAAATTCATTGGTGAAAGACTAGTCCAAGCAAGGTATTTGCCAAACATCTTTATGTGTGAACCTTTCAAGCCTCCTTTTCAAGTTTTGAATATTTGGACACCTGGGAGTTCTCATTCTGTGGAAGACTTGAGGGTAACCACTGCCTTTTTTGATGGCCCTAGAGTATTTAAAGTCCCTTTATTTCAAATCATAACATTCTATGTACTTTCACCGTGGGTAGTCTTTCATTTCCTGCTGATTTTTTTCCTTTTTATTAAATTACATGAAGTCACATAATCCTCCCCCACATACCTTGCCCATGCCCTGTGGGAAGAGCTTCTTAAATCGGTATGCTCTGAACAGACTCTGCATTGTAAGGACATTCCTCAGAAAATTGTGAACTACAGAGATTTGTATTTGAAAATGGTCAAGATGGAAGAGATTGTGGGCCAGTTCAGATAGTTCATTGCAGCCTGTGTGTCTCTTTCAAGGCACAAAGAGCAGTCTGTTTTGTGATAAGAGAAAGCCAAAGTAAGTAGCCTTTTTTGGAATTGCATCTTGACATAATTAGGTTTATGACATGCATTCAGTTTCCCTCCTCCCCATGTCTTCACTCACCAAGAAGCAACTGTACTATTGTTTCATGTTCCTCTTTGTTCTGCTGTTGCTTATGTAAGAACTTTATTGATATAAAAACCAGCTCATTGGTGGGGAAGAAGGGAAGAATGTGGATAATGAAAATCTCCAGGTGTTACAAAGACACCCTCATCACACCAAAACTGTTAGCAAGTATTAAAACTGACCAGCATCTTGGCTGTTCTCCACTGCTGCTGAACACCTTTGGGTAGAGATGTTAACAGGGAGGGAGATGATACTAGATAGGAGAAGGAAAGGGAAAACAAGGGTACCTTGCTCTTAGACACAAAGAAGTAGCTGGATTTATCAGTCAGGGAAAAAGTTGTTGAGTTATCTATACTGGCTCAATCAGTGTTAGAGCTTAAAAGATATCTATGAATGGCTGGTGTTATAATCTTTAGGATTAAAATGTCAGTTAAATTAATTAGAACCCAATGCCTCCTTCCCCAGAGGGCAGGGAGTTTTCTTCAGATCAGCCAAGTTTCCTTTTCCTCCTAGCTTGGACTATTAGTTCCCATTTTCCTGAACTCCTTAACTACTCTGATTAGCCCATATGGGGTCATGACCCACAGTTTAAGAAGTGCTGAAGAGATTATGAATGGAAAAAGTTTAAGAAGCCCTGGATAGGAGACCCAATTATCAAACCTGCAGATGACATGAAGGGATGGGGTGGGGAAAGAGAAGAACAAATACAACTGATTATGGACTTAAGTTTCATGAACGTCATGTTGGCAGATAGCAATCAGAATGAAATTTAGCAGGGAAAAGGTAAAAAAGGCCTCTGTGGAGGTTCAAAAAACTTGATTGTCCATGGAGGAAAGGATATTTAGAAAAATGGCTTGGGTAGCAAATCATTTGAAAAGTATTTGGGGATTTTATTTGACCATAAGCTGAATGTGAATCATTGGTATGATGTCTCTGCTAAAAAAGCTAAGGAAACCTCTAGCTACATTGATATAAATACAAAGTCCAGATGACAGGAAAAAATAGTCACATGGGATTGCATTGCTGGTCAGACCACTTTGGGAATATTATGTTCATTTCTGAGCACCACATTTTAAGGCCAGACGGTTCCAGCACAGATGGACATTCAAGAGGGAGGGAGGAGATGATGAGGATGATTCAGGTTTCAGAAGTCATATCATACAAAGAAGAGATGAGGGAACTATAGCTGTCAAACATAGAAAAAAGAAGAGGGAAGAAATTATACATTCCAACCCTTCAAAGGATTTGTGATCTCATCATTGTGGCCATAGCCTACATTGTGGCCCATACAGGCCTATCCAGAATCACAAAATCTCAGATTTGGAAGGGGTCAGAGAGCCTATCTTGTATGGTCTACACTTGAAGAACAATGAGAGAGAAAGAGACAGAGAGAGAGAGAGAGAGAGAGAGAGAGAGAGAGAGAGAGAGAGAGAGAGAGACACAGAGAGACAGAGAGAGAGAGACAGAGAGACAGAGAGACAGAGAGAGAGAGAGAGAGAGAGAGAGAGAGAGAGAGAAGGAGAGAGAGAACAAGCTAGCCAAAGACCTACGATGTGGTCCCAGGGTAGGCTGGGGGAAAGCCTGTGCATCCTTCTAGCTTCCCTGTTAATGGCAGCCTTAGGGCAGAGGCACACTGAAGTTGTGCAAATTTCAGCAATGCACATGAGAGATAGCAATGAGAGGCAATGGCAGGCCTCAGGGAAGTTGTAGGATCCCAAGTTCTTGGATCCAGCCTTGGAAATGTGGTGGTGTAACTTTTCCACTTGAGTGATGAAAGCAGTGGAAAGGGGAATCTTGTGCCCAAGTTCTGGGAGTTCCTGATCCCTAGCCTTCTGGAAGAATATCCAGATCAGAGTTCTTGGCCTGAGGGTCAAGCATGTGTTCCCAGAGCTGGGGGAACAGTAAGGAACCGAGCCAGGATACAGAAGAGCAAAATCTTAGACTTACCTTTCTGCAAGTTGTGAGTTATTCAGACGGTACAAGTCCAATGGGAAAGGGGGCTGCCTCTCTGGAAACAATGTTTTTCTTTACCTTTCCAGAAGAAATCTAAGTCCTGAGGGTAGTCCCATGAGTATGGAGACTTTTAAAGATTCCTGGGGGTTGGAGGGATAATGGTAGAACTGACCAGAAAGTCAGGGGGTTGCCAGTCTAGCAACCTCAAGTTCATTTATCTCCTGAGGACATTCTAGACTTTTAGGACAGTGTTGTTGTTGTTTGTCCTTTGTTTTCAAAGAAGACTGATGACATCATAGGGTGATGTCTTGGCTTCTGCATGAATTGGATTTAAGTGAGGCAGAATTGCACAAAGTTGTCAACCTCACTCTCTCTTCCAGAGTCATCTAAGTCTAGTGGCAGGACAAAAGTCAGGATGATTGCCAGTGGCCCGAGATGCAATGGATGACCTTGGCATCTTAGATGTCTGACCAAGCTCTAAGCCCTCCACAGTGCCTACTTCAGCCACCTTCATGGTCACTGAAACAAATTGTTCTCATCCATTCATTCTTTTGGGGGAAGTCTTCACATGCTTGGGGTAGACATCCCCCAACCCACGGAAGGGTTTGAAGCCTGTTGGTTTCTCTCAACCTGGTTTAGCCTCTCTGCCAAGATGATTTTACAGGAGTGTGACCACTGTGCATGCTACAGCTTCTTAGAGCCACAGGCAAGAGCTGGTTGACTCTTAGTCTCATCCCCTTCCATCTTCCCTGGCAGCTTGCCCCCACTATCATTTCCACCCCCCCCAAACTTTCACTCTCTCCATATCTATTTACTTCTTTCCTGATACCTCTGCAAAATACACAGTACTCCTTCATTTCTTTGAAAACCTATTACATAGGGAAATTGTCTTATATTTCTCCTTCCTTTCACAGCTAGACTTTTAGAAAGAGCTATCTTATATTTACTACCTTCACTAACTCATCTCTCACCATATTCAGTCTCTGGAAATCTGGCTTCTGACCTCATCAATCTTCTGAAACTTCTCTCCCCAGAGTTACCCAGGATCTCGATCGACAGATATGAGAGTATTTTCTCAGTCTCCATCCTTTTTGGCCTCTCTGCAGCATTCAACACTGTTGATCACCCTTTCTCTGGATACTCTCAAATCTATGGTCTACAGGTTTTTGGGACCCTGTTCTCTCTTGGTTTTTCCATGTGTCTGACTGTCTCTTTTTCTAGTGATGTTCCCTCAAGTCTCTATTCTTGGCCCTCTTCTATTCTCTCTCTAGGCATCTTTTCTCTCAATGAGTTCATAAGCACTCACAGATTTAATTTTCATCTTTATGTAGATGATCCAGACCTTATCTCCCTCCTAAATTATAAGCCTGCATCACACTTCAAACTATAGACATCTCAAATTTGTCCAAAATAGAGCTCATTTTTCTTTCTCCAAACCTACTCCTCGACCTTCCCTAGTTCTGTTGATAGCACCAACCACCATTCTAGTTTACTCAGGCTTGTAAAATCTGAGTTAGACTTGATTCTTCTCTCTCCTTCACCTTTATACGTAATCAGTTACCAACAATAGGTCCCAGGGCAAGCCCGACTTGGTCATTATGGTTTGGGCCTTGTTGGCTCAGACTATATATAATAGTGATTGTTTCTGTTTTAGCCAGATACCCTAAGAGTCTTCCCCTCCCAGACTGATTTTTTTTTACTAACTAAAAGAGGCCATTCTTTACCCCATTTCTTATCTAGCCTAATCACTAAATGGGCATTCCCTCAGTCAAATCGAGACCTGTTAAAGACCTTAGCTTAAAAAAGGTCAAGGTCTTCCGCCACATCCAGGGCCATCTCCAGTCTTCCTTATCTATATCTTGCCACTGGACCCAGATGGCTCTGGAGGAGAAAGTGAGGCTGGTGACTTTGCACAGCCCTCCCTCACTTAAATCCAATTCACTTGCATGTCATGGCATCACCTCCCTGATGTCACAGTGCTCTTTGAGAGTTGAGGACAAACAACAAACAATAATCAGTTGCTAAATCTTATTTATCATATTTCCACATTTCTTCAATCCATCTCTTTTTTCTCTCACCTCACATACCCAACCCATTGCCAAATCTCATCATTTCTGCCTTTGCAACTTCTCTTATATAAGTCTCCATCTTCATGGCCATCATTATAGTTTGGGTTGCCTGCTTATGCCCAACCTCTCCCTTCTCTAATCCTTCACATAACTGCCAAAGTGATGTTCCCAAAGTGTAGGTCTGATGTCACTCTTCTACTCAAGAATGTACTGTGGCTCCCTCTTGTCTCTAGGATGAAACAGAAAGTCCTTTGTCTTCTAAAGCCTCCAAATTTGGTTCCAGCCTACCTTTCTAGTCTTAGTACAAATACTTTCCTTCAAGAACTCTACAATCCCAAGAAACCGGCTTACTTCCTATTGTTCATACCTGACATTTCCCTCTCCTGTTTTCATATCTTTGCTTGGGTTGTTTCCCATGCTTGGAAAATACTCCCTACTTAGCTCCTTGTGTTTCTTCAAAACTCATCTCCAGTGCCTGGCCAGGGAAGGAGGTAGGGTCACTGGTGACAATGGAAGGGAAGCTCCTTGGATTCTTTCTCACCTCCACCAGAGCCATTCATTGCCAGCGCTACCACCATTACCACCACCACTACTGCTGCTTCTCTGATCTTTTGGGAAGAGCTGGGCTTGAATCCTGCCTCCTATCTGTATGATCCAGGCAAGTCACTTAACACTGGGGTTTCCCATCTATAAATGAAGGTGATGCACTAGATGACCTTGATGGTGTTGCAACAATTCAGCTAGCAGCTGCTGTGGGGGTAAAAGATCAACACAAGCCCAACAGCAAGAACGCTGCCAGCCCATGTTCTTTTGATCTGCTTTACTAAGGAAAGTAACATTAAGGGGTTAACAATCCTACTTTAATCCAATATATACATATAAACTCACTGAACTTCAGAGCAAACACAAACAAATTACAAACATACATTACCAAATAAAATGCATAGTTACCAAGAAACCATCAACATCTGGGTGAGCCAGGAGGCTCTTAGAGTGGCTGCCTAGAGTCCCAAGCCAACACTCCCCCAGGAGTGATAGCCTCCAGGGAGAAGGCCAACCTCTGGGTTTATATATCTTGTTCAGGGTCAAAGGTGAGTCACACATGCGGCTCACCCACGTGACCTAAAAGCATCACAAAAATGCGACAAACCCACATGGTCTAAAAGCCTCTGATGTCACAAATGTGTCACTCAAACCCATGTAAACTAGGCTTTCCCTGGAGGCAAGGAGGTCATCAAGGACTCCTAATTTAATCAAGGAAACAAAGGCTAAACTCTTCAAGGGCACTTGATTGAATAAGTGGTAAAAGCCCTCCTTAATTACCAATACAGATGGTCCCTTCCAGTTTGAAAACCTTATGATCCTATTACTTTTTTGAGAGTCCCAAGTTGTACCAGCATCTGTTGACATTTATTTCTTGCTATCAGAAACCCTAACAGAATGAAGTCAGGGAGACTCCTCTCCTCTCGGTGCACTGGAAAGTGTTATTCATGTTAACAAAAATTTGTGTCTTAAAGTCAAATCAATTCCAATATGACTAATTAAACTAGAATTTTCTTGATGAATGTATACTGACCCTGGTCCAGGGTAGACCCTGTAAGTACTAGGAGCTAAACCTTTAATTCTTTAGTGTATTTAACTCGTGGTTATGACTCATAGTAATGTGTTTAACAGATACCCTCTTTTCCAAGCTGCACATCCAAAGTAACAGCTTTAATTATTATTTTTTAAAGAGATTCGTGCAAGTCTGCATACCAGCAGTCAAGCTTGGCTGGCTCAAGTCATCTTGAAATATTTAACTTACTAGACAGTAGAGGACTAAACCACTTAGAGTAAGTCCAAGAAACTCCCTTCAGAGACATCAATCATTCACCCAATATTAGTTTTAAATGGAACACTGGGAACAAGGATAAGATAAATAAAATGCTGATTGGATATTTAAGTTATTTGGTGCAGTGGATAGAAGGCTGACCTTGGAGTCAGGGAGATCTAGGTTCAACTACTATTAGCTGTGTGACCATGGACAAGTCATTTCCCTCCCGTGGGCCTTAGTTTTCTCATCTGTTAAAAGACTAGGTGACCTCTGAGGTCTCTTCCAGCTTTGTGAGCCTATATCATCCCAACCTCTCAGTGCTCCTAGGCCAGGGGTGGGGAAACTGCAGCCTTCTGGCCTTCTAGGTCCTTAAGTGCAGCCTTTTGATGGAATCCAAATTTTACAGAACAAATCCACACTTAAGGACCTAGAAGGCCACATGTGGCCTGAAGGCTGCAGGTTCCCCACCGCTGGCCCAGGCAATTTCCCAAGACTAGAAGCTGCAGAGTAATTTGTCCCACTGATCAGCCTCTCTATTTCTTAGCCAGTACCAAATTTTTTGATGATTACTGCTTTGTAGTATAGCATGTTCTGGGTAGGATTAAATGCAGGACTTCCTGACTCCCAACTCAGCACTCTATCCACTCTATTATGCTATCACTGCACCTCTCACTATTCGTCAAATGTCACCTGAAGTAGTTTAGCAGTCACACAATGAAGTTCTCTCTGTACCTTATTATTTAATCATATGGGTCCAGAGATTCGATGTGGGGTTCAGTAATCATCTCTATGTAGATGACTCATAAATCTACATAACCAACTTTCATGTCTTTCTTGAGCTCTAGTCTCATGTTAGCAATCATCACTGGACATCACTTGGATGTCAAACTTAACACATCCAACATATCCGACAGAATTCATCATCTTTCTCCTCAAGCTTACCCTAGTCCAGAGGTGGGGAACCTGCGGCCTCGGGGCCACATGTGGCCCCTTAGGTCGTCAAGTGTGGCCCTTTGACAGAATCAGAATACATGTTATAGAATATATAGAGTATAGAATATATACACATACTATATATATATATATATATATATGTATATATGTATGTAGGTAGGTATATACACCCCGCCCCCATATTTCCAGTCCTCCAAGTTTGCATCCTTGTAGGGATTCTCAACTCTGCCCTTTCACTTTCCTCTTCTATCTGCTAAGTTGCCATGTTGCCTTAGTTCAGGCCATCTTTACCTTCTGAATGGCCTATTACAATTGGTTTTCCTGCCTCAAGTCTCTCCCCTCTCTGATTCATCTTCCATACAACTACTAAATCAGTATTTCTAGATCACTAGCCTGGTCCTGTCATCATCTTCTGCCTCTTGCCTAGAGAATAAAACACAATCCTCTCTGGCATTTAAATGCCTTCACAATCTGATCTCAATCTATTTTTTTAAAGTTCTTTTTTATTATTATGGACATAACAATCATCAACAGGGACATTCTAACATACAAAGAACAAAAAGGAGGATTATATGGGAAATGATAAACTTGAGTTGATATGGTTTCCGACCTATCTTTTCATACTTGTTTCCCACTCCTTTCTCTAGCACTCTGATTTTGGCCAAATGGGCCTACTCACTGTTCCCTGTAGACAACATTCCATCAGCTCTCTCCATGTCTTTGCATAAGCTGTCCCTCATTCCTGGGATATTCTCCCTCCTCTCCTCTTCCTCTTGGGAGTCCCATATCTTTGAAGACTCATCTCAGGAGATACCTCCTTCATTAAGTCTTTCCTGACTCCCCCACTATAGCACTTCTCTTCCCTTCCTCCATGTTCTTGGATTTATATTTACTTATCTCTGTACACATTGCTTCTCCCCAATAGAATACAAGTTCCTCATCGGCAAGATTTGTTGTAATTATAGCAAGGCAGCTAGATGGTATAATATAACAGATGGGGTTGGGTATAACCTTGAGTTGGGAAGACCTGACTATGCCTCAGTTTCTTCGATTGTAAAATGAACTACCTCCCTGGGTTGCTGTGGGGATAAAAATGAAATAATAAGGTAAAGTACTCTGTAAATCTCAAAGTCTTCTATAAATGCTGGCTCTTACTTTTTGATCCATGCTGGCAGGCTTCCTAGCACTATGCTCACCCTGGCTCTTCTGCTAGGAAACTATATGCAAGCCCCTGGCTATCTTTTTGTTCAGACATGAACTATATGAAATTTCTTACTGCAGTTCTGGATTTCTTGATCATGATTTGGTATGGTGCTCTGTTTTGCTGGAATACTTGGGGGAGTGAGGGCTCGTGGCACTGCATCCACTCACCAAGCTGTCTTATAGGAGAGTCAGTTTTCATTTCTGCCTTTATACCCCTAGTATTTATTAAGGCCTAGCGCCTTAATAAACCATCGGTGAGTAGAATTAAACTTGAAGTCACAAAGATCAGATAGCTAGGCAGTCTCTTACTATCCTTTCACTTTGGGGTTTCAGTTTTCTGAATTATTTTTATACTAGCCATTATAATTTAACAGTTTCTTTCCACAACCTCTCCAACACTGCTAATTCCATATTTTGTTTGCCAAGTTGCTGGATGTGAGGTAAAACCTCAGAGTGGTTTTAAAGTACATTTCCTTTATTCTTAGTGATTTGGAGCAATCCTTAACATGTGTGTCGATGGTTATAATTCTTCTTTTGACAACTGCTTGTACATCTCCTTCAAACACTTATCCATTTGGGAATGATTCTTGGTCTTACATATTTGCCTTAGTTCTTCATATATTTTGGACTCCAGACCTTTATCAGTGATATTTGATGCAAAGATTTTCTTACATCTGGTCGACTACTAATCTTTCTTGCTACTGAGAGGCCGTGTAGTGTGGGAAAAGCACTGGAGAGGGAATCAGGAAAACCTGAATTCCTAACCTGTCTTGGACACTTACCTGAGCAAGTCATTTACCTTGTCTTCATCTCACTTTCCTCCCCTGTAAAATGAGGGGGTTATTTTTGATGATCCATGAGGTCCCTTACTGTTCTAAATCTTTGATCCTGTGATTATCATGTTGTGTTGATTTCATTTATGTAAAAGATCTTAAGTTTCATGTAATCCAAATTATCTATGCAGTAGGGGCTTGATAACTTATGAGCATCCTTGGATTTGTAGTTCAGAGGCATAGGCACTCTGCTCTCAACTATGAAAGCGATGTAGGATTCTTTTTTTTTGAGAGGCAGTCGGGGTTAAATGACTTGTCCAGGGTCACACAGCTAGTTAAGTGTCAAGTGCCAGATTTTAACTCAGGTCCTCCTATTGCTCTACCCACTGCGCCATCTAGCTGGCCCTGATTTGGGACTTTTGAGATTTTTGAGCTGGTCAGTAGATTTGAGGCATGTCTGAGAGCTCTCCAAGTCCCCAATTTTTCTTCTCAGTCCACATCTCTCACAGTGTGTGTCCTGTTAAGAACTCCTGGGAATAATTTAAGTCCACTTTCTGGCTCAAAATGTGAGATAGTCCAAAATTGCTCTCAGGGATGAAAGGGGAGTGCTTGTATTTCTGAACTACACATCACAGAATGTTACTTAGTTCTCAGATTTCTGTTACATATATTTTATATTTTGTTATTGCCTCTATCCCCTGTTTGGTTAAAAATTTTTCCTCTAGCCATAGCTATGAAAGATACCAAATCTGGTGCTTCTAATTTTTTTAAATAGTGTAACCTTTAATATTCAGGTATATCCATTTTGAATTTGTTGTGGTTCATAATGTAAGATATTATTCAAAACCTATATTTTGCCAAACTACTTTCAAGTTTTTTAGCAGTTCTTGGGGAAGCTGTAGAAAAATACACATGCTAATATACTGTTGATGTAATTTTGAATTGGGGTGTTTGGGGTGTTCAGGGAGAACTAGAACTTCTGGTGTGAGGGCTTGCTGAGCCCTGAAAGGGCTGCTCATCTACCTTTGGTGTCCAACAGGTCACCCAGATATTTTACCTGTGACTCCAAGAATCTGTAGCATGCACAGTGGCCACACTGTTGTAAAATCATCTCAGCAGTCAGGTTAAACCAGATTGAGAGGTACCAACAGGCCTCAAAGCCTTCAGTGAATTAGGGGGATGTCTACACTAAGCATGTGAAGACTTCCCCCAGCAGATTGAGTGGCCAAAGCAGGTGATGTGGAGAGTTTAGAGCCTGGTCAGACATCTAAGATGCCAAGGTCATCCACTGCATCCTGAGCCATTGCCAATCATCCTGACTTCTGTCTTACCACTGGGCTTCGATGACTCTGGAAGAGAGATTGAGGCTGATAACTTTGTGCAACTCTACCTCACTTAAATACAATTCATGTACAAGTCAAGACATCACCCTGTGATGTCATTGGTCCTCTTTGAAAACTAAAGATCAACAACTGTGAATTAGTACAACAATTCTGAAAAGTAATTTGAAATTATCCTATGAAAATAAGTAAAATATCCATACTCTTTAATTGAAAGATTCTCCTGCTAGGCAACTATAAACACCAAGAAAGTCAAAGATAGAAAGTCCTCGTATATACTCACATAGTGCTTTATAGAACTTTTATAGCACATTTTGTAGTAGCAAAGAACTGGAAACAAATCATAAGTCCCTCAATTGGGGACAAATTGTGATATATGAATACAATAGATTTTAACTGTGCTGTAAGAAATGATGACTAAGAAAAAATACACAGAAGCACTGGAAGACTCATAAGATACAGAGTGAAGTAGGCAGAACCAGAAGAATATTCAATATGACCATAGCAATGGAAATGACATACACAGAAAATCAAAACCAAATGCTATGAAAAAATAGTAATAATAAGTTTTATATAGCACTTTAAGGTTTGAATAGTATTTTACATATATATTTAACTATACTTTACACTCCCCCACCAAAGAGGTATGAGAATGCACCTCCCTCCTATCTTTGCAGAGGTGGGGGACAATGAGGGTGGCACATTGCATATAATGTTAGACCTGGACTTGGTTGATGATTGGCTAGTTTTGCTAAGCTGCTTCCCTCTTCCCATTTTTTTAAAAGTAGTTTTTGTTTAAAGGTTGTTATAAGGTTTATCTCTCAGTTGGGAAGAAGGGAAGGATACATTGGGAAATGAAGGTGATATAAAAAGTAAAGATATTAATGTGATTTTTTTTGAAAAATGAAAGCTTAAAAAGATTAATCTCATTTATTCATATGACATATCAAATTAGGTTATAAGTTTAGAAAAATAATAATCACCTTTCTTATATAATAATGGCATAGCAGTGACAGCGTCTAATTAATGGAAAGAGCATGTATTCATTCATTCATCCACCCATTCATCTATCCATCAATCTTGTGAAAACACTACATGACATAAAGGAAACAGCCCGGGATTTTGAGTCAGAATATCTGGCTTTGAATTCTAGATCTGCTATGTGACTTTGGGAATGATCTTATGACCTTTAATACTTCCATAGCTGTTAATGTAAATACACTCTAGAACAGGGGTCATCAAACGTCAACCTACAGGCCATATCCACCTATTTCTTTACAACCAGCAAGCTAAGAAAAGTTTTTACTTTCTAAAAGAAAGTCTAATTGTATTTAACAATTGTATATACTTGTATTCAACTTTTATATACAACTATATGCAAAATGTAGATTAGGTTGCATATAATTTAATAATTCTATTTAAATAGTTTTATTGCATTTAAAATGTAAAAACCATTCTTAGCCTGCTGGTTGTATTAAAAACAGGCTTGGGTCATAGTTCCCTGACTCCTGTTCCAAAACATTGCAAATTGTATTAACTGCCTTCATATGTCAATTTAAGATTTGCAAAGTTCTTTTCACATAATGGGAACATCAACCCCACAAAGGTAAGTGCTACAGATGTTATTACACTCATTTTTACAAAGGAGGAAACAGATCCAGGTTGTGGCTTTCTGGGGATCACACAGCTGGTAAGCATGTGAAACATCCTTATTCTACCCAACTGATTTAAGTGTTCACATCCCTCTTCTTCTCAATTGACTTGTGTTCTGATTTGATTTCCCTCATTTGTGAAATGAAGTACTAGCTATGACATATGTTTTGGGGAGGAACAAATGAGATCATAGAAGCAAAGTTCTTTGTAAGTGATGAAGCACCCCTTTTCGCAAGACTAAAGATGTGAGCCATGATGCAATGAGGACTCTATACAGAAAGGAGAGGAAATTCCAGAAAGATGAACTAGCAAGGCAAAACAGACTAGATGAAATGGGACTTTCCTCCATTTCTGTGGTGTGGATCTCATGGAATCTCCCTGTCCCTCCTTGTCCTGACAAGCAGTCACTCCATTCATCCTGGCACCATGCTTGTAGTTCAATTCAGCCAGAAAATCGGTCAGTCAAATATGTGCCAGGTACTGTGAAAAGCTATTCAGCCATAATTAGGCCTGCATGTTTTATAAATGTTCTTACCTCTTCCAGCAGAGATTGTTCTGTCTTCTTTGCAATTTTGTTGAAAACTCATATTTTTTGAGGTTGTAGTTGTTGTTTCTCTCCCTGTAGTACACATCCTAACTAGTATCAGTACAAAGGGATGGATGAGCATGGCTTGACTGCTCTGTACAAGGACTCCAAAGCAGACCGATTCTCCTCGTTTTAGGGTGTGCTTTGATCTACTTTCATGGTTGCTTCTTTCTTAAAGAAAACATTCAAAATCCCCAGCGTCAGCTATATCAGACTGAAGGCACTGCCCAGGAACTGGAGACCAGTCTTGCAGAGGCAGTGCTGACCACAATTCCAGGAAATATGGTACTAGTGGTTTTTTTTTTAAATCAAAATTCTTACTAATCCACAGTCTGACCACACAGCCCAGGACAGAAACATATGAAAGCATTTTTTCTCTATGTAGCTCATAATATTTGTGTCGCTGAGATAATTTCTAATGGCTAAAAGTCCAGCAATAAATGAAATTTACAAATGTAAATTTAAATAACTAAAACCTTTTGATAATGATTAATTTTGTCTTCACCCTCTGAAGAAAGTTCTCTCAATAGGGTGGCCATTGAGAATGAAGTAAATCTTCATTTAGTTAGGTAGAGTTAGAGGTAGGCATAGAGTTTGGCAGCAGGATGGCCCAGTGGCTAGAGCAGGCCTAAGACATGCAAGATACTAGCTATGCAACCCTCTGACAAGTCATTTAATCTCTGTCTGTCTCCTTCAACTGCAAAATGGGGAGAACAGCACTTACTAGCAAGGTTCTTGTGTGGCTCAAATGAGATATTTGTAAACCAGTTAGCACAATGTCTGGAATGTAGTAGGTCCTTAATGCTGTTTAATTTTCCCTTCTAATTCCTTCTAGTGAAGAAGTGACTAGAATTTGTCTCTACATACATATATGTACATATATACAATATATATGTTTTCCACCATGTATGTATGTGTTTAAATATATACATATATATGTATTTTTAAAATAGTTTTATTGCATTTAAAAATGTAAAAACCATTCTTAGCTTGCTGGCCATACTAAAACAGTATTTTATGTATAATATATACACACACATATAGATATATACACATATACACACATATACATATAAACACACATATATATATGCATATATACACATATACATACACATATATACATATGGAATATGTATTTTTTCCACTAAAGAAAATAACCGAATGATGGAATAGCAACTGAAAACCATATAGCTTTCTTCAGTGAGAAATGTTACTTTGCTTGATAGGACTGACTGCATTGAAGGCATTTATTCACTCTCTCCTAATTTTAGAAAAACCTATTTCATTCATTTCTATTTGCTCTTCCTTTGGTTCACTTTCCTAACTTATCTGTAGGACCATAGACAAGTCTCTCTCGGAACCTATCTAAAATGGGAATAATGGTATTCATACCACCTACACAATGAGCTTATTGTACTTTAAGGACTACAAAACACTTTCCTCAAAATGTAAATGTTTTTTTCTTTTTCTCTTATAAAAGAATTAGTGCTTACATTGTATTTTAAGGTGTTATTTGATTCTCATAACAATTCTATGAATAAGGTGCTATTATTATTCTAATTTTACAGGTGAGGAAACTGGGGCTTCCTTTTGCATCAGTTCATGTAAGTCTTTTCCTGCTTCTCTATACTGATCATATTCAATATGAACTTTTATTATGAGAGTTTTATGCTTCCAGTTTTAATAGCGTATATCTAAACATGCCCTGTAGAATCCGACTTCAAGGTCATAATGGCATCACAGCGATCCTGGGTTGTCAAAGGCAATGCCAAAGGAATGTCAACAATGGTTGGATCTACTCTGCTGGAGAGGCTTTGAGTATGGTCCCAGCAGTAAATCGAGCTTGTTTTTTGCGGTCTAGCCTAGCTAAATGTGGAGAGGTTCTTCACCAGTAGCCTAGGTACCTAATGATGAATCTTTTTTTCCATAGCTACTCATCAGACAGAAAAGTGTCTCCCAGCCGTTTGTAGCTCCCCCTTCTACTTCCACAGTGATAGTGGCAGAGTGGTGGAAAAGAGAGCAGAGGGTGCTTAAGAATCACAGTTTTTAGACCCAATAAACTATATAATTTGGCTGTTGATGCTCTAAATGTATAATCGTTGTCCAATTGCCAATGAATCAACACACTATTGGAGTGTAATACAAGGAAAATTAGGAACCCCTGAGTAACCCCTAGCTACTGACAAGCCCCCCCCAGAAAGAATGGATTCAGATATCTTTGGTATTTAGCAAACCCCTGGGACTCCATGGCTCCTTCCTGAAATGTCAATAGATAGGACCATCCCACTGAGAGATAACCTGGCAGATCCTGTCTAGCAGATATCCCTGAGACTCCTTGGTTCCTTCCTGGAATGTCAATAGATAGGACCATCCCACTGAGAGATAACTTGATAGACCCTTCCTGGGAGATATCCCTGGGACTCTGTGACTCCACCAAGGAATGTAAATGAGATTATCCCACTAGTACGATAACCTGACTGAATCTTTTGATCAGCCAGGACCTTTGTTCCTCTTCCCCCCTACTCTGTACCCCCATATCCTATATAAGCCAAGCCATCACCCCAACACATTTGCCATTGATTTGTGGTGCCGTACCCCGATGGCCGCCGGCTAATAAATTCTCCACTTAAAACTTATACTCTGTGGTGTGTCTCGCTCGCTTCTGGTACAACATTTTGGAGGCCCCAGCGAGATGAGGTGGTATTTCGTGTTACCGCCCTGGAGACACACACAGAATTCCGGACCTCAACAGGGAGTCTCTGCCCCCGATCCACCTTCTCTCACTTCAGAGGGCCGGCTCCTGGGGATTTCTTTTCCTAGGACTCTGATGTGGAGTGATGGTCTCGGAGAATGGGCTCTTTGCTGACCTGTCCCTTATCGGCCTACGGAGAATTCTGGTTTTGTAGACCTCTAGAGGTAAGGTTTTTCTGGTTTGGGGCTAGCCATTTGGATCTCTGATACCATGCTAAACCCTGACGAGGCTGTGGTACAGAGCTAGGAAGCTGGGACGCCACCCTTCCTACTGGGGTGTGGGAAGATTGGGGGTCGTATCCTTGAGGAGGAAATATTTCCCCTGAGAGGACTTGTTTAGCCTTCAATCAGCTCATGCCATTTGGTTTTCTGTTTTGTGTTTTGGGTGTGGGGAGATTGGGGGTCGTATCCTTGAGGAGGAAATCTTTCCTCTGAGTGGACTTGTTTAGCCTTCGATTTCACCCACACTGTGTGGTTCTCTGTTTTGTGTTGAGGTGTGAGAAAGATTGGGGGTCGTATCTTTGAGGAGGAAATCTTTCCTCTGAGAGGACTTGTTTAGCCTTCGATTTCACCCACACTGTGTGGTTCTCTGTTTTGTGTTGGAGTGTGAGAGAGATTGGGGGTCGTATCTTTGAGGAGGAAATCTTTCCTCTGAGGGGACCTGCTTAGCCTTCAATTCGATCCACACCGTGAACTTTGTTGTGTTTTGAGTTCGTCTCTGTTCGCGTGTCTGTGTTAATTGTGAAATGTCTATGTTTTGTTGAAAAAAAAAAAAGAAAAAAATCTGAAACATAGGCAGCCAGAGATATCAGGCTGTCAATAGGGAAACAGACTCCCTTCCTTGTGGCTCCCGTTTGGCCAGCGTGGAACTACGGGGAATAGGTTAAAATCTGGCAAATTCTGGTTTTTAAATTGTTAAAAAGTTTGGAAATTGGTTAGTTGAATTTGGGAAGAAAGAACTCCTGAAATTGTAAATCCATTCCAGGAGCTCACTCTTGCTGAAAACATCTCCTCCCAATGAATGCCTTGTGGCTAAAACCTCAGTTAAAGTCTTCAGTGGGACTCTCGCATTTGTCCCAGTCCCTGATTCCCTTAGATTCAAGTACAAAAGAGGTTTTTGGGAGTAAGCAAGGGGTGAAGTTTTACTTGAATTACAATCATTGAGATCTTTTCACTAGGGCTGCCATAAAAGTTAGAGCAGTTAAATCAAACTCCTCTCCTCCCAGATCAGATTAGTAGAGAATGCAGGAGAACTGTAGGAAAAAAACTTAAATCGCCCTCCCCACCGGGCAATGAGGAGAGGGATAGAAATTCACAGACTGACAGTCAGTCCTGTGCCCCTGAGTACCTTTGTAGCACGTCTTTGTGGTAAAGTTTAAAAAGTAAAATTTGTGAAAGAGAGAGATAGAAAACCTGTATAAGGAATTTGGGAGGGTGGTAGAGTAGCAGCTTGAGATTACCTGTCTAGTCAGGAGTCCACGTGCTCCTCTTGGCTGCCATGTGCTGCTCCTGGTCTCACCCTTCCCCCACCCTCCACATTGAAAGGTTATCAGAGCTGAAGCTAAAAGGAAACTTGTAAAGAAATAGGGCTGGTTAGTTAGTGCTTGGAAGGGTAGGCTCCTTGCCCTCAAGGGGCTGCCAGGCCCCACCTAGGGAGGAGCCCCTTTAGAAAACTAAAGGGATTTTTTCCTGCTCTTATCTTCCTTGGGAGTTCAAAAAAATCCTTTTAGGCATTTTTGTATAAGATGAAGCTTGGAAAAAGTGGGTGCAAAATTAAGTTTCTCTTTCTTTCATAAGTTCATTCATGGCCAGGCAAAAGTTCCTATACCTGGGCCAGAGGTAGTGGTGCTGAAGAATATATAGCTAAATAAAGTGTATTTGGGATGTTAATGTATTAATATATGTGATACATGTGTTTATATATTAATGCATTAATATATAATATCAGAAGTAATAAGACCAACAGTTCCTATATTGTATCTGGAAATGCAATAGATGTCATCTGAAAATTATTGTTTCTGTATTTCTAAACTTGCATTGTGTTCCCAAAAATTCTCTTAGATTGTGAAATTTGAGAAGACCATTGTGTGGTAAGAAATGATATTATAGCAATTTTAATCTGATTTTGAGATATGTGAATTGGGTTTTTAAAGGGATGTGATAAAATTTGGAACTGTTATATGTGGTTATAACAAGTAAATAATTAATAATACTGATATTTAACCGTGAGAACAGACTTTCTGTGTGAAAAAGTTTTCTATTATGAGAATATATCTGGTGATTTAAAGTTATAGTTTCAAATAATGATATGAAAGATTCTCTGAGCAAGGAGATTTAGAAATGTGTTCACCTAAATTGATAAAAGGGTTGTTTCAAGTTTTAAAATGCATAATTATGTTTAGGGCACTGGTACATTTCTAAATTGTGTAATTTGACAAACAGATGTATCAGCAATATTGAAAAAATGTGGTAATCTTTTACAATGCAGAGAATATTGGGCCTTAGAAATTAAAATGTTACCACTAGTGGTTATGAATCAGATTTGATTTGCTTATCCAACTCAGTTATGATCACTAGATTGGTAATTAATTGGAATCTGTTTCAAGTTTTAGATACATGATAATTGCTTGTGGTATACTTATTTCTAAGTTAGTTATTATATACAAATTGGTTAACATCGCATTACCTGTGCTGTTAGAGAATAATTTCTCTTATAATCTGGATGTTGTTAGATTAAGAATTGTACTTAATTAAGAAATTGAGGTTATTAACTGAAACAAGAACTTTTGAAACCATTTAGTCATGAATTCTTATCAATCTTGTGTGGTTTTCTGTATAGAGGAATTCTTATGAAAAAAAAAAGCTTTTTTAAGTCCTGGTAAACCTTATTACTGTGATAAGGCTAATTAATTGAGTATGTAATTATAGAAATTAAGTGTCCTCCCATTATAACACTTTTTGATTAAGGAACTTTGTAATGTCTAGGAATTCTGTGCAATATTTGAGAGTGAGGACATTTGGCACCAACTTAGTTAATGAATTCCAGCATTTAAGGGTTAATTTGCTTTAAGGAAAAAGATGTCTATCATTTTAAACCTTCTAAATAATTGTGTTCAGGAAAGTTTAGCGAGCATGCCTTTTAACATCTGGATAAAAAAATAATCCTTATTAGAATTATTAGAATTGATGCTTATTTATAGAAGCGTCCATTCAATGTCTTATTCAAGTTTTTTTTTGAGTAAGGAGGTTCCAAACGACAGTCTGAATTCCTTACTCCTCCCTGCCCTTAGTTTAGATAAGGAGAAAAGAATTTCACCTTAGCCCACCTGTCAGAAGGGAAGGAAAGGAGAGGGGCAGCAATAAGAGGATGGTAGGGGCCAAGAAGCCTCCAACCTGGCTTTTTAAAAAAACTGTTAAGATTAGACTAAGACTTGAGATGGGTTTGGCCTGGTAGTTAATTAGTGAAGTCTGCCAACTGATGGAGAAGAACCCACCCTCAGGGGGAGACGAGATGGCAGATCTTTTTAATAAGTGTTCCCTTTTTTAGAATGAGTTATCACGAAAAACAAATCCCCTTTTTTTGTGTCTTTGTGTGTTTATGAAGCTGGAATGGGATTCCAGTATACACAGTTATGACAATGAAAGTACTAACTTATGAGTTGTTTTGTCTTATGGTTGAAATGTAAAGAAGACTTAGTACTAGGTTTGAAAGATTTGGAAAGGTGAATTAAGGTTGAGGGAAACTAGGAAAGGCAGATAAGAAAGGCTGGGGACAAATGGGAGTTAGCTAAGCCTCTCCTGTCCCGAGAATGATAGTTTCAGATGGTCAAAGTAAGTTGGAGATGAGTGTGAGGAAGTATTTAGAAGATGGAAAAGTTATGTAGCTTGATTTGATAATTGTTAGCTCAATAAAATTTGGGCAGTCTTATCTGAAGGATATTTATTTGCTATTTAAGATTTTATGGGACTACAATTTAATATTGTCTTAAGCTCTGATTACAGGACTAGGTCACATGAAGCCGGTAATGGCACACCAGGCGTTACAAGCTGAGAATTTTTTAGGTGGGTCTGCCTGGGAGCAGTCGTGAAGACGACCTTGGACACAGCCTAGGTAGGATCTTCCTGACTTTATTTCCCAACTCTGCTATTTCCTTTCTGAAAAGGAAAGTCCCCACCTGGTTACACCTAAGCCCTGCTTTCAGCACCTGGTGACTATAAGATTGGCTATCAGATATGACTTGTGCCTGGAATCAAACAGAGCTAAGGAAGTAAGTTCTTTCCTTCTGTTAAGATATATGACATAGTCCCTCGTTTCTTTCATAGCAAATTTAAATTATCAAGAAGTTTTGTAAGCACTATGCTAAATCTGTTAGGTAATAGATAGATGAATACTGAAATATCTCTGAGTTATTATAATAGGATACAGGTATGAATAGCTTACAATTTTAACTTAGGTTCATGACCAATAAGACATTGAAATAATATAGGGATAACATCCTCCGAAAGGGGAAAATGATTAGGCAAAGCAAATAAGGCAAAGATGTAATGTGATAAATGTCTAATAAAAGGAAGGGATAGCGAATTTTGAAAAAAGGCAATTGATTGATTCCCCTAAGAATTATGTACAGATGTGTATGATTGGCTCTAAAAATTTATCAATTCTGGAAATTCGAGCTGTTAAGTGTGTTTTGGTAATAAGATCTTAAATTTGGATGCTAATACAAGAAAATTGTATAAGATAATGATTGTACAAGTGAAAATATATCCCCTTTGTAAAGTATCTGTAAGTTATAGTAAGTTAAAATTGTCTGAGAATTTCTAGATCTGAACCAGAGAAGCAGAACTCTCTTTTACTATCAAGGGACCAGATAACTACAATCAGACATCTGGGATTTTAAAACACTGCTTTAAATGAACATTGTGAGGAGTGGACATCTGGGCCTATAGAAGACCTCGCCCTGCGGTTCCAAGAGCCTGAGAGGGACAGCACCGGACGCGGACGGCTTTCTCACGGGATCCGGAACCAGAACCTGAGCAAAGACCTGCTTTTTTCCCTTCTGCGTCCTTGTGTTCCCAAGACTGTTTTTTTCCTGAACTTTTATTATGTTCCCTCTGCTTACTTACAATTAGTTTACAATTTCTGCCCATCCCTGGGGATGTCCAAATACAGAAAAGGGAAAACCTGACTCCACCTAGATAGGGATTTTAAAACTTCACCTTGTGGAAAATAGAGTTTTTTCATACCTTTAATTGGTCTTTAGGCAAAACTTTCAGTTTGCCTTTGACTAAAAAGGGGGAAATGTGGGATGTTTTGGGAAATGTGGGATGTTTTATACCATTTTTTAAAAATTTCTGGAGTGCAGTACCTGGGGAGGCTCCTTGGACTCTCCTTGAGTCTTCCAATTAGGTCTGGCCTTCCCCTGGGGCCAATGACCTAGCGTTCCTTTTATTGTCACCCCTGCTTAGCGTTTTGGTTGGCCTCCTAATTTTATTGCTATGCCCCATCAGGTCGTTCCTTTTTCAAGGATTTGAAATTCCCATGAAGAAAAAAGTGGGGAATGTAATACAAGGAAAATTAGGAACCCCTGAGTAACCCCTAGCTACTGACAAGCCCCCCCCAGAAAGAATGGATTCAGATATCTTTGGTATTTAGCAAACCCCTGGGACTCCATGGCTCCTTCCTGAAATGTCAATAGATAGGACCATCCCACTGAGAGATAACCTGGCAGATCCTGTCTAGCAGATATCCCTGAGACTCCTTGGTTCCTTCCTGGAATGTCAATAGATAGGACCATCCCACTGAGAGATAACTTGATAGACCCTTCCTGGGAGATATCCCTGGGACTCTGTGACTCCACCAAGGAATGTAAATGAGATTATCCCACTAGTACGATAACCTGACTGAATCTTTTGATCAGCCAGGACCTTTGTTCCTCTTCCCCCCTACTCTGTACCCCCATATCCTATATAAGCCAAGCCATCACCCCAACACATTTGCCATTGATTTGTGGTGCCGTACCCCGATGGCCGCCGGCTAATAAATTCTCCACTTAAAACTTATACTCTGTGGTGTGTCTCGCTCGCTTCTGGTACAACAGGAGGAATTAAATTATATCTTGATATTTTGCTATGAACAAAACCCAAAGACAAAGAAGTTGCCCCCAAATGGAAGACAGCTCAGATTTTACCACATTTGACAGATGACCACCTTCTCTTCTGGATATTCTCTCCTCTCCAGTTTGTAGTGACACTCCTCTTTCCTCATTCTCCTCCTGCTTTTCTGTCTGATCCAATTCAGTGTTTGCTGGGTTTTCATCCATATATCACCCTTAACCATGTTTTTCAAAGCTCTGTCCTCAGTTTTTAACATTTGTCCTCTCTCTCTCTGTCTCTCTGTATGTCTCTATCTCTCATCATTTTACTATAGTAGAAATGCTTTTTTCTTGCTATATTGAACCTGCTACTCTTTATGAGACCAGATTTGAAAGGTCTTTTGGGCAGTTTTCTCTCTTAATTCAACAAGCTTTTATTAAGTGTCTACCATGTGCAAGTTGCTTCTTTCACTTCCTCCTAACTTGTTAAAGTTTTATTAATCCAATTTGCAAGACTCTGGGCAATTATGTTTTATAGCCCTTCTTAGGTAGATTGAATGGATGCTGCCTCAGTCAAATGGAGACCTGCTAAAGACCACAGCTTGAAAAGGCCAAGGTCCCCCACTGCATCCTGGGCCACCTCCAGTTGTCCTGATCCATATCTGGGCACTGGACCCAGATGTCTCTGGAGGAGAAAGTGAGGCTGGTGACCTTGCACAGCCCTCCCTCACTAAAATCCAATTCACTTGGATGTCATTGCATCACCTCCCTGATGTCATGGTCTTCTTTGAGAATGAAGGACAAACTGCAATCATTCCTATGATTTAAGCTCTCATCTAGAAACCAAGTCCCATCCTCAGACTATGGTTATAGCTAGCTATTCATTTCCCAAACCTGCCTTTCTCTTCTGAGTCTCATGCCTTTAATCAGCATCATGGTAAGAGTATGAGCAGTATTCTTTTCCTCAGGGCTTCGCAATCCTTAGCACTGCTTTTTAGGGGTATCGTTTGAGTCCACAGGATTCACTAGAAGTGAGTAGTGGTTATTAGATTTGACAGAATCACAACATTAAAAAATTCAGAGTTGGAAGGGAAATCAGATACAATCTAGTCCAATTCATACCTGAAAAAGTCTCTATACAAGGATCTGAGGGATACGCTCTCACAAATAGATGCAATGTACATGGGAAGAATGGATGCCAATTCAGCTTGCAAGTAAAGAAGCACAAACGTAGGAAATGTAGCCAAGACCCATATAAGAAGGGAAAGTGACACCTTGGATGCTGCAGTGTTTCAGGGCTGGTGTTACCCTTATATCGCTCCTACCAACCTTAGTCTTTTGGTCTTCTCTACAAGCTACTTCAGTGCTTGGCTGTAGTCACCATGGCCTCCAGGCTGAGCTCATATTCTGGCCTGGGGTACTGAGATACACTTTCAGAAAGAACCAAGGCTTAAAATCTAGGGCTAGCCGGACCCCAGCTCTAGGTGCCAGACTTCTGACTCCTCTCAAAGACTTGCTTGATTCCCTTCCTGGACTTGCTCCATGCTTGGTTCATCCTCTTCTATGACCACGTACTCCTAACACAAGACATCATTGTTGGATGTATGGGTGAGAATGAGAAATCTTTCTTCCCCCTCCCCCTGCCCCCCAAGTTTGGCCATATTCTGGAAGAAGCACAAAGGAAAAGCTGAAGAGTGAATTCTTTCCTCAGTGCTCATTGTATCAGCTGACCCAGGAATATGATTCCTAAAACTCTCATCCAGATGATCCCCATCCAGGGGCAAATTCATCCCTTCTGCTAGTACTCAGTTGAATTTGCTGGCCCTGTCATGTTCAAGTGGGTCAAAGTCCAAAGAAGCATGCCCCTACATCCTACAAATGTAGCCACTGAAAATCTGAGAGGTATATACCTTTATACCTCACTCTCTCTGTCACTCGCTCCTTACATTTTGTAATTTCATCAAGTGAATGGTAGGGTACTCAGTTGTTGAGGGTCCCCTGATACAGTCACAAGTGTTCATCTATCCTCAGCTCAAAGATTTTCAATGAAGAGGTGGGCACTAAATACCGAGGTAGCCCACTCCACTTTTGGGTAGCTCTAATTGGAAGAAAGTTGCTTCTTTTTGTCTCTGTAATTTCCACCCCATTGTTCCTAATTATATCATCTGTGGCCAAGCAAAACAAGTCTAATCACTTCTATGGGATAACTCTCAAACACTTGAAGGCAGCTATTAAGTCTGTTCTATTTTTTCTTTTCTAGCTTCCACTGACACAGACCCACTCTTCATTCTTATACTTTACCTCTGAATCAAATGACCAGCCCATCTTTTTCTCTCATACATGCAAGACAAAAATAATCAAATGTACTTTCCATATTTTCATTTCGTAACTATTGCTTTACGAACAAATCTTCTTGCATCTGCTGGAGGTCTGAATTGCCTTTCATCATGTTCCATCTACTTTTAAAAATGACTCTCAGATCTTCCTTTCCATTGTCACCCATTTCTTTGGAACGTGTCATTTTTCCTCTCTGATTCCTTCACTTGGATTTCTTGGCAAAGAACACTTAAATTATCTGCCCAACTCCTCAACCCCCTCTTCTGCAATTTCTCCAACAGTGAGAAAGATAA
Source organism: Trichosurus vulpecula (assembly GCF_011100635.1). Lineage (NCBI taxonomy): Eukaryota > Metazoa > Chordata > Mammalia > Diprotodontia > Phalangeridae > Trichosurus > Trichosurus vulpecula. The sequence goes on from NC_050573.1 coordinate 142,156,452, forward strand.
TTCCATCTCCAAGGCATTTAGGAATGGAATTTTAATTCCATGTTGGAATACTCTCTTAACATTGTCTTTAGAATGACATTTCTATAAACTCAAAAAGACATATCCATTCCAGATGCTCCATACTCTGGACTTCTTGCTCTAAACTACTTGTGTGGTGTAAGGAAAAAGACATTAAACTTGCAGTTCAATGACTTTGGTACAAATCCCAGCTTCACTTCTTACTAGCTATGTGGCCTTATGTATAAATTATTTATAGATAGGAATGTTACTTTCTGCAGTTATAAAATATTATTTTCACTACCTACTTCATAAAAGTTGTTAGGAAAGTTCTTTCTAAACCCCTCACCTTTCCAGTTCTCTAGATGGCATTCAGGCTTGAAACCTTGACATCTAAGCTTTCATATAGTAGAATGCTAGATTTACAGTCAAATGATCTGGGTTTAAATCCCAGCAATGCTTCCTATTGCCTACATGACCTTCATCAATGCTAATAATTTCTCTTTTCTTATCCTTAAAATGAGGCAGTTTGATATGATGACTTCCAAGGTACCTATCCAGTACTAAATCTACTTGATAAAAGTCAGAACAATATCCTAGATATGTTCCCTAGGAAGATGGCAGCCCTTGTTATTATTAGGTTGACAGAAAGCCACCTCCATATTGCTCAGAAAGAAGTTATCAATCTCTACAAATCTTCTCTTCATTATCTGGCCCTTACTAGATGAGCTCTCTCTTAGTAAGGCCTATGGATTCTTTGGAGCATAAGAAGGTACATTCTTGAGACAGTGCAGCACTCCTTCCACAGGAATCAATAAATCAAATCACTCAACAACTTTTTAAAGAAGTAACTACTATGTGTTAGGAACTCAGTTGTGGTGGTTATGAAGACCAGAGTATCATCCTATCATGGGAAAAAGGACAAAAGAATAACTATAAGCAAAACACACAGTACTTGTTAGTTCCCTCTAGTTTTCCAGTGAACCTTCTTTTTGCTTTTCTCTATCATTCTTTTCTACTCTCCCATCTCCCAGTACGGGTTAGAATTGTGGGGTTTTTTGTCCTTTGTTTTTGAAGAGGACCATGACATCAGAGAAATGATGCCATGACTTGCAGTTGACTTTGATTTGAGTGAGGGAGGGCTGTGCAAAGTCACCAGCCTTACTTTTAGGGTTAGAATCACATTCTTCTTTGTAGACTTTTCCTTTTTTTCCTTTAAGCAACATTTCATTCTCCTTGATAGTCTGGAGAGTAGCATGCATTCCTCCAGCCCTTTCACTTCCACTATGATAGAGTACAGGAAGGAATTCAAACATAATATACCCCTCCAATGTTACTGCTGAGTCTTGAAGGAAGTCAGGGAAACCAAGAGTCGGATGTGAAGAGGAAAAGCTTTCCAGGCTTGGGGTACAGCCAATGAAAAGGCAAGGAGACGGGAGTGTCATATGCAAGGTAAAACAAGGCCAGTGTCACTGTATTGTAAATCATGTAGAAGGGAGTAAAGTGTAAGAGGACTGGACAAGTAGGAAGAAGACAGTTTGTTAAGAGCTTTAAAAGTCATTGGAAGATTTTATATTTGATCCTAGAGGTAAAAGGGAGCCACTGGAGTTTACTGAGTAGAGGGGCAGGGTAATGTGGTTAGACCTATGTTTTAAGACAGCGCTTCTTAAACTGTGGCTTGCGACCCCATATGGGGTTGCAAAAAAAAAAAAAACTGGCAACAGTAAAAGGTTTCTGAATGAGCAATGACCGAAAATTAATTCAAAATCAAACTCATAATGAATCAGGTGTTTCTGGCCATGCTTGCCCATGCTGGATCCCACAACTTCACTGCAGCCTTGGTTCTAACACAAAGCATGAGCACTTGCACTGCACATGCCCTCAGGCCATGCAGTACCAATTAAACTCAAAAAGGGCCCTGAGTGGAAAAAGTTTAAGAAATCCTGCTTTAAGATGATTTCTCTGGTAGTTGAACAGAAGATGTACTGGAGTAGAGGTCTGAAACATGGAGACCAACTGCCAAGACTATTTCAATTATCCAGAAAGACTGTATTTCTGCTCTTAAGGAACCAACATTGTGAACGTATTCCATATAGCAGCTAGTATAGAGTCAGTGTCTGATAAAATTAAATTATTAAGAAAAGGATTTTACACTTCTCACTTCTCTCCTTTTTTCCTCCCATATAGCCACTGCTCTAGTTTAGACCCTCATTATGTACTGCCTGAAATATTGCAATAGAATTGTCTTTTTGGGTCTCATTGCCTCGAATCTTTTCCCACTCCTTATCTACCCTTCACACAGCTGCCCTTGATTTTTCTAAAATACATGCCATCCCCCTTCTCAACTAATTCCAATGGTTTTTTTATTGCCTCTAGAATCAAATATAAACTTCTCTGGTACTTAAAACCTTTCACACTTACATACATTATCCCATTAGATACACACACACACACACACACACACACACACACACACACACACACATAGACACACAGGATGTTTCCTAGATACGATGCAAGCACTTTAGAGAAGGAGCCATTTTACTTCTGTCTTCATATCCTCAGAGACTAGCACATAGTAGGTATTTAACAAAAAACTTCTGTTTGATTATTCAAGGAGCCATGAATTCCTAAAAGGGTTGTCTCATAATGAAGGTAGCAATGACTTCATGGGTTTCTCTTGGCAAGTCCCAAATCAGCCTTTCCACAATTCTTTTGGGCTGTTTTTGTTGTTTTGTTTTGAGACCTCCCATACTTTATTCTACTGTAGCTCTCTGTGTATTTTTTCAGGGCATCCTGTTTATAATCTTTATGATACAACGCTTTTGGTCCTCCCTCTGCTCCTCATCTCCCAGCAACTCATTTATTCACTGACAACTTTGTCTTGTTTACTCACTTTGTTAGAAGCAACTTAGATACTATAGGTTTTATATATTTGCATATATACATAAATGTATCAATGTAAGGCTTTCCTCAAAAATTATGACTAAGTATTGTAGACATCTTGTCTCCAAGCACACATGAGAGAATCTAATTCAAATCTTTGTCTGAAGCTTACAGAGGTTCATATAGCACTTCCTTCAGGAAACTATATTGCTCTCAAGTCAAGTCTGTTCCTAATCAATCACTCTATCAACAAACAGTTATGTTAAACACCTACTATGTGCCAGGCACTGTGCTAGACACTGGGGATACAAAAGAAAAAAAATGAAACAATCCTTATAACCACAGAATACTCTGGAAAAAACTGGCTTAAACAAACAACATTTTATTATGGAAAAGATTATACAAATAGTTGAAAAAGTATATAAAGTTACATATAGTTGAAGGTGTATGTAAAGCTCACATTTATAAATGTAAAAATATTAAAAACATTAATATTTACAACATTTTAATGTAGTATATTGGATATTTTCTTTATACTTCAACTGTGTATTCAAAATAAACAGGAAAAATCAAAAGCATAGGGGAATCTTATTTAAGGCAATAAATTACTAAATATTTTATTTGGTGTGAAATAAAATGATGTGATGAAATATCTTTAAATTTCAAAGTACGCTGGAAATTTTTTTGCTTACCATAACTACATTTCTTATTTTAGTGACACTAATATTACTGATACATAATATTGAATGTTCAGCAAAATCCTAAGGCACCTGAGTAGATTCTATATAATTTATTTGAAGAAGAATCATGTGACACAAAGTATTTTGATTGCTTTAAACGTGCCACTTAAAATATACCTATTACTAATAAGAGATACAAAAAAGAAATTCTGTGAAATTTTGATACCTTTCTGTGTAGGCAGAATGCCTTGATTTGTATTACGTGCTTTATTGTCCATTTTGATAAAAAATTATCATATAAACTTCCCTTTAGTAGTGAAAACATTTTCTTTTGGGGAGTTAAAATCAAGTTATCCGCCAACTGTAAAAGTCTTAACTACATTCTTAGGAAACCATGATTTTTTTTTTTAAAAGAGCACAATTTCACATAGCTTGATTAAAAAAGATAACATCACAAAATCCTTCAGAATCTTGTCTTAATGAGCTAAAAAAGTAAAAGGATTGTTTGCAGAAATGTCATGAACAGCACAATTACCATTAGTTACACTTGAAGAAAGCACCTTAAATTCAGCTGCACCAACGATCTGCTTAATCTTTAAAGTCAAAAGGCACTTCATATCAGTAGGACTTTCTAATATTTGAGGAATACAAAATTATTTACAAATTTTAGATTTTAAAGACAGATGGCAAAAACACTTAAATTGTCATTTTAAGAACATTTAGATAGTGGATCAACATTCTGATAGTCAGAATGGCACAGAAGACCGAAAAGCTGATTTGAAGCCAGGAAGACCTGGATTCAAGTCCTGCCTTTGATACTAGTGGCAAAAGGGCAAGTCATTTAACTTCTCAAGTGGCGCTGACAATTCTCTAAGACCAGAAGTTGCAGAGCTGGTACCCAGATGCAGTGGTAAAACGGTCTCCTATACCTATGAAGTCACAAGCACAGTTTTAGCGGGTCAATTTTTTATATTACCCTGAAAAAATGACTATCAATAGTCACTAACATTTACATGGTGCTTTATGGTTTGCAAAGCACTTTGCATGTATCATCTCCTTTGATTCTCACAACAATGTTGTAAAACAGGTGCTAGTATTATCTCCATTCCACTCCCTATTTTCTCTTTAAAACTCAGTGTAAAAACTACCAATGACAGTGTTAAGACGAGATAATGGCACAGCAGTATAGTACAATATTTAAATGGTTTTTGCAAATCTTTATAGACTTATTTTTAAAATAAAGAAAATAGGAAGAGTTCGATTAAAATTACTGCAGTAAAGTAGAATCTTGACAATCTCACAAGTCTACAATAAGGTAAGTTTTAAGAGACAATGTTCATCAACTTAAGGACTCTTCTCTCTGCTATCTCCATGTTTATCCTATTATTGCTAAACCTGTGCAATTCAGTTCTTTGGGTTTCTTGCTATCATTAACCTCTTCAAAAACTGACATAGCATTCTTGAAATCCCTTCTCACTATTTTAACAGCAGGCAATGTAACTCTATGTGCAAAACAAGAGATGTATACAAAGTTGTTTATAAGACTTAGTGCATTGGTCTTTTCCAGTGTAACAGGAATCCCCTTCTAGGTTAGCAGTTAAGTGAAACCGTATGGAGATTTTCCTTTTTCAAGTATCTGAATTATTTGCAGAACTCTGTTCTTTCCCAACGTCCAAAGCAGAGTGGATGAGCAGTGATGTAGAGCCCTTAGGACTATCTGGTTGTGAAGTGCTGGGTATCTGCAGATTGCTACTCTGCAGTAGGTGAGTTTCAGTAAAATTGGCTTTTGGAGTTACCCTAAAGAAAAAAAAGATTAACTTTCATCTTAAACACATTGAAAAATACACTTGCACAAAATTATACTGGATTGGACCTTGTAGTAAGAATGGTAAAATTATCAATTAGAACAGTACAGACCTCTCCAGGCTTTAGGCTATCCTGCTAGAAACACTTACATCATTGCTAACTTGTGATAAATAGATCTTTCCCCCCTATTAATGTGGTTTTTTAAAATGGAGAATAAAGGATGCCATTTTACTGAAGCTGACTTAACAAAGGGAGAACAGGCAGAAGTCTGCCTTAGTGTATCATCTAGACTAGCCCTTACTAAAAATATAAGTATATTGTTATAGAGGGTAAAAACTATATCTGAAAAAGACAAAGATTTTTTTTTTGCATAAAACAAATACTAGTTGCATACCGTATACAAACAACAAATGGGGTTGATAGTGTTACACAAAAGGATATGTTTTCCCGGTTCCAAAGAAGTTGCATCTGAGATGGTAAGATACAACTGGACTTTCTGCAGTAACTTTTAGGTTTTTCAAACAAATGTTAGCGATGCTTTGGTTGTTCTGGCTGGTGGAGCAATGAGGTAAAAAAAAGTTACTAGAATTCTATTAGTTACTGCAGTGGATAGAATGCTTGGACTTGGAGTCAGGAAGACCCGAGTTCAAATCTAGGCCTATGTACTTAATAGCCACGTGACCCTGGGCAAGTAAGTTAATCTGTGCGCCTCAGTTTCCTCATCTGAAAAATAGAGATAATAATAGCACTTACTTCTCAGTGTTGTTAAAGTAGAATGAGTTATTTGCAAAAAGCTTTGCAGACCTTAAAGTGCTATTTAAATGCTAGTGCTGTTTTGAGGATAGAAGCAAAATGTGAAATGAATGCAGTGCTTTGTGAATTAACACATCTAAACTTCAGGTAACGATTGCAAGGTCCCAGAACAACAAAAAGTAAGTTACAACACTTTGTAATTTGTTTCTACTATGAATTATCTGGAATCCTATCCTTATTTAGCTCCAAATAGCCAGGAAACAAATTTCAAATTTTATGAAGAATATTTGAAATTGTAAAATTAGGGGCACCTTATACTCATGCTTTGCCAAAAGCATCGCATTTTTGTAAAAGATTGATTACTAAGTGGCTAGGGATGTAAATTCACACAATGAGCATTAGCATGAACTGTCAGTCTCTTTAGATAGATTTGAATAGCCATTTTGAATGGCCTAATTAGCCAAGAAAAAGCTAATTTTAGCCAGAGAAATTAGCCACTAGTCATAGATATATGTGACTGATTTTACTCAGATGTCAAAAAGTTAATTCTAAAAGAGAGAGAAACAGTATGTTAAAATGCTTTTTTCTCACTTGAAAATATTATTTAAAGGGAATAAACAGTGAAAGAAAAAATTATCATCCTATTTTGTTGTTTCCTAAATTAGCACAAAACCCTATTGGACTTAGTGAAAAGATGATATAATGGAAGATGCCTGAGTAGAGGTGAGACTGAACATTAGAAATTATAAAAATTTATGGCATTATTTTTGGCATTTCACTGAACACCTATTGAGATAAACACCATTCAAGAGATGCTACAGAAACTCCATTTTTAAAAAATTCTACTCTAGCTCCATTGGTTTCTTCTTGCCATTCACCTTTTGATTCTGCTGCACAGCATCTGTTGAGGCTACACTAGCTTGGAAACCCCGTAAAGGTAGATTTTATAGAACAAGCTATTTTCTGGTAGGTTCAAACCTACCATAACTCTATCTTTAGGCCTGAACAGCTTTTACTTCCACATGGGATAGGTTTCCTATGAGAGGCAAAATCCTCAGTTTCCTTTGTTGCATTACTCTCCACAACCCAACCCTTAACTGTTGCTGGATCTCTAAGCTCTGGCCCTTTTCTATATACACCTTTCCTCACAGTGTTTTCATTGGCTCCCAGGGTTTCAATCATAATCTCTATGCAGATGACTCCTCCATCTACATACTCAGCCTTTTTCTTTCTCCTGCACTCAACATTTTAAACTAAATGTTCTGGTCACTAGTTTTCCCCTCAGATTCCCTCCTCTTCCTCACTTTTCAAGGTATTTGTTTCTCTTAAGGCATCACCATCCTTCTAGTCATCCAGGTTTAAAACTCAGAGGTCATCCTTAACTCCTCACCTTTCCTCAACCTCACTATCTCATCACTTGCCTAGTCTTAACAATTCTATTTCTCCAACATCTCTCAAATATGGCGCCTTCTCTCAACCCACACAGTCACCATCTTAGGTCAAGCCTGCATATCATGTCAACTGTACTATTGTATCAACCTCCCAATTAGTCTCCCTGTCTTCTCTAATCCATTGCTCCTAAAGCTGAAAAAGTGATATTCCTAAAGCAAGAGTCTGACGATGTCATCTCCTCTCCCCCTCAAAAAACTCCAGTGCCTCCCTAGTGACAAAAGGACAAAACACAAAGTCTTGTTTGGCTACTAAAAACTGTCACAACATGGCTTATTACATACTACTTCCCTTTATGACCTCTATGTTTTAGCCAAATTGTCTAATTGCTTTTCCTCACACACAACATTCCACCTTCTCTATATGCCAATGAGCAAATATTTATTACGCGTATAAATATATATGAAGTGGTATGGCCAGGTTGTCCCACTGCCCCCACGCCTGGAATACATTCATTTCTCAAATTCACCTCTTAAAATTCCTAGCTCCCTTTGCAGCCTGGCTTGGGTACCACCTCCAACACGTGGGCCTTTCTGATTTCCCCATCTGCCAGTACCCAAATCTCATAATTATATTTACTTAGAGGCATCATAGCATGGCAGTTTGAAAACTGGCCAAGGGCCCAGAAAGACCAGAGTTTGAGTTTTACCTCTGACATACACTAGTTATATGACTGGGCATGTCACTGAACCTCTCAGGGCCCTAGATAGTCCTAATAGGACTGTAACAGAAGAGGGCACCATGCTGGATTTGTAAGAGTTTCATCTGGGAGTTCCCTATGCTAATAAAATAATATGGGCATTCCCTCCCAACCTACTTACTCTGTATATATTCTACATTTAATTATGTGTTTTGTCTCATAATCTTGAGGACAGAGAATATTTCATTTTGTCTTTGTATTCCCAGTGCTTAGCATAGTGTGTCTGACATACAGTAGGTGTTTGGTAAATACTTTCTGTTTGATTGCTAATGTCCTTAATTTTTCACTCTGTGGAGTTTAGAAGTGAAGCAGAATAATATAAACAACAAAGCTAAAGGCTGAAACTCAGTTTAACCTTCTGGTTCTCTTGGCCTCAAATCTTGGCCAAGGCAAGAAATCAGTTTCAGATTCTTGTGAAGACTCATACACAGTCAGAGGATAATAGATTTAGAACTGGAAAAGACCTGGAGATCATTTAGTCCAACCCCGTGTAACTTAACCACGATTCTAGGCTTTAAAATATGAGATTAATGTAATCATTACTTACATTACATTCACATTATTTGTGAAAGGGAGTAAAGTGTAAGAAGCCTGGAAAGGTAGAAAAGGGGTTAGATTGTAAAGAGCTTTGAATGACAAGCATTTTCACAGTAGAAAACACCTGTGAACACAGCTCTTTTTTTTCAGTGGTAGTAATATCTATGACTCCATTGCCATTCCCCCTTCCCCAGCATTTTGCATCATGTCCTCTTTCAGATACCTAGAGGATCTATTCTTTAACACCCCCCACGTTGTGTTACCTTGAACACGGACCTACTCTGGGTCCTGTAGCGCCCCTTCTGGGATATTACCCTAATTCACACTCATGGATTAGATTCCCCCAGGACACGACTATTCCAGGTTCATGGTACTCTGTATTTCTGCACTCATAAACCACAGCTTGCAAGCCTGTACTGGTATGTCTTGACTCTTCATTCTTATTCACCCCAAATTTCCAAAGTCCTCTGGAACATAAAGGTCTTCACAACCTGACCCCTTCCTGCCTTTCAGATTTTATTACAGATTTCATTTGCTCCCCTCCATATACTCTACAATCTAGCCTTCTGTTTCCATGCCTCTGCATTGTCCCTCAAATCTGTAATATTCTCCCTCTTTACTTCTAACTCTTAGTTTCTCTTCAAGACTCAGCTCAAATCCTACCTTCCACAGGAGGACTTCTCCAGTTTCACCAGCTGCTGCTGCCTTCCTTTATAAAACAACCTTCCATCTATTCTGTATTTTACATATACCTGTTTTCATATTTGTCTCTCATGTTAGAAGGTGAACTCATTGAGGATAGGGACTATTTTTGTCCTTCATATCATTAGCATTTAGTATAGTGCTTGGAATATGGTACATGCTTAATAAATGTTTGCTGATTACTACAAAAACTGTAATTTCCTTTTCAATTTTACTTTGATAACTGCCATCCTCTTTTCATGGGGACCAAATTAGATACTGATTTCTTGATGACAGTGAATTTTTTTTCCTAAGAAAGCTTTTATCATCAACATTCTTTTTGTTTTCAGTTTTACTTTTCATTTGATGGATTCCTTCCCGTAAACTTGTTTTAGGATTACCAACTTGTTATTTTCTAATTTTTAAAAGTTCAGTAGAGCACCAGCCCTGGAGTCGGGAGGACCTGAGTTCAAATTTGACCTCAGACACTTGACACGTACTACCTGTGTGATCTTGGGCAAGTCACTTAACCCCAACTGCCCTGCCAAAAAGCAAAAAAAAAAAAAAGTTCATATTCAACATTAGTGTGACCTCCTCTCTCTTTAGTTAAATATAAATGTTCAGGGATATGCATTTCCCTCTAAGGACTGATTCAGCAACATTTGATCATTTGTGGCACATTATCTCATTGTTATTTTCATTATATTCTCTGTTTAAATCAGTCTCTTTTTACATTTTCCTTATTGATTATAATTTTTATTGCGTTGTGGTCTGTCAAGAATAAATTGCATATTTCTGTCTTTCTGCCCTTCTTCATGAATTTTATGCCCTGGCATATGGTATTTTTTTTTGTAAAGGTACAATGTCATACTAAAAAAGTATACTTGAAAATTCCTAGTCAGAACAGCCAAAATTGTAGTATTCCAAAATTTCTCCCCAAATCCACTATTTCTTTCTTGTTCTATTCTCTGTTAGATGTCTAAGTCTGAAAAAGATATTCTTTAGAGTAAACTACAATTATTGTCCTACAATCTAGGTATTTTTACAATCTAATAATGAACTTTTCCTTTAGGTATTTATGCTATGGCATTTTTTGCATGTATATTCATATTGATGCTATTTCTTTTACATATACTTGTGAGTATATATGTTTCTTTCCCCAACATAATAAAAAGGAGAGGAATGACTTCACTTTTGTCTTTTGATATCTGATACTTTCCATAGTGCCTGGCACACAGTAGGTGGTTATTAAATTTCTATGAATAGATTTCATTATCTATTATACTTTTAACCATAATGTAGTTTCCCTATCTGTATCTCTTTATTGTACCTATTTGTAATATTAGATTATTTGAAAACCTGATCGCCACTTCTGCATTTTTGCATTCAGGGAAGCACAGTAAATTTTACTCCAGCTCCTCCCTTAAAGTACTTTAAGTATTTTTCTCACATATGGTTGGTTTTTCTTTTCTAATTAATTTTGCAGCTCATTTCCATTTTGTGGGTGGGCTTAGTCCACACTACAGTGAGTATTTGCATATCCTCTCCTTTGGCTCAGTCCAGCCCCATATCACTTGATTTTATTTTTGTTGCTGTGACTTTATTTTACATTTTTTTTTGTCCAGCCCAGATAAGGATGTGTTTCATGAGTCTTTGAGTGAACTTCACCTGCGAAACCTGGTTCACAAAATACTAAATCACTTCATCAAACTTCCCTTGCCTTCTCTAGGATAATTCTTTTCCATTCCTCAAGCCCAAAATTATTCTCTTTTGGTTACCTCAAAGACTTTATGTGCTATTTTTTTTACGTTGGTCATTTCTGGAAGTGCCTATGCAACTTTTCGAGACTAAAACCTCTTCCTTATTAACAAAGAAAAATTAATCAACTCAAGACACCAAGAATAACGGCCATATCTGACAAAGCATGCTTCCTTAATAAGACTCTTTTTCTTTATAATGAACAGGGATACTTCATCATGTGTTCTCTGGGATCAAAATTATTTTTTTAAACATGCTTTATTAGTGTTTTTAATCTTTGTGTTATTGTCATTTAAAAATCTCTCTGCCTGATTGAACCCCTTATAACAAAGAAAAGCAATTATGTAAAAACACAGAATGACCACATTTGACAATAAATATAATATTCTGTTCTAATAGCCCTGTCTCTTAGCATTGGAGGTAGTGGTGGAGAGGCAGAGGTATGCATGTTTCATTATCTGTCCTCTGGGACCATAACTGGATTTTCAAATCCTTAAAACATGACTTTTTTTAAATCACTTTCCTATTTACATTGTAGTCAACGTGGTTGATTTTGATTATTTCACTCATACTTCAAACAAGTCTTCACACACGTCTCTGAATTCCTCATTTTCTTGCTACATAACATTCCATCAAATTCATATGCAATAGTTTTTTTCAGACATTCTTAAATTGGTGGCTATCTACTGTTTCCAGTTCTGTTACCATTTTGTTATATACCACTATGAATATTTTGATAACTATTATACCTCTTTTCCCATCTATGACTTCCTTGGTTATTCAAAGCATAGACAGTTGAGTTTCTCTTTTTGAATATTATTTGCATAATTCCAAACTGATATCCAGAACAACTGGATCTCCTCAAACCTCCACCTATAGTGTCTTTCTCCAGTCCTTCCAACAATGACAGTTCCCATCTTCTACCACCTTTGCCAATTTGCATGATATAATGTGAAATCTCTGAGTTGTTTTAATTTGCATTTGTCTTACCATTTGATGTTTGGAGCACATTTAAATGTGGTCATTTGCAGTTTGCATTTTATATGGAAAGTTTGTTCATATTTCTTGACCTTTTGAGGAATGGTTCTTGGTGTTGTATCAATTCTCTGTTTTGGATGTCAGACTTAGAGTTAATATTTGATGCAATGTTTTCTGCATCTATTGACAAAATCACATGTTTTTTGCTTTCTTTTTGTTTATGAGCAATTATGCTAATTATTTTCCTAACACTGAACCATCCTTACATCCCTTATAGGAATCTAACTGGGTCAAGTCAATAAACGCTTATTAAGCACCTACTATGTGCCAGGCACTGTAATAAGCAATGGGGAGACAAATAAGAAAAGACAGTCCCTGCCCTCAGGAAGCTTACAATCTAATCTACAGTATACAAAAGGTAGCTGAAAAGGTTTTGGAGAGGAGGGCAAGCACTTATCCATGTCTGTGGAACTGAAACCAAGCAGAGCAGCTAATGGAAAATGAAGAGCAACCTGGAAAGTCCTGAGCCCTCAAAAAGAAGGCTTTGGGAGGAAGGATTTTTATTGCTATACCCTCCAGCCCTCCATTCAGAGGAAACAGGTAACTGAGGGTGCTAAAGTGTTGAGAATCAAAAGCTGAGTCACTCTGCATGATGATGAGATTTCAGATGAGTTTATCCTGGGGGAAGTATGATGTTTGTGTTGCTGAAACTGATCAAAACAGTCAATGGAAAATGAAGAGTTACCTGGAAAGGTTAATAGTTGGATCATAGCAAATTATTTTCCAGATATCTTACAATAATCATCTTGTGGGTTTTTTATTAAAAACTTTTGTATTAAAATTAATTAGTAAGATTAGTCTATAGTTCTCTTTCTCTGCTTTCTTTCCCTAGTTTGGGTATCAGGACAAATGATAATGTTCAGTCATTTCAGTTGTGCCTGACTCTTCATGACCTCATTTGGAGTTCTCTTGGAAAAGACAATGGTTTGTCATTTCCTTCTCCAGCTCATTTGACAGATGAGGAACTGAGGCAAACAGTGACCCGCTCAGGGTCACACAGCTAGCAAGTATCTGAAGCCAGTTTTGAACCCAAGAAAATAAATCTTCTTGATTTCAGGCCCAGCGCTCTCTCCCAGCACCACCTAGCTGCTGCATCTGTCAGGACCATATCTGTCTTAGAAAAGAAGTCTGGCAAAGTGCTTTCTGCCTCTATTTTTGATAATTTTTTTGTAGCAAAGGTATTAAGTGTTCTTTAAACATTTGATAGAAATCAGCTATAAATCCAGCTATCCTGGGCTTTTGTTTCTCCCTCAGCAGTTTATTTCCTTAATTCATTTTACTGAGACTTGGTTAAAATCTATTTTGTTAGTGTAGCAATTTTAAATTTTGCACTCATTAAATTCTTTTGAATTTTCAGTTTTGCTAGCATATAATCTTCTAATACTTTCTAATTATTTTTATTTCCTCACTTTTGTGAATTCACTTTGTTTTAAAAATGGTAACTTGATTTCTCTTTTTCTTGAGGTGCTTTTGTTACTCTTTTCAAAAAACACTTCTTAATTTTGCTTAGAGGTTCTGTAGTCTTTTCATTTTAAATTTTTTCTCTTTCTATTCTCATTTTCAAGATTCCTATTTTTGTACTTTAGAATTGCTAATTTATTCATTTCTTAGTCTCTTTAAATTCTATGCTCAGTTCATTTATTCTATCAAATTTAAGAAACAGAAATTTTCCAGTGAAGCCTACTTTAACCGTATCCTATAAGTTTTGGTATGTAAAATTTGTTATCATTATATTCAATGTAATTATTTGTTGTTTCCATTATTTGTTCTTTGATCCATTCACTATACATGCTGTCATAACTTAAATCTCTGTTTAAGTCTGTATCTTTTGCTTATATTTTTCTTATTACTCTTTTTATTGCAGTATGGTCTATTATTTGCCTTTTGATATTTGTTTCAGTTTTTTAAACCTGGCACAAGATCAATTCTTATAAAGGGACAATGAATTATTAAAATATGTTTTTTAATATATCTTCTACTCAGAAGTCTCCATAATTTGGTCAAGTCTAGTTTTTCAGATCTATTCAGATGGATATTTTATAGTTTACATTCTAAACTAGTGCTGTCTTTGGCAATACTCCGGAAATTAAGCAAAATATTTACTCAGTAAGGCATTTTCTGGGCTTTTTTGGTTGTCTTGTAACAACAGATTTACATCAGTTAAATTTACTCTATAAAATTATAAAAATCAGTGCCATAATTTCTGCTGTTTGCTTCCCATTTTTCATTGCTAATCACTTGCTTACAGTTCATATATATGCCATATATTTTTCTCACTGTATTGTCCTTGCTTTTTCACTAACTCTGATCTTTTGCCTGAGAAGTTGGTGGTTTAACGCTACAGATACAGCTGATTCAAGGATAAACTCCTATAAGGATAAGCCCCTACCATTAATATTGGGTCTTTTCCTTTCTGTTAAAAAATATACATACGTATATGCATATTGGTGATGTTCTTTGATGCTAGCACGTCCAATACCTACAAATTCTTTTCTTATTCTGTTCATGATATAAAGGAGTAAGGCTTTTATATATCTCTAATTCTTTAACTTTTCTAATTTTTTTTCACAAATCATTCTTATCCACATGTTAATCATACTCCTCATCTTTCCCCGTTTTTATATTTAGTATCAGAGTATATGCTGATTTAAATTTGAAATGTCTTAGCAAGTTCCTTATGGAAAGTCTCAATCTTTTAATCCTCAATAATGGATATTGGTTTGGAAGCTGCAATTGTTACTTTTGCAAACACCTTCTTGAGTGAGGCAAATGTGTTTGGGACCATGTCTTAACTTTAACAGATTTTGCTCCACACATATTTACAATGTTTACTGGATACAGCAAATGGAGGGTGGGGTATGTATATGTGTGTGTTGTTTTCTCATCTATTCTGATACTTTTTTTCTTTTTGTTGGAGATTTTAATCTATCCACAGTAAATTTAATGTGTTAAGTTTATGGTTTTTTTCCCACCATTAATGTCATTTCATCTTCCCTTTGAATCTATTATGCCCTGTACAATTCCTTCTGAGTCACACCTTTCCAGTGGCCCCAAATACCTCCTGTGCATAGTGGGAGTTAGCACCTAGTCACGCAACCCCCATCATGTAGAACCAGATCCGCTTAACTGATCAATTCCCCCCAAAGACAGTTCAATACAAAACCTCATTCCTTTCTGTCTCTGAGGGGTCATTTCATGAAGTTCTTATATCATTTCCTTTTGGCTGTCTGTACTCAACTCCCATTCTTTGCCCCTCTGTGATCTGCCCCATAATGTTCTTATCTTTATTTTCCCACAACACCAAGGGCAGGGGTAGAAACTGAAAGCCTCTTCTCCTATTGATTCCTCATCAGTCATTACCTAGGTTACCATTATGCCTTCTTTTCTCCCTATTTGGGAGATGTACTCTTATGCTATCTTACTGCCTACTGTGCAGTGAATAGGGCACTGGCTGGGCATGGAGTCAGGAACATCTGAGTTCAAAATTAGCCTCTGACACTTACTGACTCTGTGAACTTGGGCACGCTACTTTATCCTGTTTGCCTTAGTTTCTCATCTGTGAAATAAGCTGGAGAAGAAAATGGCAAACCACTCCAGAATCTTTGTCAAGAAAACCCCAAATGGGGTCACAAAGAGTCAGACCAACTGAAATGACTAAACAACAAAATGAAAGGATATTTTCATCTTGAAAAATTAATGCACATCTACCACCTACTTTTCTTTTGATTTTTCACATCACACCTTTTATTCTTTATTTACTCTTTAAATTCATTAGTGCATTGAAGGCTTTCTTTGCCTTCTCACTGCCTCTCATGCGATTACAAAAATGCACAAAGATAATTTTCCACACAACACTCACATTTTTATCTAGCCCTAGCCACATGAAAAGCAGTAGTTCATTTCTTAGTCTTTCATTACTAGCTGAAATTATTTAACTTTTCACTGTTCATTCACTTTGGTTACTGAATATTCTGCTTACCTATAGGTTCTTTTGAAAGAATGATTTAAGTTCTTTTAATTTTCTTCTTTGATGTTTAGGTTCAACTTTGCAGGAAAAATATTTTTGGATGCTAACTGATCTCTTTTCTCTTCAAAATATCATCTTTTAATTCTGCCTTTATTTTCTCATAACCACAGAGTAACCCTATGCTACTCTGACTGGTTCTTTTTGGACTCTAAAGGGTTTTTTTTCCTTGCTGCCTGCAAAATTTGTTCCTTGAGAATGTAGTTTTGAGCTTTACGATGTTTCATAACTAATTAAACAGGATTTCTTTCAGTTGGAGTTCTGTGAATTCTCTGAATCTGTAATTTGTTATTTGCCTTTAATATGCATATATACATTTAAATAGCATAGAAACCATTTAAATTTTCTTTTTTCAGTTATGTTGACACATGTTGCTAAATACTTTTCACACTGTTCCTTTTGAGTATTTTTTTCATTCTTAATCAGCTTTTGTCTGTATGAATCATTCTGATTTTCCTATATAGTGTCCTTATTAAAAACATCTCTGTCATTAAAATTCTGTAGGCTGAACATTATTTAAGGGATTAAGTAATAACAAAGGTTGGGACTGAGAAAGCCTTTGCTGACTGTACTCTCTTCTCTAGGACTATTAGAGTTGGAGGAAGTCTGTGTCCCTTAGAAGGTGAAGATGACCAGTTGAAATACTACTGCAGGGAGAATGCTGGTGGCCATTGTAGTTATGTTTGTTTTCCACCTTTAGCAATCTCATATTTCTGGGTTCAACCTTTCTCTCAGCAAAATTTTCACCCTTTTATCTAACTGATACTCCTTCTACTGGCTACTTCTTCCTGTGTTAGATTAAATCCCTGCAACCAAAATAGTATTTGTAGTTTCCTCTCTTTAAAAATTTTCTTCCTCAGGCTCTACACTCCTCCAGCCTCATTCTCTTATTCCTTTTGAGTGTTGGGGCTGCTCTGATTGATCAGAGTTTCAGCCTTCCCTGGGAATAAGGGCTTAAATCTGAAATTTAGTACCAAACACTGCAAGAGCTATGAGGGACACCAGGCCAAGGTATAGCTGTTAGAAAAGGAGGAAAACTCAGGGGTGAGAGAAACTAGTGTGCCAGGACCTCTACCTAGGGACTCATCATCCTTCTTCCCAGGAGTAAACTGAGGCATTAAGTTGACATCTAAAATTATGGCAGCTACAAGGACAACAAGGCCATCCAAGGTCTGCATGTAGGAGATGGAAGAATCCAGGGGCCCAAAACACAGTAGGAGCACCAGGAATAACAGGCTGCTGAGGTAGTATTTAATGTTTTTTTTTAATGAGAATTGTGAAAGGTTCTTTCGCTTTTCCTCTTCCTGTTATTGCTAAGACATCTTCATTGGGGGGGGGGTCCTTTATTTTTATTATTTGTTATGATGAAGGGAGAGAAGTCCCTTGGATACCTCTCATTATTTCATCTTCCTAGGATTCCCGGACTGGTTTTCCAAATACTTAGTTCAATCCCCTTTTAGTAATCCTTTAATTTACACTATGATTTTAATAAGTATACTGTTCTTTTGGTTCTGCTTATTTCATTCTGCCTCAATTCATACCAATCTTCCCTTGTTTCTCTGAATTCCTAGCTTCTTACGCTGAATATCATTTTATTACATTTATATACCAGATTTTTCACCCATTTCCATTTCTTCAGGGAATCTTTCTCCTCTCTGTAAAGTCTATATTTATTATTGAAGCCTAAGATAACTAGCTTTCTTTGGTGACCACATCCATAATTCATGGCATAACAGTATTTTAGAGATAGAAGATCATCTAGTCTAATCTTCTCATTTTGTAGATGAAAAAAATGAGGCCCAAATTCACACATGTAATAAGGGATAGTGCCAGGATTTGAAATCAGGTTTTTTGGCTCTGAATTCAGTGCTCAGTTTACTCTGCCACAGTTGGTGTACTGGAATTTGCAGTCCATTAAAACCTCTCAGTCTTTTTCATATGAACTACAGCCAAGCCATACAGCCTGTATTTGTGTAGTTATTTTTTTAAACCAAAATGCAGACCTAGACAATGTCTCCAGCATATGTTAACTCTGTATGGAGAATCTATGGAAAAACAAAGATATGAACGAAGTACCTTAGAATAAATGAAGAACTTTATTAACATAAACCCTCAGTAAATTTCATCTTGTTATATTTGGCCCATTGTTCTAGCTTAATTAATTTTATTTTGTTTTTCTGAAGCCTTACTCTGTCAACCAAAGTAGTAGCAATCTTTCCTATTTTACTGAGGGGCCTGATAGTGACTTTAAAAAAAAGAAAATCTTACCTTCCTTCGCTCCGCACACTTCCAGATACACTGTTCTTGTCATTTGTATTTCCTGCCTTGGCTCTTCTTTCTGTCTGCTCCACAGACTGTTTAGAACTAGAATCTGCAGGAGATGCATGCTCTTCAACATTGTTTTCTCTTCCTTTCTGAATGGAGGATCCATCTGCTTCCATCTCTCTCACAGATGTTTCTGGGGACGTTTTGATTTCTGTCAAAGTGTCTTGCCCTAAGTAATCATGGTTAGCAATTGCTACTGCAGATGTTCCATGATTTGCTGTAGCTCCTGTACTGGTTCCCATGGATTTGGAAATTACTTTCAGTTTGTGTGAACTTGATTTGTAGTGCTTCTTTTTATGCTTAACTTTAGAATTGTGTTTTAAGAAAAATTCACAGGATTCCTGCAACACTCTTCTGCTCTCACTGATGGGACTGAAAAAAAACACCCAGGAAAAGTATTAATTTGGCAAATAAACATTAAATACTATTATAAAGGTCATAAAATACAACATATATCTTTTATCAGGGAATGCTATGCATTCAAAGTCAAAGTGCCTAAAATATTCAGGCAACAGTACAAATAATCCATAAAATCCAGGATTACAGATATAGTTGGTACCCTTTGTTAGGGTACCAACCATTTTTAGTGAGTGCATTAAAGAAGATCAGCAAAGCAAAATCCTACTTGTGTATGAGTTGTTGCCTTTGTCTATACTTTGGAGGGCCCAGGAAATTAAGCTGGTGAAAGCAGTAAGAAGCTGAGATTGGTAAACTGTAAACTGGTCAAAGAAACCCCACAGCCTGTTTATCTTTATTAAAAGCCAAATAAGCAAACCAACAGCAATTAATCTTTATAATGGTCATTTAGAAAAGTCAAGAAAGATTATGGAGTGAAAGAGCTATAGTAGTGGTCTCTGTTTTCAAAGTTAGGAAGAAAGTCTAACAAATCAAGATCTCATTAATTTTGACTCCATTAACTTGGAATTTCCAAGAATCACAGAACTGAAAAGGACCTCAGAGGTCATTTGTTTAATATACCACTGAACAACATTACCAATAAGGCTTTACAACATGCTTTAACACCTCTGTAGTCAGTTCTAGGAATGACACTTAAGGACACTGACAAGCTAGATAATATCCAGAGATGGGCAACTGAGAAAGTGCAGTTGGATATGTGCACAAACACAATGGAAAAAAAGCTGGCCTAGAATTGAATGGAAAGAGGACAGCAGGCTGGATTGCTTTTGGGAAGATGTATAAGGCTTTTAATGCTCTCTTTTCCCTGAAACAAAGATGCTCCTGGGAATCGAGCAATATTATAGTTTTCAGAGAATTAAAGTTGTGGTTACTCAAAGGACAATGGAGAAAAATATGGTGGGCGTGAACATGCGGTGATATATTATCAAAAAGTAGCATAAAAGATATCAGAAAGATGTATGACTAGAAAAGGAGGCAGGGACAGCAATGTAATAAGAGCAAAGGACAACTAACTAATCAATGGCCCATGTATGTACTCCACTGATATTCCTACAATGACAAGAGTTTAAAGGAATTCCCCAGACATGATAAGTGGACCCCTTCCCCCCACAACTGATGGGACAATATGGACAAGAGTCAGAGAAGGTGAGATGGTGTGGATAGTTTTGGACCTGCATATTATAAGACCATACTGATATAAACGTATATAAACGCCAAAGGAAATACAAAACAATATATAAACGTATTATAAGACCATACTGATATAAACGTATATAAACGCCAAAGGAAATACAAAACAATAAGAATCTTCACCCCCAGGGCCCCAGTTATGTACTAAATGGTAGGAAATATAAAAATAGTACAAATAATTTGGTACTACTAATTATTATGTGTGTGTCCTTCAATAGCTTCTATGGGCTTTAGTTCCCTCATCTAAAAGGTCTTAAAGATTAGGCTATATTTCCTTAACATCAGCCAAAGCAGGATCACCACAACGTCGCACCACTACTTCAGCACTTGATTGTCAAGTAAGGATGTGGAAATGTAACTCAAAAAGATTTCATCTGGAAGAGTGGGTAGGCCTGACAGAGAAGTCATCTGTGTTGGTGATGACAATTTAAAAGGCACTAAAGAAAAAGGGGAAGATTTCAAAAGAATGACAAAGAGCACTGACAGTATTAAACCAAAAATGTGACAAGATCTCAACTACTGATCCATATACTTCATTTCTCCTCTGTATACCTTTATGAGAATAGTATGTGCCTATATGAAAAGTATCTGATGAAAATAGGAAAGGAAAAGGCAGGCTTTCATAGATGGTTTTCTACAACACACTACTACACCTTCACAGGCACACAAAGGACTGAGAAATACAGGCAATACAAGCTTCTGTGGTGTTTGATTTAAAAAACAGAATTGGATTCAGTGGAGCAAAGTACAGTCTTGAGTGTTGTCTTCAAACAGGGTGTTTGCCATGCATACATTAAGATCATGTAAGATTTGATAATATGAACTGTTGAGATAACTTTATAAAAATCCTAAATATTAACATCAAGTGAAACATAAATTAGGGAGACACATCACCCAAGGTATACACACCAGTGTGATGAAGGAAGGATATCCTTAGAAGAGGAATGGTAAGATTCTCTAGCTCAGTGCTTCTTAAACTGTGGGTTGTGATCCCATATGGGGTCATGAAAAATTTGGCAACAGAAAGGTTTCTGAACGCGCAGTAACCAACAATTAATTAAAAATCAAATACATAAAGAATCCGAGGTGTTTCTGGCAGCACTTGCCTATGCTGTATCCCGTAACTTCACTGCAGCCTTCGTTCTGAACACAAAGCATGAGCACTTTGCACTGTGTATGCCATCTGCCAAAATGCAAAAAGGGGTCACGAGTGGAAAAAGTTTATGAAGCTCTGCTCTAGCAGAGAGCCTTGCAGATGCAATTATGCTAATTCTATCAAGCCCTAGAACACTACAGGGCCCCTTCAATGAAAAGAGAAAGTCAAAATGCACATGCTGCCCAGGTGATGACATAGCCAGACAGACAAAGATTACAGATTTAGAATTGGAACTAGTCCAACCTCCTATGAACCTACCCTTTTTTATAGAGGGGTAAAGTTCAAGCCACTCCAGTATCTTTGCCAAGAAAACCCCAATGGGGTCAGGAAGGGTTGGGCATGACTAAAATGGCTGAACGACAAAAAAAGTGAGGTCTAGAGAGCTGCCTTAGGTCACAGAGGTAACAAGGGGGAAATCCAGATTAGAACCCATGTTCTCTGGCTCCAAGTTCAGCACTTTTTCCAATGTACCATACTACAGATAGGGCCAGATCACATTGGGAATATTGTGCAGAGCTTTCAGCCAAGTTATTCTCTTCTGCATATACCCCTCTTTTTTAACAGCAATATACTACTACTGGTGATAACACATGGCTGCAAAAAAAATGGAACATTACAGTCTTAGAAGAATCATAATTGTAGGTGATTCAAATGGCAATGGAAAGCACAGCAGGCGTTGGCTCCAGCTATATTACCAACGACAACTTGTATGTAGAAGTGACATAAAACTTATCATGTAATACATATATGACTAGAAAAGGAGAGGAAGTGGTCATGTAGTAGGAGTAAGTGAAAACAGATGGGACAACCTGAACCGAGAGAACGGTATCCACAACATGGTAAAAGAACCAGAAGAACACTTCCAGTCAGCTAGGCAGAGCTTTTGTGGAGTATTTACAGGAAAAAAAAAGCTGACAAGAATTACATAGGATGAGGTGTGGATGAAATACATCCTCCTCCAATGACAGGACTATTCACATCAAAGAGATTGCAAAACTGAAGTAAAAGCCAGTTGGGTTCTGAATTCAAACAAATACTTGAGTACCTATTATATAAAAGTTATTATGCTATTATAGTATTTTAGCTATATTGACATATTTTCATAATTTATTGACATACTGGCAGGATGATCATGAGAAAATCACTTAATTGCAGTCCCCTCTAAGTTACAGATCAACTGTTGACCTGGGTGGAAGGAATTTCCACACTGTGAGTTACATAGATAAAATCATAGGTCCAAAAATTTCTCCTAATGTAACATTTCATTGCAAAAATCATGTGCTCAGCCTTAGTAAATTGAAAAATACATGGCTGGTAAATGTTATATTTAGCTCAGAAAACATGATTACTAAGCTCTAGCTTAGCATTATACATGTGTGTTAATCCCCAAACTATATTTTTCTTTTTATTATCTCCACCAGCAAAATGGTGACAGTGTACGGCAGCATTTTGACATTATAAATTATTCTGATAAATGAAAACATGACTTAAAATATAGTCAGATAAACTACGCATTCCCAAATGAGAAAGCTCACACAAAATTCCACATGGCAAAAGTTGAAATTAAGAAATTATGGCTTATCCTTTTCTTATTCAGCATTTTCCCCCTGTATATTCCATACCTGTTTGATACTGTGAAGGATAGTAAGTTCTAAAAACATAACTCCCATCAATTGACCATAATGTAGATTAGAGGGGTCAGTTGTCTACTGTGGCAAGTGGGCAAACCTACAGAGTGCTTATCTGAACTAGATCAAAATGTAGTTGAGAATTTTTTGACAAAAAAATACAATTTAGATAATGTTAATTTGTTGTTATTTGAGTCAAATATGCCATCTGCAATCCATTTCTATTTGAGTTGGATACCACTGACCCAGATGATTTCTTCTGCTTTCTTCTGGAGTAGAATCTTTTATGCTTCAGTTGAAGCAAAGAAAGCAGGGGTAGCAATCATGATCTCAGACAAAGCAAAAACAGAAATATAACTAAAAGAGATAAAGAAGAAAACTGTCTTGCTGAAAGGTACCATAGACAATGAAGTCTGCTTAAGTGTTTTCTGCTCTTCAAACTTCAAAACTGGCAAAAGCAATTTTAGATTCTTCAAAAAATTTCAGCTTATTTATCCACTTGTAACAAAAAAAAAATCAAAGCATTCAATTAAGTCAAACTATTGCTTGAAAAATAATAATAAAATTTAATATACCCAACATGTTAGCTTTATGTTGTGAAACCAAATAAATGTTCTTTTTAAGGGGTAGCAATGGGTCTAGACCCGTCATTTCACCAATGTGGACCACCAAAGGCAACTCCTCTGTAACTTAGTGTTTTAGTGGGCCACGGAGGGCAAAGGACTTGTCACATATAGATCTGTCTTCCTAATTACAACACTGGTCCTTTTCTAGCCTCTATGCTATATTATACTATGTTAAATTGTATAATTTGGAGATAGTAAAAAGCACTGAAAAAAATAAGTTATGCATACATTTCTATTTTCTCCAAAATTTTAAGTCTCCAAACTGGTAGCATTTTTTAAGTATGATATTTTCTTTTTGAAAATTTTCTTCAATGAAAAGAAAGAATCTCAAAAACCCAGGACTTGACTGATTTTACAAAAGCATGAGAAAAAAAGCTAGTTCATATTTTTAGATTACTGTAATAAGTAGGTTATTCCAATTAACCAATAAGTAGATAAAATTAATGTGTTTTATATAGAAACTATAAAAAAATGAACCAAAAGAAAAAGCACTGTGAAAATACACACAGCAGGTCTTTAAAAAGAGGGCTACATGATTTAATGAGGAGAAAGCTTAACAAAGTAATAAGAAAGAATTTAACTAAGAGGACATTTCACAGTTAATATGTTTTGATGGGGACAGGGGAAAAAATACTGTGAGGGTGCTACTGATATCCTAAGGAATAGGGATACTTGGCAAAACATATTTAACCAGAATTCTAATGGAGACAGTGAATTCGTTAAAGTGACAAAGAAAATAAACACCTCATTTGAGGTTTACGACGAATATGTCTGTTACAACTGTTACAATAAATATCAAAACCAAATACCAATCAATACCAAATCAAAATTTCTAAGTGACATAAATTTCCATTCCTCGGTTGAGTGCCCATTAATTTCAAACAATATTTGATATAGCAAAACTCCAGAAAAACAAAAACATTTTACAGCACCTTGATGTTTGCTGTAATTCAGGGCTGTCTAACCTTAGGTTTTTATTGAAACAATAGACAAAATATTTTGATTTGCCATTTGAGTGAGAGCTCTGCGGTAGCTCGGCTTCGTTTTACTAAAGCATTTATGTAAATTTCTATGCCTGTAGGCAGACCGCATAAATCACACCATGGGCTGCATGCCACCCCATTTTGGAAGCTTTTTCTCTCACCAGGAGCCTTCCCCTCTTGAGATTAACTTCCATCTACTCTGTATATACCTTGTATTTATGTAGTTATTTTTCATTTATCTCCCCCATTAGAATGTGAGTTCCTTAAGGGCCAGGGCTGTTTTTGCCTTTCTTTGTATTCTCAATATTTAGCATAGTGTGGGGCACACAGTAAGTACTTAATAAATGCTTGTTGACTAGCTGCCAGTCTGCATATTTTAAAATGTACAATTAACTATTTCATGTTTACCTATAAAATACACACACAAAAAGAAAGAATTATAGTTTTAAAATATCTCTTACTCTCTCTTGCGATTTCTGTTGAAGAAACTGGCCCATTCTGTGCAGGTCTTTTTGCTTCCTACCCAAAAGACTGCAGAGATTCCAACAATCAGTGTCATCAGGTACTTTATCATAAACAATGCCAATTCTGGACGTGCTAATGTTTTTGCCTAATGAAGAAAATCAGAGCAATAGAATCAGTTTAATAGTACTGCTTTTTAAAGGGTATAAAAGCTTTAGATATAATTTAGCTATATAACTAAATCATCTATATAATATGGGGATAATAACAGTACTTAGCTCCCAGGGTTGTTTCAAGAATAAAATAAGAATACTTTTAAAAAGTTTTGTAAATCTTAAAGGTCTACATGCTAGTTATTATATAAAATTAAATGTTACATTCATTGGGCAAGAAAAACTATATAGAGATAAACAGAACTTTGAACATAAGATTCTTTATTGAATCTATAAACAGACTAACATGGAATATGTCTATCAAATATGGTGCTTCAAGAGAAAAAGTTTGGAATCCATTAAAAAAAAAGCTTTATAGCATGATCTATTTTCCATTTCCATTTTCCTCCCTATTTCTGGAGGAGAAATTTGTAGTAGTCATAATATCTAGCTCTTTAAATGCTTATTTATAGTTAATTCCTAGTTTTACTTAATATAGTTAATTCCTAGTTCACTTAATGCAAATGACAATCTAAATATTTGGAGGAGGAACAAAATAAATAAGATGTACCACTGTCTTGTATGTGTTAAGGTTTTATTTTAAAATCAGAGACAAGAAATGGGCAAATCTTCTGTTATAATTCCAAGTTCAAAGTTTCATCATGACCTGCTTAAGCTTTTAGTCACTGGAAAACCAAATAAGATCATGAAGAAAATAGGTTAGACCATATTACAATACGCCTATTCTAAATTTTCTACCTGTAGTTTATTTCTATGTCTTAGGAGGTATAATTGGCCAGACTATTCAATGGATTATACCTTGTTTAACACAATATAACATTGACACTCAGTAAGTGAAAACAAGTTGAAAAAAAATCAAACAAAATGGAACTCTGAATTTTTGCTCCTAAGGTAGAGTTTAATTTTTAGCAGAATAAGTATTTCCCTTCAGTTTACACACAAGGTTGAAGAATATACAGCAAAACTCCACTTTGCTATATTAGCTGGATTTGGTGGTACCAAGAGCTAAATCACAAGGTAAAATTCAATCATAATTTGGGTTGTCTATATGCAGGTGTTAGTTATGTTTGCCAAAGCCTAAGGGGTTCAAATGTGTTCATCCACTGACAAAATGACACATTAGTTGGCAAATTATTTATTACATATTAATTCCTATTTAGGAAGGAAAGAAATAAGAATATATTAAGCATCTACTTCGCATCAGGAGTACTTATACCAGTGCTAAGTAATTTACAAATATAATCTCGTTGGGTCTTCACAACAACCTGGGGAAGTAGGTACTATTATTATTCCAGTTTTATAGCTGAGGAAACTGAGGTAGATAGAGGTTAAGTAACTTGCCCAGGGTCATATTATAATAAGTGTCTCAGGCTGAATTTGAACTTGGTTCTTCCTGACTCCAGGCTAAGTGCTCTATCTGATGCTGTCTCTAGGAAGTTATTTAGCACAGCTCATCCCACAGACTGCTTGATTTAAAAGACTACGTTTTTGTTTGTTTAATGTTATTACTTTAATACTTCTAAGACCTATGATTTTATTGGTATGAGGATTCCTTTCACTGAAGCAGATTACTATACCTAAGTAGGTGGTGTTAAGAACTGTCAGGGCTAAAAGACCTATCTTCTGATGGCTAGTATACCGATAGGCCAACTCTCTGAATGTAGCTAAAACGATCCTCAGATGACAGGGCCCATACACAATGCTACAATGCCTAGCTTAGTAGGACTTGTCAAAACTTGTGTTTCATGGACGTAGCCTTCAAGAACTCAGGGCAACGTCTCACAATAATAAGGCATCAGAATAGGACTTTAGTGGAAGAATATTAATATTATGTGCTATAAATAATTCTCTGCTAAAGTTCTACACTGATGCTTCACTGGATGACTAGATCTTTGAAGACTATGCTAGTAGAACACAAAGTCTTGAAAGTCCTAACAAATTGGAAAGGCTTTGGCTACAGGCTAAGTAATTGATGAACTTTGTACCCATCATTTGTGGTCTAGCCTCGCTGTTTTGAGAAAGGTAGAATCTGACTTCACCAAATAGTAAGAGATTTTTTTTGTCCAGGGAAACATCTGGTAAGGTATGGTGGGCTCATGGTCTGTATCAATGGAAGGAGTACTTATACCAGTGAAATCATGGATGTTTTGAAATATTAGATATAATAATAAATAATTAATCCAGAGAAAGGAATATACATGGTGTCCCAAAAGTCTCAGTGCAATTTTAAACATTAGTCGCTCAAAGCTGCACTGAGATTTTTGGAACGCTGTATAAAAACTGTTGGCATATGAACTAAATTTCTATGAAAAACATTGTGAACAACTATGCTTACGGAATTATGCTATATTCAGAAATTTTAAAGCCTTAAATCTTAAAAACACTCATCTACAACTTTTATAAGCAAGTCTGACCAAAATTATAGTAAGTAAAAAAAGATTAGAAACTCTGAGGACAAGAATGTTTTGTTTAAACTCCGTATTCTCCCAATGCCTTAACACAGAGCTTTTACACAGTGGATGCTTAATCAGTATTTGCTGAATAAATGGAATTTTAAAAAAAACTGAAACCATGTTTTACTTCAAATGGTCTATGTTTCCTGTTAGGAAAAAGCAGACTGATTTAGCCATATTTCTATTAAAATTATGTTTCTGAAGAATATTTCATGAGAAATTTTAAATGAAATTCACTAAGACCATCCCTTAAGGAAAAATACTTGATTCTTTTTTACTGAATGTAAATTCAAAATTAACTCACACCTCTCGGCAATGACCACTTTCTATTTCCCCTCGCCTACCACACCTAACCACCACCACCTTTTCCCTCTTTTTCAGCCAGGCATTCAGCTTCTGACTCTTTGTCCTTAATCAGACCAACCAGTACGCCTTTGACACTCAATATCTATTTTTAAGAACTTTTCAATGTGTTAATTTATATCTCCAATGAATGAAAAAAACAGGGGGAGATTAAAAATTATGTAACTGAAATTGTGCCTTAATGAATACAGAGGTATTAGTAATGTTGAATTTCCAAATCTGAAATATAATTAAATATCCTCAACAAACAAAATTATATTTCACTGAACATAATCTTCTATGTTAATAGAATAACCCATATGGTTGTTTTTACCTGATGGGGGCATGGGATATGGTATCGATGGCAATGGTCAGAGACCCAAGTTGTTTCCCAGATAATCCTGTATATCTGCTCATAGACATAACATCCAAGAAGTGTCACTAATGGAACAAGGTACAAACCGCTGAAGACTCCAATTCTAATCATAAATTTCTTGAGTTTTTCTTGGTTTCTTCCATCATGCTGTATAACTTGCCGTACATGATTTAAAGAAATAATGCCAGCTAAAAGAAGAGATAATCCAACAAACACACAAAGGCACAGAGGCAACAAAACAAAGTATCGAGAAGCATAAAGGTCATAAAGGCCAACAAAACAAACACCACTGATATTGTCCCCTTCAACTTTGTTCATAGCCAGAAGCATAACTGTCAAGAAACCAGGCATCCCCCAAGCAACTGCATGAAACCACACAGCCTTTTGTTCAATTGCCTCACAACTCCACTTTCTTCCCGCAGCTAAGAACCAAGTAATAGTAAGAATCACCCACCACACAGTGCCTGCCATTGTGAAAAAATACAAAAGCATAAAGAGAACAGTACAAGCCTTATTTTGGGAACCCAAAACAACTGTTTCACCAACCTCTAGTTTTTCATCTGCCTTGTTACAGGCTGTGCTATTGCCTAGCAAAAATCCAATAAAGTACATTAACGATACAATGCTGTAACAGACAGAATAATATATGATTGGTCTTTCTGGGTACCTAAATCTTTTAACATCAATTAGAAAAGTCAGGAAGGTGAACAAAGTTGCACACAGGCAAAATATTGAAACAATTCCAATGAAGCTTTTTGCAAATTCCAATTCATCATTTTTGAAATACATGTTGGGGCATGGAGGTGCACACTGGTCGATTCCAAGAAATTTGTAGCCTTGTCCACCAGATGTCTTCAAATGCCTTGGACACCAAAATCCATAGTCTCTTTGAACCTGTTCTGGTGTTTTCGGTGGTTCATGAAATTTGGTGGTAAGATCAGAAGCGACTGGAGCAGTCTCATCACAATACTGCAATCTGCACAGATTATATAACTTGTTAAAATGAACTACAATTATTCTACAGACTATATCTTTTAATACAATACTTTTGAAACTTAAAACATAAGTTTGTCTGAATTCACAATTTGCTATATGAACTAAGATAAATCACAGGAAAAAAATTAGCATCAATTAAAAATTTTATCATAGCAAAGGTGTTACTGCTTAAGAGTAAACAATGCAAAAATGTATTGAAAAAATTGGCACTTTTATGAGTTATAGTTCTTTTAAAAGCACTTAAAGAGACTTTAAAGAGATATCACCACTAGGTTTAATCCCCAAGGAGGTTACTGACAAGAGGAAAATCTCCAATATATATCAAAATAGTTACAGCAGTACTTTCTGTAATAGCAAAGCTTTGGAAACAAAGTAGGTGCTCATTGACTGGGAAATGGCTAAGTAAATTACAGTACATGAATATAATAGAATGTTACTATGCTCTAAGAAATGAGGAATACGATGAATACAGAGAAACATGAAGCAATGCAAAATGAAGTAAGCAAAGCCAAGAAAACAACAAATGACTATACCAATGTAAATGGAAAGAACACACAAAAAAACAGATAAAATGAGTATTTCAAAATTATAAAGAACAAGCATGGCTCAAAAGAAGAGATATGAGAAGACATCCCAGCCTTCACCCCTTTGAAAAGGTAGGAGGTACATGACTATGATACATGGTACACACTTTCGGACTTTTTCAATTTTGTTAATTTTTTTCCTCTTTCTTTGTCTTTAAAAAAAATGTTATATTACATGGCTCTTTCAGAGGGAAAGAGAAGAAAATTTTGGTGATATGAAAAAGACACCAACAAAAAACTTATTTAAAATACATTTAAAGGGACCCTAAAGACTAAAAGGATGCAAGTTGTATCTACTAACTATGGGTGTCCTCCAAGGCTCTGTCCTGGGCCATCTTTTCCTTACATACTATTTTGCTTGGTGATTTTATCAGCTCCCATGGTTTCAATTATCATCTCTACGCAGATGTTTCTCATATCCATACTTCTTGGTGCCCTGTGATTCCCCTCCCTTTTCAGCTTTGTTTTGTATGTGGATGGTCTTTCTTTGCGAAAGATCTTAATTTAGAAAGGTCAAGGTCATCCACTGAATCTAAAGCTATCACCAATCATCTTGACTTTTGTCTTACCACTGGACTTCAACAACTCTGGAGGAAAGAAGAAGGATGATGACTGAACAGCTCTGCCTCACTTAAATTCAATCCATGAGCAAGTCAAAACATCACCTTTGCATTGTCATTGGTCTTCTTTGAGAAGAAGGACCAACCACCACCAACACCTCTCTGCTGACCTTCAGTCTCATATCACCAACTGCCTATTCCATAGACACCTTAAACTCAACATGCCCAAAAGTTGAACTTGTTATCATTTTTCTAAAACCCTACCCTCTTACTAATATTCTTATTACTGTAAAGGATACCTACTACCATCCTTCCAGTCACCCAGGTTTGTAACATATGTGACCATGTTACATAGATGTATTACAGCTCCCTTCTATTTACCAGCTCCAGGTCTACCACCTACCCAAACCAAAATAAAAAATCCCACATCCTGCCAAAAACCCAAACCAAAAAAAAAAACCAATCCCCACAAACTTGGAATTGAGATCTCATGAAAACACATCTGATCTAAAACCTTATTAAATACTATTTCTCTCAATATTTTAAATTCATAAGTAGCTATCACAGCTATAGAAAGAAAGCAAATTCAGTTTATAAGGAGAAATATACTATCAAGAAATTTATTACTACATTTTAGGAGAAAAATATTGCAGACATCAATTTCTAGAATTTAATTATAATATGTAATTTAATTATTTTTAAGACAAAACACTTATATATACCTCAAACCACTAAATGCCTAGAGAGCTAGTTGGACTAAAATATGTGTGTATATATATGTATACATAGATATATAAATGTTTATATGTATATATACATATTTATATGCATACATGTACGTAATATATACGTATATATTACATATAGTTTACATACACACAAACACAATTATATTTATTCCCTTGCCTTCTCCCTTTGGCCCTCTCCCTGTACTCAGACTGTTCTAGAACCTATTTTAGACATCTGGCTAGCAGCTTCCTACTCTGGATATGCTGCACCCCCTTATCTTTGTCCTTGCCTGGGCTGCTTGACTGCTCATAGGGTTTGAATGATATGGAAGCCAACAATTTGATTCCTTCTGATGAGATGGAGGCCCACCAAGCCTTACTCTCCAGCTGGCCACTGTCTTCTGTGCTTTGGCAGGCCAACCTTATCATCTGCCCTGCCTTTCTGTAGTGTAGTCCTTTAGACACTGTCACCTTAATTTCTTAAGTAACCTAACCTAAAGATCTCTGGGCCTTGCCATCTGTCCCACCATTGCACCCTTAGGACTTCCAGGACTTTCCATCTTCCCTACCACTGAATTTGTGTTATGTGTTCTGTCTCCCAATTAGAGTGAGATTCTTAAGGGAAAGGACAGTCTGTCTATTTCTTTTTGCATCCTATTGCTTAGCACAGTGGCTGGCACTTTTCATTCATGTCCAATCTTAAGACTGAAGTGTTTGAAATCACCCTAAAATCAATTTACAATACAATATTTTTGGTTCTCTCCCCACTTTTCTCCTCAGCACTGAAAGTCTTATGTTAAAGATCTGCTTTACGTGATATGTTATATTTCTTTTGTTTTGTTTTGCAAAGAAAATAGGATTCATCTATGTTGCAGCAAACTTATATAACCCACAGTTTTTACTATTGTTTTTGTGGCATCTGAAAAATTAGATTTGAGTCCTGCTTCTTCTATATACTAGTAAGTCTTGGGTCACATAACCTTTCTGGATTTCAGTCTTCTCATTGTAAAAGGAGACCACTGGATTAGATGATTCATAAACCTTTCTAAGTGTAACATACCATGGTTCTATAGTATCAATGTATATATTAATACTGAACAATGTGATGTTTTTTGATCTATTTCGTTCCATTTTTGATAATCAATCATAAGACTATTTTAGAATACTACTGAATGGCTAATATGGTTTATAGTAAGTGCTCCTAAGACACAAAAGTTTGTCAGAGAATCAAAGAATCTCTGAAGTGGAAGGGAGCTCAGAGGTCATAACCACGATCAATCTCCTTGATGGCATTCCTAAGAAGGAGTTGTCCAGGCTTTCTGAAAGTCCTCTAGGGAGAATGAAGCTCATAATTCCCTCAGGCAGCCTATTTCACTTTTGGAAAGCTCTAATTGTTAGGAAGTCACTCATTACATTAAAACTTAATCTGCATCTTTGTGACTTTCATCCATTGCTCATGGTACTGTTGATATATGAGAGTAAAACTGAAGTTTAATTTGAATATAAAGTTCTGAATGGACATATAGTTCTATTTGGGAAGCCATTATAACTCCAAACATTTCACTATGGCATTCAAGAGCTAAAATGTTACAATTTTATGTAATTGGTAAAAAAAAAAAGGTTGCAAAGCATTTATCAAGTGATTGTGAATGGTACTGTTGTAAAAACTGTAGAAAGATTAAGATTCAACACAAGATCTAGAAATCAAGTGACATATTTGCTTTAAACAGGATATATTTTTCAATTTTATTGAAAGTCCGTAGTACTTTATTTTTACAGAGGTAGGTCCAATTGTAGGATACGTTTATGAATTATGTGTACTTACTATAGTGATTCCAAACTCTGGTTTGGAGAAATTGGATGATGTCACCAATGATATTCAACAAGATATAGGTCTACGGCATAAGTCTTAAACACCAATCTTGTTGATCTCAAGAGAAAATGAATCATAAAAGTGGTATGAAGAACGTTTTAACAGATTTTATGTGTATGCTGGGAGGGAACATGCAGTATACCAAAATCAAACTATTCAGTATCAAAACTCCAAAAATTTATTAAGGTTATTACCTTAAAATTTATTATAAACTTAATAACCATTCACCATTAAAACAAACAAATATGAAAAATAATGAAAATCCATAAAGCTCTTTTACATATTGCATCCAACATTACACAAGATAGAAAAAAATCAAATAAATAACCACGCAAGATGTATTTGCTCTTGTTCCCTTTAGAGTCTACTTTACTTTCGACTCTGTTTTTGTTCTCCTTTTTTTCTATAATATCTTTATCCACATTCCACAACTCGCTATTTTACAATGGAGTTAGACATTGCCTTAAGAAGGAATATCCAATTAATTATACAATGGTCAAATATAAATAATGTGAAATAGTGGCTGCCAGGTGTTAGACAAGGAAAAACAACAGAGATGTAATTTATCTTTCCTTCATTTATACAACAAAATTGTCACAAACCGTCAGTTCAGTTAGGGCTAAGGCACTGGCATTAAAATACTTCACTTTTAGCTAAAAATAATACCATACCTGCTGCATTCAAGCTCCTCAGGCCATGTGATCCCAAAAGTGTCAATTAATTGTTTACAATCAGAGTATACTCTCTCACAAAGTTTTCGACAAGGAGGAACCACATGAAGTTGTTCAGTGCAGGCTGGCACAAAAGCATTACAGAGGAAAGTGTCAACATCTGGTGAACAGCGCAGATTTGCTAGAGGGATAAAAGGCTTTCAACAAAAATAAAAAGTTCTGGTTAGAAATTCTTTTAAAGACACACTAACACCTGTTTAAAGTAATCTTTAATCTTTCCTCTCTATGTAACTGTATTTTAAAGAGATGATACATTTACTTAACTCTCCTTTAATTCGATAACTATTTATACAAATGGAACATTTTTTTTTATCCAACTACTCTATTCTTGTTGAGAAAAGAAAAGGAAAAAA
Source organism: Trichosurus vulpecula (assembly GCF_011100635.1). Taxonomy (NCBI): domain Eukaryota; kingdom Metazoa; phylum Chordata; class Mammalia; order Diprotodontia; family Phalangeridae; genus Trichosurus; species Trichosurus vulpecula. Next base: position 142,190,718 of record NC_050573.1, read on the forward strand.
AATCATCCTTATACTGAATTATTTATTTTGGTATGTATACAAAGGAGGAAATTGGAGGGCTGAAAACCATATCATTGGATTGGTTGAAGAAACTGGGTGTATTCTGACTGAAAATGAGAAAATTGAGGTCTCCCACAGATAGATGTGTTTCAGTTACCTAAAGGGCTGTCAACCTCATGTCAGTGGGGGTCAGTCAGGGCTATTTACGCTGGACCCAGACTTTAATTCAATTCAAAGAACATTCATTAAACATGCACTGAAAGATGATAGGTTTAAATGACAAATAATGACAGCCCCCTTGGCCCTTAATAACCTGACAGCTTAGAATCTAGTGGGTTAAAAGCTTTCCTAATAAATTCAGTGAGGCAAAGCAAAGATTCCCCCATTCTCTACTGTTATTTCTTCTAGAAATAGGGTAGCAATAAAACAAGAGAAAGAAATCAAAGGCATAAATATCAGTAAGGAGGAGACAAGATTATAGCTGTTTCTAGATGACATGATGGTTTACCTAAAAAACCCCAGGAAATCAGAAAAGAAGCAGATAAATAACATCAATAAATCTAGTATTTATACAGTGCTTTAAAGATGTGCAAAGTGCTATTTGCACTTTGATCTCGTTTGATCCTAACAACAATCCTGGAAAGTTGGTGATATTTTTATCCTCATTTTTACAGATAAGGAAACTGAGAGTGACACTGATAAAATGACTTTACCCAGGGATCAGAAAACTAGTTAAGTTCCTCAGGCAGGATTTGAATTCAAGGCTTCCAGACATCAAGTCCAGTGCTATTGAATCACTAGCTACCTAAAGTAAAAGTAAAGTAACAAGAAACAAAGTGTTCCAAATCATCAACACTTCTTTATAGAAAAAATAAAAACAAGAAGTAAATAACAATAATAGCTGGCATCTATCCAGTGCCTTAAGATTTGCAAAACCTATTACAAAAAGACAGATAGGTGACTTGGTGGATAGAGTGCTAGCCCTGGAGTTGGGAAAACCCGAGTTAAATTTGGCCTTGGATACTTACTAGCTGTGTGTCCCTGGGCAAGTTGCTTAACTTCAGATTGCCTCTGTTTCCTCCACTGTAAAATGGGGGTAATAATAGTACCTACTTCCCAAGGGTTGTTGTGAGGCTCAAATGATACAATAATTGTAAAGCGCTTGGCACATAGTAAGCACCATCTAAACCTTAGCTATTACTATTATCTTAGCTCATTTGACCCTCATAACAACCCTATGAAGTACAAGCTATTACTATGTCCATTTTTACAGGTGAGGAAACTGAGGCTGACATTAGTAAAGTGACTTTGCCTAGGGTAACAGCGCTAGTAAGTATCTGAGGCAGGATTCAAACTCAGATGACTGCAGGAAAACAGAAACATCATAGAGCAAAGAGAGAGACTTCTCTAAAAAATATCCATGAAGCATAATAGAAAGTATTTAGACAAGGACCAAAGTAAGGAAAAACAACATTAGGGTGGGAACATATTGTAGATCACCTGGGACAAAGGGATAAACTGATTAATTCTGGAAGCTGACAGAATACCAAGTTGACACAGAAGTATAATATAGTAGTAATACACTATAATTATTTGGATAATCTGTTTGAGGTATTTAAAGCATAATAGCTGATAAACTCCTGACTTGTTTCGATGAGAATTTTAGTTCTTAAATCTAAATTAAGTGACAAGGGGAATCTGAACTTATTTTGACCAATATGGAAGAATGGGCTGCTGAAGGAGAAATGATATGAACTACAGGAAGTGATCATTTCATCTGAGAGTTTTTGATACATAAGGAGAGGAAAGCCAAGCACAGATTGATATATACCCTAGATTTTGGAAGAATAGATTTCAAAGGCGTTTAGAGAAAGGGAGGGGTAAGATAGATCTAATATGTTAAAAGGGAAGTCAGATCAAGAGAGATGAGCTGCTCTCAAGAAAGAAATTCTAGCTTCATGGCTGAACAAATCACCTCACCTCTCAGTGAGATGGCAACTCTCCAAATCAAGTCAGTCAACAAGCATTAAGGGCCTAATATATGCCAGGTACTGGGCAAATAAAAACAAAAAACAACAGTCCCTGTTCTTAAGAAGCTCATAGCCTAACAAGAGAGACAATATGCAAACAACCATGTACAAATAATACATATTAGCTGGGACCTGAAAGAAACCAGGGAAACCAGGAGGTGGACATGAGGAAAGAGAAAACTGAAGTCTTAGGGAACAGCCAGTGAAATCGCACAGGAGTCAGGAGATGTAAGAGGAATGGCAAGGTCAATGTCACTGGGTAGAAGAATATGTGGAGGATGTAAGAAGACTGGAAGGGTAGGATGGGAAAAGGTTATGAAAAGCTTTAAAAACCAAACAGGATTTTATACTTGATCATGTTGGTAATAAGGAACCACTGGAGTTTACTGAATAGAGTAAAACGGTCAGAATTATGTTTTAGTAAGATAAATTTGACAGCTGAGTAAAAGAGAGAAACTGGAGAGAAACTAACAGGAAGTTTACTGCAGTAGTACAAAGCATGAGGAGACGATGCTCCCACTATAGTGGTGGTAGTATCAGAATAATCAGAATAACATAAGAGAGATGCTATGAAGAATTGGAAGAAATTGGCAACTGATCTGATATAGACAGCAAGATAGCTGGGGGACTGAAGATGACACCTAGGCTCACCTGGATAGTTGGAAGGATAGTGGTATCCTTGTGAGAAACAGAAAAATTGTTACACTGTGATCAAGATATATGTAAAAATCACTCTCTGAAAAGCCTACGTCCTATTACCATGACACAGGAAAAGACTTAATAGCCCCAACTGCTGTCTTCACTTAAGTTCTTTTTTATTCTATCCTACAACTCAATTGGATCTCCAGGAATGGTTGACACATAGGTGAGTATCTTCAAAGAGACCTACTAAATATGCTTTCACTTGCTTCTTGGAGAGTTCCAGCAGTAACAGTTTAGAACATTAAATCTGTTCTGAAGTAATGAATAATCTTAATCTCTAGAAAGGAAATTTCCTGATTAAAACTACTAATTTCTGGTAATGATGAATCTCATGAAGTGGCATAGTACTTTGTTCTACCCCATACTGGGGATCTACTTTCAGGCTCTTGGTAACCTCATCAACTTAAATGTATGATCAATTATCTCCATACAGATAATATCCCCTCAATAATTCCCAACCCCTAACTGGACTCCCAGCCTCAATCCCATCCTCCACAAAAAAGTAATATTTATATAGGACAGCTCAAACAACTCCAATGGTTCCAGGTTACCTGTAGGTTCAAGTACAAACTCCTCTGTTTGGCATTAAAGAACTTCACAATCTGGTTTCAATCTCATTTTCCAGGCTATAAACTCCCTTTCTCACTGCCTAAAGTCCAGCCAAATTGATCTTACTGTTCCTCACACAAGACATCCCATCTCCTTCCCAGGCACACATTCTTCCTCACCTCTGTTTCTTTGATTCTCTAGTTTCCTTCAAAGCTCAGTTCCAATATTAGCTTCTACACGAGATGAGGTCTTTCCTGATTCCCCCACTTACTAGTGCCTCTCCTCCCATGATGCTGTATTTATTTTTTCTATACATATATGTGTACATGTTGTTACCCTGGCTCCTTCAGGTCAAGAGCTTTCTCACTTTTGTATGAATATCTCCAGTGCCCACAAAACTGCTGGGAACATAGTAAGTAGTTAATAAATGCTTTGTCCTAAAGTGTAAGACTAACCATGTTATTTCCCTATTCAATAAATTCCACTGGCTCCCTATTCTATCTAGGATTAAGCACATAGAAGATGCTTAATGCTTACTAATTAACTACTTGTCTATTGGGAAATGTCATATATGTGTATGTATGTGTGTACACACACATACACATTTTATTTATATGCATATATGTACATATGTACACATATGTGTATGTGCGCATATTATAACAATATTTAGACATATGTATATATTCCAATTCTCTCTCTATGGTATCAGACTTATCAGCAATATTTAATAAAAAAATTTTCCTGTTGGAAATTTTTCCTATCTGCATTGATTTTGCTTCAAAATCTTTATATTTTATGTAATAGAAATTGTCTAATTTATGTTTTATGATCACTTCTATTCCTTGTTTTGTTAAGAATGTTCCCACTAGCTACATATAGCTATAAAAGGTACCTACTTCCATTCTTCTCAAATTTCTAAATATGACCTTTCACATTTAGTTTCCATCTTAAAAAAAATTATTTTGAACTTAAAACATCAAAAAAGACCATCACCATACACAGCTGAACTTCAAAAGGATTCTATATGAAACTGTATTTCAAAACACTTGCTTTTTTGAAACGTGTAATAAATTTCTCATGTTTCTAATACTGTCCTACTTGTCTGTGTTCCTTCTGAATTTCCTTCAGTTTTTTTAGGTGAACTTTTAAAAGAGTGTTATAATGGCTTGTGATGTCAATCAGTAATTAAGGGAGGCTTGATTAAAAACAGGCCTACACCCTTGTGATGCCAATTAGTGATTAAGGATCTTCCCCCACCCCCCCCAATTCAATAGGCCTCCGGTGGGGCTAGTTAAGGGAGGCTTGATTAGAGGCAGGCCTACACCCTTTACTTATTAAGTGCTAAGCCTCAGGCCTACACCCTTTTGCTGACTGGACGTGAGGAGAAGAGTGTATATACTCAGAAGGTAGCCATTAAAGTCAGAATTCAGCCCAAGGAGAAGTAAGAACTCTGAGATGACAGAGCTGAGAATCTGCAGACTAGCAAGCTACAGAACTCAGAGAGCTGCAGAGAGAGTGCATAGCAGAGAGTGGAGACCAGAGAGCTTAGAAGACCAGAGAACTGAGGGGGGAAAGAACGCAGGCAAAGCAGACAGTTGGGATTCATGAGTGTTTATGGGAAGGCCCCAGCAGGGGGGAAGGTTACAGGATGACTTGGTTCTTTGCTGTAATACTGTGTTACAATTTTCTTGTTCTTACATTGAGGTGAACTTACTAACTTTGGGAAACAACTGTTGCTATGTTGGGCTGGCGTTATTGGTTTTGGGATTTAATTCTCTGGTGTCCAAATAAATGATATACTTCCCCTGCCTTCTACCTAGAAAATCTCTTATACTTTGCGATTCCAAATTATGCAGGCATGTTCATGGTCATCTTCGAGGTCATGAGTATTGACTTACTGATAAATGGCCCTCTTTTTTTTCTTGGTATCTAACCCTCCCTGGATCCTAAAATGACATCACCCCCCTCCATTAACAGAGAAAAAGGGGAGTGGAGGAGGATCTTACAATAAATAAGCATAGTCAAACAAAATGAATCCATACAGTGGTCAGGTCCAAAAGTGTATGTCACTGCATTTTGTTTCTATGACCTCTGTCAAGACAGTAATATGCCTTATCATAGATCCCCTGGAGACATGGTTAGCTATTACTTTGATAAGACTTCTAATTTCAAAACTCTTATGCACAATTTTGTTATCCTTGTCTAAATTGTTCTTCTGGTTCTGATCACCTCACCATGTGTCAGTTTATGCTACCCAGGATTCTCTGAAATCACCATCTTTTGCCATTTCTTATGGCCCAATATTATTTCCTTAAATTTATATAACAATTTTTCTAGCCATTCTTCAACTGTCTAGGAGGCAATTTAAAGTAACTTCTTAGATTCCAGTTTTATTTCTCTCTCCCCTTTTAGTCTCCCCTCTAGCATCAGAAGCTTGTTTCACCCGTAAGTATTCCTCCCCTAGTATTCCCTTCCCTCTTAAACTTCACCCCTATCCTATCCCCATGTTTCTTTGTTAAGTTGGATTTATTTCTACACCAACCTCTCTATGTGTGTGTTCAACCTTCCCTTGTTCATCTTATGTAAGAATTAGGTTCATATAATGTCCCTTCCCCTACCAATCCCTCTATGTTTATATGTTCTTCTAGCACACCCCAATTTTGAGAAATAGCAAGTTCTACTCCTCTCTTCCTCCTCTCTACACTAGAGTATTCCTTTTACCTTGCCTTCTCTTTATCACCCTCAAACTTTTAGAATAGAACCAATCCACTTATGATTTCTTGAAATTCCAAGTTTTTTTAAGTCATGATTTTTCAGGAAGTCAAATGATTCTTAAATTATTTCTGTGATCAGTTTTCTGGGTTATTTTTTGATACCAGATCTTGAGATTTCTTTCTTTTCCCTATTTTTGATTTAGTTCTAATATTTCTTGTTTCCTAGAACCAATGTCTTCTGATTGGTGAGATGGGAAGAAGAGCAAGACCTTCCTCTGACCATATCTGTGACCTTAGGCTTTGCTTTCATCTCCTGCTGCTCCTGTTCCCCAAGGGATAGTGGTGAAGAGCCAAGCAGACTTCCATCTGCACTATCACAAGGTAACTTCCATCCCCTGCTGCATCCATCAGCCTGATCTCCTGCCTTCTGTGATATGGCAAGTTTCTGTTTGGGGAGTGACCTTCTTTCTGATCTTGGGCTTTCCATCTCCTGATGAGCCTGTCCCCCTAAAGGAAGAGGAAAGATGGTAGGTAGTGGGATTTCTAACCCCTGCTGTAAAGGTTTGACCTCCATCTCCTGATTCATTGTTTCCTACCTAATCTCCAGCCTTCAGGAGAAGGCAGATGAAAAGTGAAACAGGATGACCACGTGCCTTCCTTCAATTTCCCACTGTGCTTGTCTCCTGCCTGATCTCTAGCCTCCTCTGGGCACAGAAGTAGTGCCTTCCACTCAATGATGAGCATATACCCTACACATCTCAGCAATTCTGATCATCCAAACCCTATTCTCCACCATTCGATTCCTTATTCCCATCCCCCTCAACCCTTCCATATCAGATTTCCAACCAAATGCTATCTTCTCCTTCTTGTGCCCTCTAGAATGCCTATTCCATATGCAACAAACTTGTTTTCATCCAAGATCTTTTACTCTTCCATAAAGATCCACCAAGACCTGGATTCTCTTAATAAAACAGACTCTCTGGTCACCCTTTTCAGTACTGGCTGAACTTACTCATTCCTCTTGGCTCAGAGGTTGAGGTGGTGGTGTTGGAATACTCCTTGCTCCCCACTGCCATTTCCTAGTTCTCCCCTTACCTCCATCACTCAGTAACCTCTCCTTCAAGGTTCATGCCATTCATATCTGCTATCTAATCAAAATTCTGGTAGTTGTTGTTTACAGATCTCCATGTCCTTTCCTGTCCTTCTTCACAGAATTCAGTACAGTACCTGGCTCACAATTTTTCTGTCCTCTCCAACTCCTGTCTTCATACTAGGTGAACACATATAATGACTCTCCCTCAAATGCCCTAAACCATTCAGTTATTCCATCTACTCTTCAACTCCCATATAAAGATGTTCATATCTATGAGCTTGCAATCACATCCACAAATGCATCCCCTCCTTGATCAAGAACTCTGAAATCAATCCTCTTAGCTGACCATAACTTATTGGCTTTCTACCTTTCCCCTCTGCTGTCTCTTACCAAGCCCTACTCTTTGTTTATACCACCACCTTCAATATCTCTCTCAGTTCACTCCTAAGCCATTATGCCTGTACTAGCTACTCTCTCATATTTTCCCCATCTTGATCCCTTGGTGAACCAATTCAACCCTACAAATACTCTTGAGTCCCTGGCTCTGTATCATATTGACAATTGTGCCATGCCAAGACTCAGGTCTGGATCACCATTTCTACACATGTGCTGTTAAACAAAGGTAGAGAAAATCATGCAACCATTCTGACTGGATTCACTAAAAATTATATTATATAACCTCACTACTTCTAAGCAATCCTTCTACACCTCACATTTACTTTCCACAGTGGCTTTTCCAAACTTTTCATTCCCCCTCCTCCTCACAGCTGTTCCCTCATATTTTATACACCAAATTGAGGCCACTTGCCATGAGCTTTTTCTTCCATTTTCCTCATGTCATATCATTTGGGTGGCTTGCCTTCTACTACTCTTTCATCCTTCAACTCTGTTTTCCACAAAGAGGTGGCCCTACTCTTTAACCAAGGCAAACCTCTCTATCTGCACAAACAACTTCATTCCATCCAGTGTCCTTCAACAGACTGCTCTCTCCCTCATCCTGATTCTCTCACTTACCTTCAATCTCTCCTTGTCTACTAGTTCTTTCCCTACTGCCTAGAAACACACTCATCTTTCTTCCTCTCAAAAAACTTTTCATTTGGTCCTTCATACCCCATTAATGATAATTCTGTGCCTCTTCTCAATCAGTCGGTAAACATTTATTAGCACCTATTATGTGCTAGGCACTATGCTAAGCACAGAGGTTACAAAAAGAAGCAAAAGATAGTCCCTACCCTCAAGGAGCTCACAATCTGATGAGGGAGAAAAAATATATATACATATACATATATATTTACAATACACATATGTATGCAAAAAGTTATTTATATATATACACATATATATGATAAAAGGGAAATAATTAAGAGGAATGGCACTACAATTAATATAGGAAAGACTTCCTGTAGAAGATAGGATTTTAGTTGGAATTTTAGAAGAATCCAGGGAAGCCAGAAGACAGAAATGAGGTGGGAGGTGGCATGGTCATATCTGTGCTTTAGTTAAATCACCTTGGGAGGCTGAATGGAGGATGGAATGGAATGAGGAGAGACTTGAAGCAGGCAGACCCTTCAGCAGGCTATTACAATAGTCCAGGCTATGAGGAAAGAGAGCCTGTATCAATGTCAGAGAAGTGGGAATATTTGAGAGACATTACAAAAGTAATATCAACAAACCTTGCCAACAGAATCAATCAAGGATGATTCCTAAGATGCAAGTCTGAGAAACTAAGATGGTATTGCTCTCTACAGTAATAAGGAAGGTACGAAAGGGAGAAGGTTTGGGGTAAAGATAATGAATTCTCTTTTGGACATTAGGTTTAAGATGTCTACTGGACATTCAGTATGAGACATGCAAAAGATAACTGGATCAATAGAGAGGTAAGGGATAAATAAGTAGATTTGAATATAATTGCATTTTGTTGTTGTTGTTCAATTGTTTCAGTCATGTCCAGCTCTTTCTGACCCCATCTAGGATTTTCTTGGCAAAGATACTGGAATGGTTTGCCATTTCCTTCTCCAGCTCATTTTACAGATGAGGAAACTGAAGTAGACAGGGTTAAGTGACTTGCCCAGGGTCACACAGCTAGTAAGTGTCTGAGGCAAGATTTGAACTCAGGAAGATAAATCTTCCCAACTCTAGGCCAAGCACTCTATCCACTACATTTTTCAGTTGTGTCTGACTCTTCAGGACCCATAATAGCATAGAAATGACAAGTAAATACATGAGAGCTGATGAAATTAAGTGAAGTAGTATAGAGGAAGAAGTGAAGAGGCCCCAGGATAGAGCCCTGTGGGATACCGATGATTGGGGGCATGATCTGGTTGAAGATCCAGGAAAGAAGACTGAGGAGTGGTCAGACATGTAAGAGAACCAGGTGAGTGTGCTGTCTTCGGCCCTTTGTGTCTAAACTTGGGAAAGTTATAAACAATAAATGTCTCCACTTTTTATCTTCTCACTCTCTTCTTAACCCCTTACGATCTGGCTTCCAACCTCATCATTCCACCCAAATTACTCTCTCCAAAGTTACCAACGATCTCCTAATTGCCAAGTCACATTTTCTCATTTCTCTCTGCAGCCTTTGCTAGACACTGTTGATCACCCTCTTCTTCTTAAAGGTCTCTTCTCTCTAGTTTTTTTTGAATACCATTATCTCCTTGTTCTCCTCCTACTTATCCGACTCCTTTCTTCTAATACTACCACTATCGTGATGTAGGCCCTCATCACATCACACTTGGACTAAAGTAACAGCCTGTTTCTGGGTCAAGTCTCTCCCCACTCCAAACCATCTTGCACATAGCTGCCAAAGTGATTTTCCTAAAGCCCTGATCTGGCCATATTACCCCCTACTCAATAAGCTCGTGTTTCCCTATTGTTTCAAGGATGAAATACAAAATCCTTTAGTGTTTAAAGCCCTTCACAACCTAGCACCTCCACTTTGCTAGTCTTCTTACATACCTTACTCTCCTGTAGTCTCGGATTTAGTGACACTGGCTTCCTTGCTGTTCCACAAACAAGACATTCTATCTCTACGGTACAGGAATTTTCTCCAGTTGTCCCCCCAGCCTGGAATGCTCTCACTCCTCATCTCCACCTTCTGGCTTCCCTGGTTTCCTTTAAATCTAATGTTCTGGGGTTTGCTAAAATTGCTACTATGTGATCCTCAAACAGGAGCAACTGGAAAACCTTACAATCTATAGGAGGTTCCCAATAATGTGAACTCTGGACATTAAATTTCCTTCATAACTATGGCAAACACAGATGGGCATGCTTTCCTATTTTATATCTTACTTAATGTTAATAATCATAGGCCCAAACAAATATTTGCTATCATGATGAATATTAAGGACTCAAACAAAAAGTTTCTATTTAGACTTATCAATTAACAAGCAAATTATATGGCAAACAATGTGCTAGGTGTTATAGATAAAAAAGAAAAAGCAAATGCAGTGCCTGCCCTCAAGGAGTTTGCATTCTAATGAGCAGAGAAAAAATATACACAATAAGCTATTGCAAGAGTCACAAATCATTTATAAAGATATAATATAATAATATAAGAATTTCTTGGATAGATATTGCCAGTAAAATATACTTTTCCTTACTGATGAAATTATGTCCCTTATCTCCTTCAAAACTCTGTAGTGAAAATGCCTCAGTTAGCAAATATTTGATCTTCTTGCCAAGTGTCAAGAAATGCCAGCCAAGGACAACACAGATTTAGATGAAAAGTTCATTGTAAATTGGAAGACTTCAGTCAGATGGCAATGAGAGATTTCATCTAAGCCTATTTCCCTTTTATTACTTCAAAAGAAAAAGAAATATGTGAAATAAAATAATAAAAATAACAAAAAAGAAATATCTATATGGTGTTTCACAAAGAAAACCTAGCAAAGGTTTATACTTCTGCCATCTTCCTACTCAATTCCCCATTTAGCACTGAGTTTACCTTCTTTTCAGCTTCATGCCTCAGGATAAACATGAAGACAACTACAATGATTTCAGAAACAGACAGTTGCTGGGACTATCAGGTATAGCAGTTCCCTACTAAGGGCTTTTACTAGACCCAGTGTCCATGGCTGCCTCTTAGTCTTTACTAAGCATCTACTAAATCTGAAGCCTTTATCCCTCAGCAGATAAAGCTGGTGAATTTGTTCAACCCTAGTACTACCTAGTAGCTGTGGGAATGGGCTTAACAATAAAAGGTGAGTCAGGACAAGAAAGAACAGGATTTCATAGAAATAAGGCTATGTGAAAGACTTACTCAGCTCCCTCTCAGAAACTATTATACTTAATTATGTGTCAAAAAACCCAAAATAAGTGAAATCAATGAATATTTATAAAAATATTAAATATGTATGTAAGCATAATACAGAAGATTTAAACAACTTAATCCCAAAAAGAGAAATTGAACAAGCTGTAAATGAATAGGAAATGGGAGAAAAAAGGTACCTAGTACAAATGAATTTATAGGTGAATTGTATCAAATTTTAAAAGAATAACAACTCACATTTTTAAAAGTGTTTGCAAAAATAGTGAGCACCTTAGTATTCTGTGAGACAAATATAATCCCTATATCCAATCCAGAGACAAAACAGAGAATAAAAGAGAATAACCCAATATCACTAATGAATATGGATGCAAAAATATTTTTAAAAGTTAATAAAGGAATATAGTTGGAGCCATGGTGGAGAAGCTGAAGAAGTCCAAAATAAGTTCAGCCACATAGGAAATCAGTTGCATGAGAAAGACTTCATGGTATATTGTTAATGGAATGGGATGAAGTAGTGGTCTTTCAATCATTCCTGATGAAAAAAACAGAGCTGAACAGAAAATTGGATCTTCAAATAAAAGACTCAAGAGAAACATAACAAAGTATAAATAGGAAAGAAAAAAAACATGTTATTCAATAAAGTTAAACTGTTTATTTCCCTACACAGGAAGATGATACTTGTAACTCTTGAGAACTGTATCTTTATTATGCATTTAGAAGGGGTATACACAGAGTAGTATGAGTTGACTAATGCAATGATAAAAAAAATAATTAAAGGGTAAAGAAGAGGATTGTTTGGGAGAAGAGGAAAGGGAGAGGCAGAATGGGGTAAATAATATCACATGAAGAGGTACAAAGACCTATTGCAGTAGAAAGAAAGGAGGGGGCAAATACTGTTTAAACCTTAATCTCACTGGATACGGCTCAAGGAGGGAATAACATACATGTTCAGTTATAGAAATCTATCCTACCCTATAGGGAAGTAGGAGGAGAAAGGGGAAAGAAAAAGAGGGTGAATGGATAGAAGGGAGGGCAGATTGAGGGAGGCGATGGTCAGAAACAAAACACTGGTGAGGAGGGAAAGGGTGAAAGGAGAGAGAAAAGTATAAATGAGAGAAATAGGATGGAGAGAAAGACACAGTTAAATAATCATAACTGTGAATGTGAATGTCATGAACTCTTCCATAAAATGGAAGTGGATAGTAGATTAAAAGCCAGAATCCTACAATTTATCATTTACAAGAAACACATCTGAAGCAGGGAGATACATACAGAGTAAAGGTAAAAGGCTGAATATATTATGCTTCAGCTAAAACAAACAAAAAAACAACAAAAAACAGGGGAGCAATCCTGATCTCAGACAAAGCAAAAGCAAAAATGGATCTAATTAAAAGAGATAAGAAAGGAAACTACATCTTGGTAAAAGGTACTAGAGACAATGAAATGATATCAATACTAAACATATATGTATTAAGTGATATAGCATCCAAATTCTTAGAGGGGGAAAAAATAGACAGCAAAACTATACTAGTGGGAGACCTCAACCATCCCTTTCACAACTAGATAAATCTAACCAGAAAATAAACAAGAAAGAAGTTAAGGAGGTGAATAGAATTTTTTAAAAGTTAGACCTCTGGAGAAAACTGAATGAGGATAGAAAGGAATATAACTTTTGCTCGGTGACACATGACACACAAAACTGACCATGTACTAGGGCATAAAAAACCTCACAATCCAATAAAGAAAAGCAGAAATATTAAATGCATCCTTTACAGATCATGATGCCATAAAATTACATCTAATAAAGGGCCATGAAAAGATAGACTAAAAATAATTGGCAACTAAATAATCTAAGCCTAAAGAATGACTGGTAAAACAACAATCATCAATCATAGAAACAATAACTTTATCAAAAAGAATGACAATAATGAGACAACATACCAAAACTTATGGGATGCAGCCAAAGCAGTTCTTAGGGAAAATTTTCTATCTCTAAATGCTTACATGAATAAAATAGAGAAAGAGAAGATCAATGAATTGGGCATGCAACTAAAAAAGATAGTAAAAGAACAAATTAAAAATCCTCAATTAAATACAAAATTAGAAATTCTGAAAATCAAAGGAGAGATGAATAAAATTGGAATTGAGAAAACAATTGAACTAAAAAATAAAACTAAGAGCTGGTATTATGAAAATAATAATAAAATAGACAAACCTTTGGTTAATCTGATTTTTTTTAAAAAAGAAAGAAAATCAAATTACCAGTATCAGAAATAAAAAGGATGAATTCACCACCAATGAAGAGTAAATTAAAATATTAATTAGGAGGTATTTTGCCCAACTGTATGCCAATAAATCTGACAATCTAAGTGAAATGGATTAATATTTACAAAAATGTAAACTGCTCAGATTAACAGAAAAGGAAATTAAATTCTTAATCCCATTTCAGAAAAAGAAATGGAACATGCCATCAATGAACTACCTAAGAAAAAATTCACCAGGGCCAGATGGATTTGCAAGTGAATTCTACCAAACATTTAAAGGACAATTAATTCTAATACTATATAAACTATTCGGAAAAACATGGGAAGAAAGAGTACTACCAAAATCTGTTTATGATAGAAATATGACGCTGATACCTAAACCAGGAAGAGCTGAAACAAAGAAAGTTATATATAGACCAAAAGTTAATAAAGATACTAAGACAATATATTAAAAAAATTCACAATAACAAAGATAAAAATTATTATACCAATGGGTACAGAAAAAGCCATAGACAAAATGCTGTATTCATTTACATTAAAAGCATTTTAAAAATAGGAATAAAAAGATCTTTATTATGATTAAAATTATCTAAAACAAAAGCAGTAATTATTTGTTAGAGAAACACAAGAAGCTTTCCCAATAAGATCCCAGGTAAAGCAAGGATGCTCATTGTCTCTACTTTTGTTTGAAAACATGAGAGAAAGCACTAGCTATAGCTATCAGAGAAGTTTAAAAACATGAGACAAAAAACATCAGCAAGAAGAATGATATGAAAATGATCTCTGAAAATGACCTAAGAACTAGAAGCAGAGAATTATAGCATTTCAAAACCGGACCTCAGTGGTCATTTGGTCCAACTTGTACAGTTTTTATTTGAAGACTCTCAAGGAACAGGAACCTACTACTTCCTAGACAATCAATTACATTTTGGGATAGCTCTAATTATGATGATATTTTTCTTTACGTGAAGCCTAAATTCTCTTCAAGTTCTATCCACTATATCTTCCTGATTCTTCCTTTTAGGGAGTCTTCTGTGAGTCTTCTGTTCTTCAAGCTAAAAGTCTCCAGTTACTTCATCCAATCTTTATAGGTCCTTCAACATTGATTGTACTTCTCTGGATAAACTCCCCTTGATTAATGTCCTTAAAATGTGGCACCAGACTTGAATACCATACTGGAAATGTGGTTGAATCAGGACATTTTTGGCTGCCATATATCACACTGTTGACTCTTGTCAAGCTTATAGTCCATCAAAATATCCAATCTTTTTCAGATAAACTGCTGAGCGTCTCCAAACATACTTGCAGATTTTCTGAATCCAAGAGAAAGACTACATCTAATCCTATTAAATTTCATCTTGATTTGGCTCAATGTTCTAGACTTGGTCAAGGACATTTTGAAATTCTAACTCTGTCATCTAGTACCTTATCAATCCTTCCCAACTTTGTATTATCTGAAAATTTAATAAGCATGCTGTCTATACCTTTGCCCAAGTCATTGATACAAAAGTTAAACAGCACAGGTCCATATCCAATTCTAGATACTCCATTGGATATATCCTTATATGACCAGAGAAACAACAGAACTGAGATAATTAATAACCAGCAAAGTGGCAGGATATCAAAAAAAAAACTACAAAGCCACCAACTTTCCTGTATATTGCTAAAAATAACCCTTGAGAAAAAGACTGGAAAGTAAGTTCCCTTCAAGATAACAACAAAATGTATAATATTATGAGATTTGACCTACCAAGGTATACATAGGACTTACATAAATTTAACTACAAAGCAATTTATATAAGTACAATTCTAAACAGAGAGATACTAGATGCTTATTGGTCATTTCAAAATACTGCTATATTACCCAAATCACTCTGTAGACTTAGTGCTATCCCAGTGAAATTTTCAAAGAGATGTTTTATAAAAAGAGACAAAATAATAACTAAGTACATTTCAAGGAATAAAAACTTAAAGAATTTGAAAGGACAATAATAATTTTAATAGGTTAAGAGGGTAGCAAGCTTGGGGCTACCAGATCTATATTACAAAACAATAATTTTTTAAAAAGATCATTATGGTATTACCACACCCAATTCCATACTGCTTAATTTGTGGACCTGATTGATATGCTTGCCTGTTTTGGCTGAATTGGTGATCACTGTGTATTGCCATCTACTCCGTGATCACTGTATATCACCATCTGCCCCATCATTCGTTTGGAGATTCTTGAACATACATTGATGAAGAGTGTGTTGACCTCAATGCACTTGGTGCGGGATCTTTTTGATGCGGTAAAGGATGAATTCACCCAAGCAGAAGAGTCCCTTGCACTGATCTTGAGTACATGAAGGAGATATTGGTCTGAATCTTCTTGACCTCTATGTCAAGACTCTTGAACTTTATGTCTAGAAATCCAGACAAGCTGTTCAATGATGTTTCTATATTGTCAAGTTTGTCCATTAATTGGTTCCAAAGATCTTTAAAATCATATGAAATGCTGCTACTTGAAAGGTCATCTTTCTTGTCTCTTTCTTTTGGTTCTGGCCTTCTTTTGCTGGAGTTTGTCCTCTATTGCCAATTCTTCTGGAGTTTGCTCCTCCTTGGTTCCAATGAGAGCAATAGGTCCTGGCACTCTGGCACCTGGAATTCCCTCAGGGAAACCTGGAAGAGTGCTATATCAAGGATTTCGAGGTTGAGAAGTATCTTGGGATGCAAATTGGTGAGATATGGAATTGGGTACCATGTCTGACAGAGGGCTATGAGGTATAGGTGACTGCTTGCCAGACATTGTGATGTGAGTCACCTAGTTCGGTTTTTTAGTCACTTATGTCAGAAGTGGATTCAGATAACTCATCACGACATTGTTTCTTAGTGTCCATGGTGGCACTGATGATCTCAGGCATAACTCCACAGGATGGCAGCATATTTCATTGCTCCTCGATGAATGATGACTTCCCTTCTTACACAGTTTCTGTTTAAATGCATCATGGAGCTAAGTCTCAGGTGTGCTTCCAGGTATTGGGCACCCTTGCCAGTCATTCTTGGTAGTAGAGCTGGTCTCACTGGCATGTTACAGTGCTGCTGTTGCTAACTTGGTAAATGCAGAGGGAGATACTTGAGCAGAGTCAGAGTGACATGTTACTTTTGTGTAAGGATACCACTGGGGCACAACACACGGCTCTAGATGGGCCCATGCATCTCTCAACTTGGTGATCTCATCTATCACACCAGGAATCAGAATTAGTGCTGAGTCAACCTCTTTAAGGAATATGTTTATGGCAACCAGAGTTCTCATTTGCACCTCTCTTGCCACCATATGAACCTGAACCTTCAATGGACCACCTGGTCCTGTGACTTTGGTTGAAAGAATGGAGATAAGTGTATCATGACACCAGCTATAGGTTGACATAGTAGCAACACAGATGGAGATGTCAAGCTGCATGTAATTTGAATGCAGGACACTGAGTCCTGCTGCTGCCTTAAATGCATTGTATCTGTTATCTGTTGCTAATACAGGAGAATTATCCTGAGAATCTCAAAATAATGCTATCAAAATGTGCATTGCTGCATGGTATAATCCAGGGGTGGGAAACCTGCTGCCTTGAGGCCACACATGGCCTTCTAGGTCCTCGGGTGCAGGCTTCTGACTTAGTCCAACTTTTACAGAACAAATCCTTTTACTAAGAGGATTTATTCTATGAAGTTTGGATTCAGTCAAAGTGCCAAAGCTGAGGACCTGGAGGGCCATATGTGGTTTTGAGGCCATAGGTTCTCCACACCTGCTCCAAGGTGGTGGGACGCATCATGAGGAAGAGCTCTGATGTAGCACTTGTTTGTGCCATAATCACCAGGTAACCAGGGAACTGGAGTGCCATCAGGCTTCTTCAGAAACTCAGGAACATCAAAGCTCTTGCCCAGAGCTGGCATTATGCTGCAGACTATGTATGTACATACTGTCATAATGTGATACTTCTGACTTCATCACTGTATAATATGAGAAGTGCTTGTAGATGTTCTTCTCTCACTACTGGAGCAACATGCTCAATTTCTAGACCATGTACAGGGAGACTTCTTTCCCAAGCTTCCTCAGTCCAGCTTAGTGACATAACTTGATATACTAAGGGCCCTTCTCCCAAAGCAATAATTTTCAAAACTATTGAATACTGAATTTAAAAATAAAAAAGTAGAAAATCAATCAATGAAACAGGACAAACAGTACCTAGAAATGAATGCATAGGGCATGTCCATTGTTCAACAAGCCCAAGATCACAAATTACCAGGAAAGGGATGCCTTACTCAACAAAGCTCTTGGGAAAACTGAAAGGCTGTCTGGTAAAAAAAAAATTTATGTCATTCTCATAATCTATATACCACAATGCAATATGGACAAAATAGAATCAAAAGCTGTATATTTAAAAATTATGAATGGAGAAATCTATAATAAAAGAATAAAAAAAGACAAAATAGATAAGTTTCATAATAAACATTTTTAAGTTTTTGCACAAACAAAACTAATGTATTTAGAATCAAAAATAAAACTATACATTAGTGAAACTGTTTTGATATTAACTATCTCTAATAACTTATTAGGAGTATGATATCCAAACAGAAAATTGACAGATATATAAAATTAAAAGCATTTCCCAAAAGACAAGTGGTCAAAAGGACACAACCACTTTTACAAATGATCAATCATCCAAAATTTTTTTTCAAAATTATTAATAAGGGAAGAATGAAAAAAAACTTAGAAGAATCATCTATAAATTCCTCTTTCCTATCCAGGACAACACACAAAGACTACAAGAATCCTTGGGAGGCTCTGAGCAAAGACAATAAGCTAGGATAGGTGGAAGGCACAGTTTGAAGTAGAATGGTCCCATCACAGAGAAGTTCCCAGTGATCCTAGCCACAGCAGGAGGTGGGGCCAGAGTAGTAGCCAGTACACGGTAACTCAGGATCCACAGCCACAGCAGAAGACAAAGCCTTAGTGTCCAGGCAGCTTCTACCTCATTCAGATTCCTAGATGTCCTTGCCAAATCTACCAACTAGACAGCCCAGGCCTGAACTCTAACAAGAGGCAAGGTGAAAAAATTCCTACATAAAGCAGAACCTAGTCTGCTTAGCTGGTGAATTCAGGATCAAGCAAGGCCTACCCCGTCATCCAGTATAGGAACAGGCACAAGCCAACAATCTAAAAACTGAGGTTGGAGAGAAGAATAAATAGAAAAAAATACCTAATACAATGAAGAAATATAGTGAACTGAGAGAAGCTTAAGGGGAAATGCAGAAGAAAATAACTCCACAAGCCCAAGTAGAACCTCAGAGCAAAAAATCTCCAAACCACAAGGATTACAAAAATACCTGGAAGAAATGAAACAAGAGATAAAAAGTGGAATGACTAGGAAGGGAAGAATTGCAGAGTATTAATACCTTACTCAAGAGCTAAATGCTCTGAAAATTAGAATGGTCTAAATAGAAAAAAGCTCTATGAATAAAACAAAATCAAAATATTGAAGAAAAAAGGAAGGTATATATTATAAAAATAACTGACCTAGAAAGTAGTATAAAAGTAGATAATCTAAGAATCAAAGGATTACCTGAAAATCATAACTGAAAACAAATCCTGGACACAATATTTCAAGAAATGATTAAGTGAAAAAAGAAAAAATTGCTCAAATCTCATAGAAGCAGAGTATAAAGTGAAAATGAAAAGAATCCAGTGGTCACCTCCTAAAAGAAAACCCCCAGCAAAGTCATACCTAAAATCCAGAGTTTCCAAGGCAAAGGAAAAAAAAACTGTAAACAGCTAGAAAGAAAGAGTTCAAGTATCAAGGAACCACAGTCGATCACACAAAACTTTATAGTAGCAATTGCAATTATATAAAAGTGAGGAAAACAAAGTCCTACCTTGATAAGATAAAGGCTTATAGACAAGAATAATCTATGTGGCAAAACTGAGCACACTCATATAGGAAAAAAATGGACCTTTAGTTAAATTATATTTCTATATATTCCTGATGAAAAGACCACTTTGAAATGGAAATACAGGGGGTAAGATAAAGAAAGAAAAGTGCACATTTTTGATCAATTGGATGGATCTAAGTAAGGAGGAATGTTTACCTTTAATAGGTGGAGAAGAAACAATTATCCTCTCAGAACCTTACAAAGGTTATTGTTGTTTTTCAGTCATTCAGTCATGTCTGACTCTTCTTGACCTCATGGACCAAAGCACCCTAGGCACTTTTATCTTCCATTATCTCCCAAAGTCTGTTTAAGCTCAGTTTTCTGGCTTCTTATGCAACTATCTATCCATCTCATCCTCTGCCACCCCCTTCTCTTTTTGCCTTCAATCTTTCCCAACATCAGGGTCTTTTCCAATGAGTCCTGTCTTCTCACTATGTGGCCAGAGTATTTCAGCTTCAGTATTTGACCTTCTAATGAATAGTCTGAATTAATTTCTTTAAATATTGACTGATTTGATCTCCTTGCTGTCCAAGGGATTCTCAAAAGTCTTCTCCAGCACTACAATTTGAAAGCATAAATTCCGAGCACTCAGCTTTCCTTCCTCAGCTATACATTACTACTGGAAAAACCACAGCTTTTGACTATATTGGACCCTTTGTCAGCAAGGTGATGTTTCTGTTTTAGCATGCTGTCAAGATTTGCCATAGCTTTCCTTCCAGGTAGCAAGCATCTTTTAATTTCATGGCTGCAGTTGCCATCTGCAGTGATTTTCTTAAGCACAAGAAAAAAAGTCTAACACTGCTTCCATTTCTTCTCCCTCTAGTTGCTAGGAAACAATGGGACCTATTGCTATGACCTTAGTTATTTTTTAATGTTAGGTTTCAAGTTAGCTTTTACATTCTCCTCTTTCACCCTCATCAAGAAACTTCTTAATACTTCATTTTTTGCCATCAGAGTGGTATCATCTGCATATCTGCGATTGTTGATACTTCTGGAAACTTTTAGTTTTTGATTCATCCAGCCTGGAATTTCACATAATAAACTCTGCATATAAGTTAAATAAGTAAAGTGACAACATACAGCCTCGTTGTACTCCTTTTCCAATCTTAAACCAATCAGTTTTTCCATGTTCAGTTCTAACTTTTGCTTCTTGACCTGCATACAAGTTACTCAGGAGATAAGATATACTGGTAGTCTCACCTCTTGGAGGACTTGCCGCATTTTGTTATGAACCACAGAGTCAAAGGCTTTGGTGTAGTTAATGAAGCATAAGTAGATGTTTTTCTGGAACTCTCTTGCTTTCTCCATAACCCAGTGAATGTTGGCAATATGGTCTCTACTTCCTCTGCCTCTTTAAAAAACAACCTGTACTTCTGGCAATTCTGAGGTTGCATATAGTTGAAGCCTAGCTTGCAGAATCTTAAGCATGACCTTGTTGGGAGTGTGAAATGAGCACAATTGTTTGGCAATTTGAACATTCCTTGGCATTGTTCTTCTTTAGGATTGAGACGTAAACTGATCTTTTCCAATCCAGTGGCCGCTGTTGAGTTTTCCAAATCTGCTGGCATATTGAGTGCAGTATTTTAATAGTATCATCTTTTAGGATTTAAACAGTTCAGCTATCACCTCCACTGGCCTTAGAGTTAACAATACTTGCTAAGGCCCACTTGACTTAATTCTCCAGGATGTCTAGCTCGAGAATGGTAATCACACCACTGTGGTTATCAGTGATGTGAAATCTTTCTCACATAGTTCTTCTATATATTCTTGCCACCTTGTTAAGTCCCTACCATTTTTGTGGTTTTTTTTAATCATACTCATTTTTGCATGAAACAGTCCCTTGATATCTCTTTCTTAATGAGATCTCTCATTTTTCCCATTCTATTGTCTTCTGCTATTTCTTCACATTGCTCATTTAAGAAAACCGTTTTATCTCTCCTTGCAATTCTCTGGAATTCTGCATTCAGTTGGGTATCTCTTTCCTTTTTGCTTTTCTTCTCAGCTATTTGCAAAGCCTCATCAGACAGCCATTTTTCTTTCTTGCTCTTCTTTTCCTTTTGAATGTTTTCGTTATTGCCTCCTGCACAATACTGAGAAACTCGGTCTATCATTCTTTAGGTACTTTATCTACCAGATTTAATCCCTTAAATGTATTCATCACTTCTGCTTCATATTCGTAAGGTTATTTAGGTCATACCTATACAGTCTGATGGTTTTCCCTACTTTCTTCAATTTAAGCCTGAATTTTAAAATAAGAAGCTCATGATCCGAGTAACAGTCAGCTCCAGGTCTTGCTTTAACTGACTACATAGAGCCTCTCAATCTTTGGCTGCAAAGTATATTCCAATATCGAACATCTTGTGATGTCCATGTGCAGAGCTGCCTTTTGGGTTGTTGAAAAAGGGTGTTTTGCTATAACCAGCAAGTTATGTTGACAAAGCTCCATTAGCATCTGCCCCACTTTCTCCAAGGGCAAACTTGCTTATTATTCCAATTGTCTCTTGATTTCTTACTTTAGGATTCCAATCCCCTATGATTAATGTATTATCTTTTTTTTGGTGTTATTTCTACAAGGTTCTATAGGCATTCATAGAACTGATCAACTTGAGCCTCTTTGGCATCAGTGGTTGGAGCATATACTTGTAGTACTGTGATGTTGGAATGATTTGCCTTGGATTAGAACAAATATCATTCTGTCATTTTTAGATTAGACAAAGGCCATAGAGAATTAGTTGGGAGAGGCAGAGGGCCTGGGGGTGGTTTTGTCCTATTTTGATGGTCTTAGGAGAAGAAAATGAGAGGGAAAAGAAGAGCAGGGGGAGGGAACTTCATCTCACCTAACAGAGGCTTGAGATGAACAGTATATAAATAAAGAAGAAGCAATGGAGCATAGAGAATCCCATGCACCTTGCTTTCATCTAAACTCAACAAAAGAAGGTTAAACACCCCGCCCCCCCCCCACATAAAGTGACATAAAAATACATTAAACTCAACAGGGAAATAGGTGGAGTCAGGGAAAGGGGAGGGCAGTATGAGGAAGGCAGGGTATATACAAGAATACCCAAAAGCAAACAACAAAAACCCTTCAATATTAAGGGTGTGGGAGAGAAAGTGAAAGAGAGATTGGAAGGAAAGAAAAAAAGAAGAAAAAGTGAAGAAAGGCAACTGAGTAGAAACATCAAGGTGATAAATCTCAAATGTTAAGCAAACACCTCTTTAATGGATTACTTCTTTGAGAAGAAAAAGTATTTAAGGATAATATGGAATGTGAGTGTGATGAATTTATCCATAAGAGGAAAGATGATAGCAAAAGGGGTTAGAAAGCAGAATCCAATAATGTTAATTACAAAACATACCTGAAACATATTCATGCAGAGTTAAAATGAGGGTTTGGAGAACAATCTATTATCATTCATATGAATAAAAAAACAGGCATAGCAATCATGATTTCAAACAAAGCTACAGTAAAAATAAAATGAGATAAAATGGAAAACACATTGTGCTTAAAGGCACCATAGATAGTGAATCACTATCAACACTTAAAAAATATGAACTGAACAATCTAGTATCTAAATACTGAATAAAAAGTAATATATGGGAAAACATATGGGAAAACTTTAATGGTGGGGTCCTCAATATGCCTCTTTCAGACCTAAATGAATCTGAGAAAAAAAGATAAACAAGAAAAAGGCAAATACCTGAATAAAATATTAGAAAAATGAAAGACAGATCCCTGATGATTACTGAATGGTAACAGGACTTTACATATTTCTCAGAAATTCATAGCACCTTTACAAAATCTGACCACATATTGGGACAGAGCAACCTCACAAATGCAGAAAAACAGAAATACTAAGTACATCCTTTACTGAACATGATGAAATAAAAATGATATTCAAGAAACAAAATCTTAACTCGAGTTTAAATAACATAATCCTGAAGAATGTGTAAGTTAAAGAATGAATCAAGGAAATGATAGAAATTTCCTTAAAATGACAGTGATGAGATGCCATATCAAAACTTAAGAGGAAAGATAAATCAAACTGGGAATGCAATGAACAAAAGGTCAAGAATATCAAGGGAAATAATGGAAACAGAAGCTATGAGAGCCTAGTATTGCCAGGTTTACAATTAAAAACATTTGGCAGTAATTAAAAAATAGATCAATAGAACAGATTACATACACAACACACAGAAGCAAATAATACAGTGTATGATGAAGCCCAAAACCCTAGTTATTGGGATAAGGACTCGCTATATGACAAAAACTGTTGGGAAAAACTGGGAAGTTTTTTGTTAGAAAGTCTGGTAGATATTAGGTATAGACCAACATCCCACACCATCTACAAAGATAAGCTCCATGTAAATACATGGATACATAAAAAGAGGCATCATAAACAAGTCAGAAGAGCAAAGAAGAAATTATCCTTCTGATCTATGGATAGGGAAGAGATCATGAACAGACAAGATAGAAAAGCTCATGGAAAACAGACAATTTTGATTATACAAAATTTTAAAGTTTTTGAAAAACAAAACAAAACCCAATGCAGTTAAAATTGGAAAAGAAACAGGTAATGGGGGGAGGGAATTTGGGGAGAAATCTCTGTAGCAAATTTGCTAAAGTCTCATATGCAAGATATATATGGAACAGATTTAAAATTCAAAAAACCACTCCCTATACTACCAACAAAACCTAGCAGGAAGAGATGAAAAGAGAAATCCCATTTAAAATAACAACAGACAATATAAAATATTTGGGAGTCTAACTGCCAAGACAAACCCAGGGATTATATGAGCACAATGATGAAACACTTTTCACACAAATAAAGACAGATCTAAACAAATGGTAAAATATTAACTGCTCATGGGTAGGCTGAGCCAATATGATAAAAATGACAATTCTTCCTAATTAATGTTTATTCAATGCCATACCAATCAAATTACCAAAGAATTATTTTACATAGCTAGACAAAAAATAGTAACAAGTCATCTGGAAGAACAAAAGGTCAAAAATATCAAGGGAATAAATGACAAAAAATATGAAGGAAGGCAGCCCAGCAGTTCCAGATTTCAAACTATATCATAGGGCAGTAATCATCAAAATAATCAGGTATGTCTAAAGAAATAGAATGGTGGATCAGTGGAATAGATTAGGTACACAAAACACTGTAGTATATAGCCATAGTAATCTAGTGTTTGATAAATCCAAAGATTCAAGCTTTTGGGACAAATAGGAAAATAACTGGAAGAAACTAAGCATAGACCGACATCTCACATCATATACCAAGATAAGGTAAAAATGGAGAAATAATTTACATATAAAGGTTGTTATCATAAGTAAATTAGGGGAGCATGGGAAATGTATCTGTCAGATCTATAGACAAGGGAAGAATTTATGACCAAATAAGAGATGGAGGAGATTACAGGAAGTAAAATAGATAATTTTGATTACATGAAATTAAAAAATTTTTGCATAAAAAAACTTATGTAAACTAAATTGAAGGAAAACAGGAAACTGGGGGGGAGGGGAAGCTGTGACAAGTTTCTCTGATAAAGACCTCATTCCTCAAATATGTAGAGAACCAAGCCAAATTTATAAAAATAAGAGTCATTCCCCAGTTGATAAATGGTGAAAGGATATCAGCTGGCAGTTTTCAGAAGAAATCAAAGCTATCAATAGTTACATGAAAAAATCCTCCAAATCACTACCGATTAGAGAAATGCAAATTAAAACAATTCTGAGATACCACCTGAAACCTATCAGATTGGCTAAGAAAAGGAAAAGGACAAATTGTGGAGGGGATGTGGAAAAAATTGGGACACTAATGCACTGTTGGAGTTATGAACTAGTCCATCCATTCTGGAGAATAATTTGGAACTATGGCAAAGGGGCTATCAAACTGTGCATACCCTTTGCAATACCACTACTAGGTCTGTATCCCAACGAGAGCAAAGAAAAAGGAAAAAGACCTATTTGTACAAAAATATTGATAGTAATTCTTTTTGTGGTGCAAAGAATTGGAAAGTGAGAGGATGCCCATCAACTGGGGAATGGCTGAACAAGTTGGGGTATATGACTGTGATGTAATACTATTGTGCTTGCTATAAAAAATGGCAAGTGGAATCATTTCAGAAAACCCTGAGAAGACTTAGATAAACTCATGTAAACTGTAGTGAGCAAAATCAGGAGAACATTATACACAGTAATAGCAATATTGTAAGAATGATCAACTGTGAAAGCCTTAGCTACTCTGATCAAGATAATGATCCAAGGCAATTCCAAAGAACCCATAATGAGAAATACTACCCACCTCCAAAGAGAGAACTGATGAAATGTGAATGCAAATTAAAAGTTTTTTTACTTTCTCTATTTTTATTTTGTTCGTGTTTTCTTTTGCAACATGGCTAATATGGAAATGTTTGGCATGACCTCACATGTATGTTCAAAATCAAAATGCTTGTCTTCTCAAGGAGAGGGGAGAGACGAGAGAGAGAGTTTGGAACGGAAAATTTAAAAAATGACTGTTAAATTTTTTACATATAACTGAGAAATATTTAACAAAATAATTTTTTTAAAAAAGAGAGTCATTTTTCAACTGATAAATGGTCAAAGGACACACACAATTTTCAAAGGAATACATGTAAGCCATCAACAACAATATAAAAAAAATGCTCTACATCACTAAAAATTCAAGGAATACAAACTGAAGCTGCTCTGGGGTTCCACCTCACATCCATCTGATTATTGAAGATCTTAAAAAAGAAAAATGACAATTGTTGGAAGAACTGTAAGGGAAAAAAACACACTAATATACTATTAGAGGAGCTATGGTTTGGACTAGCCATTCTCAAAAGTAATTTTGAAATATGTCACTATATTGTCATATTCTTTGACCCAGTAATACCACTACTAGGCATATACTTCAAAGATTAAAAGAACAAAAAGATACATAATGTGACTCCAGAGTGGCAAAGATTGCAGAAGAAGGAAAATTACAATTGTTACAGGGTAACAATCAATGTGGGAAAATGGGCACATTGATGCACTGTTGGTGGACCTGTCAGTGGTATAATCATTCTGGAAAGCAACCTGGAATTATATACAAAAAGTTACTTTACCCCACCTACACCACTACTAGACCTATTCTCCTCCTCTCCACCCCCAAAAAAAAATCAAAGAAAGAGGAAAATTTATGTACAAAATTTTTTTTACAAAAATATTTATATCAACTCTTTTTGTGGTATCAATAAAAAACAGCAACCCAGAAACTAAGAGGATGTCCAACAGCTAAGGAATGGCTGAATAAGCTGTGTTATATAATTGTGATAGAATACTATTCTGCTTCAAGAAACAAGGAAATACATAGAAAAACTTATGTGAACTGATGTACAGTGAAGTGAAGAGAAACTGAACAATTTATACTATAACATCAATATTATAAAAATGACCAATTTTGAGTACTTTTATAAACTAACAAAGAACGAAATGAGCAGAAGTAGGAGAATATTTGTATAACACCACCATAAAACCAAACAAACACAAAGACTGTAGGAATTGTAATCAATATACCAACTATTCATGATTTCAGAAGACTAATGATGAAATACTCTATCCATTACATAGAGGTGATGAATTTAAGGAGCAGAATGAGATGGGGAGGCATCATTGAGAGAATTTGCTTTGCTTGATCATATGTGTGTCACTAAAAATTTGCTTCTATTTTTTTACCAGTGGGGTGAGAAAATAGATTTCTGTTAATTTCTTTAAAATAGAGCAGTGTTATAGATGTGAAATGTTATATAAACTTTCATATGATGTCAGTGTATTGTTAGTTTTATTCTGTTGTAAGATACTTTTCATCAAGGAGTAATCTGTAAATGTAATATAAAAACAAGACACCAATAAAACTGTAATTGTAAAAATGAAAAAAGAGCAAGATAGCTTTGAAAGATACATGTTGAGTTTATTTTCAAAAATAAGCTATATATAACACAGAACTTCAGTTTCGTGTACAATCATTTTTTTGTTTTATTATGTTATATATTATGTCATATGCTCATTTTATTTGTTGAGCTTAAAATGAAAAAAAAAAATAAAATAGTGAAGCAAAAAAAAGTAAATTAAAATAACTCTAAGATACTTTATACCCAACAAGCTAGCAAAACTGCTAAAAATGGGGAAACTCATTGTTGCAGTGGTTCCTGGTAGAACCATGATTGGTTCAACCATTCTCAAAAAGAATTTGGAGTTATGGCACAAAAGGTACTAAACTGCTCATACACTTGATCTAGAAATGCCAATGCCAGGAATTGCTAGAATTCATTATGACACTGACACTCTGTTAGTTCAGGTTCAATGCTGGGATGAAATGAGGCACTCACAAATCACCGGAGATTTAAAAAAAAAGGTTTACTAGCCCTGGCATAGCAAGGATACAGTAGCACTTAAATGTGTTTTGTTAGAAGGGCAGGATGTGGTGACTCTCATGATATTCCAGTATCCATCAAGTCTAAAGGGTACTGACCCCGTGGGGGAAGGACCTTTTACATCCCTAGGTAACCAGGAAGGCACGTCAACACAGGCAGAGCTCCTGGAAACCGTGTTAAAGGAAGTATAGTTTGAACCTTCCCCTTCCTCCCCTGGCCAATCAAGTAATATCTTCACTATCTTTTAGGGAAAATCTTGCCTAGCCCCTGTTGCAAGGAGGGAGGTACCTTGGTCCTGACATCAGAGAATATCCCTAACAGGCAACTCAGTGAGAAAAGTCCTACAAGGATAAAAATTTCACTAGCTGTATTATTTGTTGTAACCAAAGGTTGGAAACAAAATTATTGAGAAATTGTTGAAAAAATTATAGTTTATGAATGTAATGCTACATTATTGTATCATAAGGAACGTGAAATAGGAAGAATTCAAAGAAATACTAGGAGACATATGAAATTATAGAGAATGAGAAATGCAGAGTCAAAAGAACGTACAAAATGGCTGCAACAATGTAAATAAAAGCAACATTATTCTGACACTCCAACGTAAGGAATTTCAATGTAGGTACTTCTTATAATGACACAGATTGTAATCCAGCCATTCCATGGCACTTTTGTCTACATCTTCCAAAAAATTCGGCACAGGAAGTCCATTCATTTAATTGGGATATGCTTCACATTTTTCTGTGATTATAAGGATACCTACGGAGCATATGAATTATTTCCTAGTTATGCTTCAATTTCTCTTCATGACCAGGCCATATTCTTTTTCAACACTAAGTCAAAACTAAGAGGCAACAAAATTGTATTAAAATACAAAGGCAATGTTAGTACGTACTCCCAAAATTAAAGGACATATCCCTTCTATCTATTAATAATAAATACTCAAAACTGTTTTCTCTGGGAATCTAGTTTATAAACAGGTTTGTTCTGGTGTATGATGGGAATATTTATTGTATCAAAATGTACTAATACATTTCTTTTTAAAAATTGTAAGGAATCTGGAAATATATGCGTATATATGTACCTACCAAAAAGAAGATGGAATATTATGAGCAGCATTGCCTAACAAAACAGCGAAAAAATAGCATGTAAAAATGAGTCTTCTAAAAGTTTAGTGAGACCTAAGCTAGATCATCCTGAAAGCTTTTACAAATTAAACCAGGAAGGCAACAAAGAGATGTGAAACAAAAGAATTCTGCCAGTGTGTCAAAACAAGTGAATCTCATGTTGGTGGTATGTGGAATCACATCTGTCCTCTAAAACATCTCAGGCCCTGATATGTGTAAAAGGCAATAGCACTCAAGAAAGTGAAGTTGGAAAGAGTAGCTGGATCCAGCCAAATAAACATGTAGAAATCCATGCTAAAAGGCACAACAGAGGTCTTCAAGTAAAGGGTAGATGGCTACTTGTTGAAGATGTTAGAAAGCAGATATTTGATCAGATAAGGGTTATACTGGACAGCTCTGAGATTCCTTCTAACTTTGAGATTTTGTGGCAATTTTAAAGATACTCAAGAATCCATTTTCAAGATCTCTCAGAGAAGGGATATTAAAGAATATAAAAGATGAAGGATAGTATTGCCAAAAACAGGCAACTAAGAAGTTAACATCACTGACATTTATGCTATTATTTTTATCTTCATAAAATCTTTGAGAACAACCTGTACTGATGAAATTTTTGAGAATGGAATAGACAGGCTTTCATATGATTCTAGATAGAAATTATATGTTCAGTCAAACAATTGACAAATTTATGAAATATATAATCAAGCTCTTTCTCAACAAATTTGATGCAACATTTGTTAAACAGTTACTATGTGCAACGCACTACGGGAGTAACTGAGGATACAAGGGCAAAAAGAAAAAAATCCCCAATAGTTTCTGCCCTCAAGGAACTTACATTTTACTAGAATTAAAACACATACACAAATAAAAGTAGCACAAGGAAAATTGAGGAAGGAGAGTACACTAACAATTGGAAAAATCAGGGAAGGCTTTACAAAGGAAGTAATATCCAAACTAAACTTAGAAAGAGGAGTTCTAAAATAGATAAGGAGTATATTTCAATAATGGGGGATGGGTTGTAAAGATGCAGAGGTGGGAGACAGCATGGTTGATAGATAACTCTTTCAGTATCCTGAGATTTAGTTCATCTAAACCTAGTGACTTCAAATGCGCTCTTACTAATTTTCTGCTTATCTTGAGTATCAATTCCTCATTACTCTTTTTTTTGTCAGTCCAAAGATCATTCCTCTTTGGCAGAGAAAATGAGAAAATTAAGAAATGAGCAGGTTCACCTTGTCTGTCAGTCATTATTATCCACCCATCCACCTCTGGCACTTTAAAACTCATGTTGTGATATAAGTGGAATGTTTTCATGAAAAAGTGGCAGATGGAATTGCAAGCACTGACAAAGATCATTCCACAGCCCAGTTCAGGTGCTGCTTCCTCCTCAGAGCCTGGTCCAACACAGTTGAAAGGATTTTTCTGTCCTCCTATTTTCTTATGGCAGTTGTCTTGCTCTCTCCATCTGTCCTTCATGTATTCACCTAGTATCCCACTTGTTTGTGTACATATCAAATTATAAATTCTTTAATATCAGGGAATGTGTCATTTTTCATCTTTGTATGTCCAGCACCTATACCTTGTATACAGAAGGTACTTGATACATCCACTTCAAAATGAATTACACTTCAAGGGAAGTTGGAAAAAATTAAACATTCTTTTTGGCGTCCAAGATCCTCTTCTTTCTTTATAACAGGATGAATGGATAAGGAACTCCTAAGGACAGAGTCCTAACAAAGAACCTCTGATGGTGTTAGCTGAACTGGAAAAATACACCTATGCCTTGTTGCTGAGCAGAAAGATGCAAACCAGGGTAGAACTGTATCTTAGAAGACAAATGATTCAGAAGTAAATAGTGGGTATTAAAAACTGCAGAGAGTTTAAGGAAACTGAGAATTGTACTTTAGTTTATAATGTGGTTGTCCATGCCTTTCTTAAGGTGGTGATGATGAAAGCCCAAAAGCCAGTGACTGCCAGGAAATACTCTAATTCCATTACAACAAATTCTAAACTTTATTCCAGGAAATATTCAATATAGCAAAGTTCTGGTAACACAAAAGAATTTCAACAGGCTCTGAAAATGGTCTTTTAATGATAATGATGATGACATATAATGTCTACTATATGTCAGGCACTGTGCTAAGCTCCTTACATATACCATCTCATCTGATCCTCACAACCACCCTGGGAGGTAGGTGCTATCATTATCTCCATTTTATAGTTAAGGAAAATGAGGCAAAGCTCTCAAAGTCAAGTGACTTGTACAGGGTCATACAGCTTGTGTCAAAGGCTGAATATGAACTCAGGTCTTCCTGACTCCAGACATGGCACTCTATAAAACAGCCCAAGTATACACTGTTCTTTGAATCAGAAGACCTTGGTTTTAGCACTGATTTTTCTTCCATTTAATAAGTCAGTTAATCCCTCTGTGGTTATGTTGAATGGAGACAACTACTCATTTTAAAGTTTGCAAAGTATTCCGCTCACAATGACCTTCCAAGGTAGTTGTGCAAGGATTATTCTTTCTGCCATATAATACCATGGATGGAAGTAACTTGCTCTACCTACCTCACAGAGCGCTTAAGAAAAAAGCACTTCTAAATGGCAAAGCAATATGTAAATATTTAAAATAATAAAAAATTAACCTGCATATACAATAGGAACCTAAAAGTAAGGAGAAGATAAAGTCAATTACTTCATAAAATATAAAAAATGAAGACCTCTTGATTCATTTTCCAGGTAGCAATCCTTTGCATTTGATTCTCTTCCTTTTAGATAAGATATTATAAAATGCTTTGTAAATTTTAAAATAGACAGAAATGTCAGCTTTTAGTATTACCAGTATCACTGATGGCAATACTATCTTGTTTCTAATACAAGTTTTTATCTACTGCATACACGCTTTTTTAGCTTCATAAAATAGGTTAGCTTTTTTTTTCTTAGATTCATAGTCAGTAATAATAGAAGTAGCAAAGTCTATTTTTTCAATGTTTTAAAGTCTCATAATTTTTACATATCAAGATATCCAGACACTGAACTCATAGCTTTCCAACTTCTAATTAATATTACCTGATAATACATACTGTTTTTAGCAATTTCCTCCCAGAGTTGCCAGATCAATTTTTCAAATGTCTCTATTGAGCTTGGCCTGTTCCATCAGGAAACTATCTAAAAATCAGTCATTCAATTGAACAACCATTCAATCCTGTGTGAAAGGCATTAATCTAGGTACTAACATACAGAAACAGACAAAACAATCCCTGCTTTCAAAGAGTTGGGGGAAAGTGAGACAAGGAAACATAAAATCTACTTTTGTTGTTCAGTCACTTTTCAGTTGTGTCCGATTCTTCATGACCCTCTTTGGGGTTTTCTTGGGAAAGACACTGGAGTAGTCTGCCATTTCCTTCTCCATCTCATTTTAGATGAGGAACCTGAGGCAAATAGGTTTAAGTGAATTGCCCAGAGTCACACAGCTACTAAGTGTTTAAGGACAGATTTAAATTCAGAAAGACTCATCTTCCTGACTCCAGGTCCAGCACTCTATTCACTGTACCACCTAACTGCCCTAAAACAAAGAATATACAAGGTGAATAGGAAGAAATTTGGTGAGGGAAACACTATCAACTTGGGAGGAGAGATCAGGAGTCAGGGGAGGACCCTTTTATGACGTAGTACCTGAGCTGTGCCTTAAAGTAGCTGGAGAGTCAAATTTTGTTGCTGGATATGAAATGGGGAAAAATTAGGAGAGATGGCAGCAGGAGTTAAATCCATTAGATTTCATAATGAAATAACTTACAAATATTTAAGAATTGCTGGCCAGAATTTTTTTGTCTGATTATCCTTTCTTCCTCTACTCCTTTGTAAAAAATGGAAATGGATATGGAAACAGTACATTGTTTCTGTATAACATATTAACAGGTGGAAAGGAAAAGGAAGGTTTTTTGCTCATTTCCCTTTAGAATTCAACAAAAGCAGAGTCACCACATGCTGCTCCAAATACAATACCATAGCTTTGCTTTTGCCCAGGCTTACATGAAAGCAATTCAGCAAGAAAAAAAAAATGTTCCTGTTTCCATTTTTCCTATGCCAGTTTCAGCCTTCTCTGGAAGAGATCATAACTTCCCTTGGGAGGCTAACCTCAGAATTTGAGAAACAATGCTCTAGAGGGCGAGCAAAAATGGACACAATGGAAAACTAGCAGCCATTTGTTTTTCACTTAGGTAATTAGCCTTTGCAAAACAGCCTCTAAAAGCCAAACTGTATATCAGAAACACATTCATTCTTTTGCAATACGAAAGGGAGATTTCTAATATCAAGTTGGAAGATTTAATACTTGTTTCCCAACAACTGAATTCCTACAAGGAAAAGACCTAGGTGATATTCCACCTTTTTGTCCTAACATTTTAATGACTTTTAGTGGCTATGCTGCCGATTTGGAGTCACGAAGACCTATCAAATCCTGCCTTTAATACTTAATAGCTGTGTGACCCTAGACAAATCATTTCACCTATTTGTCTGTAGAATGAGGGTCTCCTCCAGCTCTAAATCTATGATCCTATGATCTTCGTTTATGTGTTAGAAATTCAGCAGTGACTAGGTGTCAAACCTAGGCTGTTTAAAAAAAATAATATAAATTATATTTTCATTAAAATAACAATGACAAAGAGGATTTGGCACTAAAGTTTAGTAACTTAACATTACTGGGCCATCTTGTCTGAGCTGAAAGGGAAGTGCTAGTATTTGAACAAAGAACTATGTGACTTGAAGCTACCAATGCCATATGATCCAGCCAAAAGACTAAACAGTCTTCTCTTGTTGTTCCCAAATACTTAAAAGCCAGTCAAGAATGGCTCTGAATACATGTCTGAGGCTGGAATGGGAGTGAAGAGGAAGAAGACAATGTTAAATTTCACAGTTCATTAGACCTAAGGCAGAGAGATGTCTACAGCATCCTAGATGTCAATCATTCGATTTGGAGAATAAGGGTATGGACAAGACTGGTTAGGAAGAATGTTCTCAACTGAATCATTGAAACAGTAGTACCTTTTTCTTGATAATACCGAAATTCTATTTAGATATGGACTCTAAGTGGAAGGGAAAGAGGAAAGTAGGAAAAGGGAACAGAGAAGAATCACTCCAAATAAACAGACTTTCTGATGCAAGGTTACATCTAGAAGATTTTACAATTGGCAAAGACTTGAATCAACACGTGTTAATTTTAATCTGTAATAATACTCCCTGCTCATCTGATACAGTCAGGAAAGATAAAATGAAACAGATACCACATAATAAGGTCTGGGAATGCAGGGTGACAGAAAGTGTTCCCATAAAAGACTTACAATGCTTAGACAATTTTGAAGGTCTCTTCCTACACTAAAGGTCCATTCATTCTAAATAGCCTTCTACCACTTCAAAAAGCCATGATTTCATAACAATGAGTACTCCCTCTACCAGTACAGGCTGCAATCCTTGTTGTAGTAAAATTTCATCACCTTGCAGCCAACCTGGTGATGAGCCTCATCAAACCCAAGGCTAGTTTAGTCCTTCAAACAGCACACAGTCTATCACTAAGCCATATTTGAAATCTTTCTAATTTAGGAGGAATCTAATAGAGCTTGAATTCTGCTGGAAAAGCTTAAAAAAAAAACCAGGGTCACCTCAATCCCACAGTGCAGCATGAAAGCATGACTTAGTGGATGAGGACTAAACACTCATTTAAAAAAATGGGGGCAGCTAGGTGGCCCAGTAAATAGAGCACTGGGCCTGGAGTCAGGAGGACCTGAGTTCAAATCCAGCCTCAGACACTTGACACATGTACTAGCTGTGTGACCTTGGGCAAGTCACTTAACCCTAATTGCCCTGCCTTCTCCCCTCCAAAAAAAAAAGGAATTCTAAAAAAAAAAAATTAAAAGGACTAAGGCAGAACAGGAAAGGACAAGTTACAAAGCGGAATAAGAAAAACATAAACATCATTGTAACCTGCTTTATTAATACTTATAAGTTACTTGAAAAAGAATGTCTGCATTTCAAATTGGAGATGAAACAAAGCTGGGTTCTATAGCTAATACAGTAAATGTTAGAATCAGGTTATTTCAAAAAATCAACAGGTGAGAATAAACTAAATCTAAAAGATAAAATGTAATACAGAGATAAGCAATGTCCTACACTTAAGTATTTAAAAATCAACTACGCAAATATAGAATGGAGTAGACATGGTTAGACAACAGTCTGTTTAAAAAAACAGCTTAATGTTTTTAGTAACACTAAATCCATCCAAAATAAATGCAATAGCTAGTATCATGAGGTAGTAAGTTCCCCATCACTTAATAGTGTTTAAACAGAGGTTGGATGATCATTTGTTTGCAATTTTGTATACAAGTACAGGATTAGACAAGCTAACCTGTAACAGGCCTTTCACCTCTAAAAGTACTATTCTAAATATTTCCTGCTTTGTCTCTAGGTAGTGATGCCAACTCCTGCCTTATACAGTTCCAGATAAAACTTTTCTGGGAACAAAAAGTATAATGGAAAATGGTTAAAAAAAAAAGTCCTTTTCATCTCCCCTCCCTTCTCTCTGTGTGACTAGAAGAGGAGGTGGCCCACTTGCTTTTTCCTTTTTACCCCCTTTAAAATCAGAAAAATATGAACTGAAGCAATACACTTGAAATAGTAAGGGCAACTGATATGCTTAACACACAAGGGAAATGACATTATTGGACAGAAGAGAAAAGACGTGCCCTTTCTACAGCCCCCAAATTTGCTAAAAATGAAACAAAATGACTGGTGCTATTTTTTTAAAGCTGCAAATGATTCAACAACATTTCACAAAGAAATTTTATTGTTAGATAGAGTGTATATGGTAAAGGGATACGGAACAAAGACTAGTTCCTTTACTTTACTATCATAGCTATTTAGTAGCAAGGCTATATCTCTTAGATCTTTTAAAATACCTTTCCAGAGAAGAGACCATCTAAACAGCAGAACAGCACATGGTCAACGTGAGAATTCAAATTTACCCTATGAAAAGATGTATTTGTATGGTGCCAATAGATCAAACAGGTTAGATAAATATACAAGAGGATCTTAAGAAATTGGATATTGAAAATGCCTAAAGATACACTGAAAGTTTAGTTTTCATAAAAAGAGTAATTATACATGATATAATATAAAGATCATAGATGATATAACTAAGAATGCAATGCATATTATTGAAGGCACCCTATTACTTTAAGAAATTGAAACCTTCCATGTTGCAATGCACCAGTTAAAAACACACACTAAAGAGTACAGGTATGTATTTTACAGTCTAAAAATACTTTTAACAGCTCTTCTATACAATGAAGTGGCCTGAGAACTATTCTTTGCACAAATTAAGTTCAATATGGTATTTCAACTCTTGGTTATTTTCCCTACAGAAAACAACCTTTCTTTGACTATGTTGCCTTCTTGATAAAAGTGATTAAAAAAAAAAAACCAGTGCTGTCTTCCAACATAAGTTAGATCAGCTTTCTAGATCTGTATAGTAGGGCAAGAACCTGCTGCTACAGGTAACTCTTTATTCCCTCAACCTACCTACATTTGCATATCTCTAAATAAGAGGCAGGTAATAATGAGTGACACCTAAGGCAATAGTTGTTACTACAACTACCACACCATAAGGTGTCTTCCCTTATTCTCCCCACCTTAGAGATAGGTTTGGTTTTCTCTTTCTCCTTACATGTACCTCCTTTTTTCTTCTTCTTCCTCTTGGCCCTATGGTTTAACTGTATTAGCAACATTTATGCACACTGTTTAACCTAGAGTAAAAGCAGAGCTCCCAGGGAATCAATCCAACCCCATGAACTTTTTTTCCCCTTTTCAATAGTGAATGGCTGGCTAGTGATAGAAAGATTACACATATATTATAAAAATATGTATTATATATTAATATCTATTTTCTCAATCAGGAACGTCTTCATGTAGAAGAGGCTACTTGAATCAAGTCTTGGAGGAAATACATATTTGAGTTATAGACTCACCTAAACTCATTATCTCATAATTTAATATTAAATTAGGTTGAACTATTCTTTATACTGTTCAAATCATCATTCAAATAAGTAGGAATATATATATACCCAAGAGAGACAACAAGGCATAATGGATAAAGAACAAGCATCTGGGTCTGGATTAGGTTCAAGTACCACCTTTGCCTACATATTTGCTATGTGACATATTTGTGCTGTGCAAGTCACTTCAGTGCTTTCTGTGTTGGAGGCAAACCTCTTAGACTAAAAATTACAGAGAAAGTGCTGACGTGCACTAGTAGAAGAAATCCTCACCAGGAGCTCCCTACACTGAAGAAATCAAAGGTCCAGTAAAAAAAAAGTATTATATACATATATGTTAGTAAGCATTTATTAAATGCTCACTTTGTGTTAGGGACTATGCTAAGCCTAGGAATATAAAAACAAAAGCGAATCTGTTCCTCCCCTCAAGGAGTTTATATTCTAATGGAAAAGACAACACAGAGAAACAGAAGTATAGAATATATACAAAAGGAATACATGGTGCAACAGATGGAGAATGCTGAGTCAGAAACACCTAAGTTCAAACCTGGTCTCAGACAATTACTAGTTGTGTGACCCTAGGCAAGTCACTTTATCAGTTTGCCTCAGTTTCCACAAATGTAAAGTGGGGATAATAGTAGCAGCTACTCTACAGGATAAAATGAGAGAATATTTGTAAAAAAGGGCTTAGCAGTAGGCCTAGCACATAGTAGGTGCTACTTAAGTATTCCATCCCTCCTCCTTCTCTACAAAGCAGTTTGTGAAGGGAGTACACTAGCAGCTAAGGGGATCAGGAGAGGCTTCAAGAAACTGGCAGTCAAGCCAAGTCTTCAAAGAGACAAACATTTGTCTAGAAACTGTTAAGAGTTAAATGCAGTATTGCATGATTTACGTGAGAACTTAGGTTGAAAGATTTCTTTATATTGTTTAAATTATTATGAAAACAAGTATGAAAACTTGTTTGACAGGTACATAGTACTGAGTTCTCATAGTGCCATGGTTAGATATGAAATGATTTTACTGAGGTAAGAAAAAATCTGGTATAAAATTTGAGGACAACTGTATTCCATTCAGAGAAGCCAGATATGAATTACCAACTACATGACGTTTCAAGCTTATTTATTGCTATAATTCTCTACAAGTGTACTCCCATTTTAAGCAAATCCTGTATTTAAAGACTGAAGGCTTAAAAAGATAAATTAATTTAGAATTCTTAACTTCATAAAAGACTTCCCCACGGGATTCACTTAAATAAACTAACTTCCCATGAGTAAGTTAAATTATTTTACATACACAACTTGTGAAGTACATCAATCTATTGAGTTAAGAAAGTTATACCTGTAGTTTACTATTAGAATGCCCTAAAAAATTCAAAGTTAAAGGAAGAGCAACAACTCACCTTCATTTTTAGCGCGGCAATAGACTGGTCATAATGTTCCATCAAATTAGGGAAAAATGTCATATTGTAGTTCATTTTCACACATCTGGGAACAGTAATTGGTTCACAGGTAAAGAAACTGTGCCCTCTTGTGAGGGGCAACATTACACATGTCACAAAGAATAGGACTGCTTCCATTTTCTTCAAATTCCTGATTTCACCACATGGTCTGGAATGCAGTTATTTCCACCCTCTCAGGCAACATCACCAAAAGGTTGCTCAAAATGCTCTTTTCATTATTTTACCATCCTCTAGGACGTTGTTTTACCGAAATTTATTTCTTTATTTTTAACTGTGAAACCAAACAAGGACACATCATCAACTTCAGTTACAATTTTAAAATCAGACACAAATGTCAACGTGAATCGAGTCTAGAATGATGTCTAAGTAATCACTTTCATTTACAACTGCATGCCTTTTTAAGAAGCCATGTTTCTATTATATTTAAGGAATAGTCATAAAATCCTTGTATTATGTTGCATCCAAACACTAAGAATGCTAGTACAGAGTGTTAAAGTAGGTAAGTAGGGATGGGGAGAAGAATGCCAGTAAAAAGAAACTGAATCACAAAGGAATTACAGAATTATAGCAGTTTAGAGACCATGGAGGTCATCTAGTGCAACTCCCTTATTTAATAAAAGCGAAAACTGTAGCCCAAAGAAGTAAGAGGGCCTGGAATAAAATTCTGGTCATCAGATCCCTAAATCCTGCAAGCTGCATCCCCAGACTCTAATTCAACATTCTGAATGTAGAGTTTTCCTCTTGTTGAACAACTAACTAGACTTGAACTTTCTCGGGTTCCTTTATAGAAGGCACTGCTGCACGCATGGTACAGAACACGGCATCTGCCATCAGGGGATGTAGGGTAAAATTCCAGCTCTGCCACCTATCTGTGCAGACCCTCGGCAAGGAACTTCTCTCGGTTTTAGTTTCATTCATAAAACGAGAGAATTGGACTAGACGACCTCCAAGGTCCTTTCCAGGGCTAAAAAGATGACCCTACGAAGCTACGTCTGGTTGTTAAGGAGTATAATCATCACCCTCAGCGCACCGCCGCTCCGCTCCCCTCCCCTCCCCTCCAAACTGGCAGGAATGAGGGATTAGCAATTTGATCAAGGGTGGGGCGCGCAAAAAGCAAAGTAAGCCCTTCCCACTACCCCAACCCACCATAAATCACCCTGAAACAAGGCCCCTCCACGGTTGTACGAGCCGATCCGAGCCCGGGGCGAGTTGCCCTCCTGGCCACTGCAGGGGTTGGTCGCCCCGGGTCCCGAACTGGGCACCTGTCCCTGCCCTGGCCCGCAGTCTCCTTCTGTGCTCCGGTGGGCGATTTCCGCGAGTTAACTCGGGGAGTGGCTTAAGGTACTTGGCTCCCAACTTCGGAAGAAACTTTCAGCGGGTGCGGGCAAGTGACCACAGCCGCGTCCCGCGAGCACCTGCAGCCGCGATGGGAGCTGGGGGCCCTCCCCGGCACCGGGACCAGGACGAGGCTACTCCGGGAGGGAGCGAGCACCACCCCCGCCCCCTTCCGGCTCGCGCAGCCCCTCAGCAGCTGCTCCCCGTTACCTGGACAACCGCCCCCTCCCCCCACCCCTCCATCCAGCCAGCACCCGGTGGGGGCCAGCTCCGCCCAGGCACCCCAGGCTCCTCACCTACGGGACGGCCCGGGCCACCACGGCCGCCTCTTTACCTGTGGGGACCTTCTGAGTGGGCCTAGCGCCAGTGCCGCTATCGCCGCCTCCTTCGTCGCGGCCGCCGCCGCCACCTCCCTCCCCTCGGGTCCCCGCGGCGGGAGCAAATGGCTCTGGCTACTTGCCGGGATCCGGCAGCCGCACGGGGCGCGAGAGCTAGGGAATCCCGCGAGACTGGAGCTGGGGCAGGTCGGGCCGGGACAGGTCTGGGCTCGTGGCTCCGGAGCTGGAGGGGAAGGGCTCCCCCGCCCCCGCACTAGTCCCAGCGCCGGGCCTCAAAAGATTCCAGGGGAGTGCACGGGCCGGGGGCGCGCGGGAGGGGAAGCCCCGGCGTGAGCCTCCGCAGCCCCTGTGCCCCGGGTGAAATGCGCGGGGGCAGAGTGGGGTGGGGGTGTCGTGGAGCGAAAAACCCTGAGTGTGTCCGGCCGCGAGGTCTGGCGAAGAGAAGCTGCCTTTTCCCACCTGCTTTATTTTATAGAGTCCTCGAAAGAGTGAACCGACTCCAAGTCTTGGTTTACCCACTGGGAAATGGCAGAGGACTTGGACTGTGCTGTGTGTTGTTCCCCAGGGTCTGGCGAGGCTCGTTGTAATTAGTATCTGTGAAGCACTCTCTGAACCTCAAAATGAAGCGTCCTTTGAAGAAGAAACAGCACAGCTTTTCATCTCTTGTTTTCAGTAGCTGAGCGCTGGTGAAAAGTATTTTCCCAGGGTAGGTTTGCTCTGCAAAGCCCGTGCTTCCAAAGAAATCTGAGCTCGTGATTAGGTGGGACAGCTCCTGATTTGGATGTAGCTACTCCTTGTGCACAAATGTCCAGAAAATGATCTGGGTTACAGAATCTGGAGGTCGGAAGGGAACTCCAGATGAGACTTCGTTTGCACAAAGGATGCATTTCTCAAGTTCTATCTGCTAAGAACGCAAAATAACCTGAACAGCAACCTTCTTTAAACCTAGAATTTCTTAGGAATGTTTTTATGAAATGTAGTATCATGCCCTAAGTTATCTTTAAAAAAAAAAAAAACTTTAATCTTCCTATATAGGATTTGCTTAAAATGAAGGTCCACCTGTACAGAAGTATACCAGTAATTAGAGAACTTGGCTTCTCAGAATGGCTTCCCAAGTCCATATTGAAATACGTACAAGGATTTTTCATTAAACCCACTTATCTGCTATAAGATATGAGGATGTAGATACAGATAGGTATGTATACATATATAATATATACACATGCATATATGCATATATGTATATAGTCTCCTTGTTCTCCCTTGATAAAGAATTACCGTTAAAACATCCAATACAAGTTGTCATAAGTCTTCCTCTTGGAAAAGACGTATAGTGAGAGGGGATCCTCTATATCCACTTTCACATACCTTTAGTTGTGAGGATGTTTCTTCTTATATCAAGCCGAAATCTAACTCACTGAAGTTTCATATGGTCTAGGTCAGGATATCTAGTTATCTCTCTTAAGTTTGTGGTGAGAGACATCACTACTTCACTTAAACACTGCTGACCAGGGAAAAGGCACTAGACTTTAAAAGGGCAGCAGTACACTTCCAAGAGTCTTGAAATTTAGAAACCATGAGATGGGTGCAAAGTATTAGCAAATCATAGAACTGAGTTGGATGGACCACTTAAGCTATCCAGCTACAGAAATCCAGATGTTCAGTGTCTGGATTACTTTGTGGAACAAAAGTAGTTTATCAAGTTAATAACTAGAATTTATATAGTGCTGTAAGGTTTGTAAGCACTTTACAAATATCTCATTTTAACTTCATAATACAAGTCTACCAGCCACAGCATTCGACTGAAACTGCTCCCTCTGAAGTTACCAATGATCTCCTAACTGCTAGATTCAATGACCTTTTCTCAATGCTCATTCTTCTTGACCTCTCTACAGCCTTTGACGCTGTTGATCACTCTCTTCTCCTTGATGCTCTCTTCTCTCTAGGTTTTCTTGACATTCCTCTCTCCTGGTTCTCCTCCTTCCTATCTGACTGCTCCTGCTCGGTCTCCTTTGCTGCATCTCACTGCCTGACTTCCAGGCTCACATCTTAAGCTGCCTATTAGACATCTCAAACTGGATGTCCTATCTTAAATTCAGCATGGCCAAAACAGAACTCATCTTTACCCCTTAAACCCTCTGCAACTCAGGTGTTGTTCTTGATTCTTTACTCTCTCTTGCCCTCATCCCTCATATCCATTCTGATGCCAAGGCATGTTGATTTTACCTTTGAACATCTCTCTACTATGCTCCCTTCTCTCTGATCCTGTGACCACATGAGTACAGGTCCTACTTACCTCATACCTGGGTTATTGCAATAGTCTGCTGGTTGGTTTGACTGCCACCAGTCTCTCCCCTCCAGTTTATCCTCCCCTCAGCTGATAAAATGATTTTTCTAAAGCACAAGTCTGACCACATCACTCCCTTATTTAATAAACTCCAGTGGCTCCGTCACCTCTAGAATCAAATATAGAATCCTTTGTTTAGCATTCAAAGCCCTTCATAATCTGCCCCCTCTCCACCTTTCCTGTCTTCTTACATCTTATGCCCCCTTCATTCTTCTGTGCAGTGACCAGCTAGTCTCCTTGTTCTTCCTTGAACAAGACACTCCATCTCCTGACATTTTCACTGGCTGTCCCTCATGAATGGAATCTTCTTCCTCATCTTAGTCTTCTGGTTTCCCTGGCTTCCTTCAAGTTCCAGCTAAAATCTTACCTTCTACAGGAAGCCTTTTCCCAATCCCTCTTATTTCTAGTACCTTCCTTTGATTGATTGTTTCCTATTTATCCTCTATTTTGTGTATTTGTACATAGTAGTTGGCATGTTGCTTCCTCATTACATTGTGAGCTACTCAAGGGCAGGGACTGTCTTTTGCTTTTCTTTGTGTCTCTAGAGTTTAGTACAGGGCCTTGCACATAGTAGGCACTTAATAAATATTTATTGACTGACAAACACCCTGAAAAGTGTTATTATTACCCTCGTTCTACAGATGAAGAAACTGAGACAAACAGGTTTGTAACTTGCCCAGGATCACACATATAGTAAGTGTCAGAGGCTGGATTTGGACTCAGGGTTTTCCTGACTCCAGGTCCAGCATTCTATCCACTGTGCCAACTAGCTGTCTACAATAAATTTTTTTTCAAGGAAAATTTAAACTTTTTTGTACAACATTTTTGGCATATTGTCTTCTCCATTAAAATGTGAGCTCATTGAGGTGTTTTTGCACAGTGCCAGGAATATAGTGAGTACTTATTAAATTCTTCTCAATTGATTATTTAACTAAACTTATAGACAAGGAAATATTGAAACTCACTATATTTTTTCCACGGTGATGGTTTTATTAGATCAATAAGCACTCCACTGTACATACTGGAACCCATCCACAACTTATCCAGTTTAATTCTTGCCCATGTCTTTCCATGTTTTCTTTGGTTTTTTTTGTTTTTTTTAAGGGGGGGAGGCAGGGCAATTGGGGTTAAGTGACTTGCTCAAGGTCACACAGGTAGTAAGTGTCAAGTGTCTGAGGCTGGGTTTGAACTCAGGTCCTCCTGACTCCAGGGCTGGTGCTCTACTCACTGTGCCGTCTAGCTGCCCCCTTTCCATGTTTTCTATACATGTGGGAGCCCTTCCACTAGTTCCTTTTAATATTTTATGGGTACCGTTGCAACGCTTAAGCTATCCATCTGCTGTCCTTTATTCTTGATACATAATCAGCCTACATCCTTGTCTCCTCATACATGGTCTTGATGATGCCTTTATGCTACAAGTCATTGTTAGTAATATGCTCCAGCCTGCTCACACCCAGTCTCCAGCTTTCAATTGTTCTTTGAAGGTCAACTACAATTTGGATTCTTCCATGATTCACAGCCATATAGTTTTATCAGGAGAGTATTGTGTTAAAAAAAGAAAAAAGAAAAAAAGATGTGCTTTTACAATAGCAAGCTTTCTGAAATCATTGTGATTTCTCGTATGTGATCCTGGCAGATTTCTTCCTTCTATTCA
This sequence comes from Trichosurus vulpecula, assembly GCF_011100635.1. Taxonomy (NCBI): domain Eukaryota; kingdom Metazoa; phylum Chordata; class Mammalia; order Diprotodontia; family Phalangeridae; genus Trichosurus; species Trichosurus vulpecula. Next base: position 142,235,033 of record NC_050573.1, read on the forward strand.
ATTCTGAACCCAGAGTGCATATCTTAGATATTGAAACTAATGGACTAAATCATCCTCCAATGCCTTTCTCCTGAATCTGAGGTCCTGAATACTTTCTGTGAAATTTTAGAAATCACGTTCTTAAATTTAAAATATACAGATATTTTAAATTATTGGAAGAAAGTTGTTTTATATTTAAATACATATTTATACTTAAATATTACAAGTTGATTTATACTTAAATATGTAAATGTATGTACACTTAAATATATTAAATGAATAGACGTCATACATGAACGTACATAAATGCCAAAAATGTACTCTCCATTTCAGTCAAATTAGCCTGATTACTAGCTCTTCCCCATAAACAACATTGTATGTCTTGTCTTCTACATTTATATAAGTAATACCTCATGTCTGGAACATAGTTCCTCTCCATTTTTAATGCATAGATTCACTAGCTTCCTTCAAAGAATAGCTCAGGTGTCACATGGCCTTCCCTAATCCTCCTAGTTGTTAGGGTTTTATTCCCCCTGAAATCATATTCCGTTTCTTTTTATCTTCGCTCATTTGTGTCATCATGGTAATGTGGGAAGAGTATTGGCTCTGCATTCATATCCCACCTTTGACACTATCTCTGTGACACTGGGCAAATGACTTAAGTTCCTTGGCCTCAGTTACCTTATCTTTAAAATAAGGGGGTTGGGCTAGACAGCCTCTCAGGTCTCTTCTAGGTCCAGAGCTATTATCCTTTGATCTGTGTATAGTTTGTTTTTCCCAAGTCAAATGCAAATTCCTTGGTTGCCTTGAATCCACAGAGTTAAGGATATAGTAGGCACTTAATACAAGTTTGTGGAATTGAATTGAATGTTAATGAATTTAAACATATTGAGGGCAAAGACTTTATTTTTGTCTTGATATTCCTCCAGGCCTTTCACGGAGTAAGTGCTTACTGCCTCCCCCACCAGTAAGGCCTGCTCCATCTCCCCCTCATGGTTCTAGGGGTACCTCTGCTAAATGATTAGTGCCCAAGTTTCATTTAACCAATTAACGTTAACTAGCATTTGCAGAGAGATACTTACTGATCTACTCTTCCTTCTTGGCCTCTTTGCAGCATCTGTCACTGTTGACTAGCCAGTCATCCCAGATACTATCTCCTCTCCAGGTTTTCATGACAATATTCTCTCCTGTTTTACCTCTTACCTGTCTGACAGTCCCTTCATGGTTTCCTTAGCTAGATCCTCATCCGTGTCATGAACATTAACTGCGGGTTTCCATCAAATTTCTATCCTGAACCTTCTTCTCTTTCCTCTCTACACTGGCTCACTTGGTGGCCTCATCAACTTTGATAAGTTCAGTTATCTCTCTACACAGATGACTCCCAGATCTATACTTCTAAGACTCATCTTTCTACTGAGCTAGAGTCTGGCATCACCAAGTGCCTACTGGACATTTTGAACTGGATGTTCTATAAACATCTCCAATTGAACTCATCTTTCCCTCTAAACTCACCCTGCTTTTAAACTTCTTCATTTCTGTCCAAGACACCATCATTCTTCCAGGTTTCCAATCTCATTGTTATTCTAGAATCCTCACTCGTACTCACCTCACATAGCCAATCCTTTGTCAAATCTTGTCATTTCTACCTTCATGAAATCTCTCATATCTGTCTTCTCTCCACTGACATGCCCTGGTTCAGGCTCTCATCCTCTCCTTCCTGAACTAGAGCCTCTACTTGATCTCCCCACATCAAGTATTGCCCCACTTCAATCCATGCTCCATACAGCTGCTAAAGTGATTTTCCCTAAGTATGGCCGACCATGTCATTCTATTAGTAAACTTCAGTGACTCCCTATTACTTATAGAATTGAATATAGGTCCCTCTGTTTAGCATTTAAAGCCCTTCATAAACTCACCCAAACCTATCTTTGTAGCCTTATTAAATATTGCTCCCCTTCATGAACATTAAATATTGCTCTCCTTCATGTACATCAAACTGGTCTTCTTACTGTTGCTTACTTACAATAATCAAGCTCCTGACTCTGGGGCTTTTAATTGACTGTTTCCTATGTGTGTGATGCTCTCTCTCCTCACTCCCATTTCTTTTTTTAAATTTTATTTTTTGTTTCATATTTTACTATTTAATATTTTAGTTTTCAACATTGATTTCCACAAGATTTTGAGTTACAAATTTTCTCCCCATTTCTACCCTGCTCCCCACTCCAGGATGGCATATATTCTGATTGCCCCATTCCCCAGTCAGCCCTCCCTTCTGTAACCACACTTCCCCCCCCCCCGCCCATCCCTTTTCCCCTTACATTTTTATAGGGCAGGATAGATTTCTATGGCCCATTGCCTATATATCTTATTTCCCAGTTGCATGCAAAAACAACTTTTTTTGAGCATCTGCTCTTAAAACTTTGAGTTCCAAACTCTCTCCCCTCTTCCCTTCCCACCCACCCTCCCTAAGAAGGCAAGCAATTCAACATAGGCCACATGTGTTTCATTATGCAAAACTGTTCCACAATAATCATGTTGTGAAAGACTAACTATATTTCCTTCCATCCTATCCTGTTGCCCTTTATTCAACTTTCTCTCTTGATCCTGTCCCTTTTTCAAAAGTGTTTGCTTTCGATTACCTCCCCCCCATCTGCCCTCCCTTCTATCATCCCCCTTTTTTATCCCTTTCCCGCTACTTTTCTGTGGGGTAAGATACCCAATTGAGTGTGTATGTTATTCCCTCCTCAAGTCAAATCTGATGAGAGCAAGATTCACTCATTCCCCCTCACCTGCCCCCTCTTCCCTTCCAAACTGACTGCTTTTTCTTGCCACTTTTATGTGAGATAATTTACCCCATTCTATCTCTCCCTTTCTCCCTCTCTCAATATATTCCTCTCTCACCCCTTGGTTTGATTTTATTTTTTTAGATATCATCCCTTCAGATTGAACTCACCCTGTGCCCTCTGTCTATCTATCTATCTATCTATCTATACATGTATATTCCCTTCAACTACCCTAATGGATTACACACATCATCTTTCCATGTAGGAATGTAAACAAAAGAGTTCAAATTTAGTAAGTCCTTTATGATTTCTCTTTCTCATTAACCTTTTCATGCTTCTCTTGATTCTTGTATTTGAAAGTCAAATTTTCTATTCAGCTCTGATCTTTTCATTGAGAAAGCTTAAAAGTCCTCTATTTTATCAAAAATTCATAATTTGCCTTGGAAAATTATACTCAGTTTTGCTGGGTAGGGGATTCTTGGCTTTAATCCTAGCTCCTTTGACCTCTGGAATATCATATTCCAAGCCCTTCAGTCCCTTAATGTAGAAGCTGCTAGATCTTGTATTATCCTGATTGTGTTTCCACAATACTCAAATTGTTTCTTTCTGGCTGCTTGCAGTATTTTCTCCTTGACCTGGGAACTCTGGAATTTGGTGACAATATTCCTAGCAGTTTACTTTTTGGTATCTTTTTAAGAGGCAATGGGTGGATTCTTTCAATTTCTATTTTACCCTCTGGCTCTAGAATATCAGGGCAGTTCTCCTTGATAATTACTTGAAAGATGATGTCTAGGCTCTTTTTTGATCATGGTTTCCAATAATTTTTAAATTATCTCTCCTGAATCTATTCTCCAGGTCAGTGGTTTTTCCAATGAGATATTTCACAGTGTCTTCCATTTTTTCATTCCTTTGGTTCTGTTTTATAATGTCTTCATTTCTCATAAAGTCACTAGCTTTCACTTGCTCCAATCTAATTTTTAAGGTGGTATTTTCTTCAGTGGTCTTTTGGACTGCCTTTTCCATTTGGCTAATTCTGCCTTTCAAGTCATTCTTCTCCTCATTGGCTTTTTGGAGCTCTTTTGACATTTGGGCTAGTCTATTTTTTAAGGTGTTATTTTCTTCAGTATTTTTGGGGTCTCCTTTAGCAAGTTGTTGACTTGTTTTTCATGATTTTCTTGCATCACTCTCATTTCTCATCCCAATTTTTCCTCTATTTCTCTTACTTGCTTTTCCAAATCCTTTTTGAGCTCTTCCATGGCCTGAGACCAATTCTTATTTTTCTTGGATGCTTTTGATGTAGACTCTTTGACTTTGTTGACTTCTTCTGGCTGTGTGTTTTGATCTTCCCTGTCACCAAAAAAAAAGATTCTAAAGTCTGAGTCTGAGTCTGAGTCCATTTTTGCTGCCTGTTCATGTTCCCAGCCAAGCACTTGACCCTTGAGCTTTTTGTCAGTGTGTAACTGCTTGTAGAGTAGAGATTACTTTGTCCCAAGCGTTAGGTGCTGTGTTGCTGTTTTCAGAGCTGTTTTTAGAGCTACTTCTACTCCACTGAGAGCTCAGCCACAGCAGCTCTCCTCCTCCCCCAAGAACCGCCAACCAGAACTCAGGGCAGAGCAAGAGAACCTGCCTCTTCACCAGCAAAGCTCTCCTTGCACTCCCACTCTGATACACTGCTTGATTCCTCCCACTTTGTGAGCCAGGGACTCTGGAAGCAGTTTCTGCTGGAGCTCTGGAAGCAGCTGGAGGAGCTTCCTGCTGCTGCCACAATGACCACTGTACCACCTCCGCCACCCCTAGGGTTGGGGCCAGACCACTCTCAGCCTGATCCAGCAATTTCCCACTAACCTGCTCCAGGGTCTTTGGAATTTGTGGGTTGAGAAGTCTGGTAAATGCCACAGCTCAATGATTCATGTCCCTCAGGCCTGCTCCACCCAACTCCCAGTCTGGTTGCTCCTGGTATGGCTCACACTGGGATGTGCTCTGCTCCCAGCACTGTGTGATAAACCCTTCCCAGTGACCATCCAAGCTGTCCTGGGCTGGAGACCTGCCTCTCTCTTCCATTTCTTGGGTTCCACAACTCTAGAATTTGTTCAGATCCATTTTTACAGGTGCTTAGAGGGATTTGGGGGAGAGCTTAAGCAAGTCCCTGCTTTCCAGCTTCCATCTTGGCTCTACCCCCACTCCCATTTCTTAAAATCCTAGTTTCCTTCAAACCTCAATCACTACCTTCTAAATAAGGCCTTTGTTGACCCCCCAGCTGCTTCTCCTCCAATTCATCTTGTATCTGTTTTATGTGTGTGTGCTACACACATACACACACACACACACACACACACACACATATGCAGGATGGCAACATTGCATAGTGATGGAGATCTGATCTTAAATTAAGGACCTGAATTCAAGTCCCATCACTGACACCTCCTGGCTCTTTGTCATTGGGTAAATCACTATTCTCATTGCCTTGGGCAGCTCTCTAAGACTTTGAGTTGCAGAGAAGGTAACAATCTGCATATGTAAGGGTTGCTTCCTCATCCAGGACTTCTCTATGTTAATTAAATCATGGGTCCAGTCTCTATCCTTTTCTCATTTATATACATGTTGTCTAATCCCAGTTGAATGTTACCTCCTTGAAGTCTAGAACTATTTCACTTTTATCTTTGTATCTCCAATGCCTTGTACAGTGCCTGGCCTATAATAAGCACTTAATAAATACTTATTGGTTGACAAATATATTAATTGATCTCTGCCATTCTGGGGCTGGATGCAATTAGTACAATGTTATTTGCAAACAGGAACATCTGGAAGCTACATCCCTCTATATGGAATCCCTCTTCCATTTAAACAACTACCATGATCATGGAGGACATCTGGTGAACATACGTATTTCTCTTTTATATTTATTTGACATTGAGAGTCAGAGACAGGTTGAGGCAAGTTATTTATGTGGTTATAACTATCAACAAATTTTGTTAAACATTTGTATGGAAGCTACCTTACTAGAGAAGAATCCTTTGCTGTCCTCTCTAATACTTTTTAAAGTAATCAATGAACAGTAAGTACAGAAGAATTCCATATTCTCTTGACATTTCATGAACTATGTGATTGGGAAAATGTGCTCTATTATACAAAATGAATCGCAGAAACCTGTGTTTTCATCCAGTATGCCCTTGAAACATGTAGATTATTATTGCACTGACTTTGTACAAGTGAATAATAAGCATATGGGTTGGTAGTTATTGATGTCTTAATTATGGCTTTTGTTTTTGTTTTTTCTTAATCATTTAGCAACTTCCTCTCTTTCGATTATCTTGAAAAATAATCCCTCAATGTTTTCAAATTTATGTTAATCCTAGCAAGGATTTCTTTTCTGTGTCCTTTATCTGGTCCGGTAGCTCTTCCTGTCTTTGTCTTTTTTTTAGTGCCATTTCCACTTCCTCATATAACATGTTGGAGACTGAGGTGTTAGAATCTAAATATGGTAGTTCCACTAGCCTGAATGATGGAAATAATTTGTTGTAGCCTTGTTCTTGCCCTTCCAGTTCCATATACTCTTGGGATGACCTGAAGCACCTTGTTCTCATGCCAAATTTTTTTTCATATTCATTATACCTTTCACTATTCTTTGTTACTTTGTTAGGTTCCTTTTAATCTACACCATTATCTTTTGTAACATTTTAGAAACAAGTTTATACTATAAGAAGTTCATAGTCCGTGGTGACTATCCCAATTCCTACTTATGTTGATGAGACAGATTCTCAAATCCTGGCTACAGTATTTGTACTTAGCACTCTAGGAGTAAATCTAAGAGATTTGGGGGAGGGGTGTCCTTTTAATGCTGTGGTTTGTGAGACCCTGCTAGAGTTTTTCTCCCTTGTTGTTAATTGATTATTAATTAGCCAGACAGACCCAATTAGGTGTTTTAGAAAGGGATATTTACTAAGAACAGTTAGTATAAAAATCTCCCTCAAAGTCTGTGGCATACTCTCCCACAAGTACATACAGAGTCCAGGGTGAAGTGGACTCAAGCTTAAAGTGAGTATTATAGCAATGTGGCAAGTCATTGATCATGAAAGACCCTTCTTCTCTTCATAAGGCTCTCATAAAGTTTTCCTTGGGTATGGTATCACTTCTACTAAGCAACTTGGTACTTCCCTTATCATACCCAGTCTGTTCTCTGCTCCCAGTTTAGGACACTGCCACCCACTGTTGTTCTGGAGAGCAATGCTACAAAGCAGATGGGAAGATGAGAAATCACAAATTCTCCAGGCCCTTCTAAGCTTGCAAGGTCCTACTCCATTTAAGAGGAAGGGGTTAGGGGATGGGGAAAAGACCAAAACTGAGAATGGAGCCCAAGGTTCTGCTTCTTCCCACCTTTCTAGTCACTTACATCTCAGAGGTTTGGCTGAAACTCTCTCACCTCTCCACTTGCAGGAATCTTTCCAGGTTTTGAACTAGCTCCCTGCTTTATAAAGGCTCCACATGGCATTGCCAAGCTTCTTCAGTCAATCTAAACCAGGGATTCTTAAACTTTTTCCACTTGCAACCTCTTTTCACCCAAGAAATTTTTACTTGACCCCAGGTATGTAGGTATATAAAACAGGTATACAAATAAAACATTTACTGATAATAAATCATAAAGAAATTTATTTTAAAACAATTCTTTGGTATACATATAATTTTACCATATATTAAAGATGAAGGCAAACTTACGTACTAATGAGATGGATGTGCTTATTTATTTTTATATAAAGAATTAAATCTTAGTGGAATATTTGATACTGTAAGATGCAGAGCATTGTCAACGTTTTTCAGAATTGATAGATATTTTTATTTTTTAATCATCAATGCTGAGAACGCCACATCACATAAATACATAGTACAAAGTGGCAGAAACATGTTTAGGGCAATTTTAGAAACTGTTGGAAATTCTGTTCTGACCCCAAGCCAAAATTCACTTAATGATTTTTTGAGAAACTCAAATTTTAACTGATATTTTTTATTTCAATTTAGTATAGTTTATGAACCCAACTTAGTTTTTTAGAATCAAAATTTGAAGGGAAGTATTTCTGAAACTGTGCTTCTAGGCACTTCAGATGATCAATTATAACTCTTACAATTAAATCTTTGGGAAGGTTATTTTCAATTATAAAATTCATCTGTAGCTATAAACATTTCTAAAGAACCATTTTCCATCCTCTTCTTCCATATGTTAACTTTTTAATAAGGATTTGAATTTTATCTTTTAATGTAAATATGTTATAATGTTTTCCTTGAGGTGACACGTTTAAATCATTGTTTTTCAAAAATATCTGATAAATAATGCATGTCATTATGAAAAAAATTAACAAAATCAGATTTCTGCTGAGTCAAAATATAACAATTTCATCTTTCAATTTTATCTCTAAACTTCTCCCTCTCAAGCACCACCTCACCTCTGCACGTGGTACTGAGCTTTTGTAAATGGAGTCTGTGTCTTTGCAAAGATTTGAAAACAAATGACTGTTAAGGGCATGGTTTTTCGTGAAGTTAATGATTTTGATAGTATCACGAAGCACAACATCTAACTCTGCTGATATTTTTTGGCTACGAGTACCTCCTGATGGATTATGCAATAATAAAAGTGATATATTCATTGCCACCAGCTTTAACTTTTGCTACAAATTCAACATTCTCACTCATCATTGCTTCAGCACCCCCATACAGACTCCAATGCAATTTTTCTACCATAAACCTTCATTTGTGAAAAATTCATTGACTTTAAGATGTACCTTCCCCTCTTGTGTGCCCTTCCAAAGGGCAACAAAACAATAATTCTTCATGTATGTTTCATTCATAAACGTATCTTACATCAAGTAACAGCTGCGCCATGTTAGAGATATCAGTTGTTTCATCTAACTGAATTGCAAACTTTGGGCTGCCCTTAAGCCTGGTAATAAGCTGCTGGAATTGATTATTATTAATCTCAGAAATTCTTTTGGAAATAGTATCATCCAATAAAGGAATTTTGTGAATTTAATCCCCATATTTTTCCCATGAACTATTTCAGACATTTTAATAGCATCAGGTAACCCAAGATCTTCTATTAGATAGGGCTTTTTAGTTTTTGAAATTAAATAAGAAGTTTTGAAAGATGGAAGTAAATACTTTTCATTGACAGTAACAAATTCCTCAAAACATTGTTTTTCTTTATTTGAAGATTTTAAAAGTCATTCAAAATATTCCTTTGGTTTATTGTATGCTTGGTGTTAAGATGTTGTTTTAGTTTGGCTGGTTTTGTGCTCTCCGCAGCCAAAACTTTATTACAAATTAAGCAAAAAGGTTTTTCTACAGCATCATCATTATTAGAAGTAAACCCATAATGCAAAAATGATTTGATATACTTTCTTTTTCTTGCCAGTTTAGGTGTACTACAACCTGGTAGTGAAGACTCTGCTGCATTGCCATCAGTATTTTTACTTCTTCTGTCTAAATTTAGCCACTTATCCATAATCAAAAATATTTTGTCCTAGAATAGAAGTAAATATTGCCAATAATTTCTCAAGTAAATACTAGCTTTAGTTTATGAAAGTATATTTGTGCTTAACTTGAAAAAATGATATTCACACTTAGGTACACACACAGCATTGATGGTGGAGAAATATTATTAAAGGACTTTTGTCTTTATTTGCTGCATTGAAACATTTATGTTTCTGTAAAGAAAGGAGATAATGGCAATTTTAAAAATCAAACATTCTAACACAATACAATCCAAAGATACACCAATTTGATACTTACATGCTGAGGAATGATAGTAGGAAAATATTAAAAGTCTTTACTTTCCATAATTAAACTATTATGTTTCTCTAAGAGCAGAAAATTTTGTATGTAAAAAACTTGGTACAGAATCTGAGCCGAGGTGTTTCTGGCAGCATTAGTTGGCATTGCATGGCCTGATAACACGTGCAGTGCAAAGTATGCATGTTGTGTGTTCAGGCCTAAGGCTACAGTGCTTGTTTGATTTTGAATTAATTTTTGGTCATTACATGTTCAGAAACCTTTTACTGCTGCCAAATTTTTCATGACCCCCACACTCAGTTATAGGACTCCATATGGGGTTACAACCCACAATTTAAGAAGCACTGATCCAAACATACTTCCTATACAACTTCATTCTGGTTGATCAAGGACCTTTTTAGCACTTACGCTAAAATCTATGATTAATTAATTGATTGTGTTGTATTCTTATTTTGTCAAATTATCAGTACATAATATTTTATCATTTGCTTTAAATGGGTAGGATAATTTGATAGATTTATTTAATCATTCCCCACCCTTACATATAAATCACTGTTGCTCTTAGTTGCCAGGATTCTTTGCTTGGCAAGGCTATTTCAATGCAATTTTGATCTCTTTGTGGTGATCATCGTACATTGGTTAAACTTCTGTGAAAAATATTGATAATCAGAATCTATGTCTTCTTCATCCATTTTCCATTGTCAGTTGCTCGAATAGATTGGATTAGTCTTAACTACATACTGCGTGTTCCTTTCATCTTTATCCTTCCTTATAATTTGGTGTTGATTTTGGTCTTTTACTCTAATGAGTTGATTGTAAAAGTTAGTGGAACCTGAAAAATCACATCCTCTAGACTAACAGTATTTAAGGGAGCAGATAGATGTAATTCTAGCCCAGTCCACTGCTGTCTCTGAGGGGAGCAGTGTCCTCTGGCCCCAACCTTCAGCTTCCCCTACTGACATAAATTAAGGTCTCCCTCAGAGAAGGGTAAAAGGAAAAGAGGGAGAATAGAGAAGTCTATTCTGCCTCCCTTTGAGCCACACAATGACACCCCCATGCTACATGTGGAAGACAGTCGTTTCCACATCTCCTTTCTGAAAACTCCTCAGAAATATTCCACAGTTCCCTCTTTGAGAGACACTCATTGCCCCTCTGTGTTGGCAACCAAAAATGGGCTCCTTAGCACTTAGTCAACAAGTGCCCTTGACTAGTTTGGCTTTTTCCCCTGAACTGAATGCTGTTTGTATGTTGGACTGGAGTAAGCTTGTCGGCCCCTTCACCTTGCTTCCCTTGCTTAAGCTGATGGAAAGAACCTGTGCTTTCCTGGTCAACCCCTTCACCTTGCTTAAGCAGATTGAAAGAACCTGTGCTTTCCCCGGCGTACCTTACACCCCCCCCCCCCCCCCCCCCCCCCGCAGAAGCTGGATGGTTAAAAGCAGCTCCTGTTGGAGCCAGAGGCTGCTATAGCCACAGACACAGCCACAGCCGAAGCAGGAGCTGCCAGTGGCAGAGCTGACCTACGGGAGGAAGCTGAACAAGGACTTCAGGCCAGTGGGTAATCTTTTTACCATAGAGGGGGAAGCATGATTTTGCTTTATGCAATCATGCTTCTCTGTAGCCTCCTGGTTACTCTTTCAAGGCGTACTTATTGGGCCTGGAAGCTTTTGATCAATATATCAAAATGGGGTTGCTGGTTCATGGGTTGGTTACTGTGGAGCCTAAATATATGTTTTGATTCTTCTGCCTTCTACTTTGAGAGTTTCTTATATCCGGCGGTTCTGAACCTTTCAGACATGTATATGATCCTCTTTGAGATTATAAACTCTGCCCTCCTAATACATTTGGTGACGAGGATGGGATCCTCTTAGTTTAATTTTCCCATTGTGTTTCCTTGTACATCTGGGGAAAGGCTGAGAGGACAATCTTAGTCTCTATCTAGGGTGGGATCCTCTTGGCTTCCTCATTATGTTCCTTTTGAAAAGAAACATTTCCCACCTGAGTTTGGCTCTGATGTTGGATCTTTGCATAACTGAAATCTCAACCAAACTTGAGATGATTTTATTTGAAGGATAATAGTCCATACTTGTCTACTCTTTTTGTCCTTTGTTTTGGCTAACGTTGTTGCTAGTTCTGTTTCCTTTAGGCTTAAGTACCCTGCACTTTCTGGTGACTGCCTAAGCACATAGCATTCTTGGAATTCCTGCCAGCTCGTTAAAGAACTGACCTCTGGAATGGGACTTTTTGGGGCAGGGCCATCTCTACATCCAATTTCAGCATGAAGAAGCTATGGAAAATGAGACCTTCACCCCTTACCCCAAGATTTTGAGCCCCAATCATTCAAAGGGGGGGGAATGATGATAGTGTTCTATGTTTACTTATTTTGTGTTATCCTTGCAATGTTGTTTTATTATGATGATATTATTGATCCTATGTAATGGATACAAGGATCTAGGGGTGGACATTTGAATTATTAATAATTATTTTGGGGATGATTGATTGAAGAGATTATCTTGCTGGGACCTAGGGGTGGATCACATTTGAATCGTAAACCAATATTTAGGAATGTCACCAAATGATATGTTTTGCTTTATAATGAATGATATGTTTTAGTTTCCTTTGTAATTGGATCACAATGTATGTTCTAGGATACATGGCTGATTAGATTATGTATCCTATAACAAGGGGTGGAGTGTGTTGGCAACCAAAAATGGGCTCCTTAGCACTTAGTCAACAAGTGCCCTTGACTAGTTTGGCTTTTTCCCCTGAACTGAATGCTGTTTGTATGTTGGACTGGAGTAAGCTTGTCGGCCCCTTCACCTTGCTTCCCTTGCTTAAGCTGATGGAAAGAACCTGTGCTTTCCCCAGCGTACCTTACACCCCCGCAGAAGCCAGATGGTTAAAAGCAGCTCCCGTTGGAGCCAGAGGCTGCTATAGCCACAGACACAGCCACAGCCGAAGCAGGAGCTGCCAGTGGCAGAGCTGACCTACGGGAGGAAGCTGAACAAGGACTTCAGGCCAGTGGGTAATCTTTTTACCATAGAGGGGGAAGCATGATTTTGCTTTATGCAATCATGCTTCTCTGTAGCCTCCTGGTTACTCTTTCAAGGTGTACTTACTGGGCCTGGAAGCTTTTGATCAATATATCAAAATGGGGTTGCTGGTTCATGGATTGGTTACTGTGGAGCCTAAATATATGTTTTGATTCTTCTGCCTTCTACTTTGAGAGTTTCTTATATCCGGCGGTTCTGAACCTTTCAGACATGTATATGATCCTCTTTGAGATTATAAACTCTGCCCTCCTAATACACCCTCTTGCTCAGACAAGACAATGATGTTAGGAGGAAATCGCTCTGTTCATAGACCATATTCCCCAGCTTGTACTGAGTGCAAATTTCCCTGGATGTCTCTTTTCTTTCTATGAGAAAAAAAAATCAATTGTCTTCAATTCACATTGTAAACTACCCCCTCCCCCAACAAAGATGTGCCAGTTTAGGTCAATCACCACATTCAACGCTGGATTTAAGGACTGAACATGTATAGAATAAACATCAAGTACTAACAGTAAAGCCAGCATGTATGGGGCCAGGATTTGCCTCCAAATATTCACATATGTTTTTAGGACTAAATTTAGTCTTGGAGAGGTTTTTTTTTTTTCAGGAATAAAAATAAATATTTCAATGCAACATAGGGTGTGACTTTTTTTGAACTTTCACATGTAGTGATGTAACTTAAGGAGAGTAATATGAAAACATAAGCAGTAGGGTGGCATCTGTTTTTAAAATAACTTTCACTTGGCATTAACTGCTCATTACCTGTGACTCCTGCATGAAAAGTTTATTACTGCAGTATGTTTGTAGGATAGCAATTAACCTTTTAATATACTCTAGTTAGGGCCATTATAGTTGGCTAGAAATGTGACACTTTCTAATTACTACCTTCAGAATTCTTGGAAAAATATATTTTTCAGCTCTATGTCAACAAAACATGTGCAGAAAGCATCTACACTTAAAAAAAAGAAAACCATTTGCCATGTGTCAGTTTACCTTTTGGATGCTTTGGTATTGCCATTTACAAAGAAAGAGTCTCAGACTTTAAATTTAAAAAGTTTCAGCTTAGCAGCATTTTGGACCACATTTTATATCCCTGGCTTTGCTCTATTGTTTGTTTTTTTTCTTTTAATGACATCAATATGGAATATCTGGTCATCTTTTTTTTCTTTAATTTTTTTTTAATTTTTATTTTTAGTTTACAACACACGGTTCTACATAATTTTGAGTTCCAGATTTTCTCCCCTCCCTCCCCAAAATGGCATGGAATCTCATATAACTACCACATATAACTTCGCATTGAATTAATTTATACACTAGCCTAGTTGTGGAGAAGAATTATGACCAATGGAATGAATCATGAGAAAGAAGAAACACAACCAAAAAAAAAAAAAACAAAAGAGAGGAAAAAAATGCCAGCATGAAGTGTGCCTCAATCTGCATTCAAACTTCATAGTTCTTTCTCTGGATGTAGATAGCATTCTCCATCGTGAGTCCTTTGGAGTTGTCCTTCACCTTGTGTTGCTGAGAAGAGTGAAGTTTGTCAGGGTTGGTCCTCACAGAATCCATATATCTGTGGTTGTGTACATATCTGGTCATCTTTAATATCCTGTGAACATTTCCAGCAATAATTCTATCAACTCACATTTTAAGGGTAATATTGACAATTTTCTCCTCCCCTTTTCTCTTCCAACTCCTGCCCTGCCCTGAGAGTTTTCTGGATGTGTTTTTTTAAAACCAGAACTGTGATTTCATTGGTAGAAGGAACTCCCGTGGAGGAAGCTCCCTCTACCAATACAGGTCAGCTACTCTACTGAACTTTAGGTTGCCTTGGGCACTAAGAGGTTGTGACTTGCCCAGGGTCACACAACCAATATATGTCAGAGGAGGGACTTGAATCCAGGTCATTCTAACTCTGAGGCTAATATCCTATCCACTAAGTCTTTGCTGCCTCTCTGTATCAACAGTTCAGTGTCTAGAAAATCCTCTTTGCCTCAAATTCGGCCATTTTGTTAGCAAAATAGTTAAGCTTCCTTGATGAGCAAGAGTAGTTTCATGTCTACCTGAATCCCACCATGCTAAGAATGCTAATAAGAATAGGCAAAATTCCTTTGTAAACTTACAGGAATAAGTGTGAATTATAACAAAAGAGAAAATCATAGAATTGCATTTCTAGGGAGGAACAGTGTTAGAACTGGAATTACTACCAGTTTTCCAATTAGACATAAAAGGCTTTTGGAGGAAATCTGATTTCAGAAGCTACTTGGATGAAAAAAAGGAGGGAGGTGAGAGTTCTAGGCATCAGACTTATCAGTGGAACAGTAGGTAGAATGCTGGATCTGGAGTTAATGAGGCATGAGATCAAATCCTGTATCAGACATTTACCAGTATGTGACCCTAGGCAAGCTACTTAACTGCCCTCGGCCTTAGCTCACTCATCTATAAAAATGGGATAACCATAGTAGCCACTTCCCAGGGCTGCTGTGAAGAACAAATGAGATAATAATTAAAAAGTGCTTTGCAAACCTTAAAATACAATGTAAATGTTGGCTATTACTGTTGTATGTGGTTTGGGAAAAGGCTTAATGGAAGTGGAAGTAAAATGATCAAGGAAAAGAGAAATCTTAGATCAAATGGACTTCATTAATTACTGTAAAAGTATTTGGTCACCTGCACTTCTTTCCTGCCTTTGAACAGGGGATTTTTTTGTTTCCGTAACAAACCCTGACGACAACATGGCATATATTCTCCCAGAACTCCCTCTTCCTCCATATCCCTCTCCTCTAGCCTTTTCCTTTGACTGATTCCCTCTTTCTCTATCCCTCCCTCTCCTGTGAAAAATTTTACTTTTCCATCCTCTGTTGCTACAGAAAGCTGTTGATTAGCCGGGTATTCTAAGTGGGCCTGAAAAGTTATAAAAACCAGATCTGTGCCATAAGAAACAGAAGTTGCTACCAGCGAGCAGTCTTCCTTAGCATGCTTATAAATCTTTTTCTTTTCAGTTTGGCTTTTCAAGTTATTTGACCTCCAGTCAGTGGTTCCAACTGGGCTCTGGGCTCCCTAGGAACCATGGCTGAGAAATTCCCCAACAACTTATTAGTACAGAAAACTCCCAAAGAGAAAACTCTATCAATACAGTAGGTCTTCAACTATTCTGCAACTTAGGATCATAGATCTAAAGTTAGACGGAACAACCGAGGCCATCTAGTCCAGCCCCCTTAACTTAAAAAAAAGTGTTATTTCGTGTAGGTTTTTCCAGGTTGTTATGAAGTCTGCATCATCCCCATTTCTTATGGCACAATAGTATTCCATCACCTTCATATACCACAGCTTGTTCAGCCATTCCCCAATTGATGGGCATCCCTTTGCTTTCCAATTCTTGGCTACCACAAAGAGAGCTGCTATAAATATTCTTGTACATATGGGTCCTTTTCCCGCTTGCATGATTTCTTTGGGATACAACCCTAGAAGTGGTATTACTGGGTCAAAGGGTATGAACATTTCTATAGCCCTTTGGGCATAGTTCCACACCGCCCTCCAAAATGGCTGGATCAGCTCACAACTCCACCAGCAATGCAACAATGTTCCAATTTCGCCACATCCTTTCCAGCATTTATCATTCTCCTGATTTGTTATTTTAGCCAATCTGACAGGAGAGATGTGGTATCTAAGAGTTGTTTTGATTTGCATTTCTCTAATCAGCAGCGATTCTAATCAGAGCATTTTTTCATATGCCTGTAGATAGCTTTAATTTCTTCCTCTGAAAACTGCCTGTTCATATCCTTTGACCATTTCTCAATTGGGGAATGGCTTGTATTCCTATATATTTGGCTTAGCTCCCTGTATATTTTAGAGATGAGGCCTTTATCAGAGATACTAGTTGCAAAGATTTTCTCCCAATTTTCTGCTTCCCTCCTAATTCTTGTTGCATTGGCTTTTTTTGTACAAAAACATTTCAATTTGACATAATCAAAATTATCCATTTTGCATTTTGTAATGCTCTCTATCTCTTGTTGGGTCATGAATTCTTTACTTTTCCACAAATCTGATAAGTAAACTATTCCTTGCTTTCCCAAATTACTTAGAGTATCAACTTTTACTCCTAAATCATGAACCCATTTTGACTTTATTTTGGTATATGGTGTAAGATATTGGTCTATGCCCAGTTTTTGCCCTACCATTTTCCAATTTTCCCAACAGTTTTTGTGAAATAGTGACTTATTAGCCCAGAAACTGGCTTCTTTGGGTTTATCAAAGAGTAGATTGCTAAACTTGTTGATTTCACCTACTTGTGTACCTATCCTATTCCACTGATCCACACCCCTGTTTCTTAACCAGTACCAGGCAGTTTTGATGACTGCTGCTGTGTAGTACAGTTTAATATCTGGTGTGGCTAAACCACCATCTCTAGCATGTCTTTTCATTAATATCCTAGATACTCTAGACCTCTTGTTTTTCCAAATGAATTTTGTTATTATTTTGTCCAGCTCGGTAAAAAAATTTTTTGGTAGTTCGATTGGTATGGCACTGAATAGATAGATTAATTTAGGTAGAATTGTCATTTTTATTATATTAGCTCGGCCTAACCATGAGCAAGTGATATTTCTCCATTTATTTAGATCTGATTTTATTCGCGTGAAAAGTGTTTCATAGTTATGTTCATATAGGCCCTGGGTTTGCCTTGGCAAATAGACTCCCAAATATTTTATAGTGCCTTCAGTAACTTTGAATGGAATTTCTCTTTCTATCTCTTGCTGTTGGGCTTTGTCAGTAATGTATAGGAATGCTGAGGATTTATGTGGGTTTATTTTATATCCTGCAACTTTGCTAAAGTTGTTTATTATTTCAAGTAGTTTTTTACTTGATTCTCTAGGATGCTGAGTGAGCGGAGCAGAGCCAGGAGAACGTTGTGCACAGCCACAGATATACGGATTCCATGAGGACCAACCCTGACATACTGTGCTTTTCTCAGCAACCTAAGGGTTTTGGGGTTTTTTTTTTTCTTGTTTGTTTTGTTTTTTTTTTTTTTTGGTTCTGTTTCTTCTTTCTCATGATTCATTCCATTGGTCAAAATTCTTCTCCACGACTTGACTAGAGCATAAATTAATTCAATGCGAAGTTATACATGACAGTTATATGAGACTTCATGCCGTCTTGGGGAGGGAGGGGGGAGGGAGGGGAGAAAAACTGGAACTCAAAACTATGTAGAACCGTGTGTGGTAAACTAAAAATAAATAAAACACCTTAATAAAAAAAAAAGTGTTATTAATTTAGTGCCTTTCGTCTTTGTATCACAAGTGGGGTGGAGAGAGGGGAACGGTTCCTTCTTCCTCTCCCTTGAAACCTTCCTCAAAACAAAGAAAATCAAGTAAGAACCTCCATTTAGGTAACCATACCCGATAATGTGTATAAAATTCTGCCCTAGTAGTTCCCCATTAACTTCTGTGAGGAGGTAGTGTGAGGCAATTTTCTGACAACCACTCTGGGATTTCTATACTCCATGCATTAATTTAATGGTTTTTTTTTCTGGATAGTGCACCAGACTTAAGAGTGAGAGGAACTGAATTCAAATTGCATCTTATTTAGAACCTGTGTGTCCTTGGACAAATTATTTCACCTCTCAAAATGTCAGTTTCTTTATTTATAAAATGGGAATGATGATACTTAAATGAGAATGTATATAAAGGCCTTTGCAAACCTTAAATATCAACTATGATGGTTAACACTTTGCACTACCTTCCTGATAGGGTTGTTGTAAGGAAAGCAACTTTTGAACTTTAAAGTACAGTAAGGGTGTTTTTCTTCTTTCTTGTTCTTGTTCTTTTTTTCTTCTTCCTTCTGACTAACAAATTGGGGGTTTGGGAAAGGCTTTGTGTAGGAGGTAGCACTGGAGGGACTTAGGAATTCTAAGACACAGAAATGAAGTGGGAAATGGACTGGATGTACAAGAGGAAATGATGGTGACCACTCCAAAGTAAATTGCCATGTTAATGTTACCCAATTTAGTGGGAGAAATTAGGTGAGAGAGTGGTGATGGAGGGAAGAATTTGATAATAATTTTTAAAAATATTAATTTATTTATTTTTAGTTTTCAACATTCACTTCCATAAGATTTTGAGTTCCAAATTTTCTCCTCCTCCCTCCCCTCACCCCAAGACGGTGTGCAATCTGATATAGGCTCCTCACATATATTCATATTAAACATATGTTCACATTAGTCATGTTGTAAAGAGGAATTAGAACCAATGGAATGAACCACGAGAAAGAAAAAACAAACAAAAAAAAGAGAGCAAATAATATGCTTTACTCTGCATTTAGACTCTATCATAGTTCTTTTTCTGGATGTGGTTAGCATTTTCCATCATGAGTCTTTTGGAGTTGTCTTAGATCCTTGCACTGCTAAGAAGAGATAAGTCTGTCAAAGTTAGTCATTGCACAATGTTGCTCTTACTGTGTACTATGTTCTCCTGGTTCTGCTCACTTCACTCAGCATCAGTTCATGTAAGTCTTTCCAGGTTTTTCTGAAGTCCACATGCTCATCATTTCCTTTGGAACAATAGTATTCTATTACATTCATATACCACAGCTTGTTCAGCCATTCCCCAATTGATGGATATCCTCCCAATTTCCAATTCTTTGCCACCACAAAAAGGCTGCTACAAATATTTTTGTATATGTGGGTCCTCTTTTATGATTTCTTCAGGATACAGACCTAGAACTGGTATTGCTGTGTCAAAGGGTATGCACAGTTTTATATCCCTTTGGGCACAGTTCCAAATTGCTCTCCAGAATGTCTGGATCAGTTCACAACTCCACCAACATTGCATCAGTGTTCCCATTTTCCCATATCTTCTCCAACATTTATCACTTTCCTGCTTTGTCATGTTAGCCAATCTTATAGATGTGATGTGGTACCTCAGAGTTGTTTTGATTTACATTTCTGTAATCAATAGTGATTTAAAGCATTTTTTCATATGACTATAGATAGATTTAATTTCTTCATCTGAAAACTGCCTGTTCATATCCTCTGACCATTTATCAATTGGGGAATGATTTGTTTTCTTATAAATTTCACTCGGTTCTCTATATATTTGAGAAATGAGGCCTTTATCAGAGATACTTGCTATAAAAATTGTTTCCTAGCTTTCTGCTTCCCTTCTAATCTTGGTTGCATTGGCTTTGTGCAAAAGCTTTTCAATTTAATGTAATCAAAATTATCCACTTCGCATTTCATAATGTTCTCTATCTCTTGTTTGGTCATAAATTCTTTCATTCTCCATAAATCTGACAGTAAACTATGCCTTGCTCTCCTAGTTTGCTTATAGTATCAGCCTTTATATCTAAGTCGTGTACCCGTTTTGACTTTATCTTGGTATGTGGTGTAAGATGTTGGTCTACACCTAGTTTCTGCCATACTATTTTCCATTTTCCTAGCAAATATTGTTAAATAGTGAGTTCTTAACCCAGAAGCTAGAGTCTTTGGGTTTATCAAACAGTAGATTACTATAGTCATTGACTGCTGTGTCTTGTGTACCTAACCTATTCCACCGATCCACCACTCTTTCTTAGCCACTATTGAGTAGTTTTGATTACTGCTGCTTTATAATACAATTTAAGTTGAAAATAATTTTTTTAAAAATCAGTTCTTTCTTTGCCGTATTTAATGAGTTGGCATATGACTATTATTTGAAATGCCTCACAAATAAGTGCTACACAGAATTGGGTTGACAAGGAAATGTCAAGGACGTGCAGGTGTATTTCTTTGCCTTTCCTCTTCTTGGCCAAATTGCTGTTATAGTTATAGTTCCCCGTATTTAACAAAAATTGTTACATGAGAAATTTTTAGCAAATATTCTGAGTCAGTGTGGGAACAGTAATAAAAGAACATATCTTTCTGTATATTTGGTAATAGCCATCTCTAATAGAAAATGTTTGAATTAATCCACTAAGGCCATTATTTATGGGAGCCAGCTGAATCCCTGTTTAGGCCCTCAAAGCTCATGTCATATGTTTTTTCCAATCCCAATTTATGCTCATTTGCCATGTCTAAAGTATGGAAAAATCTCTTGTGTTGAGAGAAAAATCCTCTGGAAAATGATCTTTTCTTCCAAATGTTATCTAACTTTTGCTAAATATCTTTTAAAATTAAGATCCACTTGGTAACGTTAATGAGACCAAACACTTGATATGCCAAGACTGAACTCATTATAGAATCATAGATTTAATGATAATATTTATAATAGTTAATATTTACATGGCACTTACTATGTTGCAGGCACCGTGTTAAGTGCTTTACAATTCTTATCTATTTTGATCCTCACAGTAACCTTGAGAGGCAGGTGTTATTATTATTCCCATTTTATAGATGAGAAAACTGAGACAAACAGGAGTTAAGTGATTTGCCTTGGGTCATATAGCTGTTTGAACTCTGGTCTTCCTGACTCCAAGCCCAGTGCTCTAACCACCGTGTCACCTAGAGTAATTGAGATGTGGAGAAGAGAAGTGATTTATTCAAGTGCACACAGTGCACATGATTTATTCAAGTGCACACAAATATTACAGGTAGTAGTGATAGGATTGACATTAGAACCCAAGTGTTCCGATTTCAAACCCAGCCCAGTTTTCAGCTATACTAATCATCCATTTCCCAATTTGCCCCTCCCCCA
Organism: Trichosurus vulpecula; assembly: GCF_011100635.1. Classification (NCBI taxonomy): domain Eukaryota; kingdom Metazoa; phylum Chordata; class Mammalia; order Diprotodontia; family Phalangeridae; genus Trichosurus; species Trichosurus vulpecula. The sequence continues at coordinate 142,256,285 of NC_050573.1, forward strand.
ACTTACCTATTTCTGTTAAAAGTACCATCAGTCTTTCAATTACACAAGTTAGTAACCTTTAATAATCTTTGATTTATTCCTGCCCCATAAAACTACACATTCACTCAATCATTCGCCTAGATTTTCTATCTCCCTATTTTGCCACGATTTAAACCTCATAGGTTTACTATCTGGCCCCATCTCCTCCCTACTGGATACCTTATGTCTTCTCACCTAGATTACTACAACAGCCTCCTAATGGGTCTTTCTCCTTTCAGTCTATACTATACCTTCTTTAATGTATTCTCCACATCACTGCACAAATGATCTTCTCAAATACCTGCTGGTTTTCTACTCAAAAACCTCAGAAGCTTCCCATTTCTTACTGAATGAAGTCTCAGTCTATCTACAAAATACTTATCCAGTCTTAACCTACATTTCTTTCTCTCCACATATTCTCAGAAGAGACTAGATTACTTTGCCTTTCTTTCTCCTCTCCTTTCCATTCTCCACATGTTTACTTAGAAGGTTCCACATGCTTGGAATAGACTCTCTGTCTGTTGATGTCCTTCCATTCCTTCAAGGCTTTCCTTCATGAAACCTTTTGCCTTTTATCATAATTGAGTTGTAAGATGACAAGCATCGCTACTCAGTGAACTAAAGTAGTCTCAGGGAGAGTCTAAATTGTTTCCCATTACCATATAATAATAACTAATATTTATATTGCACTTTAAGGTTTTCAAAGTGTTTTACAAATATTTTCTCATTGTAGCCTCATGATAACCCTGGGAGGTAGGTGCAATTATTACGCCCCTCTCCTGTCCTCATTTCACAGATGAGGAAATTAAGGCAGACAGAGGTTAGTGACTTACTAGGTGCCACACAGCTAGTAAGTGTCTGAGGCTATGTTTGAACTCAGGTCTCCCTGATTCCAGGGTCAATATTCCATCCACTGAGCTGCCTCTGTGTTTCAAATAGTCACTGACATATAGGTTTTATAAAGGATGAAAGACAAAATGACCAAGGAAACAAAGGTTCAAGCTTCCAAGCATATTGATTATTAAGTAATACATTCCAATTGCCCAACAAATTGGGACCAGGCCCCTTCCTCAGCTTTGGCACTGTACCCCAAATATAGAGGGAGACAATTTTTATACATTAAAAACAATTGATCGAATAAGACTAATTAATTGAAACTAAACCATTAACCAGGATACAAAATTAGGTACTCTGATATCCAATTGAAGGAAAGATTAGGGATGTTCTAAGTTCCAAGAGAGGGGGGGAGTGAAATCAGAGAAAGAGGTGCCCTACTCCCTGCAAGTGTCTGTAAACAATCAGAGGAACATGGAAACAATGACTGATTGATTGGTATGGAACTAGATAAAGACATAGGGGTTACTTGAGATGTATAATTATGAGAAAACTCCTTGCATCGATCTTTGGGTCTAACTGGGTTTCTGGTCAGCATAACCTAGGTCCTTAGTTGAGGGCCTCTAACAATAGGTAGAGGTGGTCCAGTTTCCCAGCAGTGTAGGACTAGGTTCAAACAATGAAATAAATTCCCACAGTTTATGAATAAAGTTTTCTTACAAGATAGAAATTAGACTGGACCCAAATTGAGTAGAAAGAGAACTGAGCTATTTCCAGAATTGAATCATAAGATGAAGTCAGTGTGGTTCACTTAATTCCCACTTAGTGTTCTAATCCCTTCAATTACCTCAGTTTTATCAACATCATTCATATAAAACAGATGAGTGGGAGAAGCAGTGTGGTACAATGGAAACCAGCATTATGATACCATGAGCAAATTGTGCTGGCTCTGCTGCTTATTAGTTGTGCAACTTTCAGAAAGTCTCTTCACCCCCTTATTTGAAAAGTGAGGACATCAGAACTACAGAACCACAGAATCACAAAAATTTGAGATTTGGAAATAACTTCAGCAGCTATCTAGTCCAACCTCTACAGGAAAGGAATACATACTATAAAATATCTAACAAGAGGCCTTCCATCTCATGCTTCAAGGAAGGGAACCCACCCCCCACTGAGGCAACCCATTCCACTTCAGGCCAGCTTTCACTGTTAGGAAGTTTTTCTCAAATACTATCAAATGAAATGAAAATGATTAAAGGTAAGTCATCACATTGACTCAGTTATGCAACATACATATAGTCCTATAGAAAAACTGGCATCCAGATCCCTAGGTTTACAGAGACCTCTTTCAAGTGGGCTTGGATATAAGTTGTTCCTAATTTTCTTTGCTACCATAATAGCTAAAGAAAGGCATTGCTGGCAAATAACCATGGAGGGTAGAGTACAAAAGAATGCCATGGCTGTTGGCACAAAAACTCAAATGAACAAGCCTGGCAGTATGTGACAATATGTTTGCCACAACCTCTACATCAAGGTTTGTATATGGCCATAAGAGTTAAGTGGGAATGAAAATCAAAACCCAGTGCCCCAAAATACCATGATTCATTACCATTTCTAAATAAGGCCTAATTCCACCTAACGCAGAATTTCCACCTGTGGACAAGAGTAGTTGATAGCGTAGAGGAAGTTAAGAAGATATTTGATATCTGTGTGATGTGCAAAGAAAAAAATTAATAGGGCAAACAATCCAGAGGTGAAAAAATGAGATGGGGTGGGGAGGGGAGCCACTATGGCAGCTGGAAAGCAGGGACGTGCCTAATGCTCTCCCCCAGGTCCCTCCAAACACCTATAAAAATAGCTCTGAACAAATTCTAGAACTGCAGAACCCACAAAATAGCAGAGGGAAGCAGGGCTCCAGCCCAGGGCAGCCTGGATGGTCGCTGGGTAAGGCCTATCACATGGAGCTGGGAGCAGAGTGGAGCAGAGCCTAGCATGGGCCACACCCGGACCAATCAGACCTGGAGCCAGGCAGAACAGGCCACAGTGCCCTCAGTCAGTGAGCTGTGGCAGTTACCAGACTTCTCAACCCACAAATGACAAAGACAACTGAGAAGGTTAGTGGAAAAGCTGCTGGGACAGAGTGAAAGGAGTTCAGGGTGGGCCACTGCCCCAGGGGCAGCAGAGGTGGTGCAGCTCTGAGCCTGCTTCCAGACCTGCAGCTGCAGTTGCTTCTGGCCCCAGGCCTACCTGGTGGGAGGAATTAAGCAGCAGATCACAGCGGGAGTGCAGAGCCTGCTTGGATCTGAGTCACAGTCTGGGTTGGTGGGGAGGAGCACTGGTGAGGCAGAGCTTGCTGTGTAGAAATAGCTCTTAAAACAACAGCTCAGCCCCTCAAGCTTGGGACAAAGTACTCTCTACTCTACAAGTAGTCATATCCCAATGAAAAGCTCAAGGGTTAAGTAGTTGGCTGGGAACATGAACAGGCAGTGAAAATGGACTCAGATTCAGACTCAGACTTTGGAATATTTCTTCGTGACAAAGAAGACCAAAATATACAGCCAGAAGTAGTCAACAAAGTCAAAGAGGCTACATCAAAAGCCTCCAAGAAAAACATGAATTGGTCTCAGGTCATGGAAGAGCTCAAAAAGGATTTGGAAAAGCAAGTAAGAGAAGTAGAGGAAAAATTGGAAAGAGAAATGAGAAGGATGCGAGAAAACCATGAAAAACAAGTCAATGACTTGCTAAAGGAGACCCAAAAAATAATGAAGAAAATAACACCTTAAAAATAGATTAACTCAAGTGGCAAAAGAGCTCCAAAAGGCCAATGAGGAGAAGAATGCCTTGAAAGGCAGAATTAGCCAAATGGAAAAGGAGGTCCAAAAGACTACTGAAGAACATAGTGGAAGCTAGTGACTTTATGAGAAATCAAGATATTATAAAACAGAACCAAAGGAATGAAAAAATGGTAGACAACGTGAAATATCTCATTGGAAAAACCACTGATGTGGAGAATAGATCCAGGAGAGAAAATTTAAAAATTATTGGACTACCTGAAAGCCATGATCAAAAAAAGAGCCTAGACATCATCTTTCAAATAATTATCGAGGAGAACTGCCCTGATATTCTAGAGCCAGAAGGTAAAATAGAAATTAAAAAAAATCCACCAATCACTTCCTGAAAAAGAACCCCAAAAGAAAACTCCTAAGAATATTGTCACCAAATTCCAGAGCTCCCAGATCAAGGAGAAAATACTGCAAGCAGCCAGAAAGAAACAATTTGAGTATTGTGGAAACACAATCAAGATAACACAAGATCTAGCAGCTTCTACATTAAGGGACTGAAGGGCTTGGAACATGATATTCCAGAGGTCAAAGGAGCTAGGATTCAAACCAGGAATCCACCTACCCAGCAAAACTGAGTATCATACTCCAAGGCAAAATATGGATTTTCAATAAAATAGAGGACTTTCAAGATTTCTCAGTGAAAAGACCAGAGCTGAATAGAAAATTTGACTTTCAAATACAAGAATCAAGAGAAGCATGAAAAGGTAAACAAGAAAGAGAAATCATAAGGGACTTAATAAAGTTGAACTGTTTTGTTTACATTCCTACATGGAAACATGATGTGTATGATTCATGAGACCTCAGTATTAGGGAAGCTGAAGGGGAATACACACACACACACATATATACGTATACATATATATATATGTATATATATATATATATATATATATATATTTAGAGAGAGAGAGAGAGAGAGAGAGAGAGAGAGAGAGAGAGAGAGAGAGAGAGCGCACAGGGTGAGTTGAATATGAAGGGATGATATCTAAAAAAATAATACCAAATTAAGGGATGAGAGAGGAATACATTGAGAGAGGGAGAAAGGGAGAGATAGAAGATAGAATGGGGTAAATTATCTCACATAAAAGTGGCAAGAAAAAGCAGTCAGTTTGGAAGGGAAGAGGGGGCAGGTGAGGGGGAATGAGTGAATCTTGCTCTCGTCAGATTTGACTTGAGGAGGGAATAACATACACACTCAATTGGGTATCTTACCCCACAGGAAAGTAGTGGGAAGGGGATAAAAAGGGGGGGTGATAGAAGGGAGGGCAGATAGGGAGAGGAGGTAATCAAGAGCAAACACTTTTGAAAAGGGACAGGGTCAAGGGAGAAAATTGAATAAAGGAGGACAGGATAGGAGGGAGCAAAATATAGTCAGTCTTTCAGAACATGAGTATTGTGGAAGGGTTTTGCATAATGATATGCATGTAGCCTATGTTGAATTGCTTGCTTTCTTAGGGAGGGTGGGTGGGGAGGGAAGAGGGGAGAGAATTTGGAACTCAAAGTTTTAAAAATAGATGTTCAAAAAAATAAAAAGTTGTTTTTGCATGCAACTGAGAAATAAGATATACAGGCAATGGGACATAGAAATCTATCTTGCCCTACAAGAAAGTAAGGGAAAAGGGGATCGGGGAGACTGGGGTGGCAGAAGGGAGGGCTGACTGGAGAATGGGGCAATCAGAATATATGCCATCTTGGAGTGGGGGGCAGGGTAGAAATGGGGAGAAAATTTGTAATTCAAAATCTTGTGGAAATAAATGCTGAAAACTAAAAACATTAAATAAAAAAAATTTTAAATGAAATGTAATTGAGCACCTAGACAACTGCAAACACTGTAAGACAAGCATCCATCTGTTGCTTCTTATGTCTTATTTCATTCTGTCCTAAAAAACTATGTAAGTAATGATCTAAATTAGCCTTTTTTTCTACTTCCACCCATAACTCCTGTTACTACCCCTGGGAGCCAAACAAAACAAGTCTAATTGCACCTACATGTAACAGACCTTCAAATACTTGAAGACAGGTATCATAGGATCATAGATTTAGAGCTCAAAAGAACCTTAAAGGCCATTGAGCCCAAGACCCTTCCTACCATTTTACAGATAAGGAAACTGACTAAGAGAAGTGAAGTGACTTTTACCTACGGGTACAGACACTAACGAGTGTCAGGAGTGAGATATGAAAAAAGATCTTCTTGAATCTAAGTTTAGTCTTCTATTCACTACACTAGAAATTCTTAAACTTTGTGGTCTCAGTACCCTTTTATGCTCATAAAAATTATTGAGGACCTCAAAGAAATTGTGTTTATGTGGTTTATATCTATCTATATTTCCTATACTAGAAATCAACATTTTAAAAAATAACATCTAAAAATGAAAATATTAAACATATCATATGTTAATACAAATAACATGTTTAATGAACAATGGCTATATTTTTAAAAAATAGTGAAAAAATGTCATTATTTTACATGGGTTTTTTGCTGTTGAAAATTTCTTTAATGTCTGGCTTAAGAGAAGACAGTTGAATTCTCATATTGCTTCTGCATTCAATATTTTGTAATATATTGTTTTAGTTGAAGTATATTAAGAAAATATGGCCTCAAATGCCTGTTGTTACAAAAAGAAGGAATATTTTAACAGACATATAATATTTTGATATTGTTATGAAAATCACCTGAAAGGATATTGGGGATGACCAGGGGTCCATGGGACACATTTGACAATCACTGCCCTTTATCAGGTACTTCTTTTTATCATGTCACCTCTGAGTCTTCTCTTCTACAAGGTAAAGATTCCTAGTTCTTTCAACCAGTGCTCAAATTACATGAACTCAAGGCCTTTCACCATTCTGGTTTACCTCCTCTGTCATCTCACTAGTTTATCAATGTCCTTCTTAAACTGTGGTACCCAGAACTGAATGCAATATTCCTGGTGTGTTCTGACAAAGGCAGAATATGGAGAGACTGTTGCCTCGTGATTCCTGAAAGCTATGCTTCTATCACGATGGGGGTCAATTATCCCCACCCTACTTCAAATAAGTGACAGGATGCTAAACCCAGATACCTGAACCAGGGAAGAACTATCTTGATTGTTCACTTGATGAGAACATGCTCTTGATAATTCTGTTGAATCAGCCAATCAATCAGTCATAGGCTTTAGACCATTAGATTGTAAGCTCCTTGAGGTCAGGGATGGTCTTTTGCTTCTATTTCTATCCCTAGTGCTTAGCATAGTGCCTAGCACATGGTAGGCACTTAATAAATGTTAACTGATTGATTATCCAAGTTCAAAAAGTCATTGATCAATTTAGCTATCTTTGAAAGCCATTGGATTAACTGGATTGGTATTGCGTAGGAAGTCTGTTGGGATTGACTAAGGGAATTGGTCACACCATGAAGGACTTTCATAAAACCAGGGGCAGCTCTTTGGAAATGGGGATTAGAAAAATCTAGCAGCTTTTAGCAACATAGTCTCTTTAAGCTCTGAATTTATGATGCTATGTTATAAAAGTGAGACTATAGCTGATAGTCTATTATGCAAAATCAAAAACTCAAGCAAACACATTGGTATGTATTTTACATGCACGTGCATTTGTATTGATAAAGAGGACTATGCAAGTTCAAGATATCAGCACATTGAAGTGGTGCCAAAAATTATCAATGGGATCAAAAGAGTGAGTTATAAGGATCATTTGTATCTTTGTTAGATTTAACTTGCATTATTTTGATATGCTAACAGCTCCTAATGAAGATTGTATTGCAGATTAAACACAGAAAGCCTTAACAAGCCCTAGGAGAACAGAACAAGTAGATACAATCTACTATCAACTTTGTGCATGACACATACGTATATCCTGAATATGCTGGACATGTGTGGAGATGATACAAATGAGAGGATCTCTTTTGGCCATAGAAAAAGAAAAGTAATGTACAGCATGATACTAGTCAAAAGAGTAAAGGGACCAATGAAAGACTGAGATTAATATATGAAGATATAAAAAAATAGAATGGAAGATAGGAAAAAGGAAAAATAAATGCCAATATGTAGAATCATAAAAATACAGAGCAAGAAGGGACTTCCAAAGGCCATCTGTTCTGGTTCCTTTCCCAAACTGATGAAAATATTGATTTCATGCAATTCCTGAACTGGAAAGTTGAATTGGGAAAATGTCATGATTTATATAAAATTGAAAAGCATAGAAATTAACTAGTTAATGTCAGCAGAAGCAAAATTAGTATCTAAGGATCAAAATCCTTTGGGGAAGGTATCTGTTCTTAAATTTAGCCATAGCTTTACTCTAACCTCATAAAATACTGATTTTTTTATATATAGTAAGTAAGTTAGCTAATCTCAACATTAACAATAATTTGGACTTTAGTCATAGCATGTACATACATTTGGACTCATAGAATTGTACAAAGTTAGAACCAAAAGGCACATTACAGGTGATCTAGTTAGGTGTTTCCTAATCCAAATTATGTGGTAAGTGTTAAAATATTTGAATCCTCTACCTTGGACTGGTTGGCCCTCTAAAGATTCAGCACAAAAACTCTCAGAGGCAGCTATGTAGCATGGCGGATAGCTGTGTGCTGGGCCTGGAGTCAGGAAGACCTGAATTCAAATTCAGCTTCAGATACATACTAGCTGTGTGACTCTGGGCAAGTTGCTTAATCTCAGTTTCCTCAGCAGTAAAATGGGAATAGTAATAGTGTCTACCTCTCAGAGTTGTTGCGAGGATTAAAAGAGATATTTGTCAAGTGCTTAAAACATTATTTGAAACATATTAGTTGCTTAATAAATGCTGGTTTCCTTCCTTCTATTCTCTGAGAACAGGAGATAAGAATGAAGAGGACCTTGGGAGTTGCTGGAGCAGGGACAGGGGATTTAAAAGTTAGGTTAATAGGTTTTAATAAGTAAAAATTTGTGGTTAAAGTTTTGCAGGACATAAAAACATAAAAAAATTTTCCATAGACCAGATCTGGTCTCATGACTGGTGGTTTGGAAATACCTAATCTGCTTTGCAAATGAGATAACTGAGGCATAAAAGATATTAAGTTACTTTCTCAAGGTTGCATAGCTAACCTTAGTGGGAAAACTAGAACCAGAATCCAGGGTTTCTGACCTCTAGCCCTGATGTCTTTCTACTGTACGACACTGTCTCTGGTAATGAGATGTCCTTCACCAGTGTGCTGGAGCCAGTTCAAACCTATCTCACAGAAGTCAATTGATAAATTTTCAGTGTGAGCACCTCAGAAGTCAGCAGATGCTACAATCAGGGCTTGGTTTATTGTTTTGCTGATTGTCTAGACCAGAGGTTGGGAACCTGGAACCTCAAGGTCACATGTGGCCTTCTAGGTCCTTGGGTGTGGCCTTTTGACTGATTCCAAGTTTTACAGAACAAATCTTTTTATTAAGGAGATTTTCGATGATGCCAATTCCCTGGGAATCATAATTCACTTCTGTTCCATGACATCTGGCTCTTAAATTACTTCTGGTTTCTCAATAGCAACCTGCTAATAACAATGACACTGGGATGAGCTGAGGATCAAAGACAGAGAGGAACATAGATGGAGAGCTGGAAGGATCTTAAAGGCCATCCAGTTCAACCCTGTCATTTAACAAATGAAGGAGTAAAGGTCCGACGAGTTTAAATAAACTGCCCGAGATTGTGCAGGTAGTTGAAAGAAGCAGAGTTGACATTTGACACCTTTGACTCTACATCTATTCTGAATTCCCCTACACCATGAGTAAACAAATTTTGCCCCAATGAAGCATTTCCAATGTTTTTTGAAGCTTTAGGTGTACAGAAGGAGGAAGGAGGCAAAAATAGCTTTGGGCATCCTTGTTGGAAAAGAACAAGGGGAGGAATCTTTTGTACCCTCCTTTTTGGAAAATTACACCATTTTGTGGAGGCTGGAAATGCTTCTACAAAGGACACTGAAGCTGGAGCAGAGGGGAGAATTTTACCCTTTTCATATTTCTCCTCTATATGATACTTGTCATGTCATGCTCATTTGTTTCCAGAATGCTTCTCTGCTGGAAACTAAGGTCTGGCAGGGCCTCACTTCAACTTACTTCTGTGCCAACTGAGTGGAGAAAGAAACCAGAGCAGGAGTTCTGAAAGATTTCAAGTTAAATTGGGATTGAGTGTGAATAAGAGGGCCTTGAAATGGCAGCTTGTTAGAAGTATTATGGAGCACAGGAACAAAATGATCAGAGCAGCTTGCTCTTGACAGAAAATGTGAATCAAAGGGCAGGTGACTTTTTTCCCCTTGAGATTTGCTACAGCCTCCATGAACTATATGTACTTGTTCTAGACTCAGTATGTTGTGGTCATTTAGTCTAAGATGAATACCACTCAGTACACAAAAATCCAAAACATTATGTTTGTGTTAATGCTGATTTTATAAGGGTTGTCTTCTGGTCCATGTTCTTATTTTAAGAAGTCTTTTCTTTATACCAGTTCCTTAGCTATAGGTAGGAAGAGACAAAGAGGCAGAGACACACAGAGAGAAACTATTTCTTTATCTCTTTGTGCCTCTCTGTCTATGTCTGTCTGTCTCTTTCTCTCTCTATGTGTACATATATATATATATATATATATATATATATATATATATATGTATATATATATATACCCCTGTCTCTGTCTCTCTCTGTACTTCTATGGAGGGTGGAGGGAAGGAGGGAAGAAGGGAGAGAAGAAGAGAGACAGAGAGAGAGCTAGTGTCCTCTAGGTAGATATAAAGCCATGAGTATATCACTCTCTGCTGCTTTTCTCTCTGTTGCACTTATTCTTTCCTGACTTAGGTATTGGAAACAAAATGAATGGACTAGTCTGCAACTTTGTCAGCTTTAGGACAGTGCCAGGGGTCCGGAAATTGGACAGAGTACACTAGCAGTCAAAACCTGGTGAAGAGTGAAGCTATGAGCAACCTGCTAGACTTAGCCCAACAATGGGTAGAAGGTAGTTAAGAGAGAATGCTGCATTTGGAAGTGCACTTGGTGGGGGAAATGTTTTGTATCAATGGCTCTAAGTTTGAGCCCATTCTCCCCAATAACCAAAGTGTTATAAAGGAGAATGTCCCTTTGGTTTGGGGGCATACTGATCTCCCATGTGAAAAGTAAAACATGGAGGAAGAGAACAGTGTAAACACTTTAGGCAAAAAGGTGTAACTAAGTAGATAAGCTATAACATGATACCAGTAAGGGACCACCCAGGTTTGGTGGTTGGTATTACTCTTCCCCATTATAGTACATTTTTCAAAGAATCATAGTATTTAGAGCTGGTAGGGAAGTTAGAGTTGGTCTAGTCCAACTTCCTCATTTTACAGATGAAGAAACTAAGACTCATAGTGACTTTCATAAAGTCATACAGGTAGTAAGTACCAGAGATGAGATTGGAGTACAAGTCATTTAATTTCAAATCTATGTTCTTTCTGCTTTTGATTCAATCCAATAAATATATATGAGCACTCAACTATGTTTTTAGAATTATTTTCTTCCTTTACTTCCTCCTTTTCACTATTTTCTTCAAATAATTGCAGAATTTCAGGGCTAGAAAAGGTCTCAGTGGCTATGTAATCCAAAATGAAAAAGGATTCCCAATATATCATATCCAATAAAGGGTTTTCTAGCCTTTGTATGAAGATTATCAATGAAAAGGAACCTGCTACCTCCCAAGGAAGCCCATTTTACTTTTAGATAAGTCTAATTGGAATTTCCCCCCTTTTATTAAGCCTAAATTTGTCTATTTCTACCCATGGTTCCTCCTTCTGACCCCTGGGACCAAATAGAAATATTTGAAGACCATCTTTCACCCCCCCCTTCTTCCTCTCCTAGGCTTTCTTTCACTAGGCTAAACATCCTCAATGCCTTCAAGCCATCCTTATATTTAATGGACTAAAGGCCCTTCTCTCCATGATCTTTTCTTCCCTTTTCCCATTTTCTCTTCATCCTTTTTTTATCTATTTTTGTCTTAGACATTATTAAGCAGTATTAAGTGTATTCCCAATACTAGTGAAACTACAGATTAGAGGTTGATAACCCCTACCCTAACTCAAACTAAGTTTTTCCAGAGGAATGGTTACATCTCCTTTGTGACTTGAGGAACTTCCATAGATATCATATTGACTTCTTGAGGAGCTTCACCAGCTGTATCTAGAAGTCCTATCTAACATTACCCAACAGGACTGGGTCTTAGAAAAGTTGTGATTAATAGATAGTTTGTCTTTAGGGCCTATTGTTCCTGTTTGAAACCTGTCCATTATGTGCCCAGGGCTTTCTCAGGCTGATCCCTTTGCACCCAATAGAAACCCTGTTGTACCTACCTTCCCAAAGCAGCAAACACCAAAAAGCAAATGACTTTTCTCATTCTGTCTGCCCTATATCCATCATAGTTCAAACACTTATCCTGCATTCTGTTTCTTCAGGGCTTTGCTCTCAGTTTTCCATGTTGATACTTGGCTAAGAAGATAAAAGAATCAGCCCTAATGTTTTGGTGGAAGAACTAATATCTTGAATTGATTTTCCTTCCCAAAATGTAAATACAGTTAATCCTTAACATTCCCTCACTTAACTTTCCCAACTTTAAGCATTCCATGATTTTATCAGTAACCTCATTTTCACTTTCATATTGGTAACCCACACATTCCTCCCTATGTGCAACAGAGAAAAAAAATGAAGGGCTTGAAGTGTGCAGATGATGAATGTTAAGGTATGTATGATGCCTCAGAAAGGTCTTCAGGCAAGACAGTGAAGATGATGATGAACAAGCTCCCAAGATTGTGCCACTCATAGTTTTCTAGCTTGAAGGGTAGTTTGGTGTAATCAGCCAGCTGGCTAGAGACATACATTATTGATTGCAGCCTCGAGGTTAAAAGTTAACTCACTTCTGTTAGGCACCTATGCTCTGAGATCCTTAAGGATCTTAAATGGTGCATAAAACATATGTCACTGACCAATTATTTCAGGCTGGCATGTCCTTCACAATCTCTAATGTCATCCACCAGCCATGAAGGACAGAGTGTCAGAGGTGATGTTGAGATCTTGGCAGTATCCATGTCTTAAGACAGTAGCAACTAAAATCCCAACAACCTCTCTCTTGGTTTTCTGAGGGCAGCCAAGAGGAGAGAGGTTACAATACAGTACAATGCCCTCATACCACCATCTGACACACCATCTTGAAAGTAAGATTCAGGTTAAAAATGGTTTAGTCTTAAGAATCTTATTTGCTGTACAACATACAGCACTATAGATGTGTTATGAAAAGTAAATTTTATCTGAAATCAATTTTATTTTATTGAGATGTTAGTACAAAAGGTCACAGAATTCTAGGAAACTACTAGTGAGAAAAAATGTTTTTTATGTTACTGATTTTATTTCGTGTATTACATTTTATGGGTTATTTCATGGTTACTGTGTTAGGAAAAGTGCATATTATCAGAATTAATATTTTATTGCAAAGAATTGTATGTAGAAAATTGTATTTTCAGAAATCTTTAATGAAAGATGATAGCTTTTGGTGCTCATGGGAATGTAACCCCCTATTTCCCATAAGTTCAATATATCAACATTTGAGTTTTTGACTTTTGTGGAATAATAGTCTTCCTGCCCCCCTCCCTGAGTTAAGGATTAACTGTATTTACAATGTAGCAGAAACCTTCTGGAAATATAATGCCTTAATCCAAAAAGAATCACTTTAATAATAAGACTTTCATATAGCACTTCACATATAGTAGCCTATTTGAGCCATACATATGTGTTAAGTGATATTATTATCCCTATTTTACAGGTGATAAAACCGAGACTTAGAGTGGTTAAGTGACCTTCCCAGGGTCATAAAGCTAGGTAGTGTCTATGTCAAAATTTGAGTCATCTTCTTGATTCATAATCCAATGTTTAATGCCGGGACAAGACCTCTCTGGAAATGTTAAACATCATAGTCAATTGTGCAAGCAGGATTTTCAGCATCCTTTAGATCACACTAAATAGTTTGTGAACTAGGTTTCTGCTTTCACATATACCAAGCCCTGCAAATAACTTGGTGATGCTGAAGTGATACTTGCTATCATGAAGCTGAAGCAAGCTGGAAGCTGTAGAGAACCTGGTGTAGGAGAGCCACAGTGGCAGGAATGACTAACAAATGTAGATATACCAGAAGACGAACTCTCATTATTTTACATTCCTTTGGACAGAGCACCTGCAGGTAAGGGTATGATACTCTATGTGACCAGAAGGAAGGGAAGGGAAAGGAAAGAAGAAAAGAAAGGGAGGAAGGAAGGAAGGAAGGAAGAAAGAAAGAAAGAAAGAAAGAAAGAAAGAAAGAAAGAAAGAAAGAAAGAAAGAGAAAGAAAGAAGGAAAGAAAAGAAAAAGGAAGAAAGAAAGTTCATAAGAAGTTTGGACACAGTCTGATTTTTTTCATTCGTTACAACTCATGAAGGCTTCCTTCCTTACTCAGGCATGCCTGTGTTTCCATTTGCGTTACTGGAGAGAATATCCACGATGATAAAATCATGCATCCTTGACCTATTGATAACACTCCTCCTCCAATAAGTAAAATCTACTGGTGCTTTCATGTTGTGGGATAATGTCTGAAAAGAAGACTGCAGCAATGACAACATAAGGCATTAGAAAGAGTGCTGGAGGGGAAATGAGAAGATCAAGAGTTGAATCCTGGTTCCATCACATAAAGCTGTATGACCTTGAGTCAGTCATTTAATTTTGAAGTTCCCTTATCTGTGTAGAGAAGGACATTCTGGTAACATACTGGCACTTTAACACTTCAGTTTTCTTCATTTTACCCTTCTTCTCAGGATGCTTTGGGCCTGCAGGACACAGACACTGAAGGAATGAACATACACTGATGTTTTATAAAGAACACTGGGAAGAAGATTATTGTTCAGTCGCTCAGTCATATCTGACTCTTCCTGACCCCATGGACCATAGCACACCAGGCACTTCTGTCCTCCACTGTCCCCCAAGGTCTGTCCAAGTTTATGCTCATTGCTTCCATGACGCTATCTCCCCATCTCATTCTTTGCCATCCCCTTCTTCTTTAGCCTTCAATCTTTCACAGCATCAGTCTTTTCAAGTGAGCCCTGTCTTCTCATTAAATGACCAAAGTATTTAAGCTTCAGTATTTGAGCTTTCAGTGAATAGCCTGGATTAATTTCTTTGAGTATTGACTGATTTGACATCCTTGCTGTCCAAGAGACTCTCAAAAGTCTAGCACAAATTGATTCTGCAGTGCTCAGCTTTCCTTACAGCCGTACATAGCAAGAAGTTACACAAAGAGAAAAAGAGATAAGGATTGCCATGGCTGGGGCACTGTGCTAGCCACTGTCAGTCCTGATGGGGTAGGCAGCCATCTCTTGTAACTATAAGACACTAGAGCGACTTCATCCTGCCAAGTTGGAGAGAGTCAGGAACCAGCAAAGTCAGGAACCAGGGCTTGGGCCCTGCTACTATATAAGGCATGCAGAGCAATGAATGCCTCCCAAAGCCACCTGACAACTGCCCAAGCCACTCTGATGAAGGAACACTTGTGTTACAAAAGTGGCCCAAGAAGTGGGAACTGATAGGACTCCCAGCTAGGAGTAGAGGAAGACACTGACCCTAGGAGGGAATTGTATCTATTTCAGTTTATACTAACTGAGCACATCCCCATACATGTATATTTTCTTATTGATAAATTTATTTTAAAAACCCAATTAACAACTATACATATAAAACATACAAAAATGTAAAAGGATGAGATCAGGATGAAATAATATTTGATCACATAGTCAATAGGGGGCCACTAGAGTTTATTGAGCAAGGATGAGGCATGGTCAGGCACATGCTTTAGAAAATTACTTTGGCTTCTGTTAGGGGGTAGATTGGAAGAGGGAGAAACTTGGCAAGGAGAATAATTAGGTGGCTTTGGAAACAGTCCTGGCAAGAGGCATGGAGGGCATAAACTAGGGTGGTACCTATGTGAGTAGAGATGTATGGGCACAGATGTAAGAGGTGTTATGGAGGGAGAAGTGATGATATTTGGTTAACTATGGGGTGAAGGAGTCAAATGAGACTGAAGTGGTGAGGTTGGGTGATTGACAAAATTAAAGAAACTTGGAAGGGGGGATGAGTTTGGGAATAGAGATAAGGTTAATGAGATATATGATGCAGTCATAATCCATCTATTTTGGCACATCCTGTATGACTCACTCTTTGATCTGAAAGGAGGAGGGAATGAGTCCTGGAGCGCTTTGCTCCTGACCAAAAAAAACAAAAACAAAAAAAACAAAACAAAAGACCCATCTTCTCAGGGTCTACAGCAGAGGTGAGGAACCAGTCGCCTTGAGGCCACCTGTGGCCCTCTAGGTCCTCAAGTGCAGTCCTTTGACTGAATCCAAACTTCACAGAGCTAATCCTTTTATTAAGACGGTACAGTTACAAAAAGAGCTTACCTAGAAGAGGGAGAGGGTGGAGTTACAGAATGTTGGGAGATAAGGGGAGTGTAGTTGTGTTGGAAACAAGCCTCACAACTGGCCATTGTAGGGTGGGTAGGATGTGACCCATTTTCCTATCCTTGATCGAAAACCTCTTATGATCAGGCCTCAGACTACTCTCCCTTCCTCAGGTCACAGCGGCCCCCAATATAGAGACCTCTACTCTCTACCAACGAAACAATAGGTCAGTTAATTTGGCTTTATAAAAATACATATGCATTTAAACAGACTTTACTTTTAAGTGATGGGATAGCCTAATTTCATTCTGATTATTAGTGAAAACCATGTATTTGACTTCTGAGCTGATCAGCATATTTTGGATGCTATCACAAATCCCAGAAGACTGAGCTGGCTCTTTTCCCCTCAGCTTCATGAGGCAGTGAGTTATCCTGTGTCACTGGTATTTCTCCAAGGGTGCATCGCCATTCTGAGTGTGAAGCAGCCCATGCCAGCCTCTATAGATCTTGATTCCCTTGATTCCAGACTCAAATCTCTCATGTCCTGAAGCAATCAAAGCATGGGAACTCATTGTAGGGAATTCCCTCTATATTATAACACCTTGTACTGTTTTTTTTTTTTTTTTTTCCGAACTATTGCTAAGGAGGACAGGGACATTGGGTTAGCGGTTTGAGGAAGAAAGGCAGGAGAGTGATGGAACAGAGGCATTCTTAGGAATCAAAACAGTGCCTTCTTTCTTCCCCCAGGCTAATCTCTCCTTACACTCTTCTTTCTGTTCTCCCCTTGCCTTGCCTGACATACTTTTGAATTTTTTTTTATAACTCTGTCTGCCAACAAACATATGTTGAGTGGATCCCATGTGTCAGGCATATTGCTCTGTGCTGAAGGGGATTTGGTAGAAAGAACATTATCATGTATATCCTACTGAACAGTTGCCTCTTTTACTGAAGATAACACTGCGTTCCCCCCTCCCACCCTAACCACAGTCCCCAGTGAATTGCCTACATCATCTCTGTTTATTCTTGTTCCAGAGTTCTCACTACCCACGCCTACCTGCCAGACTTCACCTCTCCCACATATTCTGATTCTTCTCAGTAGCACCGGAACTAAGAAAAAGAGAACATAGGAAAATTGGATTTCAGAACTGGAAGGGACCTTGTAGATCTAGACTTCTACTGTCATTTTAAAGAAAAAGAAACTGAGACAAAAAGTACAGTATTTTGTGGGGACAAATAGTCAGGCTATGTATTCCTACTATTAACATTTTTGATAAAGCTTTTAGATGCTGGATCAATTGTTAAAAAATCATACAATTTTGCAAATTTTTAGAATATATTGTCTTCATTACTTTCTTATTTTTTAACTTTATCAGATTTTTTTTTAAAGAATAGCCAATAAGTGGCAACAATAAATATTGTCATGGAAAATCTTATCTCTTTTCCCCTTCAACATGAATGAAAAACAACAATAATGAACTTTTATGTGGTATTATAAATTTTGCAAAATACTTTACATACATTATCTCACTTGAGCCTCCTAATATGTCAGGTTAGTAGGTAATACAGGTATTATTTTCCCCATTTTACAGACGAGGAAAGTGAATGTCAGAGAGGTTAACTCAACAATGAGATAAATTTGCTCCCCTTTTCTTTTCTCTCCTCCCTTTCTCTTTTGCTTCTCTGGCCCTCTGTTTCTCTCTTCTTACTTTCTCTTTCCCTCCTGTTTTTTGACCTGGCCCTCCCTTCCTCTTCTCTCCTCACCTCTTCTTTTCCTCTTCCAACCCCCTCTTTTCTGCTCCCTCCCCTCCTTCACTCCCTCCCATCTCCTGTTCTCTTCCCACTTCTTTGGATCTAGCCCAATACCTTATAAATTTCAACAACACTCCTATGAGGCATGTACGGGCAATTACTGTTAACTCCATTCCACAGATAATAGGGAATAGGAAAACATGCTCAGAAAGGTCCCCAAAGAACACAGCATACCCAGAAATAGTGTTTCATAAATGGTTAATCCTAGATAAAATTGTGTAGTGGATAGCTTGTCTTTCAAAAACCCTCTTCCCTTCCTGCATTTGTTCCCTATTTTCAACACTTTCCAGTCCGTCCCCAGTGCTTTGGCTTTCCCAGACCCTCTCTTCAGTTAGGAAATGTTTGATAAATTAATCTATATGAAAATGTTTGGCATTTAATATGTTATTCCTTCCAGTACTATTTTTGTTTTTAAAAGAATATAGAGAGATTATCTCTCATTTAAAACAAAGGACTTTATTATTAATGATAGACTATCAGGCCTCACAGGGAAGGAAGTTTGTGGAAGCTCTTCCAGGCACTCCTAAGGTTCCTAGCTTGCAGGTTGTCTTTGTCCCAGAGTACTAACATACTACTACTATTTTGACTAGGCCACAATGCTTTGAACTTTGGGTAAACAGCACAAAATGTTGAAATATAATTAAGACTAACCAAGTAAAAAAGGTAATTTGGAAGCAACAACACACAGTTTTTCCCTTTTTCTTATTCCCCTTCCCCCTCTTTAATGTCCAAAAGTTGTTATTCAAGTATACATGTTAGGTATGCCAGAGAGGAAGCATGACATAATGAATGACTTCATAGCCAGGAAGATCTGGTTTCAGCTTATACTTCTGACTCATATTGGCTGTATGACCCTGGTCAAGTCACTTTGCTTTGCTCTAGGCCCCAGGAAACTGTATAAGACTATGCGTTTCAAGTCAGTTGCAGATCTGCATTAGTAAAATGAATTTCCTTGCTGGGGGCTCCCTACAATAATTAAATCACAGGTCCTATATATATGTGTGTGTATATATATATGTACATATATATATACACACACATATGTATGTATATATATATATATATTTTAAATAGTACTTTATGGTATGCCTGTTGATTTTGAACTTGGTCTGTGTGAGCTCAGAGTTTAGGCTATGGGCCATGAATTATATTAGGAGATTTTTGAGTCAAGGAATGTGTAGGACAACAGATAATCATCCTTTGCCTTGGGCTGTTATTTGTTTCATGACTGCCAGTGGCCTGCTTGGAAGCAACAAATTTTTCCTAGGGTCCATCTACTGCTTCTGGTGGTTGGTTGTTAATCCTCCCAATTAACTGACTTGGGACCCTGTGCATGACCCAGCAGTAATTTTCCTTCTTGCTCTAGAAACATACAATTGACCTATTCATGTTAAATTAAGAATCCCATGCTTGAGTACATCCTGGATTTGTGCTTTTTAAGTTCCTGTGGTTGGTCAGCATTCTGAAACCAGAATAATTCATATCCACTCTCTAACTACCACAGACCAGCATCTCAGTGCTGTTGGGAAAGATGGGATATTCATAAAGAAAAGTTAACTTGTCTTATTAGTGATACTAGTACGGTAACTGCTCTGGCATTTCTCAAATTCCAGAGGACTAAGCAAACAATTCAATCAAAGAGACATTACATGTAACAAAAAAGGCAGAACTATCTGTGTTTGTCGTGTTGCATGATTTCACACACCTCCACCCTCTCTGCTCTGGCATAATAGCAAGTTCAGTCACTACGAAGCACGTGGGAAGGGCAGAAGGAGGCCAAGGTGTATCACAGCCTTATTTTCTCTGTTTTTATAACCATATATAGTAAAGGGCGTAGTTTCTAATGGGCTAAGAATCCAAAATTTTATACAATATGGATTATGATGGTGCTGCTTCATCCATCCTGGTAAGCCTGGAGAGGTTTGCAGTAGGAAGGTCAGAAATAATTATTTTGCTGCTCAGAAACATATAAAATATAGTGAGTCAGAAATAGCTTGTGATCTCTGCAACGATATCAGAGTTGCAGTCTAATGAAATTTGTTATATTTCCCCAAATGGTAATAACATTATTGCTTTGGGTTGAGATTGTTAAATGTGCTTATTGACCAATTACCTTGAGTCTGGGAAGAAGATGCTGCTTTGCTTGGGGGGAGGTATTACATTTATTAGTTTTCGCTTGCTTTCTTACACATCCATAATCTGATTTTCGGGAATTGAATGTACAAGTTGGGATTTATAACTAATCTCCAAATATTGATACAGTATTGTGCAAAGCCAGATTTCATTGTATACATTTTCTCCTCATTTTTAATTTAGCAGATTAGCTAACATGTTATATTGTGTTATACCATGTTATACCAGGTTATGTTTATATCTTCATTTTTCTTTTATAAATTATACTGAGTTTATCTTTTGTCAAGTAAAAATTCTAAAATTCTCACTTATAAAGAACTTGCTAAGTGAACACATAAAAAGGAATTTATTAAGCACCTACTATGCACCAAGCTCTGAGCAAAGTGTTTGGTGCATAGAAGGTGCTTAGTAGGTATACAGCAGGAGCATTAAGCACTGGAGATACAATCATAATGGGGATCTGGTGCATGTGCAGAGTTTATCTCAGCTTGTTTGGTTGATGGTATTTCCCTACCTGAAGAGAATCTGAGAAATCTCTTTCCAACAGAGTTGTCATGACATGTAAAGGAAGTCCCCTGGAAGGACTGTGGAACATTAGTAGACATTCTGTAACTGGTTCTAATTGGCTAACCACATGGTGAATGGGAGGCTCTTTAATTGGCTCTAGAGGCATTCCAAGGCCTTAGAAGGACTCCACTATCTCTTTTCCCTTTTCCCCTGCTCTGTTCCTAGTTGGACTCTTTCGCTCCAGGTGGCCAGTGAGAGACATTGCTGTAAAGGGAGAGGCTCTGGGGCCTTCTCCCAATGGTGGTCATGTGACCCAGAGAAATGGGCCTCTGAATTTATTCTTTCTTATTCTAGACAAAAGGAATTTAGTTTCTTATCTTGAAAGATGAGGAGAGCAAGCCACAGGAATCTGGGAGTTGGACTGTTTATGCAACCAAGGATGCTCTAAGAAACAAAGATTGACCTTTGAAAGTGACCTTCTGGACCCAGGCCAGTGGAAGCTAAGGTGAGGACTCATCCAGCAATCATGCCGCACCTAGAGATGGACTTGGTAGGACTAAAGCTATGTTATAACTGTCCTAAGATTTGAGCCTTCTCTTCCCAAAGACTGAGGTGGTGTAAGGAAGAATATATCCTTGAGTAATTGGAAGGAAATGTTTTTATGTTTGTTCTTGCTGTATCTTCAAAGCAAATACCCCATTTTAAAAAGTAGTTTATGTTAAGTGGTTAAATGGAACTGAACCATTAGTTGGGGCCCCTAATAATTGGGAGAAAACAGCCAGCAGGGCTTTAAGCCAATGGCAGTAGAAGAGACACACCCAAACTTCTCAGGTTGGGAAAGAATGCCAGATCATACTCACTAAACAAATACAAAATTAAGTCACTTCACTCAAGTAGCATACATTCTAATAGAGGCAGATAACACATACAGGGAAGTGGTAACCAGGGAGGGTTATTTGGATTTGAAAATCCACAAGGATGGTAAGTGCCATAGAGTATAATGACACACCCTTTTTTAGTAGCCATGGCAGTATTGATTTTATTATGGTTCCAGAACTGGAAAGCTAGCAGTGGGGTGGGGAAAGGGAATGTGTGTGACAGCAGACAAAAAGATGACTAGGACATGACATGAGCATGGTGAAGGCAAGCTAGACAGAATAGGACATGTGAAGTTAGGATGGCAGAGCCCCAAGACAGGAGTTTCAGAGCTGAGTATCCTCAGGGAATGGTTTGTAGGCCCCAGTGGTAGGGTGGCAGGAAAAAAATGGCCAGTATGTTTCAAATTTGGCATGCTAGGTAGATATCTAGATCTTTTTTCCTCTATAATTTTGGTCTGGCTTGGGCCATTTTCTGTTGAAAATTTCAAATTTGATTTCTTTGTGGAAGTGTGAGAAAGATTCTGCTTGGCGCTAACTAATTCTTATGTACTCTAACAGAATGATAGTTTTCAGGAGAAAACATTAGGAGTCATCAAATCACAGAATTTCCTCAGAAAGAGGAATAAGCATTTATATAGCACCTATTATGTGCCAGGAACTGTGCTAAGTGCTTTACAAATATTATTTCATTTATCAGAAGTCATCTAGTCAACAATATTTGAACAGGAATCCCTGCTACAATCTCTCCGCAAACCTTCAAGGATAAGGATCTCACTAATTACTTCTTAAGGCAGTGCAATCATTCTACTTTGGGGGCATCTCTGATGATTAAGTTTTCCATATATCTAGCCTAAATCTGCTTCTCTGTAACTTCTTCCCATCCGTTAATAGGTCTATTCTTTTGGGTGGGGGCAAAACGGAAGAAGCCAAAATGAAAAAAGATTAATCTCTCTTCCGTAAGAGAATTGCTCAAATATTTGAAAATAATATCCCTCATGCCTGAAATTCTCTCCCTCTTCATCTCTACCTCCTGCATATCCTGGCTTTTTAAGTCTCACCTAAAATTTCACTTTCTACAAGAAGCCTTTACTGATTCCTCTTAATGGAAGTATTCTCCCTCTATTTTTAAAAATAGCATTTTATTTTTCCTCAATTGCATGTCAAGACAATTTTTAGCATTCATTTTTACAAGATTTTGAGTTCCAACATTTTCTCCCTCCTTCTCTCCTCTCCCCTCTTCCTAAAATAGTAGGCAGTTTGATATAGGTTACACATGTGCTATCATGTAGAATATATTTCCATATTAGTCATTAGTCAGGTGTGCAAGAAGAAACAGTTCAAAAGGAAAGAAAAAACATGATAAAGAACAAAGAGAGTGAAAAAAGTATGCTTTGACATGCATTCAGAGTCCATTTGTTCTTTATCTGAATGTGAATAGCATTTTCCTTCATGAGTCCTTTGTATTTGTCTTGGATCATTGTGTTGCTGAGAAGATGAGTCATTCATAGCTAATCATCACACAATGTTGTTGATACTGTGTACAATGTTTTTATGGTTCTGCTCATTTCACTTTGCATCAGTTTGTACAAGTCTTTCCAGGTTTTTCTGAAATCTGCCTGTTCATCATTTCTTATTGTATTATTGTATCTTAATAGTATTCCGTAGCATTCATATACCACAGCTTGTTCAGCCATTCCCCAATTGATGAGCATCTTCTCAATTTCCAATATTCTGCCACCACAAACAGGGCTGCTATGAATATTTTTACATATATATGTGTGTATATATATATATATATATACACATACATATATATATGTGTGTGTATGTGTGTGTATATATATATACATATATATATATGTATATATATATCCTTTCCCTTTTTTATGATCTCTTTGAGATATTGACCTAGTAGTGGTATTTCTGGATCAAAGGGTATGTATAGTTTGGTTGTCTTTTGATCATAGTTCCAGACTGCTCTCCAGAGTGGTTGGATCAGTTCACAACTCCACCAACAGTGCATTAGTGTCCCAATTTTCCCACATGCCCTCTGACATTTATCATTTTCCTTTTTTTGTCATATTAGCCAGTCTGATAGGTGTGAGGAGTTGTTTTAATTTGCATTTCTCTAATCAAAAGTGATTTGGAACACTTCTTCATTTGCCTATAGATAGCTTTAATTTCTTCATCTGAAAATTGCCAGTTAATATCCTTTGACCATTTATCAATTGGAGAATGGCTTTTATTCTTTTTAAAAAAAAATTTTTTTTGCTTTTTGGCAGGGCAATTGGGGTTAAGTGACTTGCCCAAGGTCACACAGCTAGTACATGTGTCAAGTGTCTGAGGCCGGATTTGAACTCAGGTCCTCTTGACTCCAGGGCTGGTACTCTACTCACTGCACCACCTAGCTGCCCTTAATGGCTTTTATTCTTATAAAATCAGTTCTCTATATATTTGAGAAATAAGGCCTTTATCAGAGATACTTGTTGTAAAGACTGTCTTCTAGCTTTCTGCTTTCCTTCTAGTCTTGGTTGCATTGGTTTTATGTGAAAGTTTTTTAATTTAGTATAATCAAAATTACCTATTTTACATTTCATAATGCTCTCTCTCTCTTATTTGGTCATGTACCTATGAGTCACTTAACTTCTCCTTTAAGAATATTGATGCTATACCACTTGGTACATATATGTTTAGTATTGATATTACTTCATTGTCTATGATACCTTTTTGTAAGATATAGTTTCCTTCCTTATCTCTTTAAATTAGGTCTATTTTTGCTTTTGCTTCATCTGAGATCAGGATTGCTACCGCATCTTTTTTTTTTTTTTTTACTTCAGCTGTAGCATAATAGATTCTGTTATAGCCCCTTATCTTTACTCTGTGTGCATCTCTCTGCTTCAAGTGTGTTTCTTATAAACAACATTATAGGATGCTGGTTTTTGATCCACTCTGCTGTCTGCTTCCATTTTATGGAAGAGTTTATACCATTCACATTCACAGTTATGATTACTATGTATTTCCCTCCATTTTTCTTCCTGTTTGTCCTCTCTCTCTAATTTTGTCTTTTCCTTCCTCACCAGTGTTCTTCTGTCTAGCATCTCCCTCATCTGCCCTCCCTTCTGTCAGTTTCTTCTCCCCCACCCCCTTTACTTAATCTCCTCCCCTCTTACTTCCCTTTTGGGTAAAATAGATTTCTATATTCAAGTGATGGTGTATATTATTCCTTCTTTGAGCCAATATTGATGAGAGTAAGGTTCAAGCAATACCCATCACCTATCCTCCCATCTTCTCCCTACTGTAATAGTTTTTTGCAGCTCTTCATGTGAAATAATTTAACTCATTTTACCTCTGCCTTTCTTCTGCACCCAGTGTACTCTTTCCTCTTTCTCATCCCTTGATTATTTTTTATGTCATTCCCTCAAATTCACCTTATTCCCATACCTTCTGTCTAGATATATTCCTTTTAGCTGTGGTAAAATTTTTAAGAATTATAAATATCTTCCCATGTACGGATGTAAACAGTTTAGCTCCATTTAATGCCTTGTTTTCTTTTCCCTTTTTGCATTTTTAGACTTTGATTTTGATTGGTCTTGATTTTGGAGATACATTTTTTTGTTCAATTTTAATCTTCTTATGAAAGCTTGAAATCCTTCTATTTCATTGAATGAATATTTTTTCCCTTGAAGTATTATGCTTAATTTCGCTGGGTAGATGATTCTTGCTTGTAATCCTAACTCCTTTGCCTTCTGGAATATCATGTTCCATGACTTCTGATCCTTTAATGTTGCAGCTGCTAAGTTCTGTGTAATCCTGATTGTGGCTCCTCAATATTTGAATTGTTTCTTTCTGGCCACTTGAAGTACTTTTTCTTTGGCCTTGTAGTTCTGTAATTTGGCTATAATATTCCTTGGAGTTTATGTGCTAGGATCTCTTTCCTGAGGTGATCAGTGGATTCTTTCAATGCCTATTTTGCCCTCTAGTCCCAGGATATCAGGGCAGTTTTCCTTGACAATTTCTTGAAAGATATTGTACAGGTCTTCCTTTTGATTATGGCTTCCAGGTAGTCCAATGATTCTGACATTGTCTCTCCAGGATCTCTTTTCCAGATCAGTTGTTTTTCCAATGAGATATATTACATTTTCTTCTATTTTTTTTATTCTTTTGAATTTGTTTGATTGATTCTTGATGTCTCATATAGTCATTAGCTTCCACTTTTCTAATTCTAACTTTTAAGGAGTTATTTTCCTCAGTTAACTTCTGTACTTCCTTTTCCATTTGGCCAATTGTACTTTTTAAGGAATTGTTTTTTTGGTGGATTTTTGTATCTCCATTTGGCCAATCCCATTTTTTAAGTAGTTTTTCTAAGCTGTTGACTCTTTTTTTTTCATAATTCTCGTGCATCACTCTCATTCTTTTTCCCAATTTTTCTTCTACCTTTGTTATATGATTTTTAAGCTCCTTTTTGAGCTCTTTCCTGAGTTCTTTCTGGGCTTAAAACCACTTCCTGTTTTTGTTTGGGGTTTTGCCCATAGTTGTTTTGATGTTATTGTCCTTTTCTGAGTTTGTGTCTTAATCTTCCTTGTCACCAAAATAACTTTCTATGGTCAGATTCTTTTTTGGTTGTTTTTTTGTTCATCTTTTCTAATCTTTTTTCTTTCTTTTAAATTTTAGCTCTGCTCCCAGAGTGGAAGGGGCAGTATCTCAGGCATCTTGTGCCAGTGGCCATAAGCTCCGGCTATTTACCTAGTGCTTCACTGAAGGTGCTGAGGCCAGTGGGCTGTTTCTTCATTTCCCTGGGGCTACGTTGAGGTACGTGGCTGTCTGGCCGCTGGAGTCTGCCAGATCCCTTGGCCACACTGAGGCACATGGAGGGTTCTGGTGTTGGGGTTTGCCTATTCCACCACACTGGGGCTCAGGATCTCCCAATGGTTTGCTGAGGCCTCTATTGATTTTCTACAATTTATCACACACATATACATATACTCATAATATACATATTATATACAAGAACGAGTGTATGTATATGTGTGTGTAATGTTTGCACATAGTTTTTTTTCCATCTTGTCTCCCTCAGTAGACTGTGAGCTCCTTGAGGCCAGGGACTGTCTTTTAACTTTCTTTGTATCTTCAGTGCTTAGCATAAGGTCTGGCACGTAGTGAGTTCTTGATAAATAAAATCAATGATGTTGTCTGATTGGAGATAGCTATATAATTCATTCATTTGTTTATTCAATAAACCTTTTAAGTGTCCTACTATTCTAGTGGTTGGTAAAGATTTAAAATTGATTAAGACTCAGAATCATTGTCTCTCTCCCTTCCCCACCCCATCCTTCAGTCTCCTCTTTTTAAGGAAAACTTTCCCAGTTCCTTAAACTGATGCTCCTGCAGCATCGTTACCATCCTTTCACAATCATGGCTGCCTTCTTGTGCACATGCTTTAGTTTATTATTGTCCTTCCCAGGACACAATTTTGTAGATCTGACCAGGGCAGAGTACAGTGGAACCATCACTTCCCTCATTTTAAACACTAAAGAAAATTTTAGATAAGAAAAACACATGTATCTGAGCTTCTTTGATTCCCAGAAAGGCGATGACTTGCCCAAAGCCACAGGTACTTAGAGACTCAACTCAAAAGGCCCTTTTCTCTTCATCACATTTGCTTTCCCCCTTTTCTAGTTTGTACTTCTGTTTTTGTTACCTTTGCAAAAAGTAACTGCTCCATAGCTCTTCCCTTTGCTCAGTGAGTCTGACTTATATCTGTTAGAGATCTTCTAGGTGCTATCAATTGTTAAATGACTGCCAACCAGCTTGTACCTCATTACAGAAAGACTGTCAACTTCAAAAGTATTGCTTTTGTCCATTTGAGAAGCTGTGTGTGTGTGTGTGTGTGTGTGTGTGTATGCGTGTGTGTGTGTTGGTCACAGTTAGAGCTGGTTTTGTTGTTCTCTCAAGGAGAAAGGATGATGTCATTTATATGCTGCCTCTAGTAATTGTTTAGGAATGTATTGATCTGGTTTTCTACTGCTGGGGTGTGTAAATGTATTCCTTGTAGCTGGTAGAGTAATAGAGTAGTAATTTTGCCTAGACAAGTCCTCTTTTATCCACTATTCCCACAGTGTTCATTCCCATTATTTTCTCTCTCTCCCTCCCTCCCTCTCTCTCTCTCTTTCTCTCTCTCTCTCTCTCTCACACACACACACACACACACTTTCCTTTCTTGCTCTCCCCTTTCTTCCAATTCCCATCAAAATGATTTGTACAAATTTAGCCTAGGTTCTGTATTGCTCTGGTACTCCTTCCTATGCAGAATGAGGTATTTTGATTATTCAAGTTTGGCCTGAGCCCCTACCTATGTAGGTATTCTCTGCCTACAGACCAGAAACAATGAATGAACCAAATAGCAGAGTTTTAACTTGGATACTTTAGCAAATAACAAGAAAAAATCCCCTGTCCCTTCCATTTTCAAAGGGACTCCCACAGATTCCCATGCCATAGGTTGGAGAGGGAACATTCTGGAGACAAATCTCACTCCTGTCTCAAGGTATACTCCTGTTATTTCAGTCTGGCTGTCTTAGATTTCTATTTACCAGCAACTCCAGCAACCAGTTGTGTCTCATTTACTTCCACAGCTGCTCTTCTTTTCTGCCTCCAAAGTTGCTCCTTTCTGCTCCTCTGCCTGGTTTCTCCTGCCATGTATGGGGACAGACTCTTCCTCAAAGGCAAGGCTGGACTCTTCTGTGTGACTGTCCAGCCAATATGCCTGGGGCTAATCTATGCATTTTGACCTATTTTGTTATTGAGATCCACTCCCACACCCTACTGGCGCATAAAAGGCCTCTCTACTGGTTGTCAAAAAACTTTCCTTTGTTTTTCCCCCTCAGCATAATAGGAAGCCTCCCAGACTCCCCTGGTATTTCAGTTGGGGCGAGTAACTTCCTTTAAACTCCTGCCATACCTCAGTTGGCAGGATCCAGGACCACATAAATTGCCTTGACAGTTCCATAAGCCTCGAAAAGGTATGTTGTAACACTGGATGGAGTGGGACAGAGCAGGTGACTTTTGTCTTGAACTCTTGCCACCGCACCCATGTCCCCATCCCCTTTAAGGGGATATAATTATACAGCCTGTAAAGCACTTTTTTGGCTCTGTGAGGTAGATAACAATAATGGCTAATATTTACATTGTGTGTTAAGGTTTGCCAAGTGCTTTTCATGTATTATCTGATTTAATTCTCAAAACAACCTTTTGAGGTCAGTCCCATTATTATCCTCATTTTACCTGAAATAGACTGGGAGAATTTAAATGAAGGCAAGATTCATACTCAGATCTTCCTGACTCCAGGCCTAGGTCCTTATCTACTGTACTACTTATGCCCGCCTTGCAGATAAGAGGTTTAGAAGGGTGACATGATTTATTCAGGATTTCACAGATAGTAATCAGGATGGCTGGGAATAAAACCCAGGTGTCCTAACTCTGAGATCAGGACTCTTTCTGTTGTATAAAGTACCTCTCTGCTACCTTTCCTAAATTCCACACTTTCTGTGCCAAATTCACAACCCATGTAATTTAAGGGGAAACAAATTGGAGAGGAATATCAAACAGGAATTGACAATCAGTGACACAGTGAAGACCACTAGGAAATTTGCTGTAGATTAAAAATTAGTTCCCAATGTGGGAATCATTACAGAATGTGCTTTCTGTGTGCAGTCAGATCATTAACTAGAGTCAAGGTCAAAATAAATGATGAGAAGATTCTATGTTGAATTATAATAGCTCAAATCTGGTCTTTTCAAGTGTAACACCAGCCTTCATAGCCCCTCCAACTAAGACTAAGGATATTCTTACTGTGTCTTTAAGAGAGAACAGGCTCTTGAGGGAGGAAGTTTAACTATCACCACTCTGGAAATTTAATTGTGATGGCTGGAGAGATGGAAAAAACAGAGAGAAAAGACTGACATAACTTTTCTCTTTCTTATCTTGTGAAGAAATGTCATGAAGGGAATTCTCAAGAGACTTTAATTGGCATCCTGAGAGAGCTGAATAGTAAGACTATATTCTCAGAACTGAGAAATCAGCAATCACAATGAGAGTTAGAAATGACTGACTCACAGCTGATACAGTGTAGTTATTTTTTTGCATATTAATCTTTTAAAAATGCTTTATTTATTTGTTTTTAGTTTTCAACATTTACTTCTATAAGATTTTGATTTCCAAATCTTCTCCCCCTCCCTCTGCTCACCCCTCCCCAAAATGGTGCACAATCTGATACAGGCCATACATGTACAATGATATTAAACAAATTTCCACATTAGTCATATTGTTAAGAAGAATTAGAACCAAAGGGGAAAACCATGAGAAAGAAGAAACAAAATTAAAAAAAAGAAAATCGTATGCTTAGATCTGCATTCAGACTCCATAGTTCTTTCTCTGGATGTGGATGGCATTTTCCATCATGAGTCTTTTGGAATTGTCTTAGATCCTTGTATTGCTGAGAAGAATCAAGTCTATCAAAGTTAGTCATGGCACAATGTTGCTGTTACTGTGTACATATATTCTAAGTATTTATGCCTATGTTTTATTGTTTGTTATACTGTTAATAAATCAGGTAACCAGTAATTTTGATATTTATTTAAACCTAGGATATTAAAGCTTGATCGATATCAAGAGAGATGAGTGAAAGCTCATGAGAAATTTCTCCAGCTTTTTAAAGAAATATTTATTCATTTAGAGGCAGCTAGATGGTGCAGTAAATAAAGCACAAAACCAGGAATCAGGAAGACCTGAGTTCAACTCTAGCCTCAGACACTTACTAGTTCTTTGACCCTGGGCAAGACACTAAAACCTCTGTCTGCCTCAGTTTTCTCATCTCTAAAACGGGTATAATAAAAGCACCTATACTCCAGGGTTGTTGTGAGGACAAAATGTGATAATGTTTACAAAGTGCTTTGTAAACCTTAAAATGCTATATAAACACTATTATTAATTCTAATGAATAATTTTTAAACTAGGATGGAGACCCAGAGTTCACCAGTTAATTCATAAGGTGCATGTTGAAATTTTAGCAATTTATGGTAAAATATCAAAGCATACCTAAGGTTACCTAAGAATCTGGGATGAGAACAAATGAGAGAATGAGGCAACAATCATGAGAAATGGATGATTGCCCCATGCAGATTATGAGTGTGTGTGTGGGGGCGGGGGGAAGGGGGCTGTCAATCTAAATCTATACTACATAAGCAAATTGTTGACCCTGAAATGCTGAAAATGGATATAACTTAAAACAATTTGTAATAGTTTCTTAGAGATGTTTAATTGATTTAAAATAATCATAACAAAAAAAAAAATAAAAATAAATAAATAAATAAAATGATGATAACGAATGAGTAAACCAAAACAGCTTGAATACTGCCTCATAGAACAAATACTTAATTTCCGCGCTAATCAGAAAGATGGAGTAGCCAAGGACAACACTGACTTAGAGTACAAGCTCATTTGCAAAACATTATGAAAGAGATAGATGGAATATTATGAGTAGTATTGCCTCACAGAATAGTGAAAAGGAAAATAAACTGGCAGAAATCTTGATTTCCAGTTACGAGGGCATTTTGAAATTAGAAGACAACAAAGAGATGTAAAATGAAAAGATTTACTAAGATTTTCCTGGCGGTAACTTCTAATTATTGTTGGTAATAAAAACCACCATAGTTGGACTCCATCCCCTGATTTGTTATGAAAGTGTAACAGACTACCCTGGCCCACACTACCTGAAGGCCAGATTTATTAACTTTGAACCCTCCCCCAGGGTTCTCTAGTACTCCTGAGGGAGGTGGAGTGTCTAGGCTCTCTACCAATGGCTCTAATCCCCACCAATGATGCTCTTCCCAAATGGGGGGTGGCGGTGGTGTGTGATTCCATGCACCCCAGTTCCATTTAACCACTAAAGGTTGGATTACTTTTACAAAGAAATATTTACTTCAAAAGTATATTGATAAATATACAAATTTACTCCCCAACATGTGGGGCTTAATCTATTCCCTCCCCCCACCTCCCCCCCCCACATTCTACTAACTCATACTGTGGGCAAAGGAAAGAGACTGGGGTCACAGCTTAAATTCCTATAGACCATGGTTCCAAGTTCCAAGTCCAAAAACTCTATTGGGTTTGAGTAGCAGGCACCCTGGCTTCACAAGTATTCTCTGCTGGTCTGGGTGACTGGAAGGCACTAGAGTTTCTTAAGTTGGGAAAGGCTTCATATAGAAGGTGGGATTTTAGTTGAGATTTGAAGCCAGATGAGGAGGGTCACCTTTCCAGGTATGAGGAACAGCCAATAAAAATGCACATTCAGGAGATGGAATATCTCATATAAGGAACAGCAAGGAGGCCAATGTCGTTGAATTACAGAGCTCAAGTTCAAGGTACTCTGTGGATCTGCGCTCCTAATGTGCTATATAAATTCTTTCTCCCTTCCCTCTCTGGTCATTCCCTAAAACCATAGCTCAAGTGCATCTACCAGTGAGTATCACCCTTAACTCCTCACTCTCACTCACCCAAAATATCCAGTCAGTTACTGAATCTTGTCATTCTTCTACCTTCACAACCTTTCTTGTATATGTTCTCTACTCCCATAGCCACCACTCTGATTCAGGCTCTCATTATTTCTCACCTGGACTGTTGCAATACCTTTCTAGTTGGTCTCTCTGCCTCATATCTCTCCCTAATTCCAACCATCCTCTAGTCAGCCACCAAAGTAATTTTCCTAAGTTGTAGATTCTGAAATGATTATGGGAAGATGGCAGAATAAGGCAGGAGATTACCTGGCTCTCCCAATTTAAAATAACACCTCAAAGTGAACTTTCAGCAGCAGAAAAGTCAGGGTGAAGCAGTTGTCCAGCCTAAAACAGCTTGTGAGTAAGTTAGGAGAGACCTTATCTCCCTGGGTAGTGATCTGGCCTGATTGAATTGCAGATACCTCAGGGCAAATGTGCGCCCCCACCCCCACCTCAATCAACAAACAAGTTCTGGGAGCAGCTGTGTCCGGTGGAAACCTCAGGTTCAGGAGCTTTCCCTCCACTGACAATGTGGGGTTGGGGAGGGGGTGTCCAGGTGTGCTGACCAGACACAGTCCTGGTCAAGGAAAAATGAGTACCTGTCATGAGTGCAGTTGTAGAGGGTGGGACCTTGCTAGCTCTGGTCACTATCAGGAGAGGGAGTCCTTGGTTTTGGTTCTGGAGGGGTGAGCTGAAGCTTGCAGCCATGGTGGAGGCAGGAGGAATAAGAGGTTTATGGTGACTGCTTTAATGGGGGCCTTGGTCATGGCTCAGGGACAGAGAGGAGTACCTGAGGTCAGGGCCTGTAATAGTAATTAAGGTGGGACTTTTTGTTGTTGACCTTTAATGATTCTGGCTTTTGTCTGAATGGGGCAGATAAAGTGGGATGTTTTTGTATTTCTCAGCACTGAGGCAGTTGCGAATCATTGATTTGTATCTGATGTGATATTGGGGATGAGGAACTTTTCCACACCCAGCCTGGGTGAGGTTGGGGCCCTTTGGCAACCTGAACAGGTTATATAAGCCCAGAGGTTAGCGTTTTCTCTCGGAGCTCTGAGCCACAGCAGGAGTGGCCTGTGACTCTGGGTCAGCCGTTACAATGAGCTCCCTGGATGTACACCCAGTTGTTGAAGTGCATTTGGTCCATAATTCAGAGTGCTGGTTTTTTCCCCTGAACTAAGCAGATGATATTTGCATGCTGGATTAAAGTAAGATTGCTAACCCCTTAACGTTGCTTTCCTTAAGTAAAGCAGATCAAAAGGACCTGTGTTGGCAGCTTTCTGGGTGCTGGTTGTGGTGGATCTTACACCCCCACAGAAGCTGCTAGCTGGATTGTTGATACAGGGCCCCAGATAAAGCTAAGAAAACTACACCATGAAAAACCTGAAGCCTGAGATGTTATCCCCCATACCTCAGGAGTAGAGCCCAACTCTAATGCAAAGTTTACAGCCAAGAAATAAGCCACTAAAAATGAGTAAGCGAAATAGAAAGATGAAACTCAGAAGAATATAGTGAAGCTAAAATAGCAACTTCTACTTTCAAAGAAAAATATAAAATGGTAATAGGCCCAAAAAAGTTCTTGGAAGAGCATAAACAGGACTTTAAAAATCAAATAAGAGAAGTTGAGAAAAAATTGGGGAGGGGGGGATGAGTATTGCAAGAAAATCAAGAAAATTATGAAAAGAAAGTCAACCAATTGGAAAAAAACATCCAAAAACTTACAGAAGAAAATAACTCCTTAGAAATTAGAATTGGGCAATGGGAAGCTAATGAACTTTATAAGATACAAAGAAATAATAAAATCAAAGGAATGAAAGAATAGAAGAAAATGTGAAATGTCTCATTAGAAAAACAACTGACCCAGAGAACAGATTGAAGAGAGACAATATAAGAATCCTTGGACTACGTTAAAGTTATGAGAGAGAAAAAGAATCTAGACACTATACTTCAAGAAATTACTGAGGAAAATTGAACTGAAGCTGCAGAACTAGCAGGTAAAATACAAATTGAAAAAATCCACTGATCATCACTTGAAAGAGATCCCAAGATGAAAACTCACAAGAACATTATAGCCAAATTTCAAAGCTCCCAGGTCAAGAAGAAAATATTACAAGCAACTAGAAAAAAAAACTTTTAAATACTGTGAAGTTACACTCAGGATAACCCAAGATTTAGCAGCTTCTACATTAAAAGACCAAAGGCCATGGAACATTACATTCTGAAGAACAAAGGAGGTGGGTTTGCAACCAAGAATAACTTACCCAGCAAAGCTGAGTGTAATCCTCCATAGGGGAAAAATAGATATTAAATGAAACAAAAGACTTTCAGATATTTGTGATGAAAAGACCAGAACTGAACAGAAAATTTGATCTACAAGAATCAGGAAAAACATAAGAAGGTAAACATGAAAGAACAATTATGAGGGATTTAATAGGATCAAACTGTTTACTTCTTAT
Source organism: Trichosurus vulpecula (assembly GCF_011100635.1). Lineage (NCBI taxonomy): Eukaryota > Metazoa > Chordata > Mammalia > Diprotodontia > Phalangeridae > Trichosurus > Trichosurus vulpecula. The sequence goes on from NC_050573.1 coordinate 142,290,758, forward strand.
ATGGGAAAATGTTATCCATAATTCTGAAGAATCATTACTTGATTAGTTTGAAAGAGCATGCATATATAGAAGGCTTGGGGTTGAGCTGAGTAGGATGGTATGATCTCAAAAAAAAAATTGGGTAAGGAGAAATAAAATGGAGCAATTATCTCCTACAAATATGAATGGAAGAACATTTGCAGTGGAGGCAGGAGGGGGTGGAGGGCTAGTGGTGCTAGAACCGTATTCTCATCAGAATTGAGAGAATAACATATACATCTAGAAGGGTCTAAAAGTCTTCTTAACTTACAAAGAAATAGGAAGGTGAGGGGATAGGATAAGAGAGGGAGTCTTAGAAGGATGGGTAAATTAAGTGATAGAAGGGCGAAGGGAGAGAATTAGGGAGGAACTCTTAGAAGGGATGCCGATTAGGGAGGCAGTGGTTAGAAGTAAATTAGATGTCTGAGGAAGAATAAGATAAAAAGAGAGGGAGAGAAGGATAAACAGTGAGGAAAAAAGGATGGAGGAAAATGCACAATTAGTATTTATAACTTTGAATGTGAATGGGATGAACTCACCCATGAAATTGAAATGGATAGCTAAATTGTGTTTCTGATCATGTCATTCCCCTACTCAATAAGCTCAAGGGGCTTTCAATTACCTCCAATCTCAAATAGTTTTTCTTTGCACTTAAAGCTCTTCTCAAACTGGGCCCTTCCTTCCATTTGAGTCTTCTTGTACTTACACTCCTCCCCACGAACTTTGTGATACAGACATACTGGCTCATTTGCTGTTCCTTACATAGGACACTCCATTTTCCAACTCTGTACCTATGCACTGGCTGTCTCCTATCCTTGAAATGTTCTCTCTCCTCATCTCCACTTCTTAGTTTCCCTGGCAAGCTTCTTCAATAACCCATTCAAAGACCACCTTCTACAGGATTGCATTCTAAGTCCCCCAAGATATTATTGCCTTACACTCTGACATTATATTACATCTACTCTATATATCTAATATGTACCTAGCTGTTTTCATGTTTGCCTCTCGCACTAGTATCTGAGATCCTTGAGGGCAGGAACTGTTTTTGCCTTTTTTTTTCTTTTTCAGTCCCCATCACTTAGTATAGTACCTGGTCCACAGACCACAATACTTATTGTCTGACTAAGTTAGTTGACATAATTAGCTCAAGCAAAGGCATTTACGGAAATGGAATAACATAAATAGTAATAAAACATCCTCTCCATAAACCTGCTGTAGACTCTCCCACAAATACTTACACTATTAGTGAGAAGTGTGAACACATAAAATATATCAGAGTGGCACATGGAAAGGAAGAGAGTAAACAAGAATTTATTAAAAACTTACTATGTGCCCAGCACTGCGCTAAGCGCTTCACAGATATTATCTCATTTGATCTTCCCAATAGCCTTGAAAGGTAGGTGTTATTATTATCACCATTTTACAGATGAGGAAACTGAGGCAGACAGGAGTTAAATGACTTTCCAGGGTCACACTGAGAATAAGCATCTGAAGTCTTTCTGACTCTAGGCCCAGCACTCTATTCCCTGGACCATCTCCCTGCACTTGGGGAACATATATAGCCTAGACACCTCACTTTTCTGGCACTTAAAGACTCTGATGTTTTTTCTTTTCTTAGAGTATCTCGCTGTTGCTTCCTGAGCTGTTCCTGGGAACATCTCTACTGGGCAGATCATTTAGTGGAGCCCTCTGGGTCTGCTTCTCTCTGACTCTTGACTGTCAGGGCTAGCTTTTGATGACTTCATTTGATACCACAGTTGGACTCTGGCTTTGATCTCTGTGGGTTGTAATATTTCTTAAGGTGTTCGTTGTTCTGGTATAAGACGCCATTGTCAAGAAGGGAAAGAGAGAAAATCCCTCCTCTCTTTTATTCTAGAAGAGGAGTGGGAGATAGGTAAGGAGCGATTCCCTCCCAAGAACTAGGTTGTTCCTCCATTTTTGACTCTCTTCTCTGCTGCCAGAGATGACACCTTCAAGAGTGTCCCACAGAATCGGTTGTTTGATTTTTAAAAGCCACAAGGGGTGTGCTTGATTCTTCACCCAGCCATTGGCTAGCAGACCTATTATTCCATTAAGTTGATCAAAAAATTTCTTTAATCCTCCTAAAGGAATAATGAATATTTTATTACCTTTCCTTTGTACTTCATCTATGTTTTTTTTACTTTTCCATAGAGCGCATTGTGATGATAGAGTCCAAATGTAATGATTTCATTGTCATCAATAGAAAGAATAGTTTGTTTTAGAAATTCTAACAATCTTTTCTATTTTTTGCTTGATTGTAGGGACATGGCAAGTAAATTATTATTGCTTTTATTAGGTTAAAATGATAATGCAGTATAATTTTTTCTAATAAATACCCAAATCCAAATTTTCAAAATTTTGACATTCAACCATCTATTGCATACTAGGCTCTGGGGTTGCAAAGATGCTAAGTGACCAATCTCTGCTCTAAAGAACCTTACATTTTCACTGGAAAGGATAAATGATAGCTATAGATAGTGGCCTTACATGACTTTAGGGTTGCCAGTTAATTTGGAATAGAATGTCCATTACTGTATCTTTTCAAGATCATCCATCTTCTACTCCAATTTTGCCTTTGCAGCTATTCCTCCCACTGCTCCCTTGCATGAAAACTACTTTAGACCCATGGTCTACCCATTCATTCCCTAGTCTATTACACTAGGCTTATTCCTATTTCTGTGTCCTTGCTTATGACAGTACCTCCACCTTGAAAGTCTTCTATTCCTCTGTCTCCATTTTAACTCTACCCACTGACCCAGAGGCAGCAAGATGGTACAGTGGATAGAGTCAAGAAGACCTCAGTTCAAAACTGGCCTCAGATACTTATTAGTTGGATACCTCTGGACAAGTTACTTAATCCCTGTTTGCCTCAGTTTCCTCAGCTATAAAATGGGGATAATAGCACCTACCTCCCAGGGTTTGTTGTGTGGATCGAATGAGATAATAATTGTAAATCACTTAACATAGTACCTAGCACATAGTTGAAACTTAATAAATGTTTGTTTCCTTCCTCAAGGTCTGGCTCAAAGTCTATCCCCTAAACAAAGTCTTCTCTGACCACACTGCTATTATCTCTCCCTGCTCTGATGTCCTTCCTATAGCGTTCCCATCCTACTCATTTGGCATTTACCAAATGTGTTTACTTAATAGTATTGCCATATATTATAGTAATGCCTTACAGAATTATCTATTTTTTTTCACATAATACAGTGTGAAGAGCTTCAAATTTGGAACCAGAGAACCTGGGTTCAAATGTTGGCTATGCTACTTGTTATATGAATTTGGACAAATCACCTCACCATTGTGGGCCTCAGTTTCCTCATTTGTAAAGTGAAGGGTTTTGTAACAATGGATATGTGAGTCTTAGTTTCCTCATTTGTAAAGTGAGGGCTATATAATACCCTAAGATTCCTTCCAATTCTACATCTAAGATTCTATCATCCTATCTTTCTTACTAAGTTGTAAGGTCCTCGTGGGCAATGACGTGTTGAATAAATCTTTGTCTATCCCCTTTTATTGATATCTCCAACACAGTAAGTACTCAATCATTTCAGGAATGATTATTTGATCTGTAAACCAAAGATTTAGCTAAGGATTGACCGCTTCTGAGTGTAACAGATAGCCTGTAAAGGATGTATTGAGATAGAGGAACTCCAGGAATGATAGCAATAATTTTTTTGTCTTTTCTTTTTTTTGGGAGCTTTTATTTTTAGTTTACAACACTCGGTTCTACATAATTTTGAGTTCCAGGTTTTCTTCCCCCTCTCCCTCCCCACCTCCCTCCCCAAGACTGCATGGAATCCGATATATCTTCTATGTATAACACACTAGTCAAGTTGTGAAGAAGAATTATGACCAATGGAATGAATCATGAGAAAGAGGAAACAGAACCAAAAAAGAACCCAAAAACAAAAACAAAAGAGAAAAAAAAGGAAAAAAAGGTGTGCCTCAATTTGCATTCATACTTCATAGTTCTTTCTCTGGATGTAGATAGCATTCTCCATCGTGAGTCCTTTGGAGTTGTCTTTGCACCTTGTGTTGCTGAGAAGAGCAAAGTCTATCAGGGTTAGTTGTCACGGAATCCATATATCTGTGATTGTGTATAATGTTCTCCTGGCTCAGCTCCGCTCACTCAGCATTATATTGTGTAGGTTTTTCCAGGTTGTTATGAAGTCCATATCATCCCCATTTCTTATAGTACAATAGTATTCCATTACCTTCATATACCACAACTTGTACAGTCATTCTCCAATTGATGGGCATCCCCTTGATTTCCAATTCTTTGCTCTTACAAAAAGAGCCGCTATGAATATTTTTGTACATATGGGTCCTTTTCCCACTTGTATGATCTCTTTGGAATACAACCCTAGAAGTGGTATTGCTGGGTCAAAGGGTATAAATATTGTTATGGCCTTTTGGGCATAGTTCCAAATTGCTCTCCAGAATGACTGGATCAGTTCACAACTCCACCAGCAATGAAACAATGTTCTAATTTTCCTGCATCCTCTCCAGCATTTATCATATTCCTGTTTTGTCATTTTAGCCAATCTGACAGGAGAGATGTGGTACCTGAGTTGTTTTGATTTGCATTTCTCTAATCAGTAGTGATTTCAAGCATTTTTTCATATGCTTATAGATATATTTTTAATTTCTTTCTCTGAAAACTGCCTGTTCATATCCTTTGACCATTTCTCAATTGGGGAATGACTTGTATTCCTATGCATTTGGCTCAGTTCCTTGTATATTTTAGAGATGAGGCCTTTATCAGAGACACTGGTTGTAAAGATTTTCTCCCAATTTTCTGCTTCCCTCATAATCTTTGTTGCATTGCTTTTTTAATACAAAACATTTCAATTTAACATAATCAAAATTATCCATTTTGCATTTTGTGGTGCTCTCTATCTCTTGTTCTGTCATGAATTCTTTTCTTTTCCATAAATCTGATAGGTAAACTATTCCTTGCTCTCCCAAATTGTTTATAGTATCAGCCTTTATTCCTAAATCATGAACCCATTTTCACTTTATTTTGGTATATGGTGTAAGATATTCATCTATGTCCAGTTTCTGCCTACCATTTTCCAATTTTCCCAACAGTTTTTGTGAAATAGTGAATTCTTAGCCCAGAAGCTTGATTCTTTGGGTTTATCAAAGAGTAGATTGCTATAGTCGTTGACTACTGCGTCTTGTGTACCTAACCTATTCCACTGATCTACAATTCTGTTTCTTAGCCAGTACCAGGTAGTTTTGATGACTGCTGCTTTACAGTATAGTTTAATATCTGGTATGGCTAGTCCACCTTCCCTAGCATTTCTTTTCATTAATACCCTAGATATTCTAGACCTCTTGTTCTTCCAGATGAATTTTGTTATTATTTTATCCAGCTCTGTAAAATAATTTTTTGGTAGTTCAATTGGTATGGCACTGAATAGATAGATTAATTTTGGTAAAATTGTCATTTTTATTATATTAGCTCAGCCTAACCATGAACAACTGATATTTTTCCATTTATTTAGGTCTGACTTTATTCACGTGAAAAGTGTTTCATAATTGTGTTCATATAGGCCCTGGGTTTGTCTTGGCAGGTAGACTCCCAAATACTTTATAGTGTCTACAGTAACTTTGAATGGAATTTCTCTTTCTATCTCTTGCTGTTGGGCTTTGTTAGTAATGTATAGAAATGCCAGGGATTTATATGTGTTCATTTTATATCCTGCAACTTTGCTAAAATTGTTTATTATCTCAAGTAGTTTTTTACTTGATTCTCTAGGATTCTCTAAGTAAATCATCATATCATCTGCAAAAAGTGATAATTTAGTTTCTTCTTTGCCTATTCTAATTCCTTCAATTTCTTTTTCTTCTCTTATTGCTACAGCTAACATTTCTAGTACCAAATTGAATAGTAGGGGTGATAATGGACATCTTTGTTTCACCCCTGATCTTATTGGGAATGCATCTAACTTATCCCTATTACAAATAATGCTTGTTGATGGTCTTAGGTGGATGCTATTTATAATTTTATGGAAGGCTCCATTTACTCCTATGCTTTCTAGTGTTTTTAATAGGAATGGGTGTTGTATTTTGTCAAAGGCTTTTTCTGCATCTATCGAGATGATCATATGGTTTCTGCTAGTTTTGTTGTTGATATGATCAACTATGCTGATAGTTTTCCTAATATTGAACCAGCCTTGCATTCCTGGAATAAATCCCACCTGGTCAATGTGTATTATTCTGGTGATAAGTTGCTGCAATCTTTTTGCTAATATTTTATTTAAAATTTTTGCATCAATATTCATTAGGGAAATTGGTCTATAAGTTTCTTTCTCTGTTTTGACTCTACCTGGTTTGGGTATTAGTACCATATTTGTGTCATAAAAAGAATTTGGCAGGACTCCTTTTTCACCTATTTTCCCAAATAGTCTACAAAGTATAGGAATTAATTGTTCTTTAAATGTTTGATAAAATTCACATGTAAAACCATCTGGCCCTGGAGATTTTTTCCTAGGGAGTTCATTGATGGCTTACTGGATTTCTTTTTCTGAGATGGGGTTATTTAGAAATTTTACTTCCTCTTCTGTTAACCTGGGCAATTTATGTTATTGTAGATATTCATCCAAATCCCTAAGGTTGTCAAATCTATGGGCATAAAATTGGGCAAAATAATTCCTAATTATTGTTTTGATTTCCTCTTCATTAGAGGTGAATTCGCCCTTTTCATTTTTGATACTGGTAATTTGATTTTCTTCTTTCTTTTTTTAATCAAATTGACCAAAGGTTTATCAATTTTATTGGTTTTTTCATAAAACCAGCTCTTTGTTTTATTTATTAATTCAATAATTTTCTTGGTTTCAATTTTATTAATCTCTCCTTTGATTTTCAGTATTTCTAAATTGGTATTCAATTGGGGATTTCAATTTGTTCTTTTTCTAGCTTTTTCAGTTGCATGCCCAATTTATTGATCTCTTTTTTCTCTATTTTATTCATGTAAGCATTTAGAGGTATAAAACTTCCCCTAAGAACTGCTTTTGCTGCATCCCATAAGTTTTGGTATGTTGTCTCATTATTGCCATTCCCTTGAATGAAGTTATTAATTGTTTCTCTGATTTCTTCTTTGGCCCACTCATTCTTTAGAATTAGATTATTTAGTTTCCAATTAATTTTTAGCTTATTTTATGTGGTTCTTTATTACAAATAATTTTTATTGCATCATGATCTGAAAAGTATGCTTTAACTACTTCTGCCTCTCTGCACTGGATTGTGAGGTTTTTATGCCCTAGTACATGGTCAATTTTTGAGTATGTGACATGTACCTCTGAGAAGAAAGTATATTCCTTTTTATCCCCATTCACTTTTATCCAGAGGTCTATCATATCTGCTTTTTCTAAAGTTCTGTTCACCTCCTTAACTTCTTTCTTATTTCTTTTGAGGTTAGATTTATCAAGTTCAGAGAGAGGGAGGTTGAGGTCTCCCATTATTTTGGTTTTGCTGTCTATTTCTTCCTGTAACTCCCTTAACCTATCCTCTAAGAATTGCATGTTATACCACTTGGTGCATATATGTTAAACAATGATATTTCTTCATTGTTTATGGTGCCTTTTAGCAGGATGTAGTGTCCTTCCTTATCTCTTTTAATTAAATCTATCTTTACTTTTGCTCTGTCTGAGATTAGGATTGCTACCCCTGCTTTTTTTACTTTAGCTGAAGTGCAATATATTTTGCTCCAGCCTTTTACCTTTACCCTGTGTGTATCCCCCTGTTTCAAATGTGTTTCTTGTAAACAGAATATTGTAGGATTATGGTTTTTAATCCATTCTGCTATCTGCTTCTGTTCTATGGGAGAGTTCATCACATTCACATTCACAGTTATGATTTTTATCTGTGTCTTTTTCTCCATCCTATTTCCCCCCTGTTTATGCTTTTATTTCTCCCTTTCCCCTTCCACTCCTCAACAGAGTTTTGCGTTTGACTGCCACCTTCCTCAGTTTACCCTCCCTCTTTATTCCCCTCCCTTATCTTTACTGTTTTCCACTTGCTACTTCTTCCCTCCCTTCTGACTATCCCCCCCTTTCTCCCCCCTTCCCCTCCTACTTCCTGTAGGACAAGTTAGATTTTTATATTTATCAGGGTATATTATTCCCTTCTTGAACCAGATCCAATGAGAGTAAAGCTCAAATACTGTTCTTCTCCCTCCCTTCTTTCCCTCTACTATAATGTGTTTTTGTGCCTCCTCGTTTGATGTAATTTACCCTTTTCTACTACCTCCTTACTTCTTCTCCCATAACCCTCCCTTTAAATTTGTTAATTATGTTTTTTATCCTTATATCAGTTATTTTATACAGACATCCACAGTCCATGTGTATTCCTTTCAATTGCCATAATAGCTGTACTATTCTCAAGATTGACATATATATATATAACATACGTAAGATGATATAATCCTATATAAAGATGTAAATAATTTGCCCTTATTAATTAATAAGGTTTATGGGGGTTTTTCCCCTGTTTACCTTTTTATGTCTCTCTTGAGTTTTGTATTTGGAGATGAAATTTTCCATTGAGTTCTGATCTTTTCATCAGGAAGGTCTGGAATTCCTTTATTTCATTGAATGTCCATCTCCTTGCCTGAAAAATTATGCTTAATTTTGCTGGGTAGTTGATCCTTGATTGTAGTCCCAGCTCCTTTGCCCTTCAACATATCACATTCCAATTTTTCCTGTCATTTAATGTAGAAGGTGAAAGATCTTGTGTGATCCTTACTATAGTTCCACAATATTTGAATTGTTTCTTTTTGGCTGCTTGCAGTATTTTCTCCTTGACTTTGTAATTCTGAAATTTAGCTATAGTATTTCTTGGTATTTTCAATTTGGGATCTCTTTCAGGGGGTGATCAGTGGATTCTTTCAATGACTATTTTACCCTCTGGTTCTAGGACCTCTGGGCAGTTATCTTTGATAATTTCTTCGAAGATACTGTCAAGGCTCTTTTTTTATCGTGGATTTCTGGTAGACCAATAATTCTTAAATTGTCTCTCTTGGATCTATTTTCCAGGTCAGTTGTTTTTCCAATCAGATATTTCACTTTTTTTCTGTTTTTTCATTCCTTATATTTTGTTTTACTACTTCTTTTTTTAAATTTAATTTATTTAATATATTTAGTTTTCAGCACTGATTTTCACAAGAGTTTGAATTATGAATTTTCTCCCCATTTCTACCCTCCCACCCACTCCAAGATGGCATATATTCTGGTTGCCCCATTGCCCAGTCAGCTGTCCCTTCTGTCACCCCACTCCCCTCCCAACCCCCTTTCCCTTCTTCTCTTGTAGGGCAAGATAAATTTCTATGCCCCATTGCCTGTGTATCTTATTTCCTAGTTGCATACAAAAACTTTTTTTTTTTGTTTTTGAATGCCTATTTTTAAAACTTTGAGTTCCAAATTCTCTCCCCTCTTCCCTCCCCACCCACCCTCCCTGAGAAGGCAAGCAATTCAACATAGGCCACATGCGTATCATTATGTAAAAGCCTTCCACAACACTCATATTGTGAAAGACTATGTTTTGCTCCTTCCTAACCTATTTACTGAATTTTCTCCCTTGATCCTGTCCCTTTTCAAAAGTGTTTGTTTTTGATTACCTCCTCCCCTGTCTGCCCTCCCTTCTATCGTCCCCCCTTTTTTATCTTCTTCCTCTTTCTTTCCTGTGGGGTAAGATACCCATTTGAGTGTGTATGGTATTCCCTCCTCAGGTCAAATCTGATGAGAGCAAGATTTACTCATTCCTCCTCACCTGCCCCCTCTTCCCTTCCTATAGAACCTCTTTTTCTTGCCACTTTTATGCGAGATAATTTACCCCATTCTATCTCTTCCTTTCTCCCTCTCTCAATATATTCCTCTCTCACCCCTTAATTTGATTTTATTTTTTTAGATATCATCCCATCATATTCAATTCACCCTGTTCCCTCTGTCTATATATATATATATATATATATATATATATATATATATATATATATTATACACATACACATATATACATACATACACACACACACACATATATATATATAAATATATATATACACATAGCAATGGTCTCAGCTGTTTGTTGTTTGTGCTGTTGTCTGCCACTTCCCCTGGGGGTGCAAGGGTACATTTGGGCTCCTGGTGTTGACCCCTGCTGGCTCTGCCCCTCTGGGACTCAGGAACTCCCACTGCTCAGCCGCTGAAGCCCTACTTCTGTTTCCTCTATTCCACTGTGTTTTCCCTGAGGAATTCTCTGGGTCAGGGGGGAGGGATTAGAGCCATTTACCTGGCCATTATGTCTTCTGGAAGTTCAGGAACGCATGTTTCATACCTTTGGGCTGCAAGCCTCAGGAGTTGATGTCTCATGGCTGGTGGCACTGCGCTGCTGCCTCTTGTCCCTTTCACATACTCCCGTTGGGAGGCCTGGGGGTCTCTGCCCATTTCGGGTGCCCAGCTTTCTCCCAGCCTGTCTCACTGGTTGGTTTCAGCAGCTGCTTCCATTTTGGTGCTGTCTGGAGCGGCTCTGCATGTGGAGCATTCTCCCAGACTACAGATTCGTCTCGTTGGCCTTTTGGACTCTCCTGGCTTAGAAATTTGCCCCACTCAGACTGCTCACAGTTTCTAACTCTCTCAAATCTGCTCAGATTCACTTTTTTATAGGTATCTGACAGAGCTTGTGAGAGAGCTCCAGTAAGATGTTGTTTTCACGTGGCCCTCTTGGCTCCGCCCTCCAATAATAGCAATAATTATAAGAGAAGGAAGTTCTTGATAAAGGAGCCCTAAAATTCCCTAATGACATTCCACATGAGGCTGCTTAAGGTGGGGGTATGGACTGAGAATGCTCCCTTTAGTAGGCTTATACTGCCCAAGCTTTTGTTTGCTTCCAGGGCTTATATATGTCAGGTCTAGGGGTATTATAAATCATGGTATGTGCTGATGAACTCTCCTGTTTATGAGAAACTTGAATTTGTCTAGGAGTATGATCAGAGTATATCTCTCTTTCTTATGAAAAATCCAAATGGGATCAATATCAACCCTTCTCTCTCCTTAAAAGGGACTGAAATCTCTATTTACATCAGTGTTAAATACACAACAAGGGTATGGATGACTGCTAGAATTTTTGTTTATAATCACACATGGAGACACATATGACAACGTGGGGGGAGAGAGAAAAAGACCCAAATGGGAGGTAAATTAGCACTGATCACATTTGAGTAGCAATTGGGAGGGTTAGATCTCTGTCTTTCCTTCTGTCTCTTACTCCCCTAACTAAGCAGGAAGTAGGGTAGGACCAGCAGTGAGAGTCCCATTATTTCTGCATAGCACTTCAACAAAAGCCCACAAAGGTCCTGGAGAAAGGGGTTAGGGAATCAGGTAGGTAGACTCCCAACACATTGCTCAGCCCTGCCATGGGACGTGTCTGTCCAGGCATGGCACAGGACCTCCCAACATGGTGTGCCCACATCAAAGAAGGCGCTGTGCTCTATATGCAAAGCAGAATTGCAACAGCTCAAAAGAAAAGTGAGATGCTGAGATTTAGAGACATCTCTGCTCCAAATGTTCATATGGACTATTTGTGCCCAACCTGTCATAGAGCCTTCTGAGCTCATATTGGTCTGATCAGCAACAGTTGGACATACTGTACCTTGACCCTGACATAGTGATGTCATTTTGAAGTACAAAAGACTAACCATGTCCTGGGCAAGCTACTTAAATCTCAATCACTCTGAAAAACTCTCTAAGAATAAAGGTTGCAGAAAAGGTGCTAACCTGCACTGATAGAGGGAGTTTCTTTACCTGGAAGGTCCCTATGCTAGTAAAATCACAGATCTAGCCCCTGTCCCTATTTCTATCCCCTATATCAGGCCATAATGCATCTTTCCGTTGCCCTTTGGGTCACAGTAATGACTGTGGAATCCTTTTTAAAATGCTCAATTCACTATTGCTACTGCAACATATCATAGGGTCTTATCTTTAGAGCTGGAAGGGAACTTTTGATCTAGTCCAAACCCCTAATCTCCACATTTTACAGCAAAGAGACATAGAGATTTGCCCAAGGCAAGCCCAAAACAGAGCTAACAAATAGCAAAGAGGTGGTAGATTTGAACTGAGATCCTTTAAATCCAGCTCTCCTTTTGTTACCTCATGTTACCTCAGTGGTGGACTATTTATTATCTCTTTGAGTTATTTTGGAAAATACCAGGACAGATTTCCCTGTATTCAGGAGGAATTCCTATGGGAGGAAGTGGTAGAGAGATTTGAGGTAATATTCTTGAAGAAAAACAATTAGGATACATCATTGGGAGACTGTTTAAGTGCAAGGATTTCAGTAAAGGACCTTAGACTCATGGTGACCCATAACTCAAATATATTAAAATGTCAAGTCAACAGTACTAAATTTAGTTCATTTGGCTGTCATTGTGTCAGCTAAATAGCGGTATTATTGACTGAATTTTTGACTGAGTGGTCAAAGAAATGGCAATGTCTGGTACCAAAATACAATAACAAGAATTCCATATGTAAGATGTATGGAAATTAACCATTGTCGTGCCTTGCATTTGTTAACCATGTATTGGAATGTTATGTTGAATTTTGTTCTCCACTTTTTAAAAAATAGATAGTAAAAACTAGGAGAGGGCCAAGAAAAGAACAATGAAAATGACAAAAAGATTAGAAAATTGCCCTTAAAAGAAAAGTTTAAAGACACTTGAACAGTTTAAGCTGGAGAAAGGAAGAGCAAGAGTCGAATTAAATTATCTTCAAGTACGTGAGAGATTACTTGAAGATAAGAGGAGGATGCTAACAAGTGCATCTCCATTCCAGGAAAGAAGCACATGGGGAAGGGGAGCAGGTTTGAATAGTATAAAGACATAGTTTGATGTAACAAAAGGAACTTCTAGAGTGTAACAGATAAAAAACACTGAGGCAGGCTACCAAAGGAGTTTGTAGGAACTCCACTGCAGAAGACTTGCACAGCTCTGTGGGTAAAATTGTGGGAATCCAGGAGTGGACAAAGCAAGATCTTGAGGGGCTCTTGTTAAAAGGAAAGGGGAAAAAGGAAGGTAAAGCATCATCAGGGGCGTATATGAAGCCCTAGGTCTGAGAGATAAGAATTAAGGTTGGGCTGGTGGTGAAGAGGTAACCCATACGGCTACAAGACCTTTCTTTTGGGTACCACCTTGCATTCATGCCTAGGATCCTAAGATTTGTCCAATTAATGACTTTTCCTGGTTTTCAGCCACCATCATTTCCCTTAGCTTTCCTGGGTTCCCAGTTACTAGGATTGTCCTAAGGGGAAGACTATAGGATTTTCCCTTTCCTTTCACAAAGGCAAAATGACCTCTTAGTGTTTTTAAAGGATCTTTACTATGAAGCATCAGAGGAAAAGCACTTGGAAATGGACCTTCATTCCTTGTAGAAGAGTGGTTGAAGCAAAAATCCTTCATTTATACCCTACTAGAGAACATGCATCACACCTACCTATTACCTATAAGGGCCACATCTAAGTAGAGCTACCTCAGCCATAGGAATTCAGTAATGTTTGCTGCACAATCACTTCCCAACTCTTGGCCTTACTTTCTACAGTTTTAGAAGGAGTTGCACTAGATTCTAGAGTGCTCTGGTTCCTTGGGAGCAAATATACACGTTGGCCTCTTGCTGGGAGGCAAGTGCTACACTTTCATCAGATGATGCCCTAATTCCTTATTGAAGTCAACGTGTGGCCATGACTGCAGGAATGTATAAAAGAGGATTGACTTTTGAATGTCATGGGGTGGACTTTTCTTGAGGATCCTACCCCTTCAGTAAGTTATAAAAGCTGCTGAATGGCTCCACCCTCTATCTTTTTTGAGCCACCCTCTCCTGGGACAAATCTGGCACTAGTTTTCCCTAATACTAACAAACAAAGGAAGGAGGGCATTTTTCTCCCTCTTTCTCTCCTCTTGGCCAATAGCAGTGGAGGCTAAACTCAGTTGTATGGCAGTGAGAACATGTTCTTGCCTTGGTGAACCTGAGAGTGGACTTCACATCCCTGGTTGCTTCTTCCGTTTTCTGTTTCTCTCCCGGAGTAAATGTCGCACACTATTGAGAAATAGACATTTCTGGTTTTGTCATTTACGTAATAAATTTGAGAGTACCTTGGTTTCTGAGTTGGTATCATCTGCCTAGTGGGCTTGTTGCAACTACACCACTTCTCCAAAGAGAAAATGAGTATCAGACTGGCATTTCGAAGTGAAGGACTGAAGAACCATGCCTGATTGACCAGAAGACCTGGACCTTGTGAACTGCCTGGATAATACAAATCACACTTGAATATGAAATATCTGTTTAGTTACGCCTGATAAATGCCTATACTTGATTTGGAGACAGCCTGATTGAATTCTTTCAGGACAACCTTGAGCCCCAATATTTTGTGGTGCATCCTGAACCTAAGCAATAGCACTATAAGAAATGATGAAAAGGATTGTTTCAAAGAAGCCCAGGAAGACTTGTATGAACTGATTAAAAACTGGAGTAGAACCAAGAGAACAATTTATACAATAACAACAGTGTGGAGAAAAATAACTTTGAAAAACTTAAGAACCTCTGATCAACGCAATGGCCAACTGTGGTTCCAGAGGACTCAGGAAGAAACTACCCAATACCTCACAGAGAGGTGATGGCCTCAAGGTGTAGAATGAGACATTATGTAAATAGACAATGGAGGAATTAGTTTTGCACAAATACCTCTATTTGTTATGAGGATTTTGTTTTTCATTTCATCAGTTTGTGGGAAGGAGATGGAAAGAACAGAGGGAAGATCAATTGGGTTGCCAAAGAAAAGAATGGAAAAAAAAGAAAGAGCCACTGAAACATTTTTTAAAATGCACGGAAAAGTACAAAAAGAAGACCAGAGGGAAAGTCAGACAAATAGGATAGCTTTGAAAGTTACATGTTGAATTTATTATATACATATACTTCATATATATGTATGTTATATATATACTTCAATATATTATATTAATAATAGATAACATGCTTATATACACTTAAAGGAAAAGTGAGCTGTTCATAACAGATTTACAGTTTCATGTACAATTCTCTTTTTTTGTTTAATTTCACATTTGGAAATACTCATTGTATTTAGTGTTTAAGTTCAGAATAAATAAAGATTTTTAAAAATCTGTTTAGCAAAGTTGTCTTTATTGCCTAGAAGAGTATGACAAGTGTGATGATTTGTTGTATGTCTTAAGTATTTGTTAATGTGAATTCTTTGTTAATGTGAAATCTTGTTAAAATTTGTTAAGGAGTTGTTTGCATTTTGAGTGTAAAGGCACATTGGTATATACCCAGATCATCTAAGATGGAGGCACCCATGTGGGAGAAATGAAGGACCTACTTCTTGCAGAAGACATTCTGTGTTTATGGTTATGGTGGGAATGGCTTCTTTCCATTGGCTACATAGCCAGAGCTGTCTATCTTTAAAACTACCAGAATGGAACAGTGACCTTCTTTTTGGTAGCATCCAGTGGTGAAAGTCTTATTCACCCACAGCGTGGGTACCATATACTAAGCTGGATAAGGAAAAGGACTTTCCCCTTCTTTAAGGTCTTGTGACCCTAAGGAATGGGTGTTTTTTTTTTCTGTTTCATTGCTCCTTTTCAGTTCTAGGTGTATAGAGTGGAGTCCTAGACCCAAGATCTCAAGCCACAAGAACCTCGGCGCCTGAATTCTAGGCTGGATGCTGCTGCCAGCCCAGCAAGGAAGCCCTGAAAAGTTAGTGTCCTAGAAGACAAACCCAGGGGAGCTTTGGACTTGGAACTTGGTGGAACTAATTCGATATAGGAAATGAGTTAAGCTGTGAATCTAATCCTTTCTCCTTCCCAAACATTGAGGTGATACATGCGTTGGGGGGGTGGGGTGTGTGAAGGGGCATTATGCCCCTGAGGTATTAGATAGAAATGTTTGTAGGTTTGCTTTTGCTGTCTTTGAAGTCAATATCTCTTTATAAAAGTTTCTCTGACCGTAAGTGGTTAAATGGAACTGGGATGTTTAGACCCCTTAAAACGGGAGAACACGGTTAGTGGGGGCATGAGCCAATAACAGAGTGAGAGATCCCCTAACTCCCCTATTGGTACTGGAGAACCCTGAGGGCGGGGTGAAATCAAGGATGTGCTGGTATGTGTGTAACAACTCGGGGCGGGGTAATGTACTCCCAATGTACTTTTAAGTTTAATCTAAATTATTAACCCTTTAAGTCTTGACATTCTACAAAACAATAAGTCAAGCCCTGATTTTGAGGATTTATTTGTGGATTACTGAGTGAATGTTCACACTTAAAATTTGTCAGTTTTTTCAGCCTTTTCTAGCTGGCTCCAGCACACTCTTGAATGAAATGTAGCACATCTGGCCTTTAGGCAGACTGGGCCAGAGTAACCACTATTATGTAAACATTTCTTTTGTGGTGAGGGAAATAAATAACTGTCCTGTCCCTGATATCTACTTTGCATGTTAAGTATCATGAGGTTCTGGGGGCATGGGTGGGAAGAAACAAAGTAACTGATGTAAAGTCTGAACAAGTTGCAAAAGTTCTTTTAGTTTAATCCTGGCCCTCAGTAGTACCTAGGGGACTTGCACAATATGCTTTCCTCTTGGTTAATTATTTGTGCTTCATCTTGTCTTTGATATGAATCCAGTTCTGATTCCCTTACCAAAGACTTCACTGTTGTTTCTCAAGCTTCCAGGATCTACAGTTATGGAAGCAGAAGTCAATGCCCCTTCACACACCACTCCACCACCCCAACACATGTACTACCTCAGTGTTTGGAAAGGGGAAGGGATTAGATTCACAGCTTAACTCATTTCCTATATCGAATTAGTTCCACCAAGTTCCAAGTCCAAAGCTCCCCTGAATTTGTCTCCTGGGACACTGACTTATCAGGACTTCTTTGCTGGGCTGGCAGCAACACCCAGCCTAGAATTCAGGCGCCAAGTACTTGCTAGGGCAAGTACCTCTTTCCTATAGTCTCCCCAGTCTAGACCTTCCACAGTAAAGTTCTTCTAGCTATCCTTTGTTCCTTAATCATGAAAAGACTTCTAAAGTTTCTTAATGCTCCTCACCCTTGGATTTAACCCTGATGTCACCTCTTCTTTCCCTTGGTGATCTTTATGCTCTGGCTCCCGATCTTTCTCTGTCCTCAATCTCTCCTTCCATTCTTTTGCTTGAAGTAGTCACTTCTTTGTGAATGCCTTGTGAAGGGCTGTCACAGGGAAGAGAGATAGTTTATTCTTAGAGCCCAGTGTTAGTCAGTCAAAAACTTTTTTTAGGCACCTACTATGTGCCATACACTATGCTAAGCACAGGGGATACAAAAAGAGGCAAAAGACAGTCCCTGCTCTCAAGGAGTTCCCAATACAATAGTGTGTTCTCCATCACTGATGGTTTTCAGGTGGAAGCTAAATGACCACTGGGAAGAAATGTTGTAAAGGACTTTCCTGCTTGGATATAAATTGGAATAGATGATCTCAGAGGTACCATCTAATGCTAAGATGTTGTAACACACTGGCCTTCAATCTCTGATTCATAGTACCAGAACTCTATGAGTCTGGGATCCTTTGTTCCTCAAAAATGCTCTGAGGTAGCAGAAATACTGAAGCGTATGAGTATTTAAAATAGAAGAAACCACCCAGACAGATGACCCACACTACGGAAAAGAAGAAGTAATGTGGTTAATAACTGACAGGTATACAGAGCATTAGTCTGTAAAATGTTGACCTTCATTTGACCTTCATGTGATGAGGTAGGACTATTATTAACCCCATTTTATAGATGTAATAGAGGTCTGACACATGTGCAGATACCATCAGCTTGTTCAACTAATGTCACCTTTACTTGGAGGATGCCAGGTAGCTGCTTATGGCAGAATTGTGATGGTACAGATGACTCAGAGAAAGTGTGGAGCCAGAAAAACACATTCCCTAGATGAATAAACTAAAGTTCTGAGAAGTTAAATGATTTGTCTTGTCTCATATAGACAGGACATATCTGAGTCAGGATTCCAATCTAGGCCTTCTTGACTCCAAGTCCAATAATACATCCATTATCCAACAATACCACCTGCCAAGAATAAGGAAAAGAACGAAAACCTGAAGTTATTTGTCTATAAGCAAATAAGTATGGGATAAATTATTGATATTTTATTTATTTGATGGTGGAAAAGGAATTGTAATTGTTTGTACTATGGAGATACCTTAAAAAGAAATATTCCATGTGTTTATGTGACTCAAGCTCTGTAAATCTTTGACAAACAATGGTCTTAGTTATATGTGTGAGGCATTGCTATATCTGCAGTCAGATGTCTGTGTCAGATGACCTCTTAAGGGTCCTTCTCATTCCGTGATTCTTTTGTTAAAATTAGGATTGTACTTTATTTCTATTTCCTAAAATCAATTATAACACAACAATGAGTCATTCTCCACCCAAGGCCAGCTAACTATTTTTCAGCTCTTGTAGCATAAAGATTTGGCCCAAAAGCACAAAGCTGTTTTCTACTTGGCTCTGTTTATTTCCAACAAAGTTTCTAAAAGGTTGCCAATGTAGTCTATGGTCTCATTCCACACTCCACACTTTTATCTCTCCTTCTTTCCATCCTTCTCCCTACTCTCCACTCCTCTTCACTGGCAAATCTTCTCAGCTTGACTAGCTGTTTAATCAATGTCTCCCGTTTATTATCAGAGAATGCCACATTGTCTCATCAAGGAAGTGACACAGAGCCCAAGTCCAGTGTTTATATTCAGAGTTTTTGTTGTTGGCTGAGAGTTTGAATGCTGTGCTATTCACAGTCTTCTTTTACAGTTTCGATTTCAAAACTATTGTTCCTGTCTAAATGATTGCAAAGAAAATGCTGGATTTGGTGTTCAAAATTAGACCTTGCAGGGAACAGGTAAAGTGTCTTAGATAACTTAACTCCTGGCAAAAGAGAATACTTAAAAGCAATGTTTTGTTTTGCAGAAAAAGTTAGGGACTTTTATTCTTTTAAATTGCATGTGTCATAGAAAATTACCGAGCAAATGCATTAATGAGCACAAAGCCCAAGTAATCCACAATAAAATATTCCTTAGAAAAGTTTCTTGAGATATTTTAGTCAAAATTCCGATTTCATGATATGATTCCATAGTTGAAATACTGCCCAAGACTATTCTGGTCTTTGTGACTATGCAGCAGGAATTAGGCATGATTTATGAACTTAGTATGAATTGTCCCCTAACTCCATGGAACTCTCACAAAAACTCTGAGTTGGAGAAGACCTCTGAGGTCACCTAATTCGACCTCAGTAGGACTCCCCAGAAGAAGAGACCTACCACCATATACCAGCAGCTGAGCTGAGATCGAAGGGAGGCAAATTTCGAATGGGAGGTGATGAAATTGCCTGGGTCCCACTCTGTTGAAGAAACAGCAGGAGCCTCCTCCAGCCTCTACTTAAATACCTCAACTTGTAAGGAACTCGTAATATCTGGAAGCAGCCTGTTCATTCCAATGTGGAAGAGGGATTAGATTTATTATTCTTAGTCCCAGAAAGAACAAGGAACAATGTATGAAAGTAGCAAAGAAGCAGATGTAGACTTCATGTAAGCCTAGGATTGGCAGTGGTGGTTTGCTTCTAGTAGTCTGTGGGTTATCGTATTTGGCTGAGGAGGACAGCTAGTTACTTTTCTTGGCAGGCCCCTACTCTCACGTGGGCAGCACCCTTTTTTCCCCTATTTCTTCCATTAAGACCATCACTTTCTCTTCAGTCAATGCTCTTGGCCTTGGTCCTGTGGAAGATGGGATTCTTTTTGTTTGTTTTTCTTATGCCGAATTTAACAAAGATGAAAAAAAAAGATGCCATAACCCACACCCAAAACTATGAGTATTTTCATTTACAAAGTAGAACACAAAAAGATTGTATATAAAACTGTGAATCTTAATTTCATACCATGTGATTTTTAAAATAGTATATAATAAATTCAACATATTGCACCATCAAGACTATCCTGCTTGTCTAGATGCTTTGTTCTGTCCTAAGTATATTTGGAAAAATACTTCAGTGAACCACTTTTTTTCTTGTTTTTTTTTTTCCTTTTTGACATCACTACCCCAATTAAAATAAAAACACAAGTAACAAATCAGCATAGTTGAACAAAATAAATCCATACATTAGCCATATCCAAAAATATATGCCTCATTCTCCACCCTGAGTCATCACCTCTCTGTCAGGAGGTGGGCAGTATGCTTCATCATTGGTCTTCTGGGTACACAGTTTGGTCATTGCACTGATTAAATTTCTCAAAGTTGTTTTCTCTTTATTGTGTTGTCCTGGTATAAATTCTTCTGGTTTTGCTCATTTCACTCTGAATCAGTTTATACTTCCAAGGATTCTCTGAAATCACTTCTTTTATCATTTCTTACAGAGTTATAATAGTCCCTTACATTCATATGCCAGTTTGTTTGGCCATTCTACACTTGATGGGATTGCTTCCATTCTTAGTTTCTAGTTCTTTTCTTTTTCCTTTTAATCCCTTTTCATTCCTTTAATCTCAGAATGAGGAAGTTTATTTTGCTTTCATTTGTTTTCTTCCCAGTATTATACTCTCTTTTAACCCTGTCTTTCTTATCTCTGTTTCCCTGTTAATTCTGACATATTTCTATGCCATCTATATTTATATATAAGTATGTGTGTTTTCAATACTGTTTCATTGGATTAGATAACCATGTTGGTCATTTCATGATTCTCTTCTCCTTCCTTCTTCTGTGTTTGTGTTATCTTCTCTTACCTATTGTAATTATGAGAAACAAATTCCACTACTTTCTTTTACCTTTC
This sequence comes from Trichosurus vulpecula, assembly GCF_011100635.1. Taxonomy (NCBI): domain Eukaryota; kingdom Metazoa; phylum Chordata; class Mammalia; order Diprotodontia; family Phalangeridae; genus Trichosurus; species Trichosurus vulpecula. Next base: position 142,311,648 of record NC_050573.1, read on the forward strand.
TATGCTAGTTTGTCCCTTTTCTTTCTTCTCCTAAGACCTGCAGAATAGAACCAATCCAACCCCAGGTCCTCTGTTTTTCTTGTTTAATTTCCTCAATAACTTTAATGTACTAAAGGAGGTATTCTTAACCTTTTTATGTCCCAACTCCTTTGGCTGTCTGGTGAAACCTATGGATCCCTGCTCAGAATGTTTATAAATACATAAAATAAAATGCATAGTTGTGAGGATTGGTTTACTTCCTGGGCCCCAGCTGACAGAAGTGATTCCATGTTTGACCACTATAATCCACCTATATACCAGTTAAGTCCTTATTTACTCTACAACTGGTATGGTCAGGTACATTTAGGGCTAGGAATTCAAAGTTAATCCTAATTATAGTGGCATTGTGATTGATAAAGGGGGGTTGCAGTCTAGACCACAGGGTGATTGACTGACTGCCCCTAAGGCACCCCTCCCACTCAGTCCCTTTGAAACTGCCCAACAGAAACAGTTATAAGGACAAAGACCTAGGAAGTCTGGTTCTGAATTAGGGTAAATAGCCCAACGTATGCCTGAACCAATGCTGCCACATGGCTTTAGGACTATAGAAAGAGGGAGACATCCTTTTGTATGCCTGTACCTAAGCTGCCTTATATTCCTTCTTGGTTCCTCCTCACCCATGATCCCTTCACAATAGAATAGAACAAAATAAACCCATTATATTGAAATATGATTTTCAGAGTATTTTTTAAAATAAGTTTACACACCCTATGTTAAGAACCCTTGTTCTAAAGGGACAGTTTTTTTTCTTTCCCATTAGAATGTTAGTCTTTTAACATCATACAGCCCTTTCCAATAGCTTAAATAAATTTAACCTTTGTAGGTCTCCCTTGATTCCAATATTTGCATTTAAAAGTTTTTACTTTGGGCAGCTAGGTGGCGCAGTCAGTAGAGCACCGGCCCTGGAGTCAGGAGGACCTGAGTTCAAATCCGGCCTCAAACACTTGACACATGTACTAGCTGTGTGACCTTGGGCAAGTCACTTAACCCCAACTGCCCTGCCAAAAAAAAAAAAAAGCAAAAAAAAAAAGTTTTTACTTAGTCTGATCCTTTCATCAGGAATGTGGAAAGTCCTCTATTCCATTTTTTTCCCTTACAGGATTATATGCAACTTTGTAGGGTAAGTTATTGTCTTCTTTTATGTGTTCTAATTACAACAAATTTCATCATCTTCTTCTACCTTTCTACACTAGTTTGTGTAGATTTGTTCTGTGAAGTTTAGATTCAGTCAAAGGGCCACACTTGAGGACCTAGAGGGCCACATGTGGCCTTGAGGCCACAGGTTCCCCACCCCTGCCTAGATCTTTGAGGTTTAGAGTGTTGAATCTTCAGGGTCCTCTATGGAGTGTCAAGAAAGGGTGCTAGGGAACTGGGAGCCCCTGGGCCTGGAGCATAATAGTTTGATAGCTGCTGTACCTATGTTGATCACTTGACAGGCCCAGTTGCTTCTAAAATCCCTACTCTGATTTGGGTTTTTTTTGGGAGGAGAGGGTGTCTTCTAATCTTGCTGATTTAGGATATATGGCTTGCAGGCTACAGATGTCCCTAGTTCATTTCCAGTCAGGTTGGGAGCCTTCCTTCTGTTGGTCTATGCTGGTTTTTCTGGTGGGCTTCCTATTGCCTATAGGCTCTTGCTAACTTTCTGTGCAGTTCTGGAGTGGACAGTAAGTGGAAGTCACTTACTGAAGTGTCTTGTTGGATTTCTTGATCATTTTTTGATCTTGAGCTATTTTCAAGTTTTTTCCTGGAGTAAATATATAGGACTTGGGTTGCCTATCTCTGTTTAGGCAACCATCTTGGTGAGAATTCTGATTTTCCTTTAATACCTACTCTGGGGATGGAACAATGGGAAATGGGAGGAGCCACATCCTATAACAAACACATCTAGCAATCTGCAGAGGGTCCAGATTCATTTGCTCTTTTCTAAGCTTGGGAAGCTACAGAAATATGTATCAATTATGTCTAGCTCTGAGCTCCTACCTGGGGAAACCCCTGGTGTTTGTAAAGAGGACTTCTCTGTAATTGGCCCACAAGCCTCCCTTTCAGTTGTCTTTTTAATTCTGGTTTCTAACCTCATCACTCAAAGGAAACTTCTCTCTCCAAAGTTATCAGTGATCTATTAATTCCCAAATCTGATGTTCTTCTCTTTGTCCTCATCCTTCTTACTCTGTTGGATGCATTGGATATTATTGGCCATCCTCTTCTCCTGGATACTCTCTCCTAGTAAGGCTTTTGTGATACTGCTCTTTCCTGGTTCTCCTTCTAACTATCTGAGCACTCCTTCTCAATCTCCTTTAATGGCTCATCATCCGTATCATACCTCCAGTTGTGCATGTTCCCTACAGTTCTCTCTTGCTCCCCCTTTTTTTCTCTCTGTACATTTTCTCTCTTGGCAACCTCATCAGCTCCCGTAGGTTTAATTATCATCGGTATACAGATGACATTCATAACTATGTCATCTGTATCTATATCTATACTTACATATACATGCATGCATTCATGCATATGTATATTATGTATATGTGTATTTATCTCTGACCCTAGTCTCTTCTCTGAGCCCATGGCCTATATCACCATTTTCCTAATGGACATTTCAAACTGGATATCCTGGAGATACCTTAAGCTCAACCTGTTCAAAACTGAACTCATCATCTTCCCTCCAAAAGCTACCTCTCTTCTAAACTTTCTTATTTCCATTAAAAGTACTACCATGCTTCCAGTATGCCAGGTTCATAACCTCACTATTTTTCCAGACTCTTCACTCTTTCTCATCTCCCAGATAGTTGCCGGATCTTGCTGTTTCTCTATAACATCTCTCACAACGACACACACAACTGCCACCTTGCTTCAGACCATCATCACCTTTTGCCTAGATTATTGCTACAGCCTCCTAATTGGTCTCCCTGCCTCAAGTATCTTGCCGCTCTATTCCAACGTACATATACCTGCAAAAGTAATTTTCCTTAACTGAAAATCTTGTTCTGTGACTCCCCTACTCAACCAACTCCAATGATATCCTATTGCCTATTGGATAAAATATAAATTCATCCTCCCCAGCCTGGCCCCACCTATCTGTCCAATCTCATTGAACATTACTCCCCCTGCTACATTCTGTGATCCAGCCAACTTCCAGTAACTTTCACACTATACCTGAACTCTTTCTTGTCTTTGCCTTTCTACTGGCCATCCTACCTACCTAGAAGGTATGGCCTCCTTATCTCTCTTACTTCTTTTCTTCTAAGATGAATCTCAAGCACCATCTTCTTTAGGAGACTTTTCCTGATCCTTCCAATTATTAGTGCCCTTCCTCCCAAACTATCTTGTATTTAATTACTCATATTTATATTTAATATATTTTAATATACTTATATTACTTGTTCTTATATTTAATGTACTTTGCATATGTTTGCATTTATTAGCTTTATATTTATGCCATGTATATATACATATGTATATAAGTGTGTATGTGTGTATATATACATATATGTATATGTGTGTATACATATGTATGTGTATATATGCATATACGTATATATGTGCATATATGTATGTATGTGTACACACACACACACACATACTTTTTTTCTCCTCCATTAGGTTGTAAGCTCCTTGTGAGCAGGGATTGTTCCATTCTTTCTATTCATATTCCCACTGCCTACCACAGTTATCTAGCACATAGTAGGACCTTAATAAATACATACTGATTGATTGAATTGATTGGGGTTAAGTTCTACAGTGAAGTGAGGTTTTTGAAAATAAAGTGGTCTATCTTACATACGGTCATGTTTTTCTTGAAAACTATATTCCCCATTAGGTTGTGTGGTAGCTTCAAAGCATCTTGACATCCACTCAGTTGCCATAGTTTCTCAAATGAAATCTACTGAGAAAAAGGCTTTGTGTGTGGGGTGGGGGGTGGGGGCAGATATTGATGAGAATTGAAGGGCCATGACTGGGCAATGATAGTGAAAAGACAAGACAATTCATGGCTGGGACCTACACACCATGATCAAAAACATGCGTAGTCAGGACTCCAGAGCAGACCAGAGGAACACCTATGGGAAGTGGCAGCAGTGCCCCTGATTATCTGTATTCAATACCAAAAAGCTCCCCAGAATAAAATAAGGTTGCCTTTCTACTTTATCTGAATGACTGAGGGGTCTATCCCTTTTTCATTGTATTAAGGAGACAGAAGTCTGGGGAGTCAGTGACACTGCCCATATCTCTTTTCCGCTGTGTTAAAGATGCTACAGGGAGCGCAGGGGAAGTGGTAGGCCCAGCTTCCAGGCACCAAGAGCTTAGCCAAGTGGTCACCTTGACGAGTAGTGGAGAGAACATTTGTGGCTTAACATTGTTACTTACCTTGCATTTGTTTTAAGTGAATGTCCTCTTCCCCACTGTCAAGTAACATCTCTAATTGTGCTTACAGGTCAAAGAGATTCAGTGGAAAAATAGGCTCTCATCCACCGTGGTTTTGAATAGATGACAGATCCAAACAGGTCCTAAGAATGTGAATGTGGCAGTGGGGCACAGGTGATATAAGGTGTTATAACTCCCCTGAGTAATGTCCCCCTGGGCTCATTTTCCCAACTCACACAAAGCACTGGCAGGTTGGATTCCTAGGAGGCAATGACAACTCCTATTTGCCCCAGAATCCTACAGGGTAGCCTGAGGGACCGAGGATTCTCATCCAGTCATTCATGACTCCCCATCTAATGTACTTTTTCTGGTATCTATTAATCATTCGATATCATTTAGCCAGAGTTAATTAGCTTTGACAACTGGGTATTTACTAAGTAAGCATAGCCAGGAGAGTTGTTATAGAAAGCTACCCTCCAAGGAGTTTGCCATGTGGGAACACACAGAGAACACACGTGGCTCACACCTTCTTGTCCTGAGACTCCTTTTATCCACTCTAGGAGTCCCCAGTAAGTTTGCTTCTGTGTGTGCTTCTGTGCGAAAGGATAGGTCAGTCCCTTGCTTGTAGGACACAATGATCAGCTGCTGGGTCGAATTTGGTGAGCTGCTGGGAACACCCTTCCCCATTTGGCCACGATGTATCTTCAAGTGTTTCACGCTAATTCGATTTATTAACATTTTTCTCTATTACTTTTAAAAATCTAAACAGTCATCAAAATAATATATCAAGCCCTGATTTGTTTGCTATTTCCAAGGTATAAATACACACTGAAAATTTAATAATAAGCTTTCAGGTCAGTTGCTCCCTGGCCCCCGCCCCCGCCCCCACATACACACACTTAGGTCTCTTTGTGCTTATTCTTTGTTGGCCATAGGTGACTGAGGACCCTGTGAGCTCCAGAAGGCCAGAAGAGCCAGCAGAGATCCAGCAAATGGAGTCATCAGCAAAGACCATCAGAGCCTGCAGCAGTATTAGCTGAGTCTGGTAGTTATCCCCAAGGGGCAACCCCCTTGACTTAATCCAGTAGTGAATCAGCCCAGCAGCTGATCATATTTTAGATATGATGCAAATTTTAAAAAACCATTAAAGGGTTAAAGAAAGTAGATTTGGTCGGGGGGGGGGGGGGTGAGTGGGGGGACAGCACTGAGTAATTTTTTTTAAAGGGGGCTGTAGGCCAAATAAGTTTGGGAACCTCTGCTCTAAGGACTCAGTCCTCATTGGCCAGTCCTTCATTACACCTATAATTAAACAATTTATCTGCTTATGTTTGCAAATCAGAACCAACTGTCACAATTTAAGTCACTCATAACTCCTGAACTCAAAGAATGACCCTGTTCAGATGTCCACCTCCATCCATTCCCCCAGGTTCTTGTGGATGACATTTCTGTAACACTTTACAATTTCCACTATTCTTAACATTTTATGAAGTAGGTAGTGCAAATATGTTTATCCCTGTTTAAAAATGAGGAAACTGGGGCTCAGAAAATCTAAGTGCTATTTACACAGGTCCCTCAACTACTAAGTGCCCGAGTCAGGATGCAGATGTAGGTTCTCTTGATTCCAAGTCCTGCTTTCTTTTCCCTATGTTACATTGCTTCTGTGCGGTCAAAAGGTCTCGTTTTGAGTCCTGACTCTCCCACTTACTAGCTCACGAGATCCTAGAAAGGACTTTCAGGATTTACAAAGACTTTGCCAAGAAAATCCCAAATGGAGTCAAAAAGAGTCAGAATGACTGAAAAATGAGTGAACAACAACCGCCATCCCACCTCAAAATAAATGGTTATATATGTATGTATATGTGTATTTGGTTTTTTAATCTATTTGTTCATTTATTTATTTATTTTTAGGAACCTGACCCAACAGTTGTACAAGACCAAAATAACTTACAAACTAACGCCGATCAGTGATTTCCACTGATAACAAGAGAGCTGCTTTCTTAACCCTGCTTTAGGCCACTGGCTTGTGGTCCTGAAGAATTTTTCAGGGCCCTGCAAGGTACCTTTATTGCAGATTGTTAAGGGCAGACAACCTCATCTAATTGATCTTTGTATCTTTTTCTGCCCTCCCTGAGGTCCTCCTCTGATACTTTACTTCTCCTAGCACTAACCTTAGCTTCTGGAAGGCTCTGCTAGAGTACACAGTCCCTGGGGAAGTCCTAGCAAGTTGGAAAGTGTCAAGCAGGCACCTGGGAATGCACTGCATCAAGACCAGTCTAGTCATATTCAGAGGCTCATCACCAGATTCAGCTCAGAATAAATTTTCTGGCCACAGCAAAATAGGGCTGTGACCTGCACTAACTGCAGAAATTAAAGATTCTTGAAGCATGGAAGTATGTAATGACCTTTCTCGGTGTCTAGTCTAATTTGTTAAACAAGAGGTTAGATTGAAAGGAGCTGGGTGAGTGAGCTAAGCTTGGGCAAGAGCTGGCTCAGGTCCAAGGATGTGAAGTCTGATAACATACACACCAGGTGGCTTAAAGGAAACTGTGAGGAATGTCTCCCCTCCTCTACCCCCACTCCCAACCCCTCTTTGATAGGGTATGTGCCAGCATTCCAGAGGCTGATTACTGGTTATCTAGGACCAGAGCAGGCTACTTTACTTAGAGGAGAGGGAGCCATGCTCTGCAATGAAGGAAAAAGGAGACCTAGGAAAGGACAGAAAGGAGGCTGACTTATGGCTATTACTAAGAGAAGGGAAGGAGGGCTACATTCAGCCAATAAATAATAACAATAAAAGCTAACACTTATATAGCACTTACTATGTGCCAGGCACTGTGCTAAGGGATTTACAATTGTGATCTCATTTGATCCCCTCAAGAAACCTGGCAGGTAGGTACTATGGTATTAGGTATCATTTTACAGAAGAGGAAACAGAGGCACACAGAGGTTAAGTGACTTGCCCAGGGTCACTGCACTAGTAAGTTTCTGAGGCTGGATTTGAACTCAGGTCTTCCTGATTTCAGAACCAGCATTCTATCCCCTCCCTACCAATTAAGTGGCTACTAAGTTCGATGAATTGTTAAGCATTGAGGATACAAAACAAGACATAAGACAATCCCTGCTCTCAAGGAGCTCTTGGTCTAATGAATGTAAACAAGCTGTGTGTAGGATAAATAATGAGTTGAGGGAGGAGAAATGAAAAATAATCAACAGAAGGAAAGGACTAGAATTAAGGGGGATTGGGAAAGACTTCCTGTAAAAGGTAGGATTTTAGCTGGGACTTTCAAGTCATCAGAAAGCCAGGGAAGCCAGGAGGCAGAGATGAGGAAGGAAAGCATTCCATTGATGAGGGATAGCCATCGCAAATGCTGAGAATTGAGATGTGAAGTGTCTTGTTCAAGGAAGAGCAAGGGGGCCAGTGTCACTGGATCATGGAGTATGTGTAGTGGTGTAAGGTGGTAAGAAGGCTAGAAAGGTGAGGGGTAAGGGTGGGGGGCGTTAGGGAGGGCAGGTTAAGGACTTTGAACTCCAGAGGGAAACAGATTGACAGTAAAATACTTTAGTAACTAAAGCTTAAAGAGCATGTTTCTGAGTGAGGAATTCTATGTCCCCACCCCACCTCCATCCTGGAATGCTCCCCCTCCTCACCTGGGCCTCTTGTCTTTCTCAGTTTCCTTGAACACTTGGTTCAAATCTCACCTTCTGTAAGAGACCAGTCTGAAGAGCTCCACTTCTACTGGGGGCTTCCCTCGGAGATTATCTTACATCTAAATGGGTATATATCTTGTATGCACATTTTTCCCCCTTGTTGTCTTCCCCCTTTAGATGGTTGGCTCCTGGAGGACGAGACCGTTTTGTTTCATTTTGTTTGTATCCCAAATGTTTGAATAGTGCTTTGCAAATAGTAAGCTCTTAATAAGTGTGTGGTAGTTTCCATTTCTGTGAGGTGGTTCTGTTTCTGTCCTTTTACTGCTGTTTCTTTATATTACTTAATGTTGTCAGCCCTCCAGTCATTTCTACAAGAGATGCTGGGGGAGAGGGAAACTAAGAACTTTTTAAAAATCACAATTTATGAGTTGGAAGGGACCTCATAGAAAACGAGGGTAGTGATTAAGAATTCCTCCTACAACATGCCTCACAGGTGCTCCTCCAGCCTCCGCTCAAAGGCCTCCAATGAGAATCAACCCACTGCCTTCCTTGGCAGCATATACCATTTTTGGATAACTCTGTTAGGCTATTTTTCCCAGTTGTTTAGTCCTTTTAGTCATGTCTGACTCTTTGTGACCCCATTTGGGGTTTTCTTGGCAAAGATACTGGAGTGGTTTGTTATTTCCTTTTCCAGCTCATTTTGCAGGTGAGGAAACTGAGGCAAATAAGGTTAAGTGACTTGTCCAGAGTCTCACAGCTATTAAGTGTATGAGGCCAAATTTGAACTCAGGAGGATGAATATTCTTGACTCCAGGCCCAGAACTCTATCCATTGCACTTTCCCTTATATCAAGCCTAAATCTGTCTATATAATAGCCCTTGTAATACCTGAAGATGAGAATTAACTACTCTTTTAGCCTTCTCTTACTTGAACCACTGTTTCGTTAGGTAATTCTCCTTTGGAATAAAGATGATGGTGGTGGTGGTGGTAATGATGGTGAAGATGATGACGATAACTAGCATTTATATAGAGCTTTTTTTTTTTTGCAAAGTACTTTTACATATTTTGGGAAAACTTCACTTCAAACACCATTTCAGACATTAAACTATTTGTGTGACCCTGAGCAAGTTACAGCCTCTCTGGGCCTGAGCTTCTTTGTCTGAAAAATGGCAATGAAAATAATAAGAATTCTGTTTAACAGGGATGTTGTTGGGACTACATGAGATAATACATGCACAGTACTTTGCAGACCTAGTAGTGCTGTGTAGTTGTTAGCTATTATTACATTGTTGTTTGTCCTTTCCTGAACAGGACCAATGACATCAGGAAGGTGATGTCATACCTTTCAAGTGAATTGGATTTAAGGGAGGCAGTGCTGTCCAAAGTCAACAGCCTCACTCTCTTCAGAGCCATCTGGTCCAGTGGCAAGATATAGATCAGGATGACCAGAGATGTTCCCGGATGCAATGGAAGACCTTGGCCTTTTAAAACTAAGATCTTTCCCAGGTTTCAGTTTGTCTGAGGCAACGCCCATTTGGTGATTAAAGCAAGGTAAGAAATGAAGCAAAAAAAAAAATGGTCCCTTTACCTAGTCCAAAAAAAAATCAATCTGGGAGGGGAAGATCCTCAGGGTTAAAACAGAAACAATTGCTATTTACACTCTGGGCCATCAAAACACAAACAATGACCAAGTGGGGCTTAGGCTAGGACCAATTGTCAGCTGTTAAACCTGAAAATTTTGGTTGAAGGAAACAACAGAGCTAGGTGATAGAAAAATCCATGTTGTTTATTATTTTCCCTTAAAGCATAGCGAAGCTAGCTTACTTGTACGTACAAGGAGTCAGAGCTTAAAACTCTGGCTGCTTGAACAAAGCAATGAGAAAATTTATATGCCTTATTTTAGCAGACCTAGCAAGCCTGTATTACCTCATTTTTTATGACCCCCATGTATGTTTAACCATGATACAAGAAGAGGATTTTCCTTAATGGAAAGAATGTTGACAAAGGTCAGTTAATATTAAGCGAGGTAGTCTCTCTTGGGTTTAGGGTCTCATCCCTTAATGGCTAACAGGTATCTGGCCTTGTTGACAGTGGTAAGGGTATTTCCTGAGCAAACTTTTAGAGAGAACAAAGAAGCGCAGGTCCTGGATCTTCATCCAGTTACTCATTAATTCAGGCTCTGGGTCTAGTTGAAATTAAAAATGATATAAAATAGTATAATATTTTCCACACAGCCAATCAGTGAAAGCCAGAGTGATTTGGATTTAAGGCATGGTTCGTAAAAAAAAAAAGAAATCTAGCCCATAAACCCCCGGATAACTTGCATGTTTTCAGTGATTAAAATTTATATTCCTTTGGGTAGAGCACCCATAGGTAAGGGTCTGATGGTAATAATAAAGATGGTAGACGTTTATATGACTGTAGCATTCCCTAGTGGTGGCCTCTTTAGGACATATTCAGTTGGCATTCTAGTCAAACACATGCATTTCTCCCCTCTTCAAAGCAAGTGCAGACATCATCTGATTAGCTCCTATCAGCCATGATGATTCAGGAATTTGTAGTATGTGCTGACAAAACCTTTTTTCGTTGACTACTTAGTGAGCCAGAACTTTGTGGATATTCTAAAGGAGTGACTGACCCCTTCCTTTCTGATTTAAAAGGATTATTTGGAGCTACATTTGAGAGAGTCAGAAAAGTCAGGGAATCAGGTGGGGAAATAGAGCATGAGCACATGTCCATACTCTTGACTGGAATGCCAACGAAGCGTGTCCTAAGCAGTACATAATGTTTGAAGATCTGCAAAGCACTTCACATATATCGTCTCATCTGATTTCTACAACAACTCTCTGACTTGATTGTTATTATTATTTTCATTGTACCGATGAGGAAACTGAGGCTGAGAGAGTTTAACTAACTCACCTAGAATCACACAGCTAGTAAACATATGAAATGAGAGTCAACACCAGATTTTCCTAACACCCAGTCCAACACTCGATCCACTCTATTGCACTGTTTCTCTAATGGAAACCAGTACTGGGTTTGGCGTCCCAGCTATGCTCTTCACTACCTGTGTGATCTTGGACAAGTTTTGACTTCTCTGGGACTCAGTTGCCTCATCTGTAAAAGTAAGCGGTCGAGTTAGACGACATCTAAGATCCCTCTCACTTCTAAGTCCTGAGGTCATGTGATCAATGATGTATGTCAACGGCCGTAGTGCTCTTGACCATAACATGAGCAGTTGCTGATCAGTAGCAATTTAGGAGAAGGGTAATGGACTCTGATGCTTAGCATAGAGCATATACTACGAGCTTCACAAACAAGATACGTTTGTTGGATAATTGGATAGATGAACAGACAGGCTAGAGTTTGCTAGACCCTGATTAAGCTGAAGGATGCAGTAGCCCTCTTTGTGGCTAGACCACTTTTTGTGACCACACATTGAAGGATGTGCCACTGAAAGGCCACATTAGCTTTCCTAAGAACATTCAGATGTGGCTAGATGGCTCATTGGATAGAGTGCTGGGCCTGGAGTCAAGAGGACATGAGTTCAAATCCAGCCTCAGATACTTACTAGTTGTATGATCCTGGGCGAGTAACTTAACCTGTGTTTGCCTTAATCCACCAGAGAAGGAAATAGCAAACCACTCTAGTATCTTTGCCAAGAAAACCCCATGGACAGTATTGGTCTAATATGGTCCACAGGGTCACAAAGAATTGGACAGATTTAGCAGATTTAGTACTAAAAGGGATCTAGGAGGTAATCTGGTCTGATCCCTCATTTTCTATACATGAGAAATCTAAGGCCTGAAAAGGGGGAAGCGATTTGCCCAAGGTCACACATGTAAGTGTCAGAGGTAGGATCTGAACCCAAGTTCTCTACCTCCAAATCCAGTATTCTTTCCACTGAGCCATGCTCAACGTGTTCTTCTCTTTACTCCTGATTTTAAAATTATTTACCTTTTATGTTGGTTAGGCCACTGATTTTTTTTTAGAAAATAAACAGTCCTCCTGAATCCTACTCAGTTACTTGAACTTTATAAGCAGGTAGCCTAACAGGACAGGGAGTTGAGACCTAGATTCTTATACTATTTCTGCTAATACTTATCTGTGTGACCTTGAATAAATAATTCAACTTCTCTAGACTAATATTTCCCTCATCTGCAAAATAAGAGATATGGGCTAGATCAATGATGTCAAACTCAAAAGCAAACGAGGCCACTACCCTATACATAGGGTCCAAAGCTACATGTTGACTTAGAAAACTACATATTAACATTTCCTATGTTCTATTGTATTTTTCTTTATTTTGTCAAATATTTCCCAATTACAGTGATACAAAATGAAGTGAGCATAACCAGGAGAATATTGTATATACTAACAGCAACATTGTATGATAATCAACTATGAATGACTTAACTCTTCGCAGCAATACAATGATCCAAGACAATTCCAAAGGACTCATGATGAAAAATGCTATCCATATCTAGAGAAAAAACTGAGAGAGTAGATCAAAGAATATTATTCTCACTTTATTTTTGTATGTGTATGGTTTTTTTTCTTTTGGTCCACTTCTTCTTTCACAACATGACTATTATGGAAATATGTTTTACGTAATTGTGTATACATGTGTGTATATATATATGTGTGTATATATATATATAATATCAAATTGCTTATGAGGGAGAAGAGGGAGGGAGGGAGAAAATTTGGAACCCAAAATTGTTTTTAAATGAATGTTAAAATTTGTCTTTACATGTAATTTAAAAAAAATACTATTAAAAATAAAATAAATATTTCCTAATTACATTTTCATCTGGTTCTGGCCACACTGTTATGGGTATAATGCTGGTGGAGTCTGGAGGTTTGACACCTCTGGGTTAGATGACTCTAAGATCTTTTTTCAGCATAAAAGAATGCTATGGTTTTACAATGTGCCATGTACAGTGGAATGGATAAAGTTAAAAACATCATGTTCATTTTTCTAGGCTTCTAATAATCCACATGCCCCTTCCATAACCAAAAGTAGAGATGAAATATGAAGGACTTAAACCCTGGATACAGATGGAAAATATAAAATCTGCTCTCAGAACCTCATTACTAGGAATTTTGAGTGGATTATAAACTTTAAAGGACCCACCCCTCAATATATAAAATGTCTAGACAATTTCCACAGCATGAAATTTGCTCCTGTCTAGCTTATAGGAAATGCATCCATTATAAGCATTATTTTATTTTGTTTCCAGAGCTCTATCTTCAATAGCATTCCAAACTGATGAATTCTTGAACATTCTTAGTTTTCTTTTAACTTTTCAAGTTAGAGAAAGAACATTCTAAATTCTTTAACAAACATGGCATGATGTTCCTCTTGACTGCACTCCAAACCATATCATCATACTGTGATATTTCCCCTGGATTCCCCACCACATTTTCCATAGTCCTAATGAAATAGTTGAGTGATGGCTTGCTTAGTCAGTGGTTGAAATATTACCTTGGGAGCAGAGCCAAATTATCTCCTCTGACCACAGGGTGAAGTTTAAAAAGAGCCTGGAGTCTTTAAAAGCAGAACAAGTCTTAAGGTGGTTCTTTTGAAAGATAAGGCTTCAAAATGACCCTTGGGTGAAGACAATGACCACTTGATGCTGTAGAAGGGATTTGTGATCTGGGGAAAGGATGGTCTCTCAGTGCTCTTCCAATGCAAAGTCTTGTGGGTTTGTTTTAAGATGATACGATCTAGTCCAATATGTGAGATTTAAATATTGGGAGCCACGGTAGCTGATTATGGTACTCTACCCCTGACCCAACCTCCATATCAATGAAATTGTAGGTCCAGAAGAAGGGGAAAAGTGTGCATTGTATTGTGTTTTGTTATTTCCCTGTCTCCTCTCATGGTGCCTTTCATATAATAGGTACTTAATAAGTATTTGTTATATTGAATATTGGATTTGTGATGTAGTTTAGTCTGGTCAAATGCTTTCTGGCACAGTGAATAGAGTGCTGGGCCTAGTGGCAGGGAGACCTGTGTTCAAATCCAGCCTCAGACATTTACTAGCAGTGTGACTTTAAGCAAGTCATTTAACCTGTTTCCTCAACATAAAACAGGGAAAATAATAGTACCTGCTTCACAAAGTTGTGAGGATCAAATGAAATAATGATTGTAAAGTGCTTAGCACAGTGCTGGCCCCTGGTGTTATGGAAATGTTAGCTGTTATTATTATTCCTAGGGATAAGCATTTGGCCATGGAAAGTGACTCCTTTATTCTCTGCTACTTGTGTTCTAACCTTTCTGCCCAGCCATGAGAGCCTCCAGCTGATAATGACTCTGCCAGAGGCCCGGAGCCAATCAGGGCTTTTGTGCTGCTTCTTTGCTCATTTCCTTTCACTCGCTGAATTTCCATTTTCCAATTAGGTATTCAGGCTCTTTTGTCTTGGGCTGTAACTTGTGCCTTGTCTAGAGTTTCTCCCTCTCTCAGATTTCAGTGATGTCTCACAAGGTTAAAGCCATGCTCCCAAATGAGAGTTTCTTTTCCCTTTATTAATTACTTTCAGTAATGGAATGTTACTGTGAAAAAAGAGCAATGAATATGAAGAATTCAACAAGACTTTAGGAAGGGGTGCATCTGGGAGCAAAGCAGAGATAAAAGAATACCACTCTACTATCCACTCTCAGAAACAACTAGATCGCCCAGAAAATGAAGACAATATTTCAATGACTTTGGGGGGGGGGGTCTGGTGGGGAGGGTAAAGGGTGGAGGGAGGTCTGTACCTGGTACAAAAAATGCTAACGTGAAGCTCATTTACTTCAATTCCATAAACACCTATCAAATGCTTTTTATATGCCTAGCATCGTGTTATAAAAGATACATACATGCATACCTGCATAATACATGTGCATATGCAGGAGGCATATGTCAAAAGGACTCAGGTAAACCTCTTCCCCCTCTGCAGGGTAGTCATAGATTTTGAGCTAGAAAGGGACTTCGGAGGCCATCTAGTCCAATCCTTTGTTTTAACAAATGAGGAATGTGAGTTCCATAGAGGTTACTACTTTCCCAAGGCCACACATGTAATGTCACGGGTAGGATTTGAATCTAGTCATTGACTCCAGAGCCATCACCCTTTTCTCCTGATGCTCTTCCTCCATCATTGTCCGCTGCTCATTAAATAATTATAGTCTTATTAAAGTAGGAGGAAAACTGCCAAATCTCAATATTTAGTTACCTTGATGACAGTCCAATAGGACACGTATCAGAAGATAAATCTTAGCCTTGGAAAAGTTGCCAGATGGTGGCAGAGATGCAAAGTTGCACAAAGATCTGCAGAGAAGTTGGTGTTGAAAGCAACTGAATCCATGTGGCACCCCAACAGGAAGCAGCTGGTGCCACAGGGGACAGACAAGCAACTGAGAGAGGGAGTGAAGAAAGGTCAGTATGGCAGGGATCCATGAGAGTGAGGACAGGAAGAAAGGATAGAACTAAGGATCACTGAAGCACACAGACACAGAGGGGAAGAGCAAACTGGGACCTTGCCCTTCTTTGGTATTGTGAATTATTGAGACTGTAAAGACCATGAGAAAGGTTAACTTTGGTGACTCTGAGCCATATAGTACTATAACTTGGAAGGAATATATAGGTCCCTATAGGAAGCTGGAAGGAGTTTGCCTTGGCTGTCAATGTACACAGGTAATGGCTCCTTTCTTTGCTTTTATTGTGTTAGTAAAATCCTATCAATATTTAACGCTATTTTATTATTTGTCAAAGATATATGTATTGATGGATAGGATGTTCATACAATTGCATATGAAATGGACAATGATCTGGACTTCTAACTAATAGGATAAAGAGAAGGGGCTTGATTATCTTTAGGAAATTGCACAGTGCCTGGCATATAGTAGATGCCTAATAAATATAATTGAATGACTGATTAACCAACTGCCTTTTACCCTAAGCTTCTCTCTGAAACAAAGGCCAAATTTTTTAAATCCAATATTCTTCCAGGAACATTATATTGCAACAAGTCAGAGAGTACCAGTCTCCAAATAATTGAGATTGAAGGTCACCCAAAAGGAAATGGAAAGTCACGTAGAGTTCAGGAGTAGGTTGCATGAGAATTTACACAGGAGAAATAGCAAAAACGATGACATCAAAGAATTTTATGACTGGGGCAAAAAAAAGGCTGGTGAGAATGAGGAATAACGAGTGGAGGGCTCCCATGTTCCCACTAGTTTATTTTTATTTAATATTTTATTTTTCCCCAATTACATATAAAAATAATTTTTAACATTTTTAAAAATTTTGAGCTCCAAATTCCCTCCCTCCTTCCCCCCTGCCTCATTGAGGAGGCAAGCAATTTGATATAGGCTATACATGTGTAGTCATGCAAAACATATTTCCATATTAGTCATGTTGTGAAAGAAAACACAGGCCTAAAACAAACAAACAAAAAAAACCAACCAAGAAAAATAAAGTTAAAAAAAGTGCACTTCAATCTGCATGCAGGCATCCACCAGTTCTTTCTCTGGAGATGGATAGCATTTTCCCTCATAAGTCCTTTAGAATCGCCTTGGATCATTGTATTGCTGAGAATAGTTAAGTCATTCACTGTTGATCATCATACAATATCACTGCTGCTGTGTACAATGTTCTCTCGGTTCTACTCATTTCACTTTGCATCAGTTCATGCAAACTTTCCAGGTTTTTCTGAAAGCATCTTGCTCATCACTTTTTGTAGTACAAAAGGATTCCATCACAATCATATGCCACAACTTGTTCAGCCATTCGCCAATTGATGGGCATCCCCTCAATTTCCAATTCTTTGTCACCACAAAAAGAGCTGCTATAATTTCTGCTAGTATTCATGTCAAGAGTTGGGAAGGAAGCTCCCTACTCCCCAGCATGTGGAGTGGACCCCAAGTCATATTTATCGAAGGACAGGGATAAAATTGGCACATAATCAGCAGTCATAGACAGATTGCTATTGCCACTGCTGGAGACAGTGTCCGCGTTACTGAGATCACAAATCTATTGAAATATCAAAGTATGTCTGACTACCTTCTTAGCCTGAATGTTTGTAAGGGAGTTTAGAGCCCTGTGGAGAAAGCAAAATGAGCCAAATACTCAAGTTGCCAGGGTTTTCCTGTGTGAGAACGTGAACCAGACTTTCAAAATGTCACTTACTGAAATTACCAGGGGTTCCCTGAGTGGGTTCAGGAACCAGAGAGGTTTTGTGAGAGATAACCCTGCCCTCAACCCCCCTCTCCACCCTTGGCCCCACATATTTTACCCAGATCCTGGTATTATGAAAGATGCTCTGACTACAGGGTTGTACATTTGATGTGGCCTCCTCTTTTACCCCATAAACAGATACACACTTTAAACTGAAACGAAACAAAGCAACCTAGAGTTTCTTTCCTCACCAGATACTCATTTCCTGTTGGGGCCGTTTCCAGTTGTTTGGATCTATATCCTGCCACTGGATCTTGATGACCCAGGAGGAGAAAGTGAGGCTGGTGACTTTGCATATCCTTTCCTCACTTAAATCCAATTCACTTGCATGTCATGGAATCACCTTCCTGATGTCATGGCCCTCTTTGAGAACAAAGGACAAACAATAACAATAACCCATTTCCTGTAAAGTAGGTTGGGGAGAAAACATTTCTATTTGGATAGAGACTAGAAAAGTCATAAAGGCAAAAAAAAATGAACCAGGATATCAGCAGACAGTTTGGTATAATGGATAGAATACTGGTCTCAGAGTCTGAAAGACCTCAGTTTTAACTACACCCCCAATATTAACTAGCTATGTGACTCTGGACAAATCATCTCTCCCCTTTGTGCCTCAGAGAATTCCCTAGGCTTCATCAAGTAAGTCTTAGATCTAGGGGAACGAGTTCCTACCTTGAGGAAAGCATAGATTGTTGGCATATTGGGAATGATGGGATCTTTCATTTAGAGCTGAAAAGAACCTAAGAGAACACCTAGTTAAACTCTGCTGTGGAGCAGTGTGCTATAGTGGGGAGAGAAATTTAGAGTTAGGAAGACATTAGCTAGGCACTTAAACCATTTAATCTCTGGGATTATTAAGAACCTCAGTTTTCTTATTTGTAAAATAGGAGAGTTTGACACAATGATTTCTAACTTCCCTTCTGGTTCTAAATCTATGACTGAAGCACAGAGTCCCACAACTAGTAAGTTTCAGAGGCAGTATTTGAACCCATGTCTTGAGAGATGCAGCACTGCCTATTCACTCCACCATGTAAGAATTTAAAACAAATGTCACTAATCCCTTGATTTACTGGTAGATGTTGAAGAAAATACAGCATACACTGAAAGCCTGTCATTAGGTGCTATCGTTTATTTTGTTCTATCTGAAAACATTGTTGGGTCTTCTCATAGATGTCACCTTTTCTACCGACTTTGAATAAACTAGCTTTAACTTGAATTCATCAAATTAATTGGCTTCACTTTGCACACTTAAAATTAGGGCTTCTGAAAGACAAATTGCAAATAGGTTCTTTGATATGCACACGCTTATCAACTATTATGTCTATATGTAAAAAAACTGGTAGCCTTAAGCTGATAAAAATGTGCTTTTACTAAGGAGTTAATGGCACATAACAGGCTCTGCCAGTCTTTTTACTTGCTCCTCCTTAGCAATTTCATATCTCTTGTTTTCTGTGTCTTTTAGTTTAAAAAGAAGAGAAAAACATTATTTGAAAAATAGTTTCTCTCTGGGGCCTACTACTGACTCTCCAGACTTCTTTTTCCACCATTCCACAGCAGCCTTCTTACCTTGGAAGATCATTCTGCTCTGTGCTGCCCCTTTTCTCTGACAACTCAATTCCTCTCAGAACCTTCATTTCAAAGAAAGTGCTTGAGCCGGCCATGTTCACTCCTTCATTCCTCTCTTCGCTCCACTCCTGACTTCTTTCCCCACCATACCTCCAAGAGGGTACTTTTTCCTCTCCTTACTTGCCCTTTCAGTGCCTTTTTTTGTGTTGTCTTTTCTTATTAGAATGTAAGCTCCCTGAGGGCGGGGACTGTTTTTCTTTTTTGCTTATACTTATATTCCCAGGGCTGAACACAGTGCCTGGCACATTAGGAGGTGCTTAATAAATCCTTGCTGGTTTGTCTTGTTGACTTTGTCGTTCTTCCATGGAATCCTATAATACTTGGCTTATTTAGGTCCCAAGTCATCACACTCTTGCACTTTTTCCAAATTGGAGAATAGCTTTCCTTCTGTCAGCTGGCAAATAAAAATGCTGTCAAATTCACAGAGAAAACCTTGGGTCTCTAGAGCTTACAAGCAGCCAAATTAATTCTCTTCCCTCTGCAATCTACTGAGTCCATATTTATCCCAGTAGCTGCAAAATAACTTTTATGAAGATTTCTCAGCAAACTATTTCCCTCATCGATCCGACATTAGATCTTGTAAAAGGTGCTTGTCTTAGATGAGAGAATACACATAGAGCTTATTTGCAGAATAGTACATTATCTCTTATTCTATGCTATCATATCCAATATGTCATGCTCTCGAAGCATGTTCTCCTGTAAGAGTCAAATTTCAAGGGTACCCTCTTTCCCAGGACGTGCACACGTGTTAAGTCTGAGACTTGAGTTATAATTTATAGTTTCTGTCTCTGGCTGAAATCTCCTCCCTGTGTGTTTTAGGACTTTAACCTAACCAGACCAGCCTGTAGCTTATCACTGATTTCCACCCACATGAGCTGTTTGTTACAAGTGATAACTCTAGGCTTCCTCCAAGATTCCATAAAGGAAGGGACCCAACATACCTTCGTCCCCTTAGGATAAAAAGTAAGAACTTTTATAGCTGAGCCTTTAATTTTCCTGTTCTAGAACATACATACAAAAAGGACTTGCTGCAGAGGCAGATTTATAATTATTTGGTTTTCAGCACATTTCAGAAAAAGCCCAGCAACTTCTAAGTGTTATATCCTAAAGTGTTTTGTTTTTTTTTTACCACATTGACAGCACTCAAAATAGCTGCTTTTTAAAATTGTTGCTGTAAAGAAAGGAAAGAAAGATTGGGAGAGGGGGTGCAAAAAGACACACTTGAAATTTAGCAGGATACATGTATTCACTGTACTATAATTGTTCTTGGCATCGATCAAGAAAACTGTAGAGCATTCAAATCCCCAAGCTGCAAAGATGGACTATATTATTAATTATTATATATTCTAATAGGCACAGTGATTATATAAGCCAAACTCCAGGTCCCAGGCACTAGAGACTGATCATTATAGCTTGCGTTTATATAGCAAAACACTTTACATGTATTATTTCCTCTGACCCTCACAATAATACCATTAAGTTAGGTGCTTTATTATTATTGCCATTTTACAGATGAGGGAACTGAGGCTCATAGAGGTTAAATAACTTGATGAGAGTTACACAGTTAATAAGTGACAGGGGAGGGATTTAAAATTCATCTTCCTGACTCCGGGTCCAGCACCCTGTCCTCTGTGCCATGTGGAACCTTAGGATTGTAGGCTTCTGTTCCAAGAGTATCACCATAGAGATGTCAGACTCTGGAAATGTTGAAGACTCTGTCCTCGGGCTCACTAGCTCAGTAGTTTATCTTTGAATTTGGCTTTTGGAGACTTATGAGAGAAAGAAGCTGGAAAGGGTCATTCATTTTGGCATCAAATAGGATAAAGTGGGGGTGGATTAGGTTGAATGGTATCCAATTCCTATGTGACATGCACTTGAGGTAGCAACCCACTCTAGAGTACCTCACGCCTTTCCCCAGAATATGTGGACACGTGCTCTGGGCCGGCTCCTTCACTCTAACCTACTCTCACACTGATGAGTTCAGGTTTCCAGAGGACCACAACCATACAGTTATACTCAAACATTCTCAGGTTCCTAGGGTTCCCTGTGGTATGTGAATATACCTTTTCAGCTCTCACACTGTATTGGTAATTAAGGTGGGACTTTTTTTTTTTTACTGTTTTTTCTTTTAGAATGCTAAGGTAATCAAGTGCCTTTGATTAAGTCATACTAGGTACAAAGCCCCAGGACCACACCCTTTTGCTAACTAGGTGGTAAGCTCCAGGCCCACAGCCTTTTGATGATTAGTTGTGTAGCCTTTGAGCCCTAAGAAGGGTATATAAACTCAGAGGTTAGCATTTTGTTTGGGGCTCTCACTCACTGGAAGAGTGTTGATGTGGAGACTCTGGGTAGCCACAGGAGCCCCCTGGCTTTGAAGAAAACCCAAATGTTGGTGTTTCTCTTTTTGGTAACTATGTATGTGGTGTCTTGATCAGACAAAGCCAGTCTGTTGAATTGTGTTATTTGCTCTGTTCATATTGTCTCTGTTTGTAATTTCTGTTTATATTTGCTCTGAAGTTCAGGGTGCTGGCTTTTCCTCCTGAACTAAGTGAATTATATATGTATGTTTGATTAAAGTGAGATTGTTAACCCCTTAAAGTTGCTTTCCTTAGAAAAGCAGATCAAAGAACCTGTCCTAGCAGCTCTTGTTGCTGGTCTTGTTGGGTCTTATACCTCAACAACAGCTGCTAGCCACATTGTTGCTACATACCCCACCCCAACAATGTGCTTCTATTTATACAAAATTAACCACTCCCAATAAAATACTTTTAGATCTTAAACATAGTCAATTATGTTTACTCATTTAACAATAAGGCAAGAGAACTAATAACATCAGAAGTATTCATATATTAAAAACAAACACAAGAATAACAAATATATCACAATCCACACATAAACCTGGATCACATTCTTCCACCAATTTAATAAATATCTATTCAGTAGAATAGGCACACACAGAAACCTGCTAGAGAGTTCAGAAAACCTATGTGTTTTGAAGTAACTCATAATGCTTGTCCTTTCACTTCTCTTATCTTTCAGGGTTTATATTCTTGGTTGTCTCTGCAAACAACCGGACCTTAACTTATAGTTACAAGACAAATTTTCCTCTATCTACAATCAAATAACTTGCCCACGATCAAAAGACAGTTGTTATTCATATTGCATAACATATGAAAGGGTAATACCTTAAAGGAACAGTACCTGTGATCTGGAAATCTGATCCCTTGACCTCTTTCTCCAGGTCTCTGGTAGGCTGCTATTGCAGGATAGTGATAAATGGAACTGGGGCACTCATTAGCAATGCTATTCTATTTCTTGCTTGGTAAGGAAAAGTAGAGACAGAGATCTGACCCTTGAAGCTACTGGTTAAAAGGGGCCAGTGCTCAATTATGTTGTCTTTTTCCCGATCTCTGTTCTATAATTTACTTACTTATGTTATCATGTGTGCCCATGTATATGATTATAATGATAATAGCTAACATCTATGTAGCTCTTCAAGGTTTGCAGAGAGCTTTAGAAATATCTTATGTTATCCTCGCATCAACCTTGAGGGGTAGGTTCTATTATTCCCACTTTATAGATGAGGAAACTGAGGTTATGAGAGGTTAAATAACTTGCCCAGGATTACAGGGCTAATAAGTGTCTGAGGCTGGATTTGAACTCAGATTTTCTTGATTAAAGGTCCAATACTCTAACCACTGTGCTTCCTAGCTGCCTCAAGTTTTATAAATCAAAGCTCTGGCAGCCACCTAAATCCTTGTATGTTCAACACCAGCACACATAGAGATCTGAGAAGAGATTTTTATGCCTTTGAAGAGTTGAGAGGCATTATCCTAGTTTCAGTATAAGCTGAAGATGGAGGGGTGGGGGAGTGGGGAGTGAATACTGATATCATGAGGTAGGAAGTAGAAATTGATCTTATTTGGGTTTCTCCAGAAACAATAGAAACATACTCTTTTCATACAATTGGGCAAATGCAAGTTTTCCATTAAAAAGAGACAGTTTAAACATATAACATTATTTATGTGCCCCTAGACTTGACATAGATAAGCTCTAAAGGCGAATATTAACCTGGGCAGCATTCTGAGCCAAACTCCCTTAACCAGACCCAGGTGGAGTAGTGTTGGGGTGTATTGGTTAAAAGACAAATTCTCATCTGAGAGTTCCTTCCTCATCCATGACCCCTTAGTACTGTTAATTGCTATTACAAGCTGGAGCTCTCCTCTACCCACATTCAAAATAGCCATTACTTATGCATGGCTAGCAAGTCCATCTCAGGCTTTGAGTTCACCACTACATCTATGATCCTGATTTTCTTCCCCCTCCCCCCACTTAAATCAGAGATGTTCCCCCTTCTGTTTAATGAGATTGGCACATGACAACATGACTGGGAGAGCTATTTGGATTAGACAGAAAAATATTACACTTTTAAAAAAAACCACCACCTGGGCAGCTAGCTGGTGCAGTGGATAGAGCACCGGCCCTACAATCAGGAGGACCTGAGTTCAAATCCAATCTTAAATACTTGACACTTACTAACTGTGTGACCCTGGGTAAGTCACTTAACCCTGATTGCCTCACCTCCCCCCCAAAAATAAATAAACACTGTTCTCTCCCCACCCCAGGAGTACTCAGGAGTATAAAATACAAAGCTTGCAACATCTCTCCTTTCTCCCAGGATCCAAGCATGTGCCTGAAGCTTCAGTGGAGCCCAATCAGCTTCCTATAGACCCTGGAAAACCTAATCACTCATTCATTCTCTGTGTCTAGGTAACAAAGAACTGCACAGCTGGTTTATGGATGACCTTTGAATGGCTGCTCAGGAAACAGAAGGATCCCAGTAGCCAGTAGGAATAGATCAAATAATTTATTATCAACTGCGCTGAGGGGCGGAGCCAAGATGGCAGCTGGTAAGCACGGAATAGTGTGAGCTCCGAACCGAGACCCTCCAAAAACTTATAAAAATGGCTCTGAACCAATTCTAGAACGGCAGAACCCACAAAACAGCAGAGGGAAGCAGGGCTCCAGCCCAGGACAGCCTGGATGGTCTCTGGGTGAGGTCTATCCCACACGGAACTGGGAGCTGGGAGCTGGGAACGGAGTGGAGCAGAGCCCAGCCTGAGCAGCGTGGACCATCCAGACCAGAAGCCGGGCGGAGGGGGCCCTAGCGCCCTGATTCAGTGAGCTGCGGCAGTTACGAGACTTCTCAAGCCACAAACACCAAAGACTGCGGAGAAGGTTAGTGGGAAAAGCTGCAGGAGCTGAAGGAGTTTGGGGTTCGGCTTCCAGCCCCGGGGGCAGCAGAGGTGGGGCAGCTACAGCTGTTGTTACTTCCGGCTCCAGGCCCACCTGGTGGGAGGAATTAAGTGGCGGATCAGAGCAGGGGTGCACAGCTTGCCGAAGATCTAAGCCCAGTTCGGGTTGGGGGTTGGGGAAGGAGCAGTGCTGGTGTGGCAAAGCTGGCACCTCCCCCCCCAAACGTGGAACATAGAACTCTGTAATCTACAAGCAGTCATACCCCACTGAAAAACTCAAGGGTCAAGTTAGTTGGCTGGGAATATGGCCAGGCAGCGAAAACACACCCAGATTCAGTCTCAGACTTTGCATTCTTTCTTTGCTGACAAAGAAGACCAAAACATACAGAAAGAAGAAATTAATAAAGTCAAAGAGCCTACAACAGAAACCTCCAAGAAAAACAGGAACTGGTCCCAGGCCATGGAAGAGCTCAAAAAGGATTCGGAAAAGCAAGTTAGAGAAGTAGAGGAAAAATTGGGAAGAGAAATGAGAAGGATGCGAGAAAACCATGAAAAACAAGTCAATGACTTGCTAAAGGAGACCCAAAAAAATACCGAAAAATACACTGAAGAAAACAACACCTTAAAAAACAGACTAACTCAAATGGCAAAAGAGCTCCAAAAAGCCAATGAGGAGAAGAATGCCTTGAAAGGCAGAATTAACCAAATGGAAAAGGAGGTCCAAAAGACCACTGAAGAAAATACTACTTTAAAAATTAGATTGGAGCAAGTGGAAACTAGTGACTTTATGAGAAATCAGGATATTATAAAACAGAACCAAAGGAATGAAAAAATGGAAGACAATGTGAAATATCTCCTTGGAAAAACTACTGACCTGGAAAATAGATCCAGGAGAGATAATTTAAAAATTATTGGACTACCTGAAAGCCATGATCAAAAAAAAGAGCCTAGATACCATCTTTCAAGAAATTATCAAGGAGAACTGCCCTGATATTCTAGAGCCAGAGGGCAAAATAGAAATTGAAAGAATCCATCGATCACCTCCTCAAATAGATCCCAAAAAGAAATCTCCTAGGAATATTGTCGCCAAATTCCAGAGCTCCCAGATCAAGGAGAAAATACTGCAAGCAGCCAGAAAGAAACAATTTGAGTATTGTGGAAACCCAATCAGAATAATCCAAGATCTGGCAGCTTCTACATTAAGAGATCAAAGGGCTTGGAATGCGATATTCCGGAGGTCAATGGAGCTAGGATTAAAACCTAGAAACACCTACCCAGCAAAACTGAGTATCATGTTCCAAGGCAAAATATGGATTTTCAATAAAATAGAGGACTTTCAAGCTTTCTCAGTGAAAAGACCAGAACTGAATAGAAAATTTGACTTTCAAACACAAGAATCAAGAGAAGCATGAAAAGGTAATCAAGAAACGGAAATTGCAAGGGACTTACTAAAGTTGAACTGTTTTGTTTACATTCCTACATGGAAAGATGATGTGTATGATTCATGAGACCTCAGTATTAGGGTAGTTGAAGGGAATATGCATATATATATGTTTATATATATAAGTGAATGTGTATGTATGTATGTATCTATGTGTATATGTATGCATGTGTATGTATGTATATATATATATATATGTATTTATATATATATGTAAAAGAGAGAGAGCAGACACAGGGTGAGTTGAAGATGAAGGGAAGATATGTAAAAGAAATAAAATGAAATTAAGGGATGAGAGAGCAACATACTGAGAGAGGGAGATAGGGAGAGATAGAATGGGGTGGATTATCTCACATAAAGGTGGCAAGAGGAAGCAGTTCTGTGGGAGGAGGGGAGAGGGCAGGTGAGGGGGGAATGAGTGAACCTTGCTCTCATCAGATTTGGCCTGAGGAGGGAATACCATACATACTCAGTTGGGTATCTTACCCCACAGGAAAGAAGAGGGAGGAAGATAAAAAAAAAAATAAAAAAAAAAATAAAATCAACTGCGCTAAGGTTGAACTGGTGAAGGCCCAAGGTGGGCATTTAGTCTTAGTTGGAACATCAGAATGGCAAATCTCAAAATTACCTCATGCTTTCGATTCAAATGTAGGCTACTTTGTGTAAACTAAATGATTGTTCTCAAATAATAGACTGGTGGAAAGATTTCTGCCTAGGGGGAAACCACAGGTACTTTGGAGGTTAAAGGGCTCCACTTTCATTTCTGCTTTTTATAAAACTGTACCTTTAATTCTACTTCCTGTCTAACTGCAAACTAACCTAGACAGAGCTCAGTCCTTCCAAAGATGGACAAGGTAGTTATCTATGGGATGTCCTCTAAAGGATGTCCAAAAGTCATTCGCCTCCAAATATCCTGGTTTTTGGTTTGTTTTTGTTTTTGTTTTTGAGACCAGGTATTATCCCAATTTATCCTCAGAACCACCCTGGGAAGTGGGGGCTATTATTATCCCCATTTTACAAATGAGAAGATTGAGGCAGAGAGTAGTTAAATGACTTGCAGAGGGTCACACTGGTAAGAGTCTGAGGTCACATTTGAACTCAAGTCTTTCTGACTCCAAGTACAGTATTCTATTCACTGAACTACCTGGTGTCTTTAATTACTTATTCTCTATTTCCCCCTTTCCTCCATCCCGAGAAAGGGTTATAGTATTGGGAGAGGGGAGGGGGTTCTCTGGAACTCCATCACATCCTCTGGAATCTCATCGTTCTGTAACATCACATCAAACTTTGAATCTCACACCTCCTCAGTAACCCCTGCCCCAGGAGACAGTGGAGAGCTCCTCCCGCACCCTCAGTTTAAGGAGGGCACTCACCAAACTGAACTCGATTTCCTGCTGTTGCCCTCCCCTTCCTCCCTTTAATATCTTTTTAAATCAAAGCTTTTACATGACAGATTCAAGCTTAAAACTGCACTAAGACTTTTGGGACACCCTTTATGACTGAGTTATTATTGTTGTTTTATATCTTTTTCACCAGACTTCATCAAGGTGGCCTCCAGGTAGCTAACTTGACTTGCTAAAGCAATGAGCTATGGAAGTTCCACCTGACTTGAGCTCCTTACCTTCTTAAGTTAGTGATTAAACCGGTTTTCCCACTCAAAGAAAACTTTTCTCATTCAGCCTTAATTAACCATTTTACTTGTTATCTGATGCATATTTTTAAACCTCCTGATTCTTTCTGGGCTACCTCTCCCCAATCGCTGGGCCTGGGCGTATGCTGATGAAGGCAAATGAATTTTAATATTAGCCTGAACTCAGCATAATTCATTAGGGAAATCTAATGCCAAAACAATTAGTGACACAGAACAGGGTGAAGTCTAAATGATTTTCCAAATAATCTCTATAAAAGACTGAATTTTGCCTTTGTTTAACAATATGTCAGTGAGAAAAATGGCCTTTCTCCTGGTTTCATTTTTTTCTTTCTTTCCCCTCTATGTCATTCACACAAAAATAGGGAAGAAAAAAAAAAGATCACCCAGAGGAAAAATGTTGATATGTTATCCCTACATCTGATAGGGATGATTTTCTTGACCATGAGATTAATCATCAATTTCTTAATGACCAGTTTGGCTGAGACCTTTATATCAGTACAGTTGTAGAGGATCTTAGCAAACTACAGATGAGGAAACTTAGGTTCAAAGAAAAGTGGTTTGCCCACAGTGAGATACCTCAATAACTCTCTACCCACAGAGAGGAAAGAAAATAAAATGGTGGGAGATATAAAGATGACTAGGCTAAGGACAGATAAGGAGGGATGTTTAATAGAAGTCTGTTGGTAGATAGGCAGGGTCAGCCTGATTCAAACAGAGATATCTTTGCATAGGGAAATATGACATTTCTACACTTTTGTACCTTACTTTGGTAAATTCTTAATTTTCTGGTAAAGCTTCCTAACTAGGAAAGCCAAAATTTGAATTAAGGGTTTATGAGCAGGGGTGGGGTATTGGTGGTAAAACAGGCCTATAACTAACAATTTTTACTCCTGGGGCAAGTGGTAATAGCTAGGCATGGGGTTGTTTCATCTGGAGTGCGTCTCTTGAGCAGAAGTTTCTAAGCTCCCAAAAGTTTCCATGGACAAGGCTGAAAAGGGTGCCACCATTGTGGAAGTAGGGCCAGGTTGTTGATGTTCCTTAAAATCACAACCTCAGGTCAAAGCCTTGATGGCATCAACCTAGCCATGGCTCTGAAAACGAGGAATGGGGGATTAAAATTCTCTCTGAGGTCAGGTAAAGGCTAGTAACAGAGACTTTGGGATTCAATGTTGAAGTTAGACTTTTTTCACAATTTTTCTCCTGGAAGGACAGACAAGAAGGAGGAGAAAAGGATCACTGATTATTTCTAATTTTTCTTTTCTTCAAGCACTATCTATGTTATTCATGATGTTTCCATAGCTCAGGGACAAATATCACATTTTTTCAGTATTTATTCATTTATTTAATAAGAAAAAGCTTGAAAGTTTTGGCATCAGCCATGTAACCAAGATCCCTTATGCTGTCCACAAACTGTCTAGATTTTTTTTCCTGACAAGCTTATGAGGGGTGTATGAACTTGGCCTTCGGTCTTCCTGCCAGAGCAATTATCATTCACTGACATTTCCCAGTGTTTTTTAATCCATAGAAAATGGCTAGGAAAGCAGGGTTTCCCATGGTGATAGGAAATTGTATGCAAACAAGGCAAACAAAGGGCTGGCATGTCCAACATAATTTTAATGGCATAAAAGGAGAAGTGAATAATAGTGATAAAATAGGAGCCAGGAAATAAAGATTATAAATGTTACACTGAGTCTTCATCATATTGCAGCACTCCCTCTCTACTTTTTTCATGTTTAGTGTGAAATACTTTAGGTAATTAATTATTGGGTGAACACTCATCAGTGAAAAATTCAATGTTCATAGACTATGTTGAGAGGTGTCAGATTTACTGCTGGAGTGTGACTAAAACAGATTAAAATGTAATTGGGAAATGTTTAACAACATAAATAAAAATATAACACAGATAATGTTAATTTGTGCTTTTCTATGATTCCTGAGTTTGATATTACTGATAAAAGCCACAAATCCAGTAGCATTTAATT
Source organism: Trichosurus vulpecula (assembly GCF_011100635.1). Lineage (NCBI taxonomy): Eukaryota > Metazoa > Chordata > Mammalia > Diprotodontia > Phalangeridae > Trichosurus > Trichosurus vulpecula. The sequence continues at coordinate 142,340,867 of NC_050573.1, forward strand.
AAAATATCAAAGTGATATAACCAGCAAAGGAGAAGAATAGAGCCATTCTACTTGCAGACACACAAATGGGGGCAAACTCTTGTAAGTTTCAGGAGGATTTTAATCTCACATCCTCTTAATTCTCACCTCTGAAATTCACTTCCCAATGGTTTAAAAAAAGTTTAGAATCCAGCATACTCTGTCTCATGGATCTGCAAATCTCTTTTGGAATGAGTTGAAAATATCTAGAAGTCTTTCACTTCCATCCTAGATATGAATTCTTCTGGGATTCTTGGGTTCAAAATACCTCTGTAGAACTGCGTCGAGCATTCCTCTTCCTACTCCTGACTGATTGCAGTTGTGGCTTTTCTTCAGTCTCCTCTTTCTACCAATCATAGTCCCTGCCTGGTGATGGTTCATCTCTGAGGACAGATGGATAGTCTTCTTAGAAATTAAGTCCAACAAAGGTCTGCCAATGATTTATGCCATCTGGCCCCCAAGAATTATGAAAAAAGAAGTCCTGGGAGCTTTACTCAGTCATTCTACTAAAAAAAAAATCCAAGTTTAAAATGACTCAAAAATCTCACTTAGCTTTTCTTTTTTCAAACCTATGTTCTTTTCATTTTGACAGGCTGTCTATTATCCCAGGTATTTGGGACTTGTAAGAAGAGTTCACATTTATTAGATAACACAGGAAGACTAGCAAATTCTCCAAAGTTGTCACAAATTGTCAATTTACAGTTTTCCCTTCCACATCATGGGAGTTAGGGACGCTGCACCAAAATGATCTGGAAAATCTGCATAAAATTTTTTGGCCCTCCCTTCAGAACAGAGAAGAAGTCTGAATCATTATGGTATTAAAAGATAAAATTTGTTGATATTACACAATGCTATACATATGTTTTATGCATTTCTGGGTTTCTAATTTTTTTTCCGTGTCATCTGCTGGACCTCACATGTTGTCTGTAGCTTCCTCAAAACTCCTCCAAAATTTCCATTTAATTTCTTATGCTGACCCATGATATAGTGAAACTGCAATGGGGAAAGTGACGTGGAAGGGTAAACTGTATTTCTGTTTGGCTTACTTAGATTGGTCACTGTTAATGATTTCTCCCTCAGCATTGTCAAGTTTACTGTGGCTATTTCAAGTAAGTATCTTGTCTTGGCTAGACTGAGAGGTGAAGGTGGAAAGCTCTGCCTAGAAGATCTAGGCTTGTATTTTGTTGTTCTCTCCCTAAATAATGATAGCTTTGATTTTAAAAGTACTTAACTAGCATGATCTCCCTTGACCTTCATAACAACCCCATGAGGTACAAGGTAAGTAGCAGAAGCATTTTTTCATGCTCTAAATGAGTAAAACCCTCTGAGTTACTAGCTATGTGACCCTGGGCAAGTCACTTAATCCTGTTTGCCTCAGTTTCCTCATTTGTAAAATGAGCTGGAGAAGGAAATGACAAACCACTCCAGTATCTTTACCAAGAAAACCCAAATGGGGTCATGAAAAGTCAGACAAGAGGGGTTAAGGAACTTGCCCAAGGTCAAACAGCTACTAAATGGCAGAGATGGAATTAGTCTGATTCCAAATCTAGTCCTCTTTCTACCAAATCTCAATTTAGGGTGCTGCTTCTTTCTTAAAAATAGCTCACATTGATAAAGCCCTCGAAAGTGTAATATTAACAGTAACAATAGTCGACATTTAAAGCACATTTTATTGATGCTTTTTATTTTCATATCACCTTAATTAACAAATAACTTCTCCCCTCGCCACCTAGTGAGACACTCCTTGTAACAAAGCATAAAAAAGAAAGAGAAGGGGAAAAAACATTTCAACAGAACCAACACCAGTCAACCAGTCTGATAGCATATGCAACACTCCACAACCATAGTCCCCTACTTTTACAATGAAAGGAAGAGTTTATTCTCAATTTTTGATTGAAGTCAAACTTGGTCGTAATTACAAAGCATTCAGTTTCTTTTTTTTTTCTTTTCAATTACGTTGCGCAGTCATTGTCCATATTGTTTTACTGGTTCTAATCATCTCACTCTGTATCAGTTCATATGTCTTCCTGTACTTCTCCGAATTCTTCATATCTGGCATTTCTTATAACCCTATAATATTCTATGGCATTAATATACCACAATATGGGCACCCACTTTGTTTCCAATTCTTTGGTGCAAATGTTTTTATCCTGTCTTTTACAGATTGAAACAGAAATGGTTACTTACTCGGGGTTACATAGAGACTAAATATTCAAGTTGAGATTCCAACTCAAGTCCTTTGATTCCAAAACGTTTCCAAAACTAAGTAGCCTTTAAGGGCAGTCAGAGATTTAAGTGCTTGTCATTAATTTAAAGATAGGATTTGGGCTAGACTTGTGATATGGTTGGTATAGGGAATTCCCAGATCAGGGAACTCCCTCTACCAACAATTTTCTCTACAATTTAAGTTTTAGATAGTTGTCTTACTGAGAGGTTAGATTTGCACAGGGTCACACAGCTAATATGTGCCAATTGTCAGATTTGAATCTAGATCTTCCTGGCTTGAAGGTAAGCTCTTCATCTACTGTATCAAGATGATTTAAAGTCACCAATTTTTAAAATTCTGTAAAAAAAAATTGATAATATGTACAGCAATACTTTGAGAGAGAGAAAAGAGTCCTTACCACAATCTCTGTTCAATCTCTGTTGGTTGTTCAGAGTTGATTTTGTGACACGGTGATTTAAAGAAAATTATGCTCTTCTTTAAAATGATTATATTTTCACTGATAGGAAAAGACAACCTGCCCTTCTAAATAATGATTAGCTTTGTTTTATAGCTTAATCAACATAGATGTGTTGAGAATCCACTAGAGCAAGGGTATGTCTTAAGGTTTATTGTTCAGTATTGTCTGACTTTTCATGACCCCATTTGGCTTTTCTTGGCAAACATACTGGAGTGGTTTGCCATTTCCTTCTCCAGCTCATTTTACAAATGAGGAACCCAAGGCAAACAGGATTAAGTGACTTGCCCAGGGTCACATAGCTAGTAAGTACCTGAGTCCAGATTTGAACTCAGGTTTTCCTGGCTCCAATTTTATCTACTGTGCTAGCTAGCTTCCCCAAGGTTTAAGTGGTTGAAATCAATAATAATGCCTTGATAGTCCTTCATCTATTGGAGTAATATGGTGGATTTCAGGGACTTCCTGTAGACGCAGTCTACCACCATTTGTTTTGACAAAACAAAGCCTTTTCTTATTGAAGAATCATAGAATTGCAGAATTTTTAGAGCTGGAAGGTTTTCAAGTCCTCCTTATTTTACAGGTGAGGAAGCTGAGGCCCAGATGGATAAAGTAACATGTGTAAGATCACTCAGTTAAACAGCACGGCTGTGACTTGAACCAAGATCAGGATGCTCATTTCCTGATTCTGGGCTTTTGGAACATTCTCCCTGGTCATCTCTGCCTTCTGGCTTCCCTGGCTTGCTTCAAATCTCAGCTAAAATCTCACCTCCACAAGAAGCTTTTCCCAATTCCTCTCGTCTTTTCATCTCAGTGCTTTCTCTCAATTGATTATCTCAAATTTATCCAGTATATAGCTTGTATTTGCCTAGTTATTTACATGCTGTCTACCCTATTAAAATGTGAACTCCTTGAGACAAGAGATTGTTTTTGCCTTTCTTTGTATTCCCAGCCCTTGGCACAGTGCCTGGCATGTAGTAGTTGCTTACTAAATGCTTGTTGATTTAACTTTTTGACTTAAGTTGAGAGATCTTAGGGTGAGTGTTTTCCTCAACCCCAAGATAAGAGATAAGATTCTCTAATCAATCTCACAGGACTTAGACTAAGTGTGGAAAAGTTCTTTCCTTTTAACTGTCGTGATATTACCAAGAATTATGTCCATATAGGCTTAGGAAACTTAGACACACCTGAGGGCTCATCTATAAATTATCAAACTCATTAGAACCACATTCATTCAAGAGGTTGGAATAAGCTAGGCATTCAGGCATGTCACTGAAGAACTGTGGCTGAGAGGGAAATAGGAAGGAGGGTTGTTGATTCTACAGACATTTCAGAACAGAAGACCTAGGCTGAGGGAAGTCCAGAGAAAAGGTAAATTCATTTCCCAACTTCCCCTCCCGGTGCCTGTCTATCCATAGACACTATAATATATAATCTTATTATTAATCTAACATTTCCAGTAAACTAAATTTTTCCAAGAGTTGAACTAGAAATAGATAAAAAATTAAGCTTAGGCAAAGAGCCCAACATCTGACTAAATGACAGAAATTTTCCTAACTGGGGGCTCAGAGTGATTATATCTAGAATCGTAACTTTCCATCTAAAATAAATTCCCTAAAGCTGAAGAGGAGGAAATCATGTGGACTTTAGGGGGTCATTATATTGCCACCAGGATTAGACCAAGCTAATCATAATAACAGTATTACACTAAGATCATAGATCTAGAGCTAGAGGGGGCTTCAGCGTCCAACTTGTCCAACTCCCTTCATTTTCTACATGAAGAAACTGAAGCCCAGGGAGACAGTGACTGGCCCAAAGTCACACAAATAGTAAGCATCAGAGACAGGATCTGAACCCAGGTTCTGAATCCAGATCCTCACTCTTTCCATTGGGTCATGCTCTTTTCCATTATATACATTTCTCTGAGGATGGGTTATAGTACTGAGAACATTCACTTCAATACTGGGCTGACATGCACTGATTGGCATGATGTGGTAGAAAGAACACTGGCTTTAGAGTCAAAGGAGTTGGGTTTGAATTCTGGCTCTGATATTTACTACCTTTGTGACCTTGGACAAAGTACTTTACCTCTTCGATCCTCAGTTTCTACATTTTTATAAAATGAGACAGTGGACTAGACGATTTCTAAGATTTCTACCCCAAATCATCTGGTCAAGTAGTTTTCTAGGAAGGAAAGTAAGATTTGAAATTAGAAGATCTGGGTCTGAAACCTTTCTCCAGACCAAATGACATAACATATGTAAAATGCTTTGCAAACCTTAAAGTGCTATGTAAATATGAGTTGTATATTATTATTATTATTATTAATTACTAGTATTATTATCTATGTGTCCCTCAGTAAATCACGTTACCACTCTGGCCTCAGTTTCCTTTTCTATAAATGAGGGGGTCAGACTAGGTCACTTCTAAGGTCCTCTGAAGTTCTAAATCCTATGATCCTTTGATCTAAGGTTATGAGCAGCCAGTTTCTCCTCAGAATACTGCTGATACACCCACGATCATCATTGGACAGGTTCAAAATCGGTACAGCTGAGTCCCGCCGCCGTCGCTGTCGCCGTCGCTGCTGCTGCCGCCGCTGCTGCTGCCGCCGCCGCCTCGCGCCCCTCCGCGCCTCGCTGCCGGCTCGCCACCGCCATGTCCGGCTATCTGCGCCCGCCCAACACGTCCCTGTTCGGGAGGAATGTGGCCGACGACACCAAGTCTGAAGACTTGCTCCGGGAATTTGGTCGTTATGGTCCCATAGTTGATGTGTATGTGCCACTTGATTTCTACACTCGTTGTCCAAGAGGATTTGTTTACGTGATGCTGAAGATGCCCTGCATAATTTGGACCGAAAATGGATTTGTGGACGTCAGATCAAAATCCAGTTTGCACAAGGGGATCGCAAAACGCCAAATCAAATGAAAGCCAAGGAAGGGAGAAACGTATACAGCTCTTCTTGCTATGATGACTACGACAGATACAGGCGATCCAGAAGCCGAAGTTACGAAAGGAGGAGGTCTAGGAGTCATTCTTTTCATTACAACTACAGAAGATCTTATAGTCCTAGAAAGAGTAGAAGACATGTGGCCTGAGACTTGATTTGGCTCTTGGTTTAATCCTCATGGAGGTTAATAATGCTCCAATCACTGCTGCCCAAAGAACCTCCCACCTGGCAGACCATAAGGAGGGCTTCTGAAAGTCTGAGAATAAAGAGTAAACTGAACAGCAAAAAAATAATAACAACAATAATAAAGCAAAATAAAATCGGTGCAGCTTCTGACCAATAGCTCCCTTCATCATAAATCATGGAATCATAGGCTCTTAAGGCTTCTATGAGGAGGGCTCCTTAGAGGTCACCTATGCCCTTAGTAAAGGTTTGTTGATTTGAATTGTACCTATGAGAAAACTGTTTCACCCCTAAAATGCAGTTCTATGGCCTCTTCCTGAAGGCTTTGAGACACCTCTAATTTTTAAGAAGTTTCCCCTATTTTGTTCTCTGGGACAAAGCAGAACAAGTCTAATCCTTCTTTCACACAGTGTTGCCCTTTAAACACTTGAAGACAACGGGTGTATCCTTCTGAATTCTTCTCTTCTCGAGGCTAAGTATGTACCCGTGGCTTTTTTTGCCAAACCTTGTATGGCACAGTCTCCATTCCTCACGCCATTCTGGTCGAATTCCTCTGGAATTCAACACTTCATTTGTCAATGTCCTTCTTGAAATGTCTATACCTGGATATAATATTCCAGATGTGGTCTAACCAGAGCAAAGTCCACTAGGGCTCTGTAAAGAGGCATAATATTGGGGGAAATGCTAGATTTGAAATCAGAGGTCCTAGATTTAATTCCCAGCACTGCATGACCTGGAAACTGCTAATTTAATCTCTGAGTCTCAGTTTCCTCATCTGTGAAATGAGAAGGCTGGACTAAATGGTCTCTGAGGTCCCTCCCAGCCCTAGATCTCCAATCCTATGATAATCACTGCCTAAGTCCTGGGCACTTCACATCTTTTAGTGCTGTTTCTGCACTATGACTCTTGGAACACTCTTTACAACCAAAGATCTCATTAGCTTAGGTGACTGGTACATCACGGTCTTACCCTGGTATTGTTGGGTCACTGTTTCCCTCTGTAGGCATCCCTGGATGGCAGAGTTTCCACATCACTGATGTGAAAACTGGTATGTAGAATACTATGGTGAAGTTGCCTCTGTTGTTGGAGAGAGTTTAGCGGAGAATGGGTGTTTGCTTTGAGATTCTAATGGAGAGGGAAGGAGAGGGGGGCAAGTGGCAAGATCAGTGATCAGAAGTAACCTCAGAGTTATCTTTGAAGGGGAAGAGTCTTGTGGGGACAGCTGAGCCTTTGCACAGGCTGTCTATCCACTCCTCACAAGCCTGGAATGTTCTCTCTCCTCACCTCGGTCTCATAGAATCTCTAGATTCCTTCAAAGTTCACGTCTAGTATGATCTCCTACAAGAAGCCAGTCCTGATTCCTCCCTCCCACTCACCCCTAGTTGTTAATGCCCTTCCTTCTAGAAATGATCTTGTACTTATTTGAAACTTGCTTTTTGGTTTTTAATTTATCTACTCTCCTCCTCTGAGAGCAAGGCCTGTTTTATTTTGTGTGTTTGCATCCCCAACACCCCATAGATGCTTAATAAATGAATGCTAAATGAAAAAATGGATGGATGAATTGTGACAGGACAAGGGAGGAGGGATTGCTTTGTGGAGGAAGAAGGAAAGATGAATGAATTGATGAGTGTTTTCTATAGTAGATACAGGATATCAATAGGCAAATTAGGGGCCTTTGGCTGAAATTGGCCTGTTTGCCTAAGCCTGTCTTTACCACTACAGAAAAGTCACTTAGGATCATTGAAACCCATTATTTTTGGCTCCAGCTTCCAGCAGGAGAGTCAATTCAGGCTTCTTGTTTTCCTAAAGACAAGTTCTCCACCTCTGAGCTATGTCTGTCTCACAAATGGATTCTAATGAGTTTCATTGTCAGGTTTACTGAACTTATCACAATGGCAGGTAACTTCATAGCTGCCTGATAATAGACCCCTTTGAGTTATGGCTTTGAACGGCACCAAATGATTTTTCCAGCTTGGCTGGGCAGATGAGGTAATTAACGAGCACACCGATCTACAATTTCCATTTAAAGTCTTTAATGGGCCTGACAAGTTAACAACTGAAAAAGAAGGCTCTCTCTTTTTTACAATAGTTAAGTTACTGGAATTAAATTGGACAGGGACCAACGGCTCTCCACATTCAGGCAGTCTTTTTTGGAAACTGCCTTGTTGACCAAAGAATCTTCAGGCTGAAAGGGGCTTGGAAGAGTGGCCTAGCTTGTCCTCTTTTCTGTAACAGATAATGTCACACTTTTCACTCTTTCTGTCTGTACTTTACAGACTCCTTTTCACAAGCAATTTATGTATGTAGAGCAGATTTAGGAAGAAGGAAGAAAATACTCTTGGCAGAAATGGGACCTATCCTGAAAGGGAAAGCATGGCCTCTCAGAAGGGGCTCAGTTACCATATGCTTCCATGTCATGTAATAATCACTCATGACATAAAAAAAGGGAATACTAATACCAGCTAATAATTATATAACACTTTGGGGTTTGCAAAGTTCTTTACACACCCTCTACAATTCCAATGAAATAATGATGAAACAAGCTATCCACCTTCAGATAGAAAACTAATGAACTCAGAGTGCAGTTTGAAACTTGTTTATCTTTCTTTTTCTTGCCTCTTTTTTGGGGGTGAGGATGACTGAGGTGGGAATTTGTTTTGTATGACTATATATATTTGTAATGAGTTGTGTTTTTCTTGCCATCTCAATGGGTAGGGAAGGGGTGGGATAAGAGAGAGAATTTGGGATTGAAAATAAAATTGAATTTTTAAAGTGGGCCTTACATATATAATCTCCTTTGATCCTCACAACATCACTGTGATGCAGGTACATCCCCATTTTGAGGAAAAGGAGGGTTGACTTGCCCAGAATCATACAACTAGTAAGTACCTGAAATAAGATTTGAATTCAGGTCTTCCTGATTCCACTTTCTGAGAAGTGTTGTATTTACTATAACCACTTAGTGGCTGCTGTGTGATGCATTGGATATAGGCCTGGAGATGAAGAGACTTGAGTTCAAAACCATCCTAAGACACGAAGTAGCTATGTGACCCTAAGTAAATCACTTAACCACTCTCAGCCTCAGTTCCCTCAGCTGTTAAATGGGATAGATCTGTTTTCTTTTTTGTCTTTGTATTACTAGCATCTAGCACAATACCTTGCATATAGTAGATGCTTAATAAATGTTTGTTGAGTTGACTTGAAAATGATTAACAGAGAATTGAAACCATGGTAAGTCAAGAAAGCACCTGGATGCTTTCCATCCATCCATCCATCCATCCATCCATCCATCCATCCATCCATCCATCATCAAGCATTTTATTAAATGTCAAATTAATTAATTTAAGCGGCCAATCATGTGGCCCAGATGTATTTTATTCCAAGATACTATTAAAGGAAACAAGGACTTGATGCCTATACCAACTCGGGTCCTTGACCATTTCGAGTATTGCTGTCAGTGTGCAAATTTAACCCAGATTATAGGATTGAGACCTGTAAGAGGGCTGAGACATAATCTAGGCCAGCACACTTATTTTACAGATGATAAACTGAGGCCCAAAGGGATTAAATAAATTTCTTAAAAGCACACAGCTAATAAGTGGCAGAACCAGAATTTTAACCGGGGACTAATGGACTTTACTGTTGAAGAAATTTTCAGTTTTACTTTAGGTATTCATTGAGAGTCATAGAGATACCCAAAATTCTTTGGGTGGGGGGAGGGAGCTAGGGGAACTGTGAGACCAGATTTAATATTAGACATTCAATTTTTCCCTTGTAAAGTACTGTACCTAAAATAGGAATATTCTCTGCATTCTGCGAAACGTATAACATTTAAAATGATACTAAGTGAACTAGTAAAGCTAAGACTCCTGCTGTGTTGAGTCTATTCCTGGTTATAGGGTAGATGGCAGAGAAATTGACTCATAGAAGGTAACAGATTTCAAAAACTGGCCCTTTTACTTGGAGGGAAATTTGTAGTGCCTCCCTGGCTGGCTGCAGTCATGGACTCATGCTAGGTGGTGTTGGTAGGAACATATGATTCATGGACAATTTTTAAAAAATTATTTTTAGAACAAGAGATGCCCTAAATGCCCTTTTTGAAGAGACATAAAATGAATCTGGAAGTTTCTGAGAACTGTATGGAGTAAGAAGTATTCTGATCCTCAAGCTAGCTCTTCTTTCTGCCACCAAGCTGTTGAATTCCTACTCCTCTTGTCAATTTGATTCTAAATAAATTCATTAAATATTCATTACATAAAAGGTACCATTCTGGGGTCTGAGGACACAAAAATAAAAAATAATAATAGCTGGCATTTACACAGTGCATAGATTTGCAAAGTGCCTTACAATTTTTTTTATCCTCACAACAACCCTGGGAGGTAGATGCTATTATTACTACCATTTTGCAGATGAGGAAACTGAGTCAGGCAGAAGTCAAGTGACTTACCCAAGGTCACAGAGCTAGTAAATGTCTGAGGGTGAATTGAACCCAGATTATCCTGATTCCAAATTCAGCACCCTAGCCACTGTGATGTCTAGCTTCCTAAAAATACTCCTTTCCCTCGAGGGAATAACCTAATAATAGATTACAGTGGAATGAACACTGGCTCCAGATTCAGAGGATGTTAGTTCAAACCCCAGCTCTGCTACGTATTACCTGTGTGATCGTGGAGAAGTAGCAACTTCTCTGAGTCTCAGTTACCTCAACTGTAAAATGTGCAGAGTGGACTAGATAGCTTCTGAGGTCTCTTTCAGGTCTAGATCTACGATGTCATGATATTCTACAGGGTGACACAACACATCCACAGAAAAATTAATACAAGGTAATTTAAGGAGGGAGAAGGAGAGAGAAACACGAACAAGTGGAGGAAAATCAGGAAAGGCTTCCCACAGGAAGTGTCACATGAACTGAGCCTGGAAGGATGTTAAGACCTCTAAGGGGAGTCAAAGAGGGAGTGCATTCCAGGTCAGAGGCAACAGACACTGAGAAAGTACAGAGATGGGAGATGACAAATGCTGAGTTTAGGGAACAGTGAATATTCCAGTTTGGAGTGGGTGAAGATGTGAAACCCGGCTGGAAAGGGAGGCTAGAGATTGTCTGGGATGGCATCACGACTTCCTGTTTTATCCTAGAAGCCAGAAGGCACTATTGAAGATTTTTAAGCAAGGGAATGGCCTGGTCAGATCTGTGCTTTAAGAAAATGCTTTTGGCCCCAGTTGTGTAGAGAGGTTGGATTAGAAAGTGAAAATTAAAAGTTGAGTGGCCAATTAATAGTCTTTTGCTTATAGACCAGAAGAGAAGGGGCAGGGGCTTGATTTAGTCTGGTGGCCTTGGAAGTGGAAAGAAAGGGAGAGATAGAATTTGGAAGCCTTGAAAACTAATGGGCATGGGGGCAGGGAGTGGGAAGGTGGAAATTAGGAAAGAGTCAAGGATAATTCTGAGATCGTGAACCTCTGTGTCTGGAAGATAGTAACCCACTCAAGAGAAATAGGAAAGTTTGAAGGATGAAAGGGTTTCTTAACCTTTTTTGTGTCATGCATTCTTTTGGAAGTCTCCAGAGGCCTGTGGACCCCTTCTCAGAATAACATTTTCATTTTTGTTTTGAAATTTTATTTTATTTTTTATTCCAAGTTCTCTCTCTCCTGCATGCCACCCATTGAGAAGGCAAGAAATATGTTGCCTATTATACACATGAAGCCATACAAAACATACTTCTACTTTAGCTATGTTCCAGGGGGGAGAGCAAGGAAAATAAAGGGGAAAAATGTGCTTTAGTCTGTATTCTGAGACCACCAATTCTCTATCTCAAGGTGGATATCATTTTATATTATGAGTCCTTTAGAGCTGTAATGAATCATTGTATTGAAGAGAGTTACTAAGTCTTTCACAGTTGATTTTCTTTAGAATATTGCTATTACTGCATAGATTGTTCATGTGATTCTTCTCACTTCCCTTTGTATCAGTTCATGTAAGTTTTCCTAGGTTTTTTTGAAACCAACCCGTTCATCATTTCTTGCAGCATAATAGTATTTCAATAGTAAGAAGGCAGATGAAATTCAGTTTTACATTGATAGTAACAATCTAAAGTGCTCTAGTGATTTCCTGAAGGACATTTATGGGCCCAAGATGTATGGTACATCTCAACTACTCAGTGCTAATGGAGCCACACTGATTAGTGATAGAGATGGGCTGAACACTTCCATAGTGTTCTCCACAGACTGTCGTCGATCAGTGCTAAAGCCATTGACTGTTTACCTCAGGTTGAAGTCAATCTCTCTCTAGCCAGATTTTCAACTGGAGGAGAGGTTTCAAATGCCATTAGGCTCCTCTTCTGCTGATTCTAGAAGCCAGTGCTGATTCTATTCTAGCTGAGATATACAAGGTGGGGGGGGGGGTCCATTGCTCATACAAAAGCTGACTGAAATTTTCTGGGTTATTTGGAAAGAGGAGCTTATCCCCCAGGAGTTCAAGGATGCCTTCGTTGTCCATATGTATAAAGGTAAAGGAAATAGATTGTCCTGTGATAATCACAGGGGGGTCTCTCAGTCATTTGCCAGAGTTCTCCTTAATAGACTGATTCTTCACCTGGAAGATGCCTGACTGCCAATGTGGCTTAAGAAGGGGTCAAGGAACCAACTACATTGTTTGAATGCCTAATGTGTGCTTGCATAAAAGACTGTTTTACAGAGAAGTCACAAAAGGAAGGTGTTCACATGGTGGTCAGAAGAAGCAATGCAAGGACATTCTCAAGGTCTCTCTGAGAAACTTTGGAATTGATTGACTGATATGGGAGACACTGGCAAAGGACCCCCCAGCATGGCATGCCCACATCAAAGAAGGCACTGTGCTGCAGTAGCCCAAAAGAAATGTGAGATGCACAAATTTAGAGATATCTCCACAACAAATGTTCATATGGACTATTTGTGCCCAACATGTGGTAGGGCATTCCAAGCTCATATTAGTCTGATCCGCCACAGGCAAACACACTATAATTTGACTCCAACATAGTGATGTCATTTTGGTCTGCTTTGAGAATAAAGGACAACGGCCAATTCCATTCTATCCATACGCCATGACTTATCAGTCATTTCCCTACTGATGGGCATCTACTCAGTTTTCAACTCATTTCCATTACAAAAAGAGCTGCTATAAATATTTTTGTACATAGGAGTCCTTTTCCTTTTCCTTTGATTTCTCTTGGGTATAGATCAAATAAGTCTGGGTCAAAACATATGTACTATTTTTTAGCCCTATGGGCATATTTCTAAATTTTTCTCCAGAATGGTTGGACTAGTTTGCAGCTCCACCAACAGTGCCTTAGTGTACTTATTATCCTGCATCCACCTCAATATTCATCATTTTCTTTTTGTCATCTTAGCCACTATGAGGGGTATAAGGTGGTACCTCAGAATTTATTTTCATTTATATTTCTCTAATTATTAGTGATTCAGAGCATTTTTATGTGACTATTGATAGCTTTGACTTCTTCCTCTGAAAACTGCGTGTTCATATAATTTGACCAAATATCAGAAATAGCTCTTATTTTTATAAATTTGACTCAGTTCAGTATATACTTAGAAATGGGACCTTTATTAGAGAAAGTTTATAATAACCCCCCCACCCCCCGTTTTCACTTTTCCTTCTAATTTTGGCTACATTGGTTTTGTTAGTGCAAGAACTTTTTGATTTTATGTGATCAAAATTTTCCATTTTGCCTCTCTGTCTTGTTTGCTCATAAACTTTCTCCCAATCCATAGATCTGACCAGTCATTTCTTCCATGCTCCTCTAATTTACTTATGTGTAAATAATGTACCCATTTTGAGCTTATCTTGGTATGTAGTATGAGATGTTGGTCTATGACTGCCAAACTGCTTTACAGTTTTCCCAGTAGTTTTTGTCAAATAGTGAGGTCTTGCCCAAATAGGCAGGATCCTTGTGTCTATCAAGCACTAGGCTGCTGTGCTCATTTACTTTATGTATACCTAATCTATTCCACTAATCAAACACTCTCTTACCTGGTGCTAAATTGTTTTAATGATTAGTATTTTGTAATTTAGTTTGAGATATGATATTGCAAGACTACATCCCTTCGTATTTTTTCATTGATTTCATTGACAGACTTGACGATTTGTTCCTCTAGATGATTTTTTTATTATTTTTTCTAGCTCTATAAACTAATTCTTTGGTAGATTTTTTGGTATAGCATTGAATAAGTAAATTAATTTGGGTAAGTATTGTCATTCTTATTATATTGACTTAGCCTATCCATGAGCAATTATCTTTTTCCAATTATTTATATCTCTATTTATGTGAAGAGTATTTTATAATTGTATTCATATATATGTTCCTATGTATATCTTGACAAGCCAAGTAGTTTATATTGTCTATAGTTATTTTAAATGAAATTTTTTCTATCTCCTCCTGCAGGGTTTTGTTGTTAATATGTAGAAATGCTGATGATTTCTGTGGGTTTATTTTATACCCTGTAACCTTGTTAAAGTTTCTAATTGTTCCTACTAGTTTTTTAGTTGACTCTCTAGAATTCTCTAAGTAAACTGCCATGTTATCTATAAAATGTGTGTTTTATTTCCTTATTAACAATGCTTATTCGTTCAGTTTCTTTTTCTTGTGTTATTACTATAGCTAGCATTTCCAGTAAAATATTGCATTGTAATGGTGATAATGGATTTCCTTACTTCACCCCTGATCTTACTGGAAAGGCTTCTAGTTCATCCCCATTGCAGATAGATGCTACTTATCATTTTATGAAAAGCTCCATTTATTCTTATGCCTTCTAGTGTTTTTTTTAAAGCAGGAATAGATGTTGTATTTCGACAAAAGCTTTTCTGCATCTATTGGCATAATCATATAATTTTTGTTGTTTTTGTTATTTATATGGTAAAGTATGCTTATACTTTTCCAAATATTGAATTAACCCTGAATTCCTGGTATAAATCCAGCCTAATCATATTGATGATCTTTATGATATCTTGCTGTAATCACCTTGTTAATATGTATGTGTGTGTACATATGTATACATACACACAGATATACACATATACGTATCTATCCCTATCTATCTATCTGTCTGTCTGTCTGTCTGTCTATCTATCTTGCCCCGGGTCACACAGCTAGTGAGTGTCAAATGTCTGAGGTCAGATTTGAACTCAAGTCCTTCTGACTACAGGGCCAGGCTTCTATCTACTGTGCCACCTAGCTGTCCCTGCTAATATTTTATTTAAAATTTTTGCTTCAATATTCATTAGAAAAATTAACTCATAGTTTGTTTTATCCTCTGTTTTGGTATCAAAATCATGTTTGTGTTTATTTTTCTAAGATGAGATTACATAACCATTCTATTTCCTCTTCCATTGATCTGAACAATTTATATCTTTGTAAATATTTATCCATTTTATTTAGATTATCAGTTTTATTGGCATATAGTTGGCATATAGCAAATAGTCCTTAATAGTTGCTTTAATTTCATCTTCATTGGTTGTGCATTTACCTTTTGCTTTTTTGATAATGGCCATTTGATTTTCCTCTTTAGTTTTTAAATCAAGTAGCAAGTGATTTGTCTATTTTATTGATTTTATTAGTTTTATTTATTAGTTCAATAGTTTTTTTAATTTTTAAATTTAACCAATCTCTCCTTTAATTTTCAGGATCTTTATTCTGATGTTTAATCGAAGCTATTTAATTTTTTTCTAGTTATTTTTTAGTTGCATGCTCAATTCATTGATCTGATCTTTCTCTCTTTTACTAATGTAATTTTCCCCTAAGCGTTCAGCAAGAAACATGAACTTTCCCCTAAGTACTGCTTTAGCTACATTCTGCAGATTTTGGTTTGTTGTCTTCTTGTTGCCATCATCTTTAATGAAATTATTGATTTTTTCCTATGATTTGTTCTTTGACCCATTCATTCTTTAAGATTAGATTCCAATTACTTTAAAGCTAAGTTTCTAAGGCTCTTTATTGAATGTAATTTTCATTTCATAATGATCTGGAAAGGGTGCATTTAATATTTCTGCTTTTCTGTATTTGTTTGTGAGGTTTTTAATGCCCCAATACCTAGTCAATTTTTGCAAAAGTGTCATATACAGCTTTCCATTATTTTCCAATATACTCTTTTCCATTCCCATTCAATATTCTCCAGAGTCTATCATATCTAACTTTTTGAAGATTCTACTTATCTCTTTAATTTTTTCTTGTTTATTTTATAGTTAGATTAACTTAGATCCAAGAGAGGTAAATTGAGGTTCCCCACTAGTATAGTATAGTTTTACTGTCTTCTTAATATTATTTTATTGTCTATTTTTGCCTTTGTAATGTTGTTTTATAATTTTGTCCTGTAAGTCATTTAACTTTTCCTTCAAGAGTTTGGATGCTCTGCCATTTGGTGCATATACATTTAGTATTGATATTATTTCATTGCCTATTATACCATTTAGAAAAATGTAGTTTCCCTGATTATCTTTTTTAATTTGGTTTATGCTTTGTTTTTGCTTTGTCTGAAATCATGATGGCTACCCCTGTTTGTTTTTTTTAACTTCAGTTAAAGCATAATAGATTCTGCTCTAGAACTTATTTTAACTCTTTGTGTGTCTTTTTGCTTCAAGCATGTCTCTTGTAAACAACATATTGTTAGATTCTGGTTTCTAACCTGTTCTGCCATTTGCTTCCATTTTATGGCTGAGTTCATCACATTCATATTCATAGTTATGATGGCTGTGTATTTCCCTTCATTCTATTCTCTTCTATCTATCCTTTTCTTTTTCACACTGTTTTCTCCAAAGTCTGTGCTTCTGACCCTTGTCTTCTTTAATCTGTCCTCCTTCTTATTACTGCCCCCCTTTTCCTTATCCCTCCCTCTACATTCCTTTTGGCTAAGATGAATAATCTATGCCCAGTTGTGTGTGTATGTGTGTGTATGGGTGTATTCTTCTCCCTTTGAAACAGTTCAGATGAGAATGATATTGAAGCACTGCTTACTCCCCTCATTTCCCACCATTGTAAAATCTCTTCTTTGTATGAGACAATTTTCCCCATTCTTCCTTTTCCTCCCCCTTTCTCCCAATATATGCCTCTTTTCACCCTTTCATTTTTCTTTTGAGATTATCCCAACATATTTGATTCACAACTATGCCCTCTAAGTAGATTCCTCCTAACTGCCCTAATAATGATAAAGTTCTTAGTGGTTAACTTGTATCATTTTCTCATTTGGGAATATAAACAGGTTAACCTTCTTAAGTTCCTTATGATTTCTCACTCATGTTTACCTTTTTATACTTCTCTTGAGTTTTGTGTTTGAATGTTGAATTTTCTATTCAGTTCTGGTCTTTTCAACAGGAATGCTTTGGAAGGCCTCTATTTAATTGAATCACTTATTCCCTACCCCCAACTCCACTTAGGATTTTACTCACTTTTCTTGGATGGGTTATTCTTGATTATAATCCTAGCTCCTTTGTCTTCCAACATATCATATTCTAAGCCCTCCTCTCCTTTCTAGTGGTAATTACTAAATCTTGTGTAATCCTGAGTATGGCTCTATAATATTTGAATGATTTCTTTATGGCTAATTTCAGTAATTTCTCCTTTACCTCAGAGCTCTGGAATTTGGCCATAATATTCCTAGGAGTTTTCATTTTGGCATCTCCTTCAGGAGATGATCGGTGGGCTCTTTCAAGTTCTACATTGCTCTCTGGTTCTAAGATACCTAGGGAGTTTTCCTTTACAACTTTTTGAAATATGATCACGAGGCTCTTTTTTTAATCATGGCTTTCAAGTACTCCAACAATTATTAAATTATCTTTCTTCAATCTCTTTTCCAGGTCAGTTGTTTTTCCTTTGATACATTTCACATTTTTTTCTATTTTTTTTTCAGTCTTTTGACTTTGGTTGTTTCTTAATGTTTCATGGAGTCATTAGCTTCCACTTGACCAGTTCTAATTTTTAAGGAGTTATTTTCTGCACTGAGGTTTTGTACCTCTTTTACCAATTGGCCAATTCTAATTTTAAGGAGTTTTCTTTAGTAAATTTTGCACCTCTTTTATGATTTGGCAGTTATGATTTTAAGGAGTTATTTTCTTCAGTATTTTTGTGCCCCTTTTACACTCTTTTTATAATTTTCTTGCATTATTCTCATTTCTTTTTCCCAATTTTTCTCTATAGCTCTTATTTGATTTTAAAAATCATTTCCCACTCTTTTTTATTTATTTCTTTACTGCTTTTCAGACTTCTTGCTGGGTCTGTGTCCAATATGCATTTTTCTTTAAAGTTTTGCATGTAGATACTTTCAGGTCATGATCTTCTTCTGAGTTTGTGAGTTGAGTCACCATAGTAGATTTTTATGATGAGTTTCTTTTTGTTGTTGTTGTTGTTGTTTGTTCATTTTTCCAGTCTATTTATTGACTTTGGATTTTATGTTAGAGTGGGGCTCCATTCATCTCTGGTAGGGGATGACCGGCCTATGGTTGTCTCTTATACATCCTTCTGCAGCTTTCACAGCTACGTATGGAGGCATATAGGTTTTCAGTGTTTCCAAAGTTGTGTGATCTGGGGAGAGATCTCATCTCTGTCCTTCTGGTCTGCACCTTAGTGCTTACCCAGGTAGGGCCCCTGCACCCTCACAACAATAACTGTCCCTCTCTGCCTTGGAAATATGATTCATACCCAGGTAGGATCCCTGCTCCTTTGTGACCACAACCATTCCTTTCCACCCTGGATCTGCAGCCCAAAACTGGGTAATAGCCTAGGGAACTGCCAAACTGTGCCTAGTGCTGGCGTAAAAGATGAATTCCCTTTTGGATGTATTGAGTTTGAGAAGCCCACTGGATTTCCAATTGGAGCTGTCTAACAGGAAGCTGATAATGTTGGACTAGAATTCAGGAGGGAGGAGGTCTATCTATGTAGATTTTAGAGTAATTTGTGAAGAGATGATCACTGAATGCATGGTTGCTAATGAGATCACCAAGAAAGAAGTTTTAGAGAGAGAAGACCATCTAGGACAGAGGATTGGGGGATATCCAATTATGGGGCAGGTGATGTATGATAATTCAGTCCAATCCTACAATTATTAAACACCTAATATATGTATATGGCATTGTGTTAGGGATACAAAAATAAAATGAACAATAGATGCTGACCTCAAGGATAAAAAAAAGCAAAGTCAACTAAAAAACGTTCAGATTGGTAGGAAAACCAGGAAAACAGTTTCACATTTGATGGAAACAATTTTTTAGAGGCAGTGATGTTTTCCAGTGTCAAAAGCTGCAGAGAGGTCAATAAAGTTTATTACAAAACCTTGTCAGAATTAATAGCTAAGAGATGGTTAGCAACCTTAGAGAGAACAGTTTTGTCAAGTGTTGGGGTTGGAAGCCAGATGGCAAGGGGTCGAAAAGTGACTTGGGGGTGAAGAAGTGAATAACGAAGGCAAGAGAATCACCTACTTTTTTCTAGGAATTTGTCTGTGAAAGGGATACAGGGTCAAGATCTGTAATTGAGCTTCCAATTTTTTTAAAGTATTAAAGTAGACTTGGACATGTTTGTAGGTGACAGGGAAGGAACCTCTAGATAAAGAGAGAGTGAGAGGGATTGATTAGAAGGGCAAGCTCCTGGACGAAACTGGCAGGGCACAATTATAGTGGTTGGCCACAGCAAGGAAGAGATGTCTTTACCAGAGACTAAAGTAAAGGAGGAGAGTATGGAAGATAAAGAAGGATTTTGGGGAACTAAACACAAGTATAATTCCCTTCAAGAAGCTTTTCCTGAAGACTTTCTACTCTCAAATAGTAAAGACCTTCAACTTAGCCCATCAGGGCTTCATGTAGTACTCTTTACCTCTTCTATGTACTTATCATGTGTTTTATCTGTGTGTTTGCATGTGTGTGTATGTATACATACACACATGTGTATGTATGTATATAATGTCTCCTATATTTTGGGAGGGAAGAGACATCATCCAATCTAAGCCTGGCATTTCACCCTGCCTATCACAAGAGTCTAAAAACATTAGGCACTTAATAACATTCATTAAATTGAGATTATCTAAAGGTTTGTATAGTTGATGAAGACAAGACCTGGGTCTGGAGTTTAAGGCACAGATCTAATTAATATAGGAAATTTAGTTACAAGTACTAGAACCAGTTCATTTTGTGCCATGGGTCAGTGTAGTGTGGTATGGTAGGAGGAATCTTGGGTCAGCAATCAGAGGCCCTGTGTTCAAATTCTATCTCAAATTGCCTACTCAGTGACCTTCAACAAGTTGTTTCACCTATCTGGGTCTCTGCTTCTTTATCTGTAAGGTAAGGGGTCAGGGACTGGACTAACTCATCTGGAAGGTAGGTTCCCTATGAAGTTTTGGGATCTATGTACCTAGAATCTGAATCAGTCTTCTCAACACTAACTGCAAAAGGAGTTTGTAGCTTCAGTCTGCACCTGGCTTCAGTGTAGGCCTACTAGGGCAATGAATTGACAGGCAAATTGGCTAACAGCTTTTGTTTGTTCTCTGGGTTAGGTTACATAAACACACACCACCAGATTGCCTAGTTCAGCTAAAAATTGAGTTTATTTAAACAGCAGCTGATGAAAGAACCCTTATTCTCCCTTAGGAAGATCCCAGGTGCGTTACACAGCTTAGAGAAGCATGTAATGTTATTGGAGGGGAAAAAATGCTTTCAGCTAAATAGATACATTTCTCCATCATTTTAGAGGACTGCTAGAAAATAGTTGTCTACCGAAAGGTTTTTTTTTAAACTGTATAAACTTTCTAAGAAGAGTAAATTCACATTATTCTAATAGCTTCTTAACATGATGACTTCCCAGGTCCTAAAATGACATAATCCCTGGCATCTGCTTTAGGTTATTTACCTGGAAGGCAGTGGAGGGGGGTGGCGGGAATCAGCTTGTGCCACTGAAATGTTCCTTGGTTTCTTACTTCATGTGAGTGATGAATAACCTTTGATTAGTCATTTTTAGTGATGTCATATAATTGTCCTGAGAACCCTTGCTCTCAGGAGACAAAATGCTGGGTGTGGAGAGTTAAGGGACCTGGGTTCCAATCCAAGCCCTCCCCTTCTTAGCTTGTGTGAATATGAGCAAGTCACTCACACCTCTAGGCTTTTGTTTCCCTACCTATAAAGTGCGTGGGTTGGATATGATTGACCAATAAGGTCCTTTCCAGCTCTAGATGATATGTTCATAGATTTAGAGCTGGGAGGGACCATATGTGCCATTTTATCCAACTCTCTCATTTATAGATAAAAAACCTAAGGCTCAGAGATTACTTGCCCAAGGTTATGTAGGTAAGATGTGTTAGAGGTGGAATTCGAAGCAGATCCTCTGGCTCCAAACCCAGTGTACGTTCTACTCTTCTGATCCTATGGAAGAATATAGACTTAATGAACAGGAAACATGAGTTCTGTTGTACCGAGTGATCCAAAATGGCTCCCCAGACTGGTGAGGTGGGCCTCATTATCTGCAATTACTCCTTGGGGCTGACATGGTACCTCCTGTAGGAAAATGGTGGAAAGCCAATGATTGTCTAGGCCTTCTTTGGTGTTGGAGTCATGACACTGGAAATGTTTCCCCTCCCCTTACCAAGAGCTGACTGCTTTCCTGATGGGGAAGGGGATGTCATTATAGCGCTTGAATGCTGAAGCAAGGGAGTAAAAACAAAATGAATGATTTCCTACTTCTTGGCTTCTCTCTTTGGGGAGTAGCCCACTGAAATGCTGAAAGTATTGGGACACAGATATAAAAATACCCCTGGTGTGATGGCCCAGAAATATTCAATGGCTGCTCTTGGGTAATAACTCCCCCACTGTAACACCCTTCCCTTGCCATTTTCCATTTCAAAAAGTGGCCTGTGGCTGCACTAGACCACTGCAAATCCAGAATCTCAGACTTGGGGAAGAACACTTGACAGAACCTGGAGAGAGTGGAAAAAACCAAATTGCTCATTAGCAGTTTTTTGTCATGTAGGAATACTGTGCCACCACATTAGATACACACAGCTCAGTGAATATCCAAACATTGAGGGCAGCTCTTTTACTGCCAGGTAAGAGATGCAAAGTAACCCGAGGCACTCAGCAATTTAGCCTGTTCAATTAGGAGAATCCATGTTTCTTTAAGTTCCTTTGAGAGATCAGGAAAGTACTGCCAAATGACATTGGTGTCCATCCTCTCTTTGATTTGAAAGCACGGCTAATTCACTCAGTTCTTCATAATTCTTCTATATCTGGCCATTTGTCGGATGCTTTGGGTAACACTGATGGTGACTTCTCTTGCTGGCATCTGCTTGTGTTCTTTTTTCACCTGTTAAAAAAGGTTTACAACATTAAGTTATATGTCCACTGGGTAACAGCCAAAGATCCTTCCTTCTTTAATATTTTGAAGGCTATTCACAGGGCGGGGTGTGTGCGTGTGAAATAGATTAAGCCACAAGCAGCAAGCAATATTCTCCACCTAGGATTCAGTTTCTGGAAGTAATTCCACCTGAGGAACTTTTTAGAAAAAAATACATTGACTCAGTCCAGAGTCAGTCAGTTAACACCATGGGTAAAACAGCATTAGGTTTACCTAAACAGCATTTCTTTCCTAGTGGAAGCCAGACCCTCTCCTCACTCAGGCTACTGAGTCTCATTGGG
This sequence comes from Trichosurus vulpecula, assembly GCF_011100635.1. Lineage (NCBI taxonomy): Eukaryota > Metazoa > Chordata > Mammalia > Diprotodontia > Phalangeridae > Trichosurus > Trichosurus vulpecula. Next base: position 142,363,341 of record NC_050573.1, read on the forward strand.
CCAGGATAGCTATTAATAGAGAAAAAAGCTAACAAACAATACTCAATGGTACAGGAATGGTACAGCTTCTTTAAAATAAGATTGGTTGATGACAACATTCACACAAAATTGTCTAGGCTGGACTGGTTGACTGGTTGACTGGTTTTCAGCTGTTAAATTTTAAAAGCTCAGAATCAGCTAATTGCTATTCTTGAGAGCACCTGGCTAAATTCCCTAGGAGAGCATAGATTATACCTATTGAAAACTGGCCCCAGTGATTGGCAGGGTGTGTTTTCTAAGGCAAAACTCATTTGACTGTATCACTGAAATGTCACTTCCTAATCTCCAAGCTTGCTTAAAGGTTGCAATGGTTTTTTTTCTATTTGTTTTTTTCTTTATTAACTCAAAATGCCATTTCAGTGTCAATAAGGAACCAAGAAAAAAGCTACAGTCTTGAAATACTATTAACAGGAAAAAGATTAAAATTACATTGTCCCCATAAGTACACACAATAGATCAATTTCAGTTCCTTTCATAAAAATGCTCAGTAAACATATACTTCCCCATTCTATGAAAAAATACATTAGCAAGCTCGGGTTAAAAATATCATTCTTGGATGAGCATTAAAAAAAGGATAAAATCTTTATCTGAGCTACAGTGTTCTTACTCTAGGACTTGCCAAGAGGCTGTCTCTGGATTTGTAAATCACTGTCTTTCTTTGCTAAACCAGGAAACTGCTTAAAACCAGAGTCCCCAAGGTGAGAGGGAGATCAGAATCTATTTATTAAAATTCATTCCTAAAAATGAGTCCCTGCCTCCCCCCGCCCCATACACACCCATACAACATCTTTGAAAAAAGGTTTCCCAAGTTTTTCTTGTTTTCATGAGGGGAATTCTACTACATGGCAAGGCAACCTATTCTGCTATGGATTAATTCTAATTGCTGGGAAATTTAGCTTTACATTTAACCCAAATTTGTCTCCTTGTAACTTCCACCAACTCCAAGACTTAAAGATTTAAATTTTCCATCAGTTGATAGTACAACAACAATGAAACCTGCCAAAGAAATCACTCTTTGCAGATGATCTGATGATTTACTTAGAGAATCCTAGAGAATCAAGTAAAAAGCTACTCTAGACAACAAAAAAAAACTTTAACAAAGTTGCAGGGTATAAAATAAACCCACATAAGTCCTCGACATTCCTATATATTACTAACAAAGCCCAACAGCAAGAGATAGAAAGAGAAATTCCATTTAAAGTTACCATAGACACTATAAAATATTTGGAAGTCTAACTGCCAAGACAAACCCAGGGCCTATATGAACACAATTATGAAACACTTTTCACACAAACAAACATCAGTTTCTCATGGTTAGGCTGAACTAATATAATAAAAATGACAATTTTACCTAAATTAATTTACTTATTCAGTGCCATACCAATTGAACTACCAAAAAATTATTTTACAGAGCTGGATAAAATAATAACAGAATTCATGTGGAAGAACAAAAGGTCCAGAATATCAAGGGAATTAATGAAAAGAAATGCTAGGGAAGGTGGACTAGCCATAACAGATATTAAACTGTACTATAAAGCAGCAGTCATCAAAACTATTTGGTACCGGCTAACAGAATGGTAGTTGCAGTAGTCAACGACTATAGCAACCTACTCTTTGATAAACCCAAAGAATCCAGCTTCTGGGCTAATAACTCACTATTTCACAAAAACTGCTGGGAAAATTGGAAAATGGTAGGGCAGAAACTGGATGTAGACCAATATCTTACACTGTAAACCAAAATAAAGTCAAAATGGGTTCATGATTTAGGAATAAAGGTTGATACTATAAGCAATTTGGGAGAGCAAGGAATAGTTTACCTGTCAGATTTATGGGAAAGGAAAGAATTCATGACCCAACAAGAGATAGAGAGCATTACAAAATGCAAAATGGATAATTTTGATTATGTTAAATTGAAAAGTTTTTATATAAACAAAGCCAATGCAACAAAGATTAGGCAGGAAGCAGAAAATTGGGAGAAAATCTTTATCTCTGATAAAGTATCTCTGATAAAGGTCTCATCTCTAAAATATACAGGGAACTGAGCCAAATTTATAGGAATACAAGTCATTCCCCGATTGGGAAATGGTCAAAGGATATGAACAAGCAGTTCTCAGAGGAAGAAATTAAAGATATCTATAGGCATATGAAAAAAATGCTCTAAATCACTATTAATTAGAGAAATGCAAATGAAAACAACTCTTAGGTACCACATCTCTCCTGTCAGATTGGCTAAAATGACAAAACAGGAAAATGATAAATGCTGGAGAAGATGTGGGAAAAATGGAACATTGTTACATTGTTGGTGGAGTTGTGAACAGATCCAGCCATTCTGGAGAGCAATTTGGAACTATGCCCAAAGGGCTGTAAAAATGTGCATAGCCTTTGACCCAGCAATACCACTTCCAGGGCTGTATCCTAAAGAGATCACACAAGAGGGAAAGGGACCCATATGTACAAAAATATTTATAGCAGCTCTTTTTGTGGTAGCAAAGATTTGGGAATCAAGGGGATGCCCATCAATTGGGGAATGGATAAACAAGCTGTAGTATATGAATGTAATGGAATACTATTGTGCTATAAGAAATGGGGAAGTTCAGCTGGTATGGCACTGAATAGATAGATTAGTTTAGGTAAAATTGTCATTTTTATTATATTAGCTCGGCCTAACCATCAGCAACTGATATTTTTCCATTTATTTAGATCTGACTTTATTTGTGTGAAAAGTGTTTCATAATTATGTTCATGTAGGCCCTGGGTTTGTCTTGGCAGATAGACTCCCAAATATTTTATAGTGTCTACAGTAACTTTGAATGGAATCTCTCTTTCTATCTCTTGCTGTTGGGCTTTGTTAGTAATGTATAGGAATGCTGAGGATTTATGTGGGTTTATTTTATATCCTGCTAAAGTTGTTTATTATTTCAAGTAGTTTTTTACTTGATTCTCTAGGATTCTCTAAGTAAATCATCACATCATCTGCAAAAAGTGATAATTTAGCTTCTTCTTTGCCTTTTCCTTCAATTTCTTTTTCTTCTCTTATTGCTACAGCTAATGTTTCTAGTACCAAATTGAATAATAGGGGTGATAATGGACATCTTTGTTTCACCCCTGATCTTATTGGGAACGCATCTAGCTTATCCCCATCACAAATAATCCTTGTTGATGGTTTTAGGTAGATGCTATTTATAATTTTAAGGAAGGCTCCATTTATTCCTATGCTTTCTAGTGTTTTTAATAGGAATGGGTGTTGTATTTTGTCAAAGGCTTTTTCTGCATCTATTGAGATGATCATATGGATTCTGCTAGTTTTGTTGTTGATATGGTCAATTATGCTAATAGTTTTCCTAATATTGAACCAGCCTTGCATTCCTGGAATAAATCCTACCTGATCATAGTGTATTATTCTGGTGATAAGTTGCTGCAATCTTTTTGCTAATATTTTATTTAAAATTTTTGCATCAATATTTATTAGGGAAATTGGTCTATAATTTTCTTTCTCTGTTTTGACTCTACCTGGTTTGGGTATTAGTACCATATTTGTGTCATAAAAAGAATTTGGTACGACTCCTTCTTCACCTATTTTCCCAAATAGTCCACAAAGTATAGGAATTAATTGTTCTTTAAATGTTTGATAGAATTCACATGTAAAACCATCTGGCCCTGGAGATTTTTTCCTAGGGAGTTCATTGATGGCATGCTCAATTTCTTTTTCTGAGATAGGGTTATTAGAAATTTTACTTCCTTTTCAGTTAGCCTGGGCAATTTATGTTTTTGTATATATTCATCCATATCTCTAAGGTTGTCAAATTTATGGGCATACAATTGGGCAAAATATTGTTTTGATTTCCTCTTCATTAGAGGTGAATTCACCCTTTTCATTTTTGATACTGGTAATTTGATTTTCTTCTTTCTTTTTTTAATCAAATTGACCAAAGGTTTATCAATTTTACTGGTTTTTTCATAAAACCAGCTCTTTGTTATAGATATGGACTTCATAATAACCTCGAAAGAACTACATGATATGATGCTGAATGAGAGGAGCAGAACCAGGAGAACATTGTACACAACCACAGACATATTGATTCTGTGATGACTAACTTTGATAGACTTGGGTCTTCTCAGCAATACAAGGTTCAAAGACAGCCCCAAAGGTATCATGATGAAAAGAGCTATCTACATTCAGATAAAGAACTATGGAGTATGAATGTGAATTGAAGGAAACTATCTGCTCTCTCTCTCTTTTTTTCTATATATATACATATATATATATATTGTTTTGTTTTGTTTCTTCTTTCTCATGATTCACTCCATTGATCATGGTTGTTCTTTATGACTTGACTATTGTGTAAATATATTTAATGTGAAGGTATATGTAGAACATATATTGGATTCCATGCCTGTCTTGGGAGGAGGGGGAAGGGAAGGGAGGGGAAGAAAATTTGAAACTCGAAAACCTGTGGAACTGAGTGTTGTAAACTAAAACTAAAAAATCAAATATATACATATATATATATATATATGTAAAGAAATACGTTCTGCAAATAGTAAGTCTGCTTTGGAATTGTCCCAACAAGTACATCTCTCATCTACTTGGATAGGAATGAGAGCAATACCCAAACATTTTTCTGAGACTTCAACAAGCATTGTGGTGCAGGCTCTGGAGAGGCAAAGAAGAAAGAATGTCCCTGCCCTCAAAGAATGTATTGAGGAGGAGGTGGTAATGAGGGAGATATTTGTAGATAAACATCAGATTATAGCTCACATTGAGCATTCAGGGTAACAGTATTACATTGAATACAGGGCAGGCTTTATTTCACAGATTCAGATAGAAACCAGAAAGGACTCAAACCTAGGCTTACAAATGATCAGCATAACTCTCCTTTCTTTGGAAAACTCCATCTCCCCCAGGCAGTCTTCCAGACAAATAGGTCTAGCCCATGGTTGGGATCCTCCAAAAGATTAGGAATAATAAAGCTTTGACCCCTTTCCTCCACTACTAACACAGTGCACGTAATTCACAGTAGTATAGGAGGGCAAAGACTGGTTTTTCTTCTTTACATCATGGCTTTGTCCCTTGTTTCCCTTTGGCTCTGGTCACAGAGCTCCTCTGTTTGGTCAGAAACTTGATGTTGCTCTTTGACTGCCTCCCGTCACTGTCAGTTCTGTGGCCTTATGGTTCCTCTTCTTCTAAGAACTACCAATTCTTCTCTCGTGAGCTCATTTAAGTTCCTAAAAAGAGGAACATGCAACATGCATAGGCTTCTGTTTCAGGGAATTAAGTCTGAATTCTGTAGCTTTTCTGCTATTTGTACATCTACTCCATAGTCTCTCTCTGTCTCTGTCTCTGTCTCTCTCTCTCTCTCTCTGTCTCTCTCAGTCTGTCTATCTCTCTGTCTCTCTCGTCTGTTATCCCTTTTAAAGGACAAGGCTAAAGATGTAGCTCAAATTTGTGACTAACAATGACTTAAACATCCTTTGTGAGTTGTCAAAAGGCCAACTGTACACAAGGCAAGGGTACTTGTCAGTACTTGTTTAAGGAATATAATCAATACCAGATAAAAATTACAAATGTAATATCAATTGGATTGCTTATGTCTTGCATATGGAGACATATTAAATGCCAGAAATGTCTTGTCATTTATATATACATGTGAACATGCACTTAAACACACTAATTTCCCAGTTCATCAACCATTCTCATGTTCTGACCCAAAGACCATGGGTGCCAGAGCCTGTGGTGACATTCCATGCTGTATCCTTTCCCTCCTTTACCCTCCCATACTGCTTTCCAGAAGTTTAACTACAAAGGGTAAAAGAGATATGGGATGATAGGAGGATGGAACGATCAAGTGAAGGATTTTTCAGGATGACAGAGACATGAGCATGTTTGTAGGCAGCAGGGAATAAGCCGGTACACAGGGAGAGATTAAAAATAAGTGATAAGAAAGGGGATGACAGAGGGGGCCATTTGTTGGAGAAGACCAGATGGAATGGTATTGCTTGATCAGGGAGAGGAGTTAGCCTTGGTAAGGAGGAAGGCCACTTCATCATATGAGACAAGGGTGACTGTCTCAGTCTACTTCTGGAAAGCTCCTTTGGTTCTCACCAACTGACCCCTACACAAGTGAAGATGTCTTGCAAGGTATGTCCAAGTGGATGCTATTAGAATCAAAGATTTAAGACTGGAAGGCACCTTTGAAATTTATCTAGTCCAAGGCCTAGTAGTTTACAGATGAGGAAACTGAGGCTCATTGAGGTTAAGGGATTTGCCCAGTGCCATGTAGATAAGCAAGTGGCAGACCCAGGCTGGTAAAGACTAAGGAGAGGAGTTTGGGAGAGATTTTGGTTAGGTAAATAGATTTGTGAATCACCTGCATCGATGTGATCACTGAACCCATGGATGAGGATGAGATTATCGAGGGAGTCACTGTAGAGAGGAAAATGAAAAACAAGTTTAGGATAGATCCTTAGAGGACATCTATGCTCAGGAAGATTTAGAGGAGATCTAAATAGGTCTCAGGTAAAAGACGAACTCAGAGATAGCAAGGGCTATTTTATTTTTGCTTTTCTATCTCTAATGCCTGGCACAGTGCAAATGCTTAATAGATATCTGTTGAATTGAATTAAGCAATGTCCCAGAATTGTTTTATGGATTGGAAAAGCATTTGTTAACAACCTGTGTGCCAAGCTCTGGGCTAAGCATTGAGAACATAAGTAGAAGAGACAGACCACCCCTGTTGTCAAGGAGCTCACATTCTGAACAGGGGAGACAACATATATAGGAGGTTACAGCTACAGGGCCATCTGGCTTGGAAGTGATTCTTAGAATACGACCTTGTAGTCTATGCCCAAGTCCTTATGGGCCTGGAGGGCAAAGCAGCAGGACACTGATGGTAAAGCACCATGTATCATTTTCTTGGTACTTCCATCCAATGGGCTTTGGGTCTGGGGGTTGTTGTTATTCAATCTTCTCAGTCATGTCCCACTCTACATGACCCCATTCAGGGTTTTCTTGACAAGATACTGGAGTGGTTTACCATTTCTTTCTCCAGCTCATTTTATGGATGAGGAAACGAAGGCAAACAGGGTGAAGTGACTTGCCCAGGGTCACAAAGCTAGTAAGTGTCTGAGACCAGATTTTAAAGCAAGAAGAGTCTTCCTGACTCCAAGCTCTGCTACCAACATTTGTATTATCCCAACAATTATATTATATCATATTTAAAGTTGCAGACCAGACCCTGTAATTTCATTAATAAAGGGAACTCCTGAGAAGGAAAATCTCTTAACTAATGCAGATGATTCATCTTAGAGGCTTGTCCAGGGCCACCAGCCACTTATCTGTAGAGTAAAAGGCAGGACCTGAACATTGCCAGGTTCTCCCTAAATCCAGGCCAGTCTTCTGTGCACTACTCCAAGGTCTCTCCCTTTTGAGGTTGTTTTGAAGCTTGGGAAACTTTTAAGGGGTCTAAAAAGTATTCTTTTCCTATCTTAGCAATCTATAGATGGATGTAACCCCCAATCCCAAAGCCCATTGGTATGGGACTCTCTCCTTATTGGTGGAAATCAAGGCCGAGGGACTGCCAGAAGGGTAGAAAGGCCAGAGTTGGTGAGATCTCCAATAAGGAGAGAGTCTCACATCAATGGATTTTGGGACTGGGGGTTTCATGGAGGGAGACTAATTGAGTTGTTTTACTTGGGCAGAAACCAACTAATTATAATTTCAAGCACAAAGCTGGAGCAGGAGGGAAAGCTGTAGGACCCTAGTGTGTATGCAGGTCACTTCTTTAAGAAATGCTTTCAGAGTTCTTGAGGTAATGAAAAGTGCTCTGTGCTTCTAAGAGCTAAAGGTTCTGAGTAAATACATAACCTCCTCAAGTGCCTAGGGCATTTGAGTCATGCAGGTATTTTCCTTTCTGGTGTGGTTTCCCAGCAGCAGTGGAACCCTCTAATTTAGTGATTTATTTTCTTTAATGAGGGCTAAGGAAAAAGTGTTACTTCATTTAAATTACTGGCTGCTCCTCTGTCCTGTGGCTCCCACTGCCGAGATCAGTGGTGCCTCTTCCATTCCTTTCTCCCTTTCGAGGTTGTTTTAACTATCCTAAAGTTCCATGAGCTTAGTGGAATCTCTCTAGAAGGTCAGTGGTACACCATCTTTCTTTTAGTGGCCTCTCTCTGTTGCGTTTCCTTTTCCTGCTGTTTGCTTTTTGACTTTTGTAGGTTTCCTGCACCAGGAATCTGCAGTGTCTAGTACTTTTAGTTGAACTTTTTCATTAAAAATGATTCTCCAGCCATCCTTTCGCTGGAGAGGCCAAATTGGAAACAATAACTTCCTGGCAGCCTCAAATCTATATGGGCTTGTTTCTGTCATGGTTCAGAAGTCAATTACCCAGTTTATTAAATTCCAGAGAAAATTCTTTCTTAACTGCTTAGTGTAGGCTTAGACTCAGTCAGGGTACACTTAGGAAAATACTGAACTGGAAGTCAGGAAAACTGCCTTTAGTTATAGCTCAACTACTGAGTATTCTAGAATAAGATTAAATTTATACTACCATTCCTGGAAAGGGCACACGATCAAGTCCCCTTTACTCCACTCACCATCCAGTGACTTCCCTGTCTGAAACACCCTTCCCTAGACACAATTCCTCTCTATATTATCTTCTGTCAGAATGGGCAAATCCCATTTTTTTTGTATGTCATCCCCAGCATTTAACATGGTGCCTACATTAGTAAAGACTTAAAGAATGTTTTTTAATTCATTTATTCTAAGCCTCAATTTCCTCCCCATAAAATGAGAGGAGTGGAATTGGATTAAATGATTTCTTATATCCTTTCAAAATTCTGATTCAGGACTTCAGGTAAAATCCCTTTGGTCTCTTTAATTTTCTCCTCAACAAATAGAAATCTAGACGCTATCAGCCTTACCCAGACTCCACAGATTACACCACACCCAACTGAAGGATTTTGCTACCCCTTGGGCTCTTCAAATGCCAGGTTCAGGACTTTGGAATGTATCCTCTAGGCAGGAAGGAGACACTGGAAAATTTTGAGCTGGGGTATGAAATGATTAAAGCAATGTTTTAATTAAGATTAACTTAATCTATGAATTTAATATATATATATATATATATATAATATATAACAAAGAATATCTGAAGTTTGATGATGGAGAGCAGACTTTGGGAAGCTAGCATTTACATTTCTAGAACTGACCTCACAGACAGAAGGGCAGAGACTACTTAATACTTAGACAGCCATCTAATTGTAAATCAAATATATAGCATCATATCATGATAAAGAATGGAGAAAACCCTAGAAAAAAGTAAAGCCTGCTTTGGATACTCAAGAGTCCTTAGTAACAGAGCCCCCAGTTTAGCACATTGAACAGGTATGGGAGTTAGCTAAGAGTATTACACAGAGCTGGTCATAAGAGTAAGGAAAATATGAAGTTCTCCTGCATTATCTTAAAATTCTCTATGTGTCTCTCTCTGTGTGCGTCTGTCTCAGCCTCTGTTTCCCTCAGTGTCTGTCTCTCTGTGTCTCTGATTCTGTCTCTCCCTTTCTCTCTCTTTTCACTCCATTCTCCACACAGCTGCCCAGGTGATTTTCCTAAAGCCTACATGAACCAGATCATGTCGCCACCTTACTTAGTAAGACAAAATGACTGGACTTCTTGTACTGGGAGTAGACAACTCAGCAACCACATATTCTCCAGCAACTCTGAAGTTTATACTGGACCAAATAATGATCAATAAATCAATGAGAAACTACACTGATATATCTTCCACACCAGAACTACATGAGGTCAGTTGGAGACTCCCAATAGCAAAGCCACCACTAGGACAGTTGTAGCCTCCCAGGGACATTTGTATCCTTTGCTGGTCTGTGTCCAGAGGTGGCAAGAGTGGGAGATTCACCTGAGAATGCCACAAGATCATCAAAAAGCTCCTTAAAAGCCACAGAAGCAGAAAAGCACTCAGCAACCAGAATGGTGGTCCACCCAACATGGTACCACAGCACCCAGACCTCAATAGACCAGGCGCATTGGCCCTGGGGTCACTAACATTCACATCCTAAATGCCCAAGAGGGCTCTGAAGCACTCTAAACACCAAAGATCCAAAGGGGTAGAAGTTTGTGCAAGAACCCAGGGGATCAGGGCAAAACGAAGCACAGCTGGTCATCTCACCCAAAAGTGCAGCAGGGGCCAGAGCCTGACCCTGGCACAAAGCCCTAATTCAGGGAAAAAAGAAAACCTCTACTATCAACAAATCTAACTCCATAACAACTGTTAGCAGAGACACAGGAAAAAGATGGATTTCCCACAAGGACTATGTGAATAGCCAGAGGAATACATGAATTCTTAGAAGAAATGAAATGAGATTAAAAAAAATAAATGAAACCTCTTGAACAAATAATTGGAAAGATAATTTTAGTTTAGAATAAAAAAAAATTTAAATAAGAAAATCCAGTGTCTCCGTTACCTCTAGGATCAAAATACGAACTTCCACTTGTCATTCAAAATTCTTCACAGCTTGGTCTTTTCCTTCTGTCACAGCCTTTCTAGGCTACCTTCCTGTGATGTTAGCCTTCTGCTCATCTAGGCAGGTCCTGGCTGACAGAAGTGACTCCATGTTTGGACACTGATTAACTGTCCTATGCACCAAGAAGTTTCTATGTACCCAATATAGGTTTACTTAGCTACATTTGGTGAAGGGATGCAAAGTTCTACTTATCATAATCAGGTTAATAAACCATCATAATCCCTGTATACCAAGTTAGCACACTTTCCTAATCACAATGGCCAAGGTCAATAAGGGAGGGGCAGAGAGTTTGGAGTCCAGACCATCCACTGATTGAATGCCCCTAAAGAACCCTTCATACTTATTTCCCTATGAATCTGACCAGCAACAAGAATCAGATATGAGAGCAGAGATCTGGGCTCTCCATTTGGAGTATACTCCCACAGCATTCCTGCTCCACTGCCTTTCTGCCCATGGGTCCGTAGGCCTGGCGGGGTGGGGGAGGCACACGCTTGCATACCCATCAGTAATAAACTGCTTGACCTGTGATCATTTGATGAGTTAGGTTCCTTCCTGGTAACTGTAACCAGAATGGACTTTGTTTTCTTTGAATGACTCAGCTTACCTCATTGAGCTTCCCTGGACACTGGGGCTTGCTCTTCTGGGGCAGGAAGCCCAGCGACCATGCCAGGAATCAGAGAACTTCCTGTGTGATGAGTCATGGGGCTGGCTGAGGGGAGGTGTGTTAACCTGGTCTACGCTAGGGGGAGGGGCCAAGTCAAGAACCAATCAGCCCTGGTCGTTCAGGCAGCGCTTGATGATGTCAAAAACTCTATAAGAGGGGAGAGGACAGCTTGAAGATCCTCTCTTCCTTTTCCGGTTGGAGCCAGAGACACCTACAGCTGAAGCTGAGCTGCCGGTAGCAGAGCTGACTGGAGGCTAGTGGGTAATCTAGAGGGGAAGCATGTATACGATTTTGCCTTATACCATCTCGCTTCTCTGTGGCCTCCTGGTTACCCTTGTGAGGCGGACTTATTGGGCCTGGAAGCTTTTGATGAAAATATCAAAATGGGGACGCTGGTTTGTGGGCTTGTTACTGTGGAGTGTAAATACATGCTTTAGTTCTCCTGCCTTCTGCCTAGAGAATTCCAAATATCCTGCGGTTCCAGACCTTTTAGGCACATATGAGATTCTCTTTGAAATCATAAATTCTGCCTTCCTAATATAGTAACCCACCCACAATCTCCTCACACTTCTCCAACTGGGCAATGAAAGGTTTGCCGGTTGGGTCCATAGAGCTGTCCAAAAGTGAAATCAGCTGCCCCTCAGGAAATGAGTTTCCTATTCTCAAAGGTCTTCAAGTGGAGGCTGGGTGACCAGTCACTAGGAATATCATAAAAGGAATTTCTCTAGAGGTATGGACTGGCCTAAATGACCTCTGAGATCCTTTTAAACTCTGTTTTTGTCAGCCTTTTATTCACAGTTCTTCGTTCCTATTGAAGGTGAGCCCGAAGATGAGACTTTTTTGAGGGGAAAAAAAGTTCCTTTGCGAATGGTACCTGTTTGCATTGCTCTGCCTGAGTGTCCTAAGGGCTTTGGAGATTGTGTTTCAATTATGCTCAGGATTGACCCATTATCTCAACCTCCCGGTGAGAAAAGTAGAAGGTATTAGGCTACTTTCAGTTAAGGTCACAAAGGCTAAAGCAATTTGACAAAGCAGCTGCCAGAATCACAATGAACCTAGACCAGACCCAAACGCTACTCATTAGTTTCCTGCTTGCTTGTGGGAGTTCCCTCTGCTCTCCCACTGTGCTATCCAAGTTCATGTGAACAACACAGTCCCAGGGCTAATCAGACAGGGTTTCCTTCTTATTCAAATGACTAAAAGGCAAACCTTAAAAAGCTCATTAATTCAAACTCCACAGCATTTCCCCCCACTTTTCTAGTCCCATTAAAGGGAGACAAACATTTAACAAATCTTAGATTTCTCTTGGATTCCACTGATCTCTTTGCCACTGCTTCATGAATGTTCAAGGCACTAACACTGAGTCAATGAGGAATATTTGATCTTAGCCACTCAAACAAGAGTCAGTCTTATTTGCATCATTAGGCACGGTATAGACACTGCTAAAGTCCAAGATGGAAAGAATTCTGGGAGCTGTTGAGCCATCAACAAATCCAGCACAGGAAGCAGATGGCCAAAGAGCTGCCTTGATTTGGCACAACTTGGAAATTTTCATGCACAAAAATTGTGTAAAGACAGAATAATGAACACTCTGAACTTTAGTCTTAAATATGCAACTGATAATTTTATTCTGGAGGCCTGTAAGATGGAGATGCCCTGGGATCTACACTCCAAAATGGACTTCTGGCTTTGCAGGAGTTGGGGGATTCATGTGAGGTGGTTTCCTAGTCTAGTTCCATTTATTCAGTATCAATAGCTGATTACATACAGAACACTATGCACTGAGGGGGATACAAAGAAATAGAAGTAACCTCCTTGAGGGCAGGGGCTGCTGTTTGATTTGTTTTGATTTGTTTTATCTTTGTATCCTAGCACAGTGACAAGAACATTAATTGATGTTTGTTCGGTTAGAAGAAATCTAATTTTAGGTGTCTTTGATCTTTCAATCTAGGTTTTTTCCCTGAAGACAGGGTTAGTCAACTTTGCAAGTGTTTGTTAATTACACACACACACACACACACACACCAGAATATGGATCCTAAAGTCACGGGGTGAGTTGCTAAGTTTCTTCTTTCCATTGTCAACCCCCACCACACCCACACACCCAGAGGGAGTTCCAAGTCATTTTCATGTATCTTTAGAGCAAAATTCCTTCCTAACAAGCTCTCAAATGCAAATGTTGAGTCATTTTAGTTGTGTCCAACTCTTAGTGACCCCATCTGGGATTTTCTTGACAAGATACTGGAGTGGTGACTTGCCCAGCTAGTAAGTGTCTGAGGTCACATTTGAACTCATGAATATGAGTCTTCCTACTTCCAAAGGCTAGTTAGTGTGTTATCCACAATGCCACCTAGCTGCCCTCAAATTCAAGTATCTCTGTGTTAATTAAAGTATGCTAGTAGTTAATAAGACCAACTTTTTGTCCCTCAGTGAGGCTTATTCTTTTGTTTCTTCCTTCCCTCTCTGTTAGCCTCTTCAGAGACTGTAGCTGTGGTACAGTGGGCAGAATATTGAACAAACTGAAGAACCTTGGTTCATAACTCCAGCTGTCAATTACAGTTGGTTGAGTCAAACATGAGTTTGACTGCTGCAAAATTTGATTTAGTGTGATTACAAAATGATACCAGGCTGCATTTAAGGTGAGCCAAAATTCAATTAATGCGATGTTTTTTGATCCAAGTTTTAATATGCTACTACATCATCCGTCTGAATTTGCCTCTCATGAAAGGTGAATATAATTGCTATAGCATACCATATTACCAACAGTTGTGTTGATTTTTAAAGAGCCCTTAACAAAATGGCCAAAAGAAAAAATACTTCATATGGAAGAAGAAAGAAGGAGGAGGAGGAGGAGGAGTTGGACCACAATAACAAGAAGAGAATTTTCACAATGTTAAAACAAAAATTTGGTGTATGGTATAAAAGTAGTCATACTAACTCAAAAGAAGAACAAGATGACTGAATGCCTGAAGCTATGGCCCATAATATTGTAAGATACACAGGAGAAATAAAAGAAAAAGGCAAAATTGCCCCAGGCTTTTGTGATTTACAACCAACTACAAGCAATAGAAGTGTTACAATGGTAGAGACAGAGTGTCTTTTAGCTATAAGGATTGAAGATTGCAATGAAAATCACATTTCTCTTAGCAGAGTTGCCATTCAGACAAAAGCTTCAAATCTATTTAGGACAATGAAAGAAAATGGAAATGAAATGGATAGTGAAGAATTTTCTACTGCAAATGTTGGTTGATTCCAATGCTTTGAAAATTGAGTTCAGTATCATAATGTTAAAAGTACCAGAGAGGCAGCCAGTGCAGATGAGGATGTGGCAGCTAAATGTTCTGATGTTTTGAAGAAAATAGTCAAAGAAGAAGGTAAATACATTGATCAATAAATTTTTAACATAGATAAAACAGGCTATTCTGAACTTATATTTGAAAGACAGGGAGGAAGGGAGGGAGGGAGGAAGGAAGGAAGGGAGGAAGGAAGAAAAAAAGAAAGGAAGAAAAGTAGAAAGGAAGGAAGGAAGAAAGGAAGGAAGGAAGAAAAAAAGAAAGGAAGGAAGAAAGAAAGAAAGAAAAAGAAAGAAAGGAAGAAAGAAAAGTAAAGAAAGTGAAAGGAAGAAAGAAAGAAGAAAGAAAGAAAGAAAGAAAAGTAAAGAAAGTGAAAGGAAGAAAGAAAGAGAAAAGAAAGAAAGAAGCTCATCCTGGACTTAAAGTATCTAAGGATTGCCTATCACTTTTATTGGGAGGTAACACAGAAGAGGATTTTTAATTAAAACCAATGTTTGTTTATTGTTCTCGAAATCCTTGAGCTCTGAGTGGCTACAATCATTGATGTCTTCCAATTCTTTGGCAGTCAAGTGAGAAAGCTTGAGTGATTAAAGCTGTTTTTGAAGACTAGTTTTCAAGTTATTTAGCCCAGCTGTTGAAAAATATTGCAAGGAAAATATTATCACATTTAAAGCATTAGTGATTTTAGATAGAGCCTTAAGTCATCCAGCTGTATTTGGTTCATAGTCTAAGAATGGGAGCAAACAAATTCACTGAGATGAGGATAAAGGTTTTTGCACCTATTAGCATATGTATGGAGATTTAAAGAAAGAAAAGGTGTTTTCACCAGATCAAAAAGTGTAGGCTTATCTTTAGGTACATATTTGTAATTTTTTTTAAATTTTGCTTTCTATAATTACTGTATTACTTTGTAAGAAAATTGAGTCAGAAATACATTTTTCTCGCATCCTTTGCTGTTATGTTAATAAACAAAATTTTTAAAATCTTATTTTAAAGTTTTTTCTTTGCATACTTTTATTAGGCTGGAACCAATTACCATATTTATATATAATTATAACTTCATGTAGTTAAAATTTGAACAATGAAATGAATATATAATGAAAATTTGAATAATTCATCATTTGAATAATAATCCCACTTCATGGAATTCATTATTTGCACTAATCAGGACCTAGCTGTACTGTCTCTGTGAGCTTGGGGAAATCATTTAACCTTTCTGGCCTCAGTATGCTCATTTATTAAATTAGGTCATTGAAATTAGATGACTTTGAATATGCTTTTTATTTAAATTTTATTTTCAATGATTAACCATTCATTTTTCCTCCTTTTCACCTCACTGAAACTCAGTGAAACTTACTGAAAAGAAACAAAAGAAGAAAGAATCCCTGTTTCACGTAAGCACAGATATGCAAAACAAATTTTCACATTGTTCATGTCCAAAAATGCATTTCTTACTCTGCATATTAATCCATTATGTCTCTGTCACGAGGCATGCTGCATTCTTCTTTAGAGGCCTCTGGAATCATAGTCACAATCATTTAGTTAACCAGAGTTCTTAAATCTTCCAAATTGTTCATTTTTATAATATTGATGTAAACATAGCATACAAACTGTTCTCTGGTTCTGCTCATTTCACTCTGTATCAGTTCTTGCAAGTCTTTCATGCCATTTTGAAACCATCTGTTTCCTCATATTTTTTAGCACAATAGTACTTTCATAATACAACAATTTGTTCAGACATTCATTAATTAGTAGACACCCCTTTAGTTTCCAGTTTTTTGTCACCACAAAAAGAGCTGCCATAATCTTTCATCTATTTGGAATATACAGCAATAGTATATCTGGGTCAAAGAGTATGCAATGTTTAGTAGCTTTTTGTGCATGGTTCTAAATTGCTTTCCAGAATGATTGTACCTACTCACAACCCCACATCAATGTATCAAGGTGCCTGTTTTCCTGCATCCCCTCCAATAAATGTCATTTTCTTTTTTCCTCCTCCATATTTGCCAACCTGATGGATATGAGGTAGAACCTCAGAATTGCTTTAATTTGCATTTCTCTATTTGTTAATAATGTGAATCATTTTTTCATATAAGTATGGATAGTTTGTATTTCTTACTTGGAAAATGACCTTTTCATATCTTTGGACTTTTTATCTGTTGGGGAAAATGGCTCTTGTAAAATTTCAATCAGTTCCTTATATATCTTGGAAATGAGACCTTTATCAGAGAAACTTGCTACAGGATTCCCTTCTTCCCCAGTAATTGTTTCCCTTCAAATCTTAGCTGTATTGGATGTGCTTGTGCAAAACTTTTTAAAATTTTATGCACTCAAAATTATCTATTTTATCTTCTGTGATCCTTTCTATCCCTTGTCCGATCATTAACTTTCCCCCCATATATAGATCTGATGTGTAATTTCTTTCTTATTTCTCTAATTTGTGATCTGTTATATCTAGGGCATACATCCTTTTGGAACTTGTCTTGGTATAACTTGTGAGGGGTTGGTCTAAACCTATTTTCCATACTTATAGCCAAAATTCCTAGCAGCAGTAGCATAGGGTGAAGAGTCAAAAAGCGACTCCTTAACCCATTAGCTGAAGTCTTTTTCTTTATTGAAAATTCAATTCCTAGGTTTCTTTGCTTCTTTATTGGTCTCTAATGTGTTCTACTGTTCTAGCTCTATTTTTAACCAGTACCAAATTAAGAATGACCATTTTGTAGTATAGTTTGAAATTTGGTACTTTTAAACCCCCATCATTCTTACTCTTTTTTTCATTATTTCCTTGAGACTGTTGACCTTTTGTGGCTCCAGATAAATTTTGTTATTATTTTTTCTAGCTCTATAAAGTAATCATAGTTAGATTAGATAATTAGATTGGTGTGGCATTAAATAAATTATTTTAACTATAAATATCATTTTATTGTAGTGGTTCTGCCTATCCATGAGCAATTAATATTTCTCCAATCATTTAAGTATGTCTTTATTTCTGCAAAGAATGTTTTATAGCTTTTTTTATATAGCTCTTGTGTGTATCTTTTTTATACATTCTATAGTTATTTTAAATGGAATTTCTCTTCCTATCTCTCCCTGCTGGGGTTTCTTGGCATTATATGAAAATGCTAGTGATTCATGTGGATTTAATTTATATCCTGGAACTTTTCTGAATTTATTAATTGTTAAGGTCCTTTCCAAGTGGAGATCTATGATTTTGAGACTGAATTCCTTTAATTCTTTGTCTCTCGCTCCCATTTTTGCTCTCACCTTTTCTTTACTCGCATTCTAAGTCATAGTTACTTGCTACACATGTAGCAAATGCAGCTATGCATCTTTTCTTCCTGCTTTCTTGGTGACTTTCTTGTCTCAACTTGCCCATCTCTTCTCATTGATACTTTCTTCTGTGACCATCAACCTCAATTCACGAAAGTCCATTTAAATCATTAACTTTCTTTCTATCAATTAGCAATCTTGTCATCTAGCAGTGAGCAGGTTCCTGGAGGAATAGGATAATGGTGAGCAAGTTTTAATAAGGTAAGAGACAGAGAAAAAATAGGCACATGGGGATGTTGCTCATGACCTTTAACATACTGTATAAATATATGTCTCAAATCCTCAAATAAAACTATTGTAGTATGGGATTTGGGTCCTTGCTGCATGGAGGTAAATAGTATCTAGATGGCCTGGTGATGCTGCGGGGGGCGGGGGGCAGAATCATGGACTCCTAATGGACTCTTTGGATGGTGGTTGGACTGGATTATTTTGTGATTCTAAAGAAAAATAAGTTAGCGAGGAAGAAGAGAAAACAGTCATCAGCCAAGGAAGCAGTATGATGCAGTGGTGAAAAGCCTGGATTTGGAATTGGAGGACCTGGCTTCAAATTCTGACTTTTCCACTAACTCTGCTTCCTGTATGGTCTTGAGTGTGTAATTTAATCTTTCTAGGCCCCACTTTCCTTATCTGTAAAATGAAGGAGTTGATCTTAAGCCCCTTCTACCTTTAAATCTATAATACTAAGATTGTCCTGGAGGTTTGAGACTACGGTCCTGGGGACTAGAGAATAGTCTGGGTTCAGAGCTTACACTAAAGGGGAGGGAAAGAGAGAATGAAGAGAAAGTGTGATTCTAAGGGTCTAAGATGGAAGGACACCAACTGAGTGGATGAGGAAGATGGCTACTATTGATTCCAGATTCAACCAGCAGTCAGAAGGAATGTACCTGAGGCTCCAAGAGGAAATGACCAGAGCCTCAAAAACAGGTGAAAGGCCTTAGCTCAAACTGGAACTAGAAGATGGAAATAGGATTCAGAAGAACAATGACAGGAGTGAATAGAGGATTCTTTGGCCTAAAGGAAAGGAGCAAGAATCATCTTGAATGGATTGTTTCCTGCTTTCAACCTGCTCAAGCTGAGTCATGAATAGGACTGTACTTGTCTTTCGATCAGTCAATCAACTAGCATTTCTGTGTGCCAGGCACTATGTTAATGTGTCAGGGATACAAAGAAAGGTTAAAAACAGTTGAAATTTACTTCAACTGTCTACAATTCATTTGCTGACATCCCTTGATGAGATTCAGTACTTGAAATTTGTATTGTATAAATGATACTGCCTCTAGAGGAGGATTACAGCATCACAAAGGCAGCTAGGTGGTACAGTTGAAAGAGTGCTGCACCTGGAGTGAGAAAAACCTGAGTTCAAATCTTGTCTCAGACACTTACTAGCTGTGTGGCCCTGGGCAAGACACTTAATCTTCTCTGTGCCTCTGTTTCCTCATATGTAAAATGAGGATAATAATATCATCTACCTCCAAAGGGTGTTGTGAGGATCAAATGAAATGACATCTGTAAAGGACTTTTTCTATCTCAAAGTGCTATATAAATGCTAGCAATCATTATTATCTAGAGCTCTAAGGGACCCTGGAGCTTCCTTATTTTTGTTGTTGTTGTTCAGTTGTTTCAATCCAACTCTTTGTGACTTTGTGGTATTTTCTTGGCAAAGATACTGGATTACTTTGCCATTTCCTTCTCCAACACATTTGAAAGGTGAAGAACTGAGATAAACAAGGTTAAGCGACTTGCCCAGGGTCCCACAGCTGGTAAGTATCTGAAGCCAGATTTGACCTCAGGAAGAGGAATCTTCCAGATTCTAGGCCTAGTCCTCTATGCATGGCACCCCCTACCTTCCTTATTTTACTGAGGCATAAGAAAGTTAAATGACTTTCACAAGTTCACAGGTAACCAGTGTCACAGGTGATAGTCAAGCCTCTGTCATCTGATTTCCCTAGCTAGTGCATTTCCCCGAATCCCAGCATCTCAGGGTTGTAAAGAATCATAGAGATCATGCAGTCCAAACCCCTCCCTAGGTAGTAATCCACTCAAAAGAATCCCTGACAAATAATCATTAAGCCTCTGCTTAGACATCTACTCCCTCCTAAAGTTTCTCATTCTGGTTTTGGATAGCTATAACCTTAAGAAGTTTTTTTTTCCTTATATCAAGCCAAAAATTTGCCTTTCGGCAACTTCCACCCACTGTTCCTAATTCTTCCCTGTGGGGCCAAGCAGAACAAGTTTCTCTCTTCCACGTGACAGCCCTTCAAATATTTGAAGAAAGGAGCTTAGACAAGCATATCTACCATAGGGGAAAGTGGGGAGATGGAGAATGGGAGAAACGCCAATGGGTGCAGCAAGACACAGAATGAAAAGTTGAGGGAACCACCTTTGTCTGCTTTGTTATTTTGCTGAGGGCTTGATGAGAGAGCAAGAAAGTCATGTGAATCACATAGCTATTCTTCCACCTTCCAGAGTTCGGAAAAGGCAGGTGATGAGAAAGGAGCTGCTTTTGGCGCTTTGTGCCAAAGAAGGCAACCTCATCTAACACTACTGTAGGTTCCCGTGACCATCCTGGAATCACTGAAGTAACATCCTTACAGGTACCCACCCCATGCTTCACTCTCAGTCCTTCTAATCTATCCCTTAAACCACTGCTTGGTTAATCTTGTTCATAGTATAGATCTGGCCATATCATTCCACTGCTCCAAATTCTTCAGTAACTTCCTATTTTAGGGCAGAGAATGCCAAGGGAAGGCAAATAGCAGTACAAGACAGGTGTAACAGTCAAGCCACTGCCCATGAGTATTGGTGCTGGAGTTTGATTTGGCATGGTAGTACAAGAGCCAGCCTTTGGGTGTGGTTGTGAGGGGGGTAGGCCAAGAGTTGGTTTGAGCCACTATATGAAAGCAGAGCTTTAATCTTTCTTAACATTGTCTGACACGTATCTTATATACCTGTCATATGTGTTATTTTATAATTTTGTTATCTGCATGTGGGTTGTATTCCCTTAATAGACCACAAACTTCATGAAGGCAGAGGTTTCTATCTAAACATTGTATCTCTCCCAGTACTTAGATAAGTAGATGGGTGGAAGGATGGATGGATGGATGGATGGATGGATAGATAGATAGCACACTTACTATATGCCAAGCACTGTGTAAGGCACTGGGAATATAAATACAAGCCTCCAAAGAGCTTACATTCTAATGTGTGAAGGCAACACACGAAGAGGAGTTGAAAAGTGGGAGACAGGAGGAAGTGGAAGCAAAGATGGCAAAGTAGTCTTAAAAGTCATAAGCTAATCTAAGTTTGAAATGAGTATGACTGGTGTGGGCATTATTTAATCAATATTAGTTTGGAACCAGATTCAAAAGAGCTGAATCTGAGTCCAGGCCCTCCCTTGCAAATGGGTAACTGTGTCACTGTGGGCGATTCACTAACTGTCTCATTTTCCATACATACATATATATATATATACATATATACACATACGTATACATATATGTATACACACACATACATATACACATATACATATATATACATATATATGTTACATGAGTATTATAACTTGCATTCCCCAACTCATGGGATTACTGGGAAGAAAACACTTTGTAAACTATAAGGTAACATGTAACTATGTTATTGTTATACTGAGTTGAGGCTATATCGGGCAGCTAGGTGGAAGATAGAGAGCCAGGCTTGGAATCAGGAAGACTACTCTTCCTGAGCTCAAATCCAGCCTCAGACACTTATTAGCTGTGTGACCCTGGGCAAATCACGTAACGGCTTGCCTCAGTTTCCTCATCTGTAAGATAAACTGAAGAAGGAAATGGCAAACTACTCCAGTATCTTTGCCAAGAAAACCCCGAATGGGGTCATGAAAAGTCAGATACAACTGAAAATAGCCGAACAACAATGAGGCTACATCAGTTTCTTTGGGGTCTGGGATCCTAGGGAATAAATTAATTGCTTGAGGCTTTCACATGCATGATTGGCTTGATGTAAAGTTGGGAAACATAAAGT
The DNA here is from genome assembly GCF_011100635.1 of Trichosurus vulpecula. Lineage (NCBI taxonomy): Eukaryota > Metazoa > Chordata > Mammalia > Diprotodontia > Phalangeridae > Trichosurus > Trichosurus vulpecula. Next base: position 142,385,223 of record NC_050573.1, read on the forward strand.
GTTTGACTTTGATGTTCTGGGATGCGGTGTCTGCAATGGGATTGTTGTTTTTACCCGCAGAAACTATCTAATCCAATCCCTTCATTTTACAGATGAAGGAACTGAAGCTCATGGAGGTTAAATGACTTAGCCAAGGTCTCATACAGATAATAAGTGTCAGAGGCAGAATTTTAACCCCAGATCCTCTGACTCGAGAAACTAGAACTGTTTCCACTATATTAAGCTATCTCCTGAATGGTGGTTTGTTCAGCAAGAAAGAAATATTGCTTTGTGTTCTGAACTCACATAAATCATTCATTCACTTTATTATTATCCAGTTGGGGTAAGTTATTTTTGTTTCTGGTTTTTTTTAATGTAGCTCTGGGAGAAAATGAACTAAAACATACATAGCCTACTCTGGTCTATAGGCACAGTACACCTGACAAAGATGGAGAGATGTGGGCTAGACGACAGTACAGTTAGACATATTTAGGGCTGGTAAAATGACTGCACCCACAGTAAAGTGACTGAGGAGTCAATATCACCCTGAAGTGACGTCTGGGGCAGTGGGATCATCCAGGGATTTTATTTTGACCAAAGAATATTGAATTGAATCTAATAAGATGAAGTTTAATGGGGATAAAGGCTTGCACTTTGGTTCAAAAAACTGACATCATAAACATGGGTGAAGGTGACATGATCAGACAGTAGTTTGTATGAAAAAGATTTGGAGGGTTTTAGAAGACAGCAAAGTCAGTGCGAGCCAGAATTGTCATATGGCAGCTAAAAGGGCTGTTTGAGATTGGGCTGCATTTTGCTGTTCTTGTTGTTTGGCCATTTTTCAGTCATGTCTGACTCTTCATGACCCCATTTGAGGTTTTATTGGAAAAGATTCTGGAGTAGCTTGCCATTTCCTTCTCCAGATCATTTTATAGATGAAGAAACTGAGGTAAACAGGGTGAAATGACTTGCCCAAAGTCACACTGCTAATAAGTGTCTGAGGCCAGATTGAACTCAGGAAGAGGAGTCCTCCTGACTCCAGGACCAGTACTCTATCCACTGTGCCACCTAGCTGCCCAATGCAGCCACCTGGACTGCATTAAGAGACATAGATTCCAGAATCAAGGAAGTAAAACTCCACTATCCTGTCCTTCTTAAATTGTGGTGCCACACCTAGGCACCACAATTTAAGAAGGACAGGTTGCAGAATGGCAAACAGAATAGTGAAGGGTCTCAAGCCCATGCCATGTGATGGTCAGTTTAAGGACCAAGGGATGTTTAACCTGGAAGTTAGAGGGTGTGGGACAGGAGATCTCTCTTTAAATATTTAAACAGTGGTGTCTAGTAGAAGAAAAATTAGTCTTATTCTTTTTAGACTCAGAGGGCAGAACTAGACATAATGAGTGGAAGTTGCATCAGCACAGATTTAGAATTCTGGGAAAACCTCTAATAGCTAGAGCTATCCAAAAGTAGGTTAGGCTGCTTCCAGAAGGTCATGGCTTCCTCCTTATTGGAAGTCTTCAAACAAAATCTTCAACCAGGATTATGACTTCTCAAGTGTTTGTTGTAGTGAGGATTCCTTTTCCATTGTGGATTGGACTAGATAGCCACTGAGAGCCATCAAACTCTCAAATTCTGTGCTTTGGTACAGATATTTGGTACATACACACACACACACACACACACACACACACACACATATGTTTTTATTCTCAAGAGATTCATGAATTCTTTCTATTGGTACTTTGTTTTCTGCATTCAAAAGTTCTGGATGGTTTTCTCACATTATTTCATGCATTATGATATTCAGGGTTTTTAACTTCTTGTGTTCTTCTGGGAGATCTATAATCTATAATCTTTAAAATGTTATTTATAAATCTTTAAAAGTGACTTACTTGACTTTTATGGAGATCATGTTTAAATGCATACATAAATACACATATTTATATACACACACAGATATATATGTGTGTGTATATATATATATATATATATATATATATATATATATATATATAAGATGGAGGCATAGATAGCATGCTTGTGAAATTTGCAAGTAACAGGAAGTTGGAAGGGATAGCTAACATTTCAGATGACAGAATCAGGATCCAAGAAAGATCTTGACAGGCTAGAATAATGGGGATTGCACAAATAAAGGCTAGGTGGGACAACAATTTGTCTGGAAAAATATCCGTAGGCTTTAGGGCACTGCAAACTCAAAATAAGTCAGTGGTATGATGTGGTAGTCACCAAAAACTAAAGCAATTTGGGCTGTTAATAAAACTGTAATAGTCATAAGCATGATAATAGCTAGCATTTATATAGTGCTTATAGGTTAAAAAAATATTATTTCATTTTACCCTCACAAGCCTGAGAGGTAAGTGCTATTATTGTCCTCACTTTATAGATGAGGAAACTGAGACAGACAGAGGGTAAGTGACTTGCCCAGGATCACACAGCTAGTATGTATCTGAGACAAGATTTGAGTTCAGGTCATCCTGACTCCCAGTCTACTGCTCTTTCCACCGTACTTCCTGGCTGCCTCTAAATCCTAGTGTCCTGGGAGGGAGTGGCCACCACACTTAGCCCTGGTCAGATCATAACTGGGGTACTGTATTATCTTTTTGGCTGCCATATTTTAGGAAGAACATTGAAAAATTGGAGCAGGTCCAAGGAAGGACAACCGGGATGATAGGAAGACTGGAGACTGTGCCCCAAGAAAATCAGCTGAAGGAACCAGAAATGTTTCACCTGGAGAAGGGAGGCCTAAAGATAATGAGTATTTTAAGAGCTATTATACTTACTTAGGACCATAGATTGAGAGATTCTAGAGGAGATTAAGTCCAACCCCATCATTCTCCAGAAGAAACTGAGTCACAGAAAAAAAGTAAGTGATTTTCTCAGTGTCACAGTGTGAGTGTTTATTCGAAGCAGTATTCGAACTCGTTTTTCCAGCTCCAAGTCTAGCACTCCATCCACTGCACCATTTAAGTGTTCCAAGCCAACCCCAGAGAGCAGAGCTAGAATTAATGGGGTAGAAAGTAAAGTGAAGCAGATTTAAACTCAATGTAAGAAAAAACACAATGGCTTGGGGAGAAAATGGAAGGAGAGAGAAAACTGGGAACATAATAAAGCCCACCACTTAGAGCTACCCGAAATTAGAACTGGCTGCCACCATAAGGTCCTGAGTTTTCCAATCACTGAAGGCTCTCTAGTGGAGCTTTTTTTGGTCTGGACTCATGATTTTAAAAAAAAAGTTGTATCATACTGAGGACATTGGAAAAGATTTATGGTAGGTGTGAGCAGGTTACAACATATAACCAATGGGAAACTTCTAAGAACAGGTGCAAAAGGTAACATTGAGGAAATATATGCTAGGAAGAGAAGTTGAGCTTCTGTGAATAAGGGATGGCAGGCAGATAGCCAGAGTGCTTCAATGGCACCCTTCTCATATCTGGAGAGATGGAGGAAGTCCTCTATAGCATGTTGGTGTTCACCTTGTGGCGGACTTTTGTAAGGACAAGGAGGAAAGTCATGCCTTTTGAACAGGCATGAATAAGTTGTGTTATGCATTGTCATTTGTGAGAATAGAATTTGGCTTTCTGGATCACTAGTTACAGTATATGGTTGAAAAAGATTTTAAATGAATATTAAAAATAAAGAAAAAGAAAAAATATGTATATTTAGTTTGTCCCTGAATGGCATTTTTATGAATTTTGCCCCTGAAAGAAACCTTATTAGACAACCCTTGCTGGGTCCAGCCCTTCAACCTGTGCCAGACCAAGTTTAAGGTCAAATCTTGTGAGCTGACCTAGTTATCCATAAATATAGTCTTCAATCTTCGAGCTTCTATGCCAGCCTTGGAACTTCTGATAGGACTGGTATCACGGGGAGATTCAGCAAGATGGAAGACAGCAATTTTTATCATTTACTTGAGTGTATTTAATTACCATTATTAGGAACGGGGAATGGTTTTGACCCCTTTTCTGCTTCCTTTTGTTTGTTGCTTCCTCCATTAGATTTCAAGCTCCTTGAGGGCAAGGACTATCTTTCTTTTTTCATATTTGTAGCCCCAGCACTTAACACAGTGCATGCCACATAGTAGTCACTTAATGCTTATTGACCACCAATTGAAAGAATAAATTTTTGTTAACCTATCTGTATAAAGTTAGACTCTCTCTCTCTCTCTCTCTCTCTCTCTCTCTCTCTCTCTGTGTGTGTGTGTGTGTGTGTGTGTGTGTGTGTGTGTCTCACATTTATGGTTTGGGGTTTGCTTTGTTTGTAAACTCACTTTCTGGCTCCTGGGAACCCTGAGAAATGATGGATAAGACATGTACAGACAGGTACTTTACTGCTCCACATGCTCCACCCTATCCTGCCGCACTGGAGATATTTAGGAGCAACTAATCCTACACATGAAGTAGTCTGGGCATGAGGTATGGCAGGAGCAGCTGTGGCATTCCAAGGGCCAGGGGACAATCACAGTAGCCATAAGCATACTTGCTAGGGAATAGTACAAGAAGTGAACACACTCCCTTCTTAATCAAAACATGAAGAGAAGCTGGAGAACTCTGCTACTAACTGGAATCTGGTAAATGTGCAGCTAGAACACTACTAATAAATAGACTCCACCCCAGCCTTGGTATGGCCAGCAGATGCCAGTTGGGGAGGGAGACCCAAGGGCCTGTGGCAACAGTGTGAATGGGGTCACTGTCAAGCTGGCTTTATGTATAGCTAGAGCAAGCCATTGATAAACTGAGGAGGTGCGGGCTGGGGTGGGTGTAATAAAGAAGTTTTTCCTTTTACCAGATGTGTGGGATAGTTTCACACTACTCCATAAAGATTGTATTTGGACTGTGGCTTAGACAGCCATATGAACCATTCAAGAAGACAGGCAGTGTGATGTATAGGAAATAGAGAACTGGCCTTGGAGTCAGAAAGATTGGGTTCGAGAGCTACTTTTGACTCACACTGGCTGTGTGACCCTGGAAAAGTACTTATTTTCTGAGTGCCCTAGGCAATGTTCTAATACCAAATGTGGCAGAACATTTACTGATCTGCTTTATTAGGACTTCCTCACTGGAGAGCTTCCTATACTGATATCCAAACAGATTCATGACCTCATTGACTTTCTCTGAAAATTTTAGCCCATGGGATCCTATTTATCTTTTGAACTGTTTGAAATCTATTTTCTCCCATGCTAGGGTGCGTATCAAGCTATGCCTAGATTGACTCTTCTATCACAAATTCTGAGATGGAATGGTCACTTACCTCCTCACCCCACCCCACCCCACCAAGAGGTCCATCATTTCAGCAACCACTTCCTCCTTGTTAGTGGGAATCTGATCCAGAGTAGAATTGTCCCTTGTGGACTCCTGTTAACATACAAAGCTACAGTACCCCCATTTTTACCTAGCCTGTTTCTTTAGAATTAGGCATGTGTATCCAAAAACATAGTCAAGTCATGAGTTTCATCCCACCAAATCTCAATGATGCCTGTAAGGTAAAAGTTATTTCCTTTGCACTAGGACTAGACTTGTTCCTAGACTTTAAACATTTTTTATTGATGTTAGAGGTCAGGGGTTTTGTTGCTGTTGTTGACCCTGAGGGTCTTCCCCTCCCAGCTTGATTTTTTTCTTTTTTCCTAATTAAAGGGGCCATCCCTTGACTCACTTCTTAAAGAGGCCTATTGACTGAATGGGTATTACTTCACTCTAAGTGAGTACATGAAAAGGCCTTAGCCTTAAAGGGCCAGGGTGCCCCATTGCATCCTGGATCATCTCCAGTCATCTTGATGAATATCTGGTCACTGGATCCAGATGGCTCTGGAGGAGAAAGTGAGGCTGGTGACCTTGCACAGCCCTCCCTCGTTCAAATCAAAGTCAACTGCAAGTCATTTCATCATTTCCCTGATGCCATGGTCCTCTTTGAAAACAAAGGACAAACACAACAACCTGAGTTGTTTTCAGTCATGTCCCACTTTTTATGACCCCTTTTGGGGGTTTTCTTGGCAAAGAAACTGGAGTGGTTTGCCATTTCCGTCCTTAGCTCATTTTCCACTTGAGGAAACTGAGGCAAACCAGGTTAAGTGACTTTCCCAGGGTTATACAGCTAGTAAGTGTCTAATGCAAGAGTTGAACTCAGTCTTCCTGATTCCAGTCCTGGCACTCTTATCTACTGTGCCATCTAGCTGCTCCAGGGACTTTTTTATCTTTGTCTCCTATGAATTTCTGGGTGACTCAGCTAATATTCTACTACATATTGATATTTATATAGCCTCACTCGGACCCTTAATGCCACAAGGCAATCCTTTTACACATCTCTAATTAACTTACTATCCCACTTAGCATAGCAGCTCTTCCAAACCTTTTCATCCTTCATCAAACCTTTCATAGCTCTCCTTCTCTCTATCACCTAAGCTAAGAATCTTGCCTGATATTTTACTGAAAAATTTGAGGCTATTTATCAAAAGCTCCTTCTTTTCCCCTTTTCCTCATCTCACATTGCCCAGATGCCTTCTGCCACAATCTTTCAAGTCCCCTGTCTCTTTACCCCTGTTCATGGAATGAGATGGTCTTTCTCCTAGACAAGGCTAATCCCTCTACATACACACGTGATCCCATTCCATTCTGTCTTCTCCAAGAGATTGTCTCCTCTGTCATTCCTGTTGTGTCACTTATCTTCAATCTTTCCCTGTCTACTAGCCATTTCCTTACTGCTTATACAAATGCCCATGTCTCCCACACCCTCAAAAAACTCTCATCTGATCCATCTCTATCAACCTCTATCTCTCCCGCATTTTGTGGCTAAACTCTTTGAAAAGGATGTACAATATTGGTGCCTGTCCTTCCTCTCTTCTCACACTCTTCTTAACTTTCTACAGCGCAGCTTCCACCCTCATTGTTCGACTAAAACTGATCTCCCCACAGTTACCGGTGATCTCTTAATTGACATATCCAATGGTCATTTCTCAATCCTCATCCTTCTTGACCTCTCTGAACATTATGCCTTTGACACTGTTTATTGCTGCCTTCTCCTTAATACTCTTTTTTCTTTGGGTTTTCATGATGTTGCTCTCTCTTGGTTTTCTTGTGACTGCTCCTCAGTCTCCTTTGCTGGATCTTCATCCAGGTAATGTCTGCTACCCACCCTGTGGGTGCCCATAGGACTCTGTCTTGAGCCCTCTTGTCTTCTCCCTCTAGACTATTTCACTTAGTGACCTCATCAGGACCTATGGATTCAATTATCCTCTATACCCATGATTCTCAAATCTACATATCCTAGCCTAACCTCTCTGCTGACCTCCTGTCTCACATCTCCAACTGTCTATCAGACATCTCAAATTGGATGTCCTGTTAGCATCTTAAACTCAACATGTCCACAACTGAATCAATCATCTTTCTCCCCAGACCCTCCCCCCTTCAAAACTTCCCTGTTGCTCTTGAGGGCACCACCATTCTTCCAGGCACCCAGGCTGTCCACCTAGGTGACTTGGCTGACACTGTCTCTCCCTCTAAATCCAATCTGTTTCTAGGGTCTGTTGATTTTACCTTCACAACTCCTCTGAATATGCTTGCTCCTCTCCTCTGACATTGCCACCACCTTTATCACCTCATGACTAGCAATAGCCTGTGGGTTGATCTGTCTGCCACAAGGCTTTCTCTACTCTAGTCCATCCTCCACTCAATTGTCAATAATTTTCCTAAAGGGCAGGTATGGTCATGTAACTCTCCTGCCCCCTCACCCCCAACTCAATAAATTCCAGTGGCTCTCTGTCACTTCCAGGATCAAATATAAAATTTACATTCAAAGCCTTTCATAAGCTGTCCCACAACTACCTTTTCCTCTATACTTTATTCCCACATATACTCTGTGATCCAGTGACATTGGCTTCTTACCTTCCTTTGAACTAGATGTTTTCCCTCCTGACAATTATCTCTGGCTGTCCCCCATGTTTGGAATTCTTTTCTCCCTCATCTCAGTCTCTTAAGAGGTTTCCCTAGTGTCCTTCAAGTTCCAGCTAAAATCCTACCTTCTCCAGGAAGCCTTTCCCAATCCCTCTTAATTCTAGTACCTCCTCTCGGTTGGTTATTTCCTATTCATCCTCTGTTTTGCATACTTATATATAGTTGTTTGCATGTTGTCTTCCCTCTTAGATTGTGAGTTCCTCAAGAACAGGGACTTTGACCCTTCTTTGTATCCCTAGTACTTAGCACAGAACTTAACCTATAATAGGTATTTAATACTTACCTATTGACTGATTGTTTTTTCTTCTTTGTAGCTATTCTTTATAACAAAGGTTCTTAATTTGGGGTCCACACAAGAGGTTTGTGTATAAATTTCAGAGGGTGCAAGAACTTAGATGGGAAAAAGTTACATCTTCATTTCAATATAATTGGTTTCCTTTTTAATCTTAAGTATTTTGTTTTATATATTTAAAAGTGTTAGTCTGAGAAAGGGTTCATAGGTTTACCCAGCCTGCTGAAAGGGTCCACAATACACAAAAAGGTTGGAAACTCCTGTTTGTAGTATCTTACTTGAGGGACATGCATAAAGTCATCTTCCTCCCCTGCCTTTTTTAATTTAATGCTCTTTTGGTTAGATTGGGAATATATCTGACATATACATTTTTATAATCCTTTTTTAAGTGTTCTCCATCTCTGGCCAGGTATCTGTCAACCATATACTGCAACCTAGTGATCCAGAAATCCAAATTCTGTTCTCACAAATGACAATGCATAACACAACCTATTCCTGCCTGTTCAAAAGATATGACTTTCATCCTTGTCCTACACAAGTCCACCACTACGTGAACACCAACATGTTATAGAGGTCTTCTTCCATTTCTGATATCAGAAGGGTACCATTGAAGCACTCTGGCTATCTGCCTGCCATCTCTTATTCACAGAAGCCCAACTTCTCTTCCTAGCATATATTTCCTCAGTGTTACCTTTTGCACCTGTTCTTGGAAGTTTCTTTGGTTATATGTTGTAACCAGCTCACACCTACCATAAATCTTTTCCACTGTCCTCAATATGATACAGATTTTTTTATAATCATGAGTCCAGATCAAAAAAGCTGAAAAGAGACATATTTATTTTGGTTCATATTTATATGTATATTCCTTCCCCCTCTGGGCTACTTCTCCAACTTTTACTTACACTGACATTTGGAACCCCAGAGGAGGGCTAGTAATTCAGGTTCTAAGGGTATCCTTTGGGTACCCACTCCTATTGGGAGTCCAGAAACCTGGTGATAACTCTGCTACTAAGTTCATGACTTTGGGAAAATTACATGATCTTTCCAGTTCTTAATTGCCTTATCTGTAGAGTGGCTTTCCTTCCAGCATTAATGATCTATGACTCCTAGGAGAGGAAGAGTTCTGAATAGGAAAGAGGATGGCACTAAAAGCCAACTTTGTTGAATCCTTGAACTTTTGGCCAGAGGAGTGAATGTAAAAAGACCTATATGTCTCAAAGTAAACTGGAATATAAAATAGGGACAAGATTTAGGAGAATGGACTGGATATAGTACATGATTTCCCATGTGAAAAAGAAAGAAGGCAGCACCAGGGGCTGGGAAGTCATGTGATAGCACCCTATCCATCCTAGAAGCACAGAGACTAGACTAAGCACTCAGGTAAAGAACTCCTTCATGCCCTTCAGGGTTCAAGGAATGTTACATTGAAGTAATAGGGTCACCTCTGTAGGATCACAGATTTAGAAATACAAGGTATCTCTAAGGTTATTCTCATGCAAACCCCTTATTTGATGGATGAAGAAGCTGAGGCACAGAGAAATTGAGTGACTTGCCTAAAATAACACAGTAGTAAGTGGATTTTAACCTAGGGCCTATGACTAAAATCAAGGTTCTTTCCACTAAACCTCCTTCATGCTCATCAAAAACATTTCTGCTTTCTCCGTTCTCCCCTCCTTCATTCTATCCTCATCATTTTCACCACCCTTTCCCACTGACACCAGAACCAAGCTACAGCCTGAATCTGATTGCTAGTCATAGTAAGTATAGAATTCCTGAGGTTGAAAGTGAAGGCAGAAAATATGCTTCTTAAACAAAACTACAATTCAACCAGACTCCATTATCCTTTAGAATGAAGACCCAACTTCATTGATTCAAGACAAATAGTACTCTTGGAAGAAGTCTTTTGTTTTTCTGGATACTAAATAAAACATAATTTTCTCTGGTAAGTGGCACTCAAATTCTTACATGGTGAGATGCTTAATTTCAGTAGCCACAAATAATAATAACTGATATATACATATAGGTATATAAATGTATGTGTGTGTATAAAATATCGTTTGGATTTTGCAACAGTTTTATGAGGTAGTTACAATAGATATTATTATCCCTATTTTACAGACAGGGAAATTGAAGCTCAGAGAGTTTAGGTGACTTGTCCCTGGTTGCATGGCTAGCAAGTGTCAGAGGTAGGATTTGAACCTTCTTATCTCTGGGTCCAGTGCTTTTTCCACTGTACCATTTAGGGCACAGCCAGCAGTAATTTTCTTGGCTTTGAATTTAGTCACATTGTTACCTTCCTACCTCTGCAGTCTGAAAACCATCCTGTTTCTGGCTGAAAGTACCCGCATTGTGACCTGGGGGGCTGGTACACTGAGTGCCACAGGTGGTAGTCTTCTCAGGGTTCATGATTCCACTTGCTGATCAAGACAGGGGGACATAGGTCTAAGGTGATAGTCCATCTTCCAACATGCCTGAGGGAAGGGAGCACAGCATGGAATCTTGGGACTGAATGTGGCGCTCACTGCCAATGGGCAGAGTTCTCCCTTGATTTGTTGGGAATATAACTGAGGAAAAACAAACAAACTCCTTTCCCAGCGTGTTGGGAAATCCTTGTGGTTGGTAAAGAGTTATGGAGGCATCAGATAAGAGGTGCTATGTAAAGAGAAAGTGATTATTGTATAAGCTTTATTTACTGTGAAGTAAGAACCCAGAAACACAAAGTATCAGCTACTCTACAAGATTCCTCAGCAGGTACTTTGATGAAGCAAACCTTACTAAACAAGTAATCACAGTGCTCCTTCTTGGGCCAAAGACACATGGTTAGGAAGTAAACCGATGGTGCAGATGTCACAACTTAAAATGCAACACACCTTTTGTAAACATCTGATAAACTCTTGACAATGACTGTTGTTGGAAATAGTATCACAGAATCTAAAAACTGGAAAGGACTTTAGAGATCACTTAGTCCACTCACCTCATTTTACCTTAGAGAAAACTGAGATACAGGACACTTAAGTGAGTTGCCCATGTTGCACAATAAGTCAGAGTCA